>NC_136058.1:54396397-55125533 GCF_964261635.1 Lissotriton helveticus
ATGCAAGGCTATGGCTGCTAAAGAATGATTAAGATGGGGAGCTTTAGAGAGAATATCAAAGAAGAGTCAAGTATTATCCTGTATGACTCGTCCTTACACAAAGCCAGATTGTTTTTTGCCCAGTACTCGTGGAAGATAGGGATCCAAGCGTAAAGCTAATGCTTTTGAAAACATTTTATAATCAATATTAACAAGGTATATGGGTCGAAAATTCATGCAATACTGAAGATCTTTTCCCTCTTTGGGAATGAGGCAGATGTGAGCATCTGAAAAAGAGCCCCCGGATTTCCCCAGAGAGTGGAAGGAATCAATTAAAAGATGTATTTTGGGCATTAATAAATCAGAGAAATGAAGAAAGAATTCAACTGTGAACCCATCTGGCCCAGGTGCTTTGTCTTTTTTGAGATGATAATGCATTTAAGAGCTCTGATTGCGTAATTTTGCTTTCTAAAGTTGAAAGTTCAGCTCTTAGGTGTTGGGGAGGATGTAAGGTTGAAAAAAGTGTGAGAGTGTATCTTCCGTGGGGTTAGTTTCAGATTAATATAATTTCTCATAAAAGGCAGCAAATTCATTTAAAGTGTCTTTATCTTTAAACTTTAAAACAGAGTTATCATCGTAAATTGAGTCAATATTCAATTTATTGTGTTTAGTTTTTAAATAGTTGGCTAAAAGCTTGCCTGCTTTATTTTTACCACCATAAAATTTTGCGCTAGATTTTAGAAGGTACAGTGAAGCGGATTCTTTATTAAAATGCAATTTCGTTTTTATAAGTGCATCAAGAACCTCTTTTGAGTTGGATGTATAAAAAGAATGCTCCAGTCTCTTAATGTCTTGAAATAGCAAATGTGTGCGTTTACGGGCAATGTTGCGCATTCTGGACACATATGTTATAATAAAATCCCTCGCTGAGGTGTTAAATGCATCCCAAATAACAGAAAACGGCAGTGACTCAGTGTGATTAATAAGGAAATATTCATCACAGAAGGTCTTGAAGGAATTGGAAAATGCCAAATCAAGAAGAAAGGCATTATTAAAGCGCCATCGTCTTGAAGCGTTGGTTTTGGGTAGAATATCTAAATTCATGAAAATAGGGGCGTGATCTGATAAGAGTATGGGTCCTATATCAGCAGTTATTAGCGATTGTGAAATGAAAAAATAATCAATCCGCGATTGGGAGAGATGAACTGGGGAGTAAAAAGTGTGGGGCATATTATCAAGGACCGGTGTTAAAATGATCGCCGTTTTATCGGCAGGAAACTGCCGATAAAACGGAGATCATGGGCTTGATAATACTCCCTTGTTAATTCCCATAGAAGCCCATTTTAGCACAAGAACATGGGCTTCTATGGGAATTAACAAGGGCGTATTATCAAGCCCTTTATCTCCGTTTTATCGGCAGTTTCATTCCGATAAAACGGCGATAATTTTAAAACCGGTCCTTGATAATATACCCCTGTATTCCCTGTTAGTCGGGCTACAGAGCCTCCTTGCATCCAGAAGTGTGTGTTGTGTTATCATATGGATGAAAGATTTATGAGCCTTGTTGGGAATAAATGAAACTTTAGAATTACGATCTATAAAGGGATCAGATTGCAATCCCCCGCCAATATAACGTTATCTTCCATGTGAAGAGTAACCTGCTTAGTCAGTGAAGCCCAAAATGATGAGTCACCTCCAGTTGGGGCATAGACATTAAAAAAGGAGACTGGAACATCCTTCAACATCAACTTGACATTAAGCCGTCAGCCCTCCATATCTGAGTCTTGAGAGATCAATTGATAACGCAAGGATTTACAACATAACATCATGAATCCATTATGTTTACCATCACCACTGGAATAGAAGACTTCACCCACTCAACCTTTTTGTAACTTGAGAGATTCATTCTCTGTAAGGTGCGTTTCCTGCAAGAAAACTATATCAGCATTTAGCTTAGCTAATGGAGAGTTTAGCCCTCTAACATTCCATGAGATTAATCTCAACGGAATAATGAGTCAGGGAGAACAAGGGCAATGGGGTAGAGTGAACAGTGATAACATAAGTGAAACAAACAACCCAGGGAAATACAAAGAAAAAAAAATGAAGGATGGTATATGTACAATATTAACAAGTAAAAAAGGAGGGTAGGAAAAAGACCTGTTAAGGAGGGGGACTGGAGTAAGCACTTGATGATCAAAAACAATGACAAAAACACAAAAGAATATAAAGCTTCAGACAGGATATAGAAAGGGAAGAGAAGTGGTAAATTGAAAGTTATGTGAAGACGTCAATAATAAAAATTGGAAAATAGCAACAACAAGAGTGTAATGAAGCAGGAAGATGAAAAACTTGCAAAGAAAAGGAATATGAAGAAAGAAAGTAGAAATGACACCTGGGAAAGAAGAAAAGAATGGAATGACGACTAAAGACAGGTGGAGATACAATAGAAAAACAAACTTACATGGGGAAGAAAGCATAAAGAGACGGAGGCGGGGTGAACCACATGGGACAGGCGGCAGATCCGACGTCGGCTAAACGGAAGCCAGGAAGACAACAAAGAACTTGGACTAAAAACCTGTGAAGAGGAGGGAAAAAAGAATAAATTAGGACAAGATATCGAAACAAACAGAGACAATAACCATAGCAAGTAGAGATCAGAAGTAACAGATAACAAATAAAAAGTAACAGAACTGCAGGCAAAAACAATGCAAAATGAAGAAACCAATTGCTAGAGTAATTGGAATTAAAAAGAAGAAATAACAAACAGCATCAAAGTTGAAATTGCGACTCTAGTTCAACCATGGAACGAGGATGAGGAACCAGAAGTATCCATAGTATGACTCCTGTTTTAACGCACAAACAGTCAACTGCCCGACTCTAGAGAGCGGGAAAGATTGGATTATTTGGCACATAAATGGGTTACAGACCCCACAAGATATGAGCTAGAGTCTGTTATGGATGTCTTCCAAAAGTGGGAAGCACCGAAGCAAAGATACGTTTTTGATAAAAATGTGTGCTTTTCTTTGTGAGGATTTGGAGGATAATGATTTTGAACCCAATCCACCTGAGTTGTGCCGTGTACGGTTCGGGTTTGCAAAAGGAACAATTGTGGGTTCTGATGTTGAAAGAGCAGTTGCGACCTTGTTGTCACTTAGGAGGGAGACTATCTCTTGGTCGTTGTTTGAGCCTGATCCCTCTGTTAGGAGGAAAGCGAGACAGTACCCAATGAGAGAGGTTCCTCCGGTATGGAAAGATGCCGTTGCAGCTGATGTCGCTAATCACGTCGATGCTGTACCAGCACATTTTCAGCGTGTTTGGGTACATGTTCCATGGAAACGAGCTGAAGTTTTGGCCCTTAAGCAGACTTTGCCTGACCCCCGTAAAAATCCTGCAGGGTATTATAAGGAGTTATCACAGACCGCAGAATCATGTATTATGAATTTAGCTGCCATAGACATGTTGTTTGGAAATGTCCACAGCCTTTGTGGGGATTGATTCGTCATACAGATCATGCGCCGGAGTTAGGTGATACATGGGCTAATATTGCTACTGCAGATGGCCGACAAGTTGGTGGCTCTAAACCTGAGCCTTTAGTTGCAGAACTCCCTGGTAAAATCGTTACCTACATGAAGACTTTAATGCCTGCTATGCGAGTGAATTGGGACAAATTGTCTGCATGTAAGCAGAAGAAAGATGAAACCGTGTCTGATTTCTTCACCAGATTTGAGAAGACGTTTATCGACCACAGTGGTCAAGATATGAGTACAGAAGGTGGTCAACTGTTGTTCGTTGACAAGTTCGTACATAATTTGCTTCCTGAGTTGTGTAAAAAATTGAAAGATTCAGAGAGTTCTTGGGCTATTTCCTCATCAGCACAGATATTGGCTACTGCACAGTATTATGAAAATAGGGATAAGGATGAGAAGGATAGAGCAGACAAGAAAACTAAAGAGTTAAAAACGAAGGTTCTTTTACAGCAAGCTTATCCGCCTCGTGGTGGTCAGCGTGATTATCAGCAACCGCAGCAGTTTCAGAGAAACTCGCAAAGGTATGAGTTTTCTCAACAACGTTTTCCTGTAGGCCCTAATCAGTGTGCATATTGTAAAGAAGAGGGTCATTTTAAAAGTAGTTGCCCTGCTTTGTTACAGCGTATGAATGGTGTTTCTAGCGCACGAGGTCGAGGTGCTCCACAAGCGCCTAGAGGTAGAGGACGTGGAAATTTCCCATAGAACGCTCGTTCTTTTCCGCCTCAGAATTCAATGAATAGTTTTGATCAGCAGAATAGCGTGTCTGGTAGGACGGCTCAGTACTATGCTGATGACTACTATGCGGAAGATGAGAATATGGAAGGTAATGATTGGTAGGACAGCCATAGACAAAGAGAGGGAGTTGTTTCAGTTCCAGTAGATCAGAGTGGACCTTATGTTGAGGTAATTACATCAGGTGTGTCAGAACCTTTTCTGTTGGATACTGGTGCTACAAAGAGTTCTATTATGCACTCTAAACTCCCTGGCGCACCTTTGTCTGGCGAAATGAATGTTTCAGTAGGTTTTTCTGGTGCCCCGGTTAGGAACCCGATTTCTAGTCCTATGTCACTTCCTGTTGGACCTTGTGAATTAGAAGCACCCCTTATTTTGACGACAGGTTGTGGTGAGAACTTGTTAGGTTTGGATCTGTTGAAAAGATTGTATGCAACCTTGTATTGTTCTCCTTCAGGAGTACAGCTTACACTGGGTAAGAAAGGGGTCTCCCCAATGTATTTGTCAAAGGATAAACTTCCGACAGAATTGTCGCTTCTTCCTGATATTCTTTGGGCTACTGGCCCAAATGATGTGGGTCTTTTGGAAATACCACCATACGTTGTGACATTGAAAGCCAATGTTAAAATGCCACGCATTCCCCAATATAAGATCTCTAGTGAAGGTGAAAAAGCGTTGCTAGCGATCATTTATGATTTGATCGAAAAAGATGTAATTGAGGAGACAAGAGGCAACGTTTGCAATAGCCCGGTTTTGCCTGTTTTGAAGCGTACTGACCCTTCTCAGCCACCTGTTTACAGGTTCGTGATTGATCTTAGAGAGGTGAACAAAATCGTTTTGCCACAATTTCCAGTCGTTCCTGATATCACTGCCCTATTGACTATGATTCCAGCTTCTGCTACTTGGTTCTCGGTGATTGACTTGAAGAATGCTTTCTTCAGCATCCCGATTGCCGAGGAGAGCAGGGATATTTTCGGCTTCTGTTTAGGAGGGCAAAGCTTCCGGTTCAAACGCGCTCCCCAGGTCTATTGTGAGAGTCCATCGATATATAGTCATGTTTTGAAAACACAGCTTGATACAATTGTTCTACCTGATGGCGCTACCCTTATTCAGTACGTTGACGATTTATTAGTCGCTGCAGATACTGAGGAAATTTATAAAGAAGCAACATTGTCATTGTTACGTCATTTGTCTGATTTGCACCACAAAGTGTCACTTTCAAAATTGCAGTATTGTCGACAAGAAGTGACCTACTTAGGTCATCTCTTATCGAAAGAGGGAAGGAAACTGACCCCAGAAAGAATTCAGGCAATTGCAAAATTGAGTGTGCCAAGAACACAGAGAGAAGTGCGCACTTTCTTGGGCATTACATCCTACTGCAGACAGTGGATACCGAATTTTTCTTTACTGGCCAAACCCTTGGTGGCATTGACTCGTAAAGATACACCGAATCCCCTTCCATGGTCTGAAGATTGTCAGAAAAGCTTTACCGAATTGCGTGATGCATTGTGTTCGGCTCCTGTGTTGGGTACCCCCGACTACAGCAAGCCCTTTACACTCTATGTCCATGAGAAAGAAGGTTGTGCATTGTCAGTGTTGACACAGTCTTTTGGGGACAAGCAACGTCCATGCGCGTATTTTTTGTCAACTTTGGATCCGGTAGCTAGAGCGTTGCCAAGTTGCTTGAGAGCCACAGCAGCAGCAGCAGTTTCTATTCGGCAGTCTGCTGGGTTAGTGATGAATAATATGTTAATTGTAATGGTTCCACATGCAGTGGACATTTTGTTAAACAGGACCAAGACACAGCACTTAACTAGTGCTCGATTTTCAGGTTACGAGTTGACACTTTTAGCGAGTCATGTGCACATAAAAAGATGCAACACGTTGAATCCAGCTATGTTGTTGCCGATTGTAGCAGAAACAGATGTTTCTGAACAGCATGATTGTTTTCTTAAGACAGAGGAAGAAACAAAAGGGAGAGTAGATCTCAGAGAAACTCCTCTTGTGGAGTGTGATGGTACCTTATGGGTGGATGGTTCATGCTTCAAGCTTCCGAATGGTGATACGACTGCAGCATATGCTGTTACGACTTTGCATACGATTGTTGAAGCTGCACGTATCCCACATAATTCAGCTCAAGCAGCAGAGTTGATTGCACTTACAAGAGCGTGTGTTTTGTCAAAAGGAATGAAAGTGACTATATATACTGACAGCCAGTATGCATTTGGTGTGGCGCATAGTTTTGGACGATTGTGGAAAGAACGTGGGTTTCTGACTTCGCATGGAGCCAAGATACAGCATGGTCAGTTGGTAAATGAGCTCCTTGAGTCACTCACTTTGCTGTTGCAAGTTGCGATTGTGAAATGCAGTGCACATAAGTAGGTTACTGATGATGTTGGTCGTGGCAATGCATTTGCTGATGAAGTTGCGAAAGAAACAGCGAGAGATGTGATGAGTCGAATGTATGTTGCAGGCCCTGCAAGATGGGTTGGTGATGTTGGAATGTGTGAGGATACGATAGAGAGTGTGAAATCTACTCAAGCTGAAGCTACAGAGAAAGAGTTGAGTCTGTGGAGAGAGAGTACGGGTACATTGGATGCAAATGGTTGTTGTGTTGAATTGTCAGAACATCAGCGATGGTTATTACCCGATGCGTATGTGCTCGCAGTGGTTACAATGGCCCATGGAATGGCTCACATCAGTGTGAAAGGTATCTGTAAGTTGTTGGCTCCAGTATGGGAGAATGCTGGAATCCCCAAGTGTGCAGAGAATGTGGTCAAGAATTGCATGGTTTGTCAGAAATACAATCCTGGCAGGGGAACCCCAACTCCAGCTAGTCATTTTACGCCTCCGATGTATCCGTTCGAGGTTTTGCAGCTAGATTTCATCCACATGGAGAGGTGCAACAACTTAAAATACGAGCTCGTTGTCGTTTGTGCCTTTTCGGGATGGGTAGAAGCATATCCCCTGAAAGACAACACTGCCTTGTCCACAGCTAAAGCCCTTGTTAAAGAGTTCTTCCCTAGGTTTGGAATGCCGAGAATGGTCTGGAGTGACAATGGAAGTGAATTTGTGGGTCAAGTGATGAAGAGAGTATGTGAAGGGCTAGGAATCCGGCAGAAGTTTCACGCTGCAAATCACCCCCAATCAGCTGGACTAGTAGAGTGCTACAATGGCACGCTAAAACTAAAACTGGCCAAAATACAAGCAAGCTCTGGTCTTAAATGGCCCGATGCCCTACCATTAGCACTTCTATCGACAAGAATGACTGTGCATATGAGCTCGTGTTCGGCCGCCCGGCCAACATATGGGGAGTGCCAAGGCCGATAAAATTCAGTGAGTTGGAACACCCTGTACTGCTTGATTATTTGTATGAATTGACGGCTAAATTGCGTGTTTTACACCAACAGGTTCACGATACTCTGCCTCAGGTTTATGAAGCTCCAGGATATATTATCGATCCTGGATCATTGGTGCTGGTCAAGAACTACCAGCGGACAAAGAATGACCAGCCCCGTTGGACCGGCCCTCACCTAGTCCTTCTCTCAACAAGATCAGCCGTTCGAGTGGAAGGAAAGAAGAACTGGATCCAAAGGCGTACACTGCAAGAGGGTCCCTTTGCCTCTGCTGTACGACCGGTGGGTCCAGGAGGGTATTGCTGACTCTGAGACTGAGACTGTGCCTCGTTTTCTGCCTTTCAGCGATGCACGTGTAAAAGGAACAATTTCTGAACAGGAAAGTGACAATCTTTTGCAAGGAGCTGTGCCACCGTCAATTCAATTGTACACTGCAGAGCCTGAACTCCTGTTCCAGGACCAGACATTAACTGGAAAAGGACGTTATAACCTGAGGCCGAGAACTATGGACAAATAAAAAGATTTTTTTTTCTTTACTATTTTTAAAAAGTACAGCTCTCTCATCTGAGAAACTTTTTTATTTTTGTTTTTCGAACCACCATCCGGGTTCAGCTGTAGGGTCGCGGTTGCCGAAGTCTTTGGAGTGCAGCCGAAGACGTTAGGTCGACGGTTCTGGTTGGTCTAAGGGAGTTGCCCTGGACTGACAGAAGCATTCCTTAGCATAGAAGACCCTACCATCGCGAGCAGCAATTAGAGAGGATGGAGTTTTTCGAGATGGAGAGACCTGCCAAAGAGATTAACTTTAAAGCTAAAATGTGTAGAATGATGACCAAGAAACGCTTTTTGATATTATGTATTTTCATGTTGTTCAGTGTAATGTTGTTTTTAATAGGATATGTTTTATTTTATTTTCGAGTGACATTTGCACCCACTGCACAGCCCATGCCTCCTTCTACTGTTTCCTCACATTCTTTTCACCCTATACCTGAACATGAGTCCGTTAGGAGATCAGAGTTTATCAATAACTCTTTCGTTCAGCTTTTGCACCAACACCAATTAGTAGTGAACACGACTAACTGTTGGGTGTGTGGTCTTATGCCTCATACTACGGATAAAGGTATCCCTTATTTGGTCCTGCCTTTCAGCCATAATGGTTCTGTGTGGGCATACAGGACAATGTTCATCTACGCACATGAAGTCAACCCCCTACGTTCTGTAAAAGATAATCCAAAGAATAGTGCTCTAGTTAAGGGTATAGTAGATATGATTAGAGAAGCTACTTCCTATGAGACTATTCTGAAAGATGAGACACTAGCGTATATTGGATGGAACGTGACCGGGTATGGAGTTACTCTGAGTGAAAACCAGCGAGCAAAGAGATACTCCCCGATTTGGATTGTACCCCATCAGGGTCACCTATGTCTGCAAGGTAATGGCAAGAATCCCAGAGCTCAGTTAGGGAACAGTATCTGCACTGAGACATACGTCTTTGCGTCTCAGACCTCCCCTTCGTTCCTAGCAGCTAAGGGCACCTATTTCATCTGTCATGATAGAGCCTACACGTGGTTGCCCCCTGACTTCTCGGGCACATGTTTTGTTTCGTTCCTGTTGCCTCCCACCTACACAGCTGCGGCAGATTACCATAAGACAAGGATAGTTAGAGGTGTCTTCAGTAAAGAAGACACTGCAGGACAAGAATTTGGAGACTTCGTGAAGGGTTTTCTGCCGTTTTGGGGACCCTTGGTTAACAGCAGGAACATAAGGCAATTAACGAGGGTGGTTGATTCCACCGTAGTTGAAACTGCCGGTGCCCTTAGTAACTTGCCTGCTGAGCCTCAGTCGGATCGCCTTATGACCCTTCAGAAAAGGGTTGCGTTAGACGTCATACTTGCAGACCGAGGTGGGGTATATAAAGTGATCCAATCGAGTTGCTGTGTTCATTCCAGATAACGCTCCAACAGTGTACCAGGCCATCTCCAAACTACATAAGATCTCTGAATCTATTCATGTGGATAAAGGGGATTGGTCGTTGATGGGGTGGTTCTGGGAACTGATATCCGCCTGGGGATGGAAGATTCTGATGGTCATTGGGATAATCTTAGCCATCCTTTTCCTGTTCTGTCTGTGTGTACAGTGTGCTCCTGCTTTATGTGGCCTCTGTGCTTCTTTATTTGTAAGGAAACCTGTATCAAGGGACGAGCTAAGCAATAGGATGATGCTACAGCAACATCTCAATGATTTTGTGAATATAGACCTGGACTCAGATTAGAGTGCGTATAGGTTGATTGCCTATGTAAGGGCAAAAGGAGGGTCTGTGGTACTGAAAATTCTGGACCCGTGTCATAAATATCGTCGAATCATGATGATTTTGGTATCAGCAGACCGAGAATGACGAGTATACTATATACAGTCATTCTCGGCGTACTCGAATGGCTAGATCACCATTAAATCAGGGATTCCGTCCTGAACCCTCGGGTTCCATTTTGTATACGGCAGCCATTTTGTGGTTTCTCTCACATAGGCCGATGACTAAGGCCAAAATGAGCCTGAAGGACACGTACACCTTTGCTGACTTCTCTGTGACCTGGGCAAGCTGACTCCACTGCCTGAAGCCAAACCTGTTCGGCCAGTTCTTCTCCCAGTGGCCGATCGAGATTAGTATCAAGGCACAGCATACCATAAACCTTCATCGCATACAAACCACGCCTATTCTTACACACACCTGTCTCTGTTTTCTACTTTATGACCTGCTTTACGAGGAGGAGATGCCCGTTTTTATTAGGGGTCCGTCGATATCTGATGAAAAATGTTGGGCTTTGCCGGGTAATTGATTATGGGTTGGACAAACTGAAAATAAGCATGTCATCATGATTCTGCTTTTTCTTTGTAGTGAAAATATGTGAATGGTCAACTGTAAAACAAGGAATGTTTGCCTAAAGCATAATATTTTGTTTAAAAAGAGATGGCTGGCTTTGTAAGTTGAGCAGTCTCCTGAGAATATACATCGTGTTGTACTTCTAGGATACCTGTTACTGGCTGCAGCCAATAAATTTGATCTTTGACTTCACCAAGAAGACTCTGTGTTTCTGTAGTCTGGGACAGGAAGGACTCGAAGTCTTAGGGTGTGTTCCCTGGCACCACTGGGTTCTTAAAAACCCAGTACTTCAGAAGACTATCCCAGCATGCCTGTTTTAATTGGAGGTGATTATAATCTATGAATATGTGTAATTTATGTCGAATGTTGTAAGTGGGGAGGTTTCCCTAAAATTCTGTAAGCAACATTTCATGCCTGTAAAACCTGTTCCCAAGAAAAACTGGTAAAAGAATTAGGGCCTTATTCAGAGTTTGGCAGCCCGTGGACCGCCAAACCCGGGGTGACGCAGTGGTGGCAGTTTGCACCGGTGGTCTGACCACCGTATTATGACTTTGGCATTCGGACTGCCATTGGACTAGCGAAACTGCCAGGGATCCATGATCTCTCGACAGTGGTCAGACGCTGCAATATGCTGGTGGTGCTGCTGCGGCACCACCAACCATATTATGATTTTCCTCACTGCCACAATTTTCATGGTGATGAACCTGCCATGAAAAGTGTGCCAGTGAGGAAACTAAGTGAGCCTACAAGGCCCCCTCATGGCTCAGTTCCTGGGGATGCATGCAAGGAAGCATAAAGTGTGCCCCCGTGTGTGTGTGCACCCCTTGGCATAGACTTCAAAGCCTCCCATTGCGGTGCCTTTCTAACAGGCACTGCTGTGGGACCACTAAAGCACCACCTACCAGACCACAAATAAAGCAATAATGTGAAGGGTGATGTGCGGATTGGTTTGGCTGCATGGGAGTAGTGCGGTGACGTGGCGGCCTGCTCTCACACCAACAAACTTGGAAACAGGCCCTTAGTTTTCAGATTTGGATCTTATTCAATTGAATGGTGATGTCGACATTGATGCCAAAAAAAGGATAAACAATTAGCTGTTAGCTTTGGCCCTGATTCCATTAATTGGCCACTTCGACACCAATGTCCCAGCTAGGAGAACTTTTCTAGTAGGAAATTTAGATATTCCCAGAGATTATTGTAGTCTTGACCTTTGAGTTTTTTAGAATAATTTTTCACAATAGAGGCTTTTCTATGTGAAGGAAGCAACTTCCCATAGCATTGCAATGGATGCTGGCTAGAACCAACTTTACTAGTACTAGCACTAAATGTAGTACTGCTATCAGGCATAGAATTAAGTATATTTATATTGAAGGAACTTTATGGCATAATACTGTCACTAAATCAAATGATTTATTTACTCAAATATAGCTTGCCCAATTAAGTTCCACACAAGGCAGTTCCATACTAGGTTGTCTACTTTATGAGCTGTTAGAATTGATAAAAGATAAAATACTAATAATAAAGGGGGAAGCTTCCAAATAATTAGGGAAATTACTTTGAGCTTTACTTCAGTTTTAAAAATAGAGATGCATTAGACATGTAAGTTAGCTATGTGGACCTGCAAGGGATTAATGGTAAATAGGAACATAAATTTATCAAGAGCAAGCCTGGACATGGATGGATAAAGTGCTTGCCCAGGGTGACTCAAAGACCTTTTGGTCAGGGGTATCAAATGGGTATGTTAGGGGAATAATTCTGAGATTCCTGAATACATTTTGACTTGTTTTTTAACAGTTGTGTATCAGCCCATTAAAATCTAACAATTTAAACTCTCACTTTTGAGTTAGACTTTGAATTGCCAATTTCTGGAAGGGTTCATTAACTAAACCAATGTGTAAAAAAGGTGCTAAAAGCAGCCATAGTTCCTATTAGGTGATTTCGTTTCAAGACAATGTCTCTAAAATATTCTGTAAATTTCTAGAACACCTACCACCATATATCCGCTTTATGGTTTGCTGCCTATAAGTCATGACATTATGGAAATCTTTAAGCATGTTTTGGGAAAACATTTGACTGTACTGGCCGTGAATGTTTATGGTTGGAGATGAAAAAAATGAGAGGAAAAAATCTCTGGCCTTGAGTAATCTTTTTCATAACAGTAATTGGACGAAGTTCCAATTTACTGACGAAGGGGGATCAACAGGAAAGATTCAGATACTCAATGGACTCAAGCAAGGATGTGTTCTGGCCCCCTATCTGTTTTCACTGATCTGTGCAGGAACTTCATCGTATGTTTCAGAAATACATGCATTCTTCCTGAAAATCAGGAATAGTCATTTAAATGTTTTACTTTGTGCAGAAAATTAAGGGACTGGTTTAAAGTTTTCCGGAATAGATTACACCGAGCAGGATGGCAGAGGGCATTACCTCTGACACTCTGGCGGACTACCGTCCACCAAATTTAAAGATGACAGCCGGCACAGTAGTCATCTATGTACATTGAAAGGAACAGCCATTACAGCAATTCCTTTCAATGTGCAAAATATTTGATGATGCAACTGCCATCAGTTTTGACACCCATTCATAGAACCTTTTCAAAGTTTTGGTTTTCAGCAATAGGCTCTAAAAGCAGGAGTTTTTTTTAAGAGCCAAAAATGAATGACCTCCACTTCCTAGTAGAAAACTGCCAGGGTGCGAAGGTCATTATTATTTTTTCCTGAACCTTATGTCAGATCTTATAAAAGGATACTCTTGGTAGCAGCACTGGAACAGAGATGCTAGCTTCCGAATCCACCAAAGGCAACAACCCAAAGCTCAATATATAAATATACGAGACTCCAAACTCTTACCTCTGAGGGAAGGGGAAATTGGATAAAATAATAAACAAACAAGAAGAGATCCTCTTGGATGGCTCCGCTTGTCAGTCCGACCTGCAGACCTTCACTGGCTTGGAAAACCTGTAGGGAAATATTACAGTAAACTTAACTAAAAAAATCTACACCTCTCTCTCTGCCTTTTTCCCTATCTCTCTTTTCTAATTCACACCTACCATTTCAGCCAAGAGTTCTGCCCTCTCTTCTATCAGGTAAGGCTCCGGGTTTAGTTGACCTTTTCTCTTTTAATTTTCGTCCTGCAATTTACAATGACACTACATGTTAACCTGCTCTCATCTCCCTTCAGCCTTATCTATCTCTTTTTCCCACTACTCACTTATATCTGTACTCCTTCTTGCTTTCCCAGTGCCTGTTCCTGTCTTCTAATGATTTTTTGTAAAACTGTAACACAAAAATGTAAATGTTCTTTACTGTATTGTCACCCTTCTAATACTGCTCTATTTGTATTTTAAATGTGTATTTCCTGACTTACTTTTGTTTTCTCTTATTCTTTCCTTGTACCTTCTCCTGTCCTTTATAACTAATCCTGCTTAAATGTATTTCTCTTAGGGATTGCATCGAGGCTCCAATCTGTCTTACAAGCTGCTGTGCTTATTCTCGTTATCCACTGAAGTAAGGTAAGACTTGCTGCTTAATTTATCGTTTTTTAAACTACAGTTCATAAACGCTATGGCACTTATCTCTGTCTTCTTTTCCTTCCGTCAGGAACTCAGACGAGATGCTGCTCTCACGGGTGCCCGTCACTGATCTCCTCTTCAGAGCGCCGGGATGTGCCTTTGACTTTTCCGTCATAAATTACTTTAACATTTTTATGACTCTTTTCGAGCCTCCGCATTAACTTGAATCGAATCTACAGGGAAACGGACCTGAAAGATTTAAATTACTTCCGTTTCTATCAAAGAAAATACTGTCTCTGAAACTAAATTCCCTCAAGACCTTGAGCACGCTTCCTCTTCAGATTTTGCCGTTGGTGAAGTGCGCAGTTCGTAATCATCTCGCGCTTCACCTGGACTCGGCTACTAGGGGCGTCAAACACTGGAATGCTGACCGCAGCGAAAGCCAGCGGCCATCTTAAGGTTCCAAATCTTCCACCTTTCAGACCAGGAACTAGTCTCTGGCTCCAGCCTTGCCGGGTGACCCTTTGTGCAGCTTGTTGCCGCAGCTTGTAAATTAGAGGTCCTGACAGTACCCCCCAACAAGGCAGAGACCTCCCCCCTTGGTTTTGTGGGAAAGCGTTGGTGAAACCTTTTAAGTAATCTGGGAGCATGAACATTTTCTTCGCATTCCCATGATCGCTCTTCTGGACCATAACCCTTCCAATCTATGAGATAGAACAATTTTCCTTTTGAATTCTTAGAGTCCAAGATTTCCTTTACTACATACTCGGTTCCTGTCTCTAGATTGATGGGTTGTGGTGGTAGCATTTTACGTAAATTGTTTTGGGCCTTCTTCAACAAGGAAACAAGGAACACTGGATGAATCTTAAGTCTCGGTGGTAAGGTTAGCCTGTAAGATACTTGATTTATCTGTTTCTCCACTGGATAAGGGCCAATGAAGCGAGGCTGGAACTTCCTGTTTCCTTTTAGTCTTAAATTCTTTGTACTTAACCAAACCTTATCTCCTTTCACTAGCTTTGGACCCTCTCGCCTCTTTTTATCTGCATAACCCTTATACTTTTCTTTTGCTTTTTGGAGACTATCCATTGCATCTTGATGTATTTGTTCTAAATGGGACACCACATCCTGAACTGCTGGGACTGTTAAATCTACCTGTCTAAGTGTTGAATTCGGATGTCTTCCATAGTTCATATAGAAGGGAGAAAACCCCGTGGACACATTTTTGGCATTATTGTGGGCGAACTCTGCTGCCCACAAGTAATCCACCCAGTCACCCTCCTGTTTTAGAAGAAACTGTCGCAAGTACTGTTCCAACTCTTGGTTTACTCGTTCTGTTTGGCCGTCGGTCTCGGGATGGTAACTAGTGGAGTACCTTACTTCTGTCCCCAGGTTCAACATAAAGGATTTCCAAAAATGGGAAATGAATTGTGTTCCCCTATCTGAGATTATAATCTTGGGTATTCCATGTATCTTTACAATGTCTGTGCTAAAATGTAAGGCTAACTGTTTGGCAGATGGTATTCCCTTCAGAGCCGTGAAATGTGCCATTTTTGTAAAAGTGTCCACCACTACCAATATAGTGTCATAGCCCTTACTAAGTGGTAATTCAGTAATGAGGTCCAAGGTTACAGTGTGCCAAGGGTAAGGTGGAGTGGGCAGGGGTTGTAGTAATCCCTTCTGGGCTTGCAGTTAAGATTTTCCCTGTGCACAGATCTCGCAAATCTTAACGTAGTTTTCTATATCTTTGTTCATTTCTGGTCACCAGTAATGCCGCTTAATTAGTTCTTTGGTTTTTGATTCACCCTTGTGACCAGCCAATTTCGCATCATGATTTTCTTGCATGACCTGTAACTGCAGTTCCTTAGTAGGAATATACAGACTTTCATGAAAGTAGGGGAGTTGACCAACCACCTTTCTTCCTTCCGCTTCTCTTGACCAGGCTTCCATCGCATCTGGTGTCATTACCTCCACAATACTGGTTTCCAAACCGACTGAAGTGGCGGTACAAATAATCTTCTCACTTGGTATGATGGATTGATTTTCCAAAGGCGTTTTCTGATTCTCTGTGCCAATTCTGGATAAGGCATCCGCCTTTCCGTTTTGTGCTCCTGGTCGGAATGTAATTATAAAATCGTAGTCAGCAAAATACAGCGACCACCTCAACTGTCGAGGAGTCACGGTCCGAGCTGTCTTCAGAAATTTTAAATTGCGATGATCAGTGAAGACTGTCACTTGGTGTTGAGCCCCCATGAGGTGATGTCTCCACTCTTTAAAGGCATCCTTAATCGCCAACAACTCCTTTTCTGTGATGGTATAATTACACTCAGCTGGAGATAATTTCCTTGACCTGTATGCCACCGGGTGCAATTGTCCAGTCACCTTATTCCGCTGAGATAGGACTCGTCCTACTGCTTGGTCAGAAGCATCAGTCTCTACATAAAAAGGTTCATTGGGATCAGCATGCTGAAGAATTGGAGCCGTAGTGAAGTCCTGCTTCAAGGCATTAAAAGCTTTCTCAGCTTCTAGGGTCCAATTGAATTGAATGCCTTTTCTTAGCAACTTGGTAAGAGGCAAGATCTTGTGAGAAAATTCATTGATGAATCTGCGATAAAAGTTGGCGAATCCAATAAAACTTTGGACCTCTTTTACACTTTCTGGAGACTTCCACTTGACGACCGCTTCGATTTTTCGTTGGTCCATAAGTATTCCTGTTGGTGAAATAACAAAACCCAAAAATTCCACTTGAGTCACATTAAATGCGCATTTTTCTAGTTTTACAAACAATCTGTTTTCTTTTAATCTTCTCAAAACACCCTTGACCTGCTCTTTGTGTTTCTCTTGGTCTGCTGAATAGATCAAAATGTCGTCTATGTACACGATGGCGCATTGGTCTATGAATTCCTTCAGCACATCGTTAATGAAATGTTGAAATGCCGCCGGGGCATTACAAAGCCCATAGGGCATGACTTGATATTCAAACAGCCCGAAACGGGTCCGGAACGCTGTCTTCCACTCGTCGCCCTCTTTCATCCTGACCAGGTGGTAGGCTCCCCTCAGGTCGAGCTTCGTATATACTTGGGCTCCTTTCACTTGATCTAATAACTCCGATATTAGGGGTAGTGGATACCGGTTTTTCTTGGTGATCCTATTGATGGCCCTATAGTCAATACAGGTCCTCAAGTCCCCCTCCTTCTTCGGAACGAAGAATAAGGGCGAGGATACCGGAGATTGGGAAGGCCGAATGAATCCGTTAGCTAGATATTTGTCTAGATAATCCTTGAGGTGACGGTGTTCCTTCTCAGTCAAGGCATACACCCGACTACAGGGCAAGTTGGATCCGGGTTCAATTTCTATCTTGCAATCATATTCTCTTTGTGGAGGCAACTGTTCTGCTTCCACTTCGTTGAAAGCTTCCTGGAACTCTCTGTATTCTTCTGGTACTTCCGGAGTGCTGATTACACATATTGTTCCTTCCAATTGACATAGAGAGTGACTTGGGCTAACTTCGATTTCTAATCCTCCTTCTTTGTGTTCAAAACAGTTTTCCAAACAGTACTTCAAATTCATTTTGATCGTTCGGTTACTCCAATCAATTGTTGGATTGTGCTCCGTGAGCCAGGGAAGACCTAGGATCAATTCGAACTAGGGAGCATATATCAAATTGAACTGGATTCTTTCTTCATGACCACTATTGGAAACAAGATGGATGACTTCAGTGTGACTAATTATTGGACTGGATGATAAATTAGTTCTATCCACTGCTCTTACTGGTTCACTTTTATTCTTCATAATCGCCTGTATTCCCACCTTTCGTGCAAATCTCAAATCGCAAAAGTTCCCCGTGGCGCCTGAGTCGATCATTACCGACACTCCAGACAGGGTTATCTGTCTAAATGTTACCTCTACTAGCAGATTCAAATGAGGGGCTGCCGACTGTAGAGTATTGGCCACCTGGTGTTCCTCTGGAGTCTTCTCCTGAATCGCACCTACCTGTTCGACTCCTCTAACAGGTAGTGCATCTAGTTTTCCTTCGGCTTATAGTTTGTCTTGGGTTTCTTAGGGCAATTCCTGACAAAGTGGCCCCCTGCCCCGCAGTACATACACAAATTACCCGTCCTTCTTTTCTCCTTCTCTTCTTTAGACAGAGGTCCACGAATCGTTCCGATTTGCATTGGTTCGACCCCTGTGGAACTTTCGTTACTTCGACTGGTTTCTGATCGAGCCCGATCAAATCTGGGAACCGTTGGTCGAAACTCTCTTCTTCTTTCACCCTTTCGTTCTCCTTGCCGGAAGTCTATCTCTAGTACTAAATCCACCAATGCCGATATCTCGGTGGGTCTATTTGGGATTCCAGCCAAGGCGTCTTTGAGTTCGTCCCTCAAGCCACGGTAGAATACTGCTGCTCTTTTACTCTCCGGCCAGTTGGTCTCTACCACTAGCTTGTTGAATTGAGCCAAATAGCCCACCAGATCTCGGTTCCCTTGTTTCAAGTCGAGCAGCTCATTGTCGACGACTTGAGATATTCTTCTCCTGTCGAATATTCGCAAAAACTCATCCTTAAATTCCTCATAGTTTCTTAAAATTGGATCATTTCTGGTGATAAGTGGCATGGACCAGGCCGCTGCATCCCCGCTCAGATATGATAATGCAAAAGCGACTTTGGATTGTGCATCAGGGAAAATTGAAGGGCGGCACATGTAATGGAGAGAACATTGTGTTATAAATATTTGCGCCTTTTGTGGGTTTCCACTAAATCGCTCTGGGGCTGCCAAGGGTATTACTGGGGACAAGGAATGGATCACTTGGGTAGTCATTTTATTTGTACTGTCTGACAAGGGGTTCTGTGTCTCCGGTCCTGTACTAAGGGGGTGCCTAAGTCTATGTGCTAATTCTGCTGTTTCCTTTCTGTTATTTACTAAATCTAGTCTTAGGTTTTGGTTCTCCTCCCTAACTGCACTCAACTCCTTTTGGATTGTGTCTAGTATAACTCCTAAACCTTGCAGGTTTATTCCTTCTGCCATCTCTGTTCAGGTGCGGGGTGCAACTTGGGCACTTCACTCTGTCAGATCTTATAAAAGGATACTCTTGTAACAGCACGGGAACAGAGATGCTAGCTTCCGAATCCACCAAAGGCAACAACCCAGAGCTCAATATATAAATATACGAGACTCCAAACTCTTACCTCTGAGGGAAGGGGAAATTGGATAAAATAATAAACAAACAAGAAGAGATCCTCTTGGATGGCTCCGCTCGTCAGTCCGACCTGCAGACCTTCACTGGCTTGGAAAACCTGTAGGGAAATATTACAGTAAACTTAACTAAAAAATCTACACCTCTCTCTCTGCCTTTTTTCCCTATCTCTCTTTTCTAATTCACACCTACCATTTCAGCCAAGAGTTCTGCCCTCTCTTCTATCAGGTAAGGCTCCGGGTTTAGTTGACCTTTTCTCTTTTAATTTTCGTCCTGCAATTTACAATTACACTATATGTTAACCTGCTCTCATCTCCCTTCAGCCTTATCTATCTCTTTTTCCCACTACTCACTTATATCTGTACTCCTTCTTGCTTTCCCAGTGCCTGTTCCTGTCTTCTAATGATTTTTTGTAAAACTGTAACACGAAAATGTAAATGTTCTTTACTGTATTGTCACCCTTCAAATACTGCTCTATTTGTATTTTAAATGTGTATTTCCTGACTTACTTTTGTTTTCTCTTATTCTTTCCTTGTACCTTCTCCTGTCCTTTATAACTAATCCTGCTTAAATGTATTTCTCTTAGGGATTGCATCGAGGCTCCAATCTGTCTTACAAGCTGCTGTGCTTATTCTCGTTATCCACTGAAGTAAGGTAAGACTTGCTGCTTAATTTATCGTTTTTTAAACTACAGTTCAGAAACGCTATGGCACCTATCTCTGTCTTCTTTTCCTTCCATCAGGAACTCAGACGAGATGCTGCTCTCACGGGTGCCCGTCACTGATCTCCTCTTCAGAGTGCCGGGATGTGCTTTAACCTTTGACTTTTCCGTCATAAATTACTTTAACATTTTTATGACTCTTTTCGAGCATCCGCATTAACTTGAATCGAATCTACAGGGAAACGGACCTGAAAGATTTAAATTACTTCCGTTTCTATCAAAGAAAATACTGTCTCTTAAACTAAATTCCCTCAAGACCTTGAGCACGCTTCCTCTTTAGATTTTGCCGTTGGTGAAGTGCGCAGTTCGTAATCATCTCGCGCTTCACCTGGACTCGGCTACTAGAGGCGTCAAACACTGGAATGCTGACCGCGGCGAAAGCCAGCGGCCATCTTAAGGTTCCAAATCTTCCACCTTTCAGACCAGGAACTAGTCTCTGGCTCCAGCCTTGCCGAGTGATCCTTTGCGCAGCTCGTTGCCGCAGCTTGTAAATTAGATGTCCTGACACCTTACCTCAAGGCTTTCCCTTATGGCAGGAGCCATTTTAAAAATAATGACATTATACCATCCACTCTAAATAGGAAGAATATTGTAAAGCCTTTTCTCTGATGATCCCTAGTCCAGCAGAGGAAGCTTTATGTGGGTTGAGTCAATGGTTTCTCTATCAGTTGATCAATGGATAAACTTAAAATCTGCCCATCTCTAAGTAAGGCAGGTGAACCAAGGGTTTGGCAAACAGGCACCCTACCATGTGTTCGACGGAGAACCCTGTCGATCTAACTCTATATCAGACACTTCATTTTATTGGATTCTAAATCCAGTGACTTGTAATATTAGCTGGATGAGTAACAACTGAATTAGAGATATAATTATCATAATCACCATTACCCATGGACCTGCCAACGGACTCTTTGGCAGAATGTACTGTACGCATGCAAGCTGCTGACAAGGGATTTGTCCAGCTCCAGGCAACATTGATTTACACCGATCCAGCCCTCAGATGTCGATGCAAACGCTGCCATGGACAGAGCTGTGGAGCAGCAGAACAGGTTGTGGAGCAGGCAGTTGGAATTACCTGAGCCATTTGGTCAGCCATAGGGCATACGTTGGTAGGTAGAGCATATAGATGGTGTTAGGACCAAATATTTAAAAAATAACATCTTGATGCAAAAATAGCATGTCAAGAATATAGTGACATCAAAAATATTGTGTTCAAAGAAAGGATCGGAGCGACCCCAAGAGAAGGGGTACCACAGGTAAATAAAGAACAAATTTCTCCTGGGAAAAGTTACACCACACTAGAATCAGTGATATCAATTAGACTTGACCATGCAGCCTAATTATTTTATCCACGAACATCCACAACATCTATAGAATCACCAATCACGACCCGCCGGAATCCCAACAGTCAATTATGTGAAACAATACTCATAAGAAACTGATATGCAAAAAGAGAAAGATTATTTTTAATAAAATTACATTTGACTTACAAAAATAGTTAAAAACTCATGTGAGTAAATTCATAATGTGTACAAAGAATAAAAACCGCCAAATATGCTAGACAATAAATAAAAATAAAAATAAAAATAAAAACGAGAGAACCACAAAAAACAGTGTATAATCAAAAAAACATCCTAAATTTGTTACTCCACATAGAATTCATTATAGTATATTCAGGGTGTCCATCAATCATGTCGTCTATTCAACACCCAGTCAGATCTTTGGATGTAACACCATATAATACGTTAACACGTTTCGATGGCCCTTGTATTATTGTAAGCCACCTTCTTCAGGACAAACCTTCTGAACTACCCCAGTGATATCAAGAGGATACATTCGTGGTTTTTATTGTGGGAGAACGGTTTATATACGTTGTCCTGAAGAATGTGGAGTAACAAATTTAGGATGTTTTTATGATTATACACTGTTTATTGTGGTTCTCTCGTTTTTATTTTTATTTTTATTTTTCTTTATTGTCTAGCATATTTGTTTTTTTATTCTTTGTACACATTATGAATTCGCTCACATGAGTTTTTAACTATTTTTTTAAGTTAAAAGTAATTTTATTAAAAATAATCTGTCTATTTTTGCATATCAGTTTCTCATGAGTATTGTTTCACATAATTGACTGTTGGGATCCTGGCGGGTCGTGATTGGTGATTCTATAGATGTTGTGAATGTTCGTGGATGAAATAATTAGGCTGCATGGTCAAGTCTAATTGATATCACTGATTCTAGTGTGGTGTAACTTTTCACAGGAGAAATTTGTTCTTTAGTTATCAAAAATATTGTGGACAGGAATATCCAAGGTAAAAAGTATTGTTTTTAGTATTGTTTTTAATATTGTAAAAAATATAAATGTAGAATATATTGTTGTAAGTAATATCACTTGTAAGTGTTAATCAGTATGTAAAATATTCTATTTATTGGGATTTATAATGCACAGCTACTTACCCAAAAGGGTTTCTAGGTGCTCGCTGGAGGCTTTTTGGAACAGCCAGGTCTTGAGGGTCATTTGGAATTCCAGAAGTGAGGTAATGATCCAGAGGTGAGTGGGGGGCTATTCCAGGTCATTTCTGGGATGTGGGAGAAGGATCATCCTCCACTTCTGTTTCAGTAGATACGGGGAGTAAGGGCAAGTGAAAGGGAGGTGGAGCATTGTGGTCTTGATGGTTGATGGAAGTTCAGGAGGTGGATAATGTAGGTGGGTCTTTGTGTACAGCTTGGTTCGTGTGGGTCAGCAGCTTGAATTGACATCTGTTCTGTATGGAGAGCCAGTGGATTTTCCTGAGGTGGGCTGCTGCATTCTGTATGGTCTGAAGTCTCTGTAGAAGGTGTTTGGCAATTCCAGCATAGAGGGCATAGTCCAGTCAGCTGGTGATGAGGGCTTGTGTCAATGTGCATCTCGTGTGTAGGGGAAGCCACCTGAAGATCGTATGTAGCATGCGCAGGTGGAGGAGACATTGATATGTGATTTCATGGTGAGCTTGTTGTCAATGATGATTCCAAGGTTTCTGGCATGGTTGGAGGGAGTGGGTGCGGGTCCTAGGTCTGATGACCACCAGTAGTTGTTCCATGTGTAGCTGCTGTTGCCAAAGATCAGTACTTCTGTCTTGTCTGTGTTCAACTACAGGCAGTTGTTCTTCATTCAGTCGGAAACATTTGTCATGCATCTGTGGAAGTTGGTTCTGGTGGTAGTGGGGTTGTCGGCGAGTGAGAAGATGAGACGTGGTGGGATCTGACAAATTTGGCCAGCTAGGTTATATATTTGTTGAAGAGCATGAGGCTGAGGGATGAGCCCTGGGGGACACCGCAGGATATCTCCTTGGGTTCAGGGGTGAAAGGGGGAGGTGGATCCCCTCATTTCTTCCAGTTAGGAAAGAGGTGATCCATCTGAGTTTGGCCCTTGGATGCTGATGTGGTGGAGTCTTTTCCTTAGTGTGTGGTGGGATATGGTGTTGAAGGCTGCTGAGAGGTTGAAGAGGATAAAAGCTGCTGTAAAGAGAGCCAACACCACAGCTGCTGACTTTTGGATCCTAAGTGTGTTGGTTCAAAACCTAGCACTTAAAAAAAAAACATGTGAGCTTGTGCAAATCACGTAATATTCTTTTGTCTAAAAATATAAATATGTGAAATGTGATTACAACATGCAAAATCTAAATGTACTTGTGTAATTCAAAGGTGCAAATACCTTTTGATGCTGAGCTTTTAAATCTTCCAAAACCCACATAATGCATAGAGCTCTGTTGCTCATCACCTAGGTTCATTCTGTATAAATATTAATTTATATATAGATGAAATACAAAGATGCATGGAAAATAATTTCTACAAGAACTATGTACACAGAGCTGTGCACGTTTTGTAACCTGGCTTCCAGGGCATTTGGTACCACCACTCTTGTCTGAAAGATTTTTGTGATGAATGATTCAAGGTGAAGGTTCCCAGGACCCAATGGTGGGTAGATCTTGTTCAGACTTGGCTTGACTAAGACCAGCTAAGGACTTACTTTTTAATAAAACTTTTATTGAACAATCTCTCACTTCTATAGAATTCAGAGAACTATTATCCCTTAAATATTATTGGTGAACTTAAGCCAATTTCAATTTTGAATGGGCTGCTGTTTCTTTGTGCCCTTTTAGTATTGTAGATATAACTAAGTATATATAACTAAGTAACACTTTAATCCAAATTTTATACAATTTTGAAGTGTACATTCATCAGCACAGATCACATAAAGAAATCTGGTAAAGTGCTATTTTTAGTATGAGTGTGTGCCATGTTTTTGTGCTGGTTCAGCTCATTTCGTTTTGTAAAGCTTCAGGACCAGTGTTTTACTGTCTTGGGTAGCGGTAAATGTTTGTTTTCGCTGCAGCTCACAAGAATCGCTTTGCAAAGACTTTTGATGCCAGCACACAACATGAATATTTAATGAGAAATATAAGACAAGGTTGAGGGCCCTATTCACATGGGTAAATCCACCTGCCTAGATCTCTGGACGCATAGATCTCCTTCCAGTTGGTATTTGCCATTTCCAGGTGGAAATATCCATCTAGTAGTAGGCCTTAGATGAGTGAAATTACAACTGTCAAGTTAGTACTCGAAGGTTTGCTGCTAGAGTTCAGGTGTATGTCTTTAGGTGGAGTTGTCCGCAACTGAGGTGAAGATCTCCGCCAACGCAATCATAGAGAACACAGAAATAGTATTCACTTACTTGACCTAAATCACACAGACACCTAACAAACATTGGCCCTAAATATACAGAAATATAGAACACATTTACATCTCTGCTATCTACCTATTGGACTGTGTGACCATTCTGACAGCACTCTATAGCACTCACCACCAGGATGCAGCTCCTGCCTCTCAAGAGGAAGATGAATGTCACTGAGGAAGAGAAATACATTGTAGCAATCTTTGTTACACCTCACCACAGTGAACTACATTGTCTTCCTCCATATACTATCAGTGGAGCAAAGGAGGTTGGCCATGTGGCATGATCTGACATACTCTGTCATTGCACTGGGAGTGGAGCATACACCATTGGGAACCTAAAAATGTGTCAGAACGAGTCGAACAAGATAGAAGAGATTTCTTTCCAGCTACAGGTGGCAAAGGCTCATCCTGGATCAGTTTCATGTCCCTCTCACACCCCTTCCATCTCTACCATGTACCCTGATCTACTATATAGCAGTGGGTTCCAGGAAATCCAACTGTCAGGCCAGCTAAGAACCTAAACCCCTCTATCTTTCTACTGCATTACAGCACCCTGCTTATGTTACATATTTCAATATACATATCCCACGTCACTCACTCATTTTTACCCCCCACATGTAAATTGATTATACTACTCGTCATGCCCTCTAACTTTCTTTTCAACAATTCCCATATGACATGCATTGTTAGCAACAGCTGGAGCAAGCATAGCCAATTCAGTGGCAGGGTGACAACCAGGCCCAGTGTCTAAATGTAAACCTGCCACCCATAGAAGTGTGCTAGGTATGCAGAATTGTTATCAATATCACAAGACTCTTGAAAACTGTGCATCTTTGTCAAATTCCAACATAGCTATTAATGTATCTTCTTTATGTTTGTTGAGACAAAGTAATGGAATTTAGCAGCCTCAGTTATGCCCAGCTATATTATGTCATCTTTTAATTTGAATGTCCATTGTTTTCAGCCCCTATTCCACTCTGCCAGCACCTCTATTTCTGCTTAAAATCAGTGTACCAACAGTAGACTGCCACAGACATGAGACAGGTGGAGAAGTGTGGCTCACCGATTAGAGTGGCAGACCCTGAGGCAGAGGTCTGGCCCGGGACCAGGGTTCAATTCCCGACGTGGCAGGGTCTTGGGCTCAATGTCCACAGACTCGATAATTCTCACCTAGGTGCCTACTCTAATCATGGGTCCCACTCTGCAACTCTGTGCAATAGCTTGCTTAATCTCCACAACGGCCCGGAAAGTGCTAGAATGCCTGGCCTCACCTTGGAGGTTGCCAGTAAGGGGCATCTCACAGGGAAAGCCAGGAAGGGTTCCAAAGCGGTATACAGCGCCAAGATGGCTGTCAGGTGATAGTGCGCTTTACAAGTATACACATTACATTTTTTTTTTTACGGGTGACAGAGCCTGGTAAGTCTGTAGGCTTCTAAACTGATGTTTGTCTAACCATTTCTCTCTATGCATAAGCATCAGGATATTTCAATTATAATTCAATACCGTAATCAGGACTCTATGATCAAACTCTCTCCTGTTGGTTAAACGTATATGTCTGATAATTGTGTTTCTGTGTCTCACAACATTCACCCTTCCATTTTTCTACTTCATTGGAAAGTGTTGGTGTGTGTCTATTGTCACCCTCTCAATCCACCCATGTCCTCTTCACAGCCAATCATTTTGATATATATCCTTTTTCACAGTACCTAACACTCTCTCATGTCACATCCATGTCTCCCTAAAAATTTAATTTTTATCTCAGCAGATATCACCCAAGAGAGATCTCAGTAAACGTTTCTAGATTGCGTAAAATTAAGGAGTTACCAATCTATAAAGAAAAACCAAGCGGATGCAGTCTGTTGCTACACTCTTGGAATTATTAGTATGTACTGAGACCCCACCATACACACTGTTGCCAACAATGATGTATTTTCAGATGTTGCAGTGATGTTATCAATAATGTCATAGAAGATATCATGAGCGATGTAATATGGGAGTTGTAGGAAGTTGGGTTTTTGATTCAGGGGTTAAGGCAATTATCAAACAACCACAATCCCTGTTAGTATGAACCACAAAAATCACTAAATTAATATGTGTTTAATCCTCTAGTAACTTGGCACCAAATCAGTCAAGCTTAACTTAGAGTCACTATGTTAAACATGTATGCAGCACACCAACAGTAGCAAAGTGAGAACACAACAGAAGAAAACTCCCAAATCAATTAGAAAAGTTAAGTACATTTTAATTAATATTATGATACCACAACAAATTACATGTAATCAGTACAACTGGAGTTATGAATTTCTTAATTTTAAGTGAAAAATAGACCTAAAATGTCAAACTGCCAACCGTGGATATCTGGTTGCACGAGACAGTGGCAAAGTAAAAAAGGTTGATTGGGCCTGATCCTGGCTTACTTTCACACAGAAGAATTTTCAAGAAAAAATCTCTGAGAAGCTAAAGTTCAAGTTGAGGATGAGACATTGCCATTGGAGAACCACTGGACCAAGTCTCTGTGGAGATTTCTACATTCAAAGTTCATCCTTTTTTTGTTACTTTTTTGAAGTAAAAAATATCCAGCAGGACAAACCTGGCTTTAGTCAACAAGAACGCCTTCTACAAGGAGCTGCTGAACGGGATTTACTGCTGCGGAGAAAAAAGTAGTAAGAGCTAATGCGAATTCAGGCCGACGAGTCCTTAGATGGATGAGTGAGAAAGAAGGTCCCTCTCAGTTCTCCTGGTCTCCTCTTGGTTCTCAAAGCAGTTTGTGGTAGAAAATGCACAGGGTTTGAATTTAAGCTGTTTGGGTGCCTTTAACACCACTTCCAAGGGCTCAGGAATGGATCACTTGCAGGGTCAGGACTGAGGCGGGGTTCAGGTGCAGGTTCCTGATGGTTAGAATCTTTTTATTCCGATGAGGCTCTGACAAGAAGGCGAGCCAACTGGCTCGTGGAGTTACTTTGGAATTCTGGGTTCAAGCAGAAATCAGGTCTCAAGCAGCAGGGCTGTCCTCTGAGGGCACAAGGGTGGCTTCAAGTAGCTGGGCTGTCCTCTTGGTGCAGCCGGGCAGTCCTCTGAGACACAGAGCAGAACTCAAGCAGCAAGGCAATCCTCTGGGGTACAACAAAGTCCTTTTGAGCATGCTCTGCAGGTCCAGGAGTGAACTGAAGAGTTGGTCTGAGGGTCAAATATGTATACCTGGTACAAGCCTTTGAAGTGGGATGAGCTTCTAGTTCACCCGCCAAATCTGGTTCTGGCAACTTCCTTCCTTCCCCAGCCCAGGATCCAACCGGTCTAGGGTGACAAAAGCCTGGTGCCAAGTTCCTTTGTGAGTGTGCTGGAGGCAACCCTTTGAAATGTAAGTGGGGCAGGGAACAACTCTACCCCACCCATCTTGGCCGGATTGCATATCCTGCCAACACCTAGTCTCAATTTGTCTCACTGTCTGTGATAAATACACAAAGGCTAACTGCCAGCTAATCACAGTCGTGTGACCCAGGATACATGCTGCAGGCTCCAAATGGTTAGGACACAAAAATGCCAACTTTCTAAAAGTGACATTGATAGAATTCTGACTTCAAATTCGACTTTACAACTAAAGAGGAATTTGAATTACAATTCTAGTGAGACCAAACATGATATTTCTACCTGTTCCCAATCAAGTGTTAGCACTTAATAAATGTAATAAGGTAACACAATGTAATCCTATAGGGGCCGTAGGGTTCACAGCAGTGAAAGATGAATGTGGGACTTTTTCAGTACAGGACATATAAAACTTAAAAGTACATATCCAACCTTTTAAGTTCAGTGCACACTGCTCTATGGGATACCCAGGGCATAAAAAGGTCTCTATACTTTTAATAGTGGTCCTGAGAGATGGTGTCTACAGGGCCTACCAAGGCCTGTGGAAAGGGGCCAGGCAGTCCTCCTCCCTGTTCATAAAAAGGACCTGGGAGATGTGGCCCACACAGCCTGATTGGGCTTGGCAAGGGGGGTCACATGGTCTCCCTCCCCTTCAATAAAAATAATCACAGGGGGATGGGGTGCCCAGGGCATAATACGGCTCTGTGAGACAGGTCCTCACCTTTCATTAAATAAAGGCCTTGAAAGATGGGTTCTCCAGGGCCTAAAAAGTCTTGGGTAGGGGAGCCACTTGGTTCACTCCCATTTCAAAAAACATTAGGCCTGAGGCCAACCCTCAGCTGCACACAGCCGTTTGTGGGGGGTTGGCTTTATGTATGGTAATAAAATATGTTATGTAAAAAAAAACTAAAAATCACTGAAAAATACAAAGGTTAAAGTAAAGTTATAGTTAGGTGTGATAAAAAGATCTATTTTTTTAAATTTAATAATTAACAAAAAAAGTTAAAGAACTTTATATTAAGGTGCCTTTGTCAGTGACAACATTAACATTTTGACCTAAAATAACACAGACCAGTAGCTCCCATTCACTATGTAAACTGTGAAACAAACTAACACACAGTCATTGGATGAGATCATCAGTGATGTTATAAATGATGCCATAGAATATATCATGAGTGATGTAATATGTGAGGTCGCGTAAGCTGTACATGGGACATTGTGGCCACCCTCCCAACAAATTCTGGGGTCTGGGGGACCCCATCCCAGAGGCTGTAAATATTTTTAAAAGGGGAGAGAGAAAGAGAGATGAAACATGGGAGATACCCTGCTGGTGGAGGGCAGGCTTGTCTCAAGCCACAAATAAAAGTTTTGGGCTTTGGTGTTGATATGAAATGATCTGGCTTTTGTGGTGTGTTGTGCTCCAGTCCGACTTTTGGGAAGATGTATTAAATGACTGTTAAATGCTTACTCACCTGCCCTCAGCTGTTGGGGGGATCTGTATATTGTTTGTTTTTTGCCTGCAAAAATAGAATAAAGAGCTATTTTTGATAATGTGGGAGGGGCCGTGCAGCTTTTCTCCCCAAACCTTCTCAGGCCCTGAGGACACCATGTCCCGGGGCTGTCCATTTTTTAAAAGAGGAGGGGAACCACATGACCCTACTCCAGAGGCTTGTAATGCACCTAGAAACCCCCCTCCTCTTGAGCCAAGTAATTAATAAATGGTTGGGGCACACAGCTCCCTCCCTGAGCCTAATTAGGCACTGCAACTCAATCTCTGGGGCTGGAAATTGAATAAAAGGGAAGAGGTGCCTCAAAACACCCCTCCTGAATCCTCATTAGGCCCTGGGAGCCCATTCCCCAGGGCTGTTTTTATTTTAAAGGGGAGTGGTACCACAACGCCATCTTCTCTAAGCCTCATTATACCCCGGGAACCTGATCTACACAGGGCTGTATTTATTTTAAAAGGGAGGGGGCTGTCCTGCCCCTTCCTGAGCTTAATATGGCCCCAGGGACCCAATACCCCGGAGCCTGATTTTAATATAGGTGGGTGCCCCAGTGTCCAACAGGAAGACCCACAAACAACACATTGAGGGCCCAAAAAAATGCCTCAGGGCTCCTACAGCCCCAGACAGCTCCCCACATGGTATGGGAGCCGGTTCACTAATAGAATATCAATGATAAACGCATCAATGGTAAAAACATCGAACAAATTATATAGATTTTTAAAAATATCGACTCCCTATACTTAAACAGGTAAGTTAAAAATATAGATGTAAAAAATATTGATTTAAAAATATAAATAAAATGAAATATTATATATTAAATATATAAAAGATTCATATTACCTTTAACAAAATAAATTACATTTAATACACATTTTAACTAAATATAAAAATTAAAGTTAATTTTAAAAAATATAAACACGCAAAAATAATTTATACATATACATATATTTACTTTAAAATATGTATTAACTATTATCTTTATTTCATTTTTAAACTTTTAAATTATATAAAAATTAAATATATACATATATCAATATTCTAAAAGGAAAAAAAACATTCTATAAATAATTAGAACATTAAACTATTAAAACACAATTAAAAGGCACATTTCGCAATACAATAAATACAGTAGTAGGGAAAATGTTGGATAGAGAAAGAATAAAATTTACTATTCCAAATGAGTGCAACAGTAGGAAAAATTTTGGATATGGGAGGAGTAAAAATTACTATTCCCACTCCAGTGAGTGCAGCAGTAGGGAAAGTGTTAGATAGCGAAAGGGTAAAAATTACTATTCCCACTCCAGTGAGTACAACACTAGGGAAAGTGCTGGATAGTGGAGGGGTAAAACTTACTATTCCCACTTCAGTGAGTGCAACAGTAGGGTAAGTGCTGTATAGCGGAAGGGTAAAAATTACTATTCCCACTCCAGTGAGTGCCACAGTAGGAGAAGTATTGGACATCTAAGGGGTAACAATTACTACTCCTACTCCAATGAGTGCAACAGTGGGGAAAGTTTTGGATAGCGGAGGGGTAAAAATTACTATTCCCACTTCAGTGAGTGCAACAGTAGGGAGAGCAGTGGATAGCGGAGGAGTAAAAATTACTGTTCCCACTCCTGTGAGTGCAACAGTACAGAAAGTGTTGTATAGCAGAGAAACAAAAATTACTAATAATATTTAAACAATTAAAAAAAGATTATCTTGAAAATAAATAAATAATATTTAACAAATATACAATTAAATATATTAAACATATAAAGAGAACACAATTTATAATGTTAATTACAAATAACAAAAAGGTACAAATAAATTATAAAACAAATAAATAAACAATATTTATTTAAAAGGAGCAAATATTAACAAACAAATGATTTAAAACATAAACGTAATTATTTAATTTCCTACCCTATAACACCACACAAATAAAAAAAGACATCCATATTTGTATTTAAATATATTTTCATAATTAACATAATTAATAATACATTTAAAATATATGATTAATAAAAAAAGATACTAAACATTCATTGAGTACACATTCTTTCACACTATAATATCCACAACCCACACTTAAAATAACTTACATAATTAAATACAAATTAATTATTTAAAATAATTACCACTTAACTAATAATTCATCTTAAGCATGTTAAAGAAAAATGATTTCCCACCATTTGTAAAATATAAATACCACAACACACACCTAAAATGAATTACACAATTACCGCAATTAATGACTAATTAATCAATATAATATATACTAAAATACATAACTTTTATAAAAATAGATATTTTAAACAACTATGGGGGTCATTACGATGGTGGACTTAAGTCCGCTGACCATTGTTGCGGTGACTGGGACTACCCGCTGTAAGGCGTCGGTCCCGCATGTAGAATTACGATGCGCCCGCCACCATGGCGGTCGCATACAGGCCATTTAACATTGTAGCTGGTGCTGCTGGTTGCAGCACCCGCCACAATAATAAAAAGCCATGTCGAGCATTTCCCTGCACTATGTGGCAGGCACTACGCGGTGCCTGCCACTTAGTGCAGAGAAATGTAGGTGGGTACCCACCACCCCCAAAGACAAGGGGGGCCCTCAACTGGCCCCTGAATCCTATCCCCACCAGTCTTTCCATGACGGTTTTCCCCGACATGGAACGGCTGGCTGCAGCCAGCATTGTAATTTGGTGGTCGGTGCCTGCTAGGCACCGCCTCCATTCTACCCATGCTGACCACTCTGCCAGGCAATCACCTGTGGCAGAACCGTGGCGGGCGGTCTTTGCGACTGCCACGGAACTAGGACGATTTCCACAGCCATTGTCATTTGGTGGGGGTAAATTGCTGTCCGAGGGTGGAGGGCTAGCCAATGCATGGCTAGTCGTGGTGGACCCTCCATCATCATAATCGCCTCCTACATTTTTACAAACAATATTAAACACTTCGATATTTTTAAAATCGATATTACTTACCTAAAATCGATATTCTTGACCACTAGAATTTTCTGTCGATATTCCTGACCCTGATATTTTTACCACGATATTTATGCAATTCGATATTCTTTCTCTGCACCAGAGGAGACAGCATTGCTCCCACGCTGTTTAGAGCAGCTATTTATGCTGCTCCCTCTGGGCATGAGCAATATATTGTTTTGTTTTCCTGCCTGCTTTAGTGTGGGCAGGGAAACAATATAAGTCTGCTCCCAGCTGGTGGGATCATTTTAAAGCTTCTTCCTGCTGAGTTTTATAAATGCTCAGAGAGGGGGGCCCCCTCCATTTAATCAATACATTGGGCACCAAGGAATGGGATCCAAGGGCTGAATATAGCTCCGGGAGGGGGGCTTAACACCTCCCTCTCCATAATAGTTCAATTAGGCCATGTGGGGTTGGGTCTCAAGGTCCGAAATTGGCTCAGCTCAGAGAGTTTTTTCCCCAGGTGAGCTGGAGTCAGATCACCAATATTACAGACAGCATCCTCCCCATCAAGAGCAACACCCAGAGAAAATCCTCTAAAAAGGCATCTGGTACACCCAAGAATTGAGAACAGTGAAACGAGACAGTAAACAGTTGGAGAGGAGCTGGCACACCAGCAAGGACACCTCCAATAGACATATTTCAAAACCTCCCTCAAACTCTTCCTCTGCCTCCTGACAGCAACAAAGAATGCAGTCATTGGCGCATGCATTGAAACCATCATCAACAACACCAAGGAACTTTTCAACATCGTTAAAGAATTCTCTAGCCCTGCTGCCAGCAAAAACAACACTCCTTGACAGGAGCTGTGCTACAAACTCACCCACTTCTTCCATGACAAGATCGCAACCAAATAAAGAAACGCTGAACCCCAACCCATACCTATGGACTTCCTTGACAGATACACCGCCACTGTAACCAAGATGAACCACACACTGACCACCTGGATCATACTCTGCACCCAGGACGCTACTTCCACCATGAAATTCAGCAATTCGAGAGCTCCCACAGACCAATGCCCTAACCATATCTTCAACATCGGAATCTAAAGGATCGGCCAGGAACTCACCACCATACTCAACGCCACTTCCACCACCGCAACATTTCCAGACACCTGGAAGCACACCAAAGTCAGGCCAATATTCAAAAAATCCTCTGTCAACCCCTGCAAACTAAAAAACTACCAGCCAATCTCCCTGCTCCCATTCCCAGTGAAGGTACAGAAAAAATTATCAACAGTCAACTCATGACACACCTGGAGCTGAAGTAAAAAAGGGGGGTGGGACCGGGAGCCGTTACCTAGATAGGTCCTGCATACAGGGCTCCTAGTAAACTGTGCTACAAGGGGTATGCAGTTCCTCAAGGGGACAGGGAAGACAGGTCTTTCTTCGTGATGCCCTCACACACCCCAAAGGATGTCATGCTTTATCATAGGGCTTTGCTCCTCGTTCGGCTGGCGCTGCAATGCCCGACGGGCTCACCGTAAACGGGGCTCTTTTACGGATGTCTTTTTGAAGAAGCTGTTGGGTGCTTGTGGTTGGGAGGGCAAGGATAGTGTAGTGCACTGGTAGTAGGTATTAAAATAAGTCTGGAGCATTCCTATTCAAAAACAGTTTTAATGGTACAGGTAGTTCCAGCTTAGTTAAAAGGTGGATGCCCTATGTGGATGCAATGTTCCTAAAGGGCAATCGCTGTGTAATGGGTCTACATGTTTGACGCCCTTATCGCGACTAAAGATGCGCCTGGCACTTCATCAGGACCTAAGTGAATGAGTGGTCTACGGCCTGACGGGGGAAAAACAGAGCATCGGGGCCCAGAGCGAGGGTAGGATTACAGCTAGTTGTTGTCCACCCAGCACATCCGAGCAACTACGTGCTCTGTTTTTCCCCCATCAGGCTTTACACCACTATACTTGGGGTCTTCCACTGCCCAGTATAGGTCTACTAGGGCGTCACTCTATGGTGTCTGGTTACCACCTAACAATTGAAGGAACCAGACCTCTAGTAGTGCACCACTAATCAAGAGATTACCTGAGGACGTCGCTAGTGATGGGGGATCAGAATTTTGTATACTATCTACTAGCATTTCCCAGGCCCTAACCATACCTAATGAGCTACGTCCTCATCTGACTTCCAGGAGCAGCACTTCACTCTCATAACACGCCCATCCCTCATGCTCTCTATACCATGCTTCTACTCTGCCCCTCCCGGCAGCCTTCTAATTCCTGCAAATTTCCCTCTTTGCTATGATAAAGTCCAAGTCTTGAGACCTAATTGTGGCTTTGGTTTTAGGAAGTATGTGAGAAACAGCGCAGTAGCCAGTGCCCCAGCATACAGGGTACCTCTTTTGAAATAATGTTTGCAACCACGTCTATGACCCTCACCCAGTACTCCATGAGCAGCGGGCTATTCCACATGATATGTAGGAACTCCACTCCCTCTCACCACTGACATCTTTGGACATGTTGCTACCATTGTGTGAAAGTGTCTATTGATTCTACCGGGGATAAGGTATGCCCAATTACGGTGCTATAGGAAACCGTTCTTACGGAGTCGTAATTGGCTGTTCAGATTCCGTTCCTACCCACCCATTTTGATGCAGTGATGGAGCTCCCAATGACTTGGCCGACATAAATGGGATTCCCGAATGGCCCCTGACAGGCTCATAGAGCCCGTCAGCCATTTGGAAAGCCTTCAGTAATCCCACAGTTGGCTCTTTCCACCCGAGGGATTACGATGGCAGATTTCCACAGGCTTTCTGTGATGACGTTTTAACTACTCCAACTCGGTGATGCAGCGAGCGCAAGTTAAATAGTTTTATTTATTTAATTATTCACTTTACTTCTGTCCGTGGTATGTCCAAAGCCACTACCCGCCTACCCTGCCCCACCGCCCTACTGCACATTCTCTGCGTCCCTCAAGGTGCCTGCCAGAGGGTGCTGGTATGAACTGCACCTCGGCTCTTTACAATGAGAGCATGCATTCTGGTCAGAATGTATGCTCCCATTGTAAAGAATAGGAATATGACTGAACAGTGTTCAGTCGCATCCTAATTGCTGGGTTGGGACCGCCGACAAGAGGTGGTTCGGTCCTAGTTCCCAAACGATGTCGGACGGACTCAAGTCTGTCCGGCATTGTAATCGGGGCCTTAGTAGTTAATTACCTGAATCAGGCATTTCTTGACACTTTGGGGATCCCCTCCAGTTTAGCCACCCAGTCACCAGCAGGTATAGGGATCCCCAAGTCTTCTTCCGAGCAAGCCCCATAGATGTTAAGGGACATCAGGTGACCACCTTGCAGATGCACGTTGCCATTACTATGTATTGACAACCCTTATGTTGGGGTGGTTCAGTGAGACCGGCATTCCAGCACCTGCACATCATGGCTGTCACCACCCCATATAGTAAGAAGTGGCAAGGAGGCAGATCAAATGTCAATTCAAACTCCTCAAATAGAAGAGCACCTCCTCTCGGAACACATCACCCAACCTTGAGACCCCGCTGTCATCTAGTCCTAAGTGCCATGCCTGTCTCCCCATCTGGAACTGCCTCAAGCAAAGTCAAAGGAATGTCAGGTGAGTATGGTCTTTCATCTTAGTTTTCTGCAAACATCTAATTCGACTGCACTGAAGCACTAGAAATTCAGTGGTATCATTCTCGTGGGAACATCTCAAAATCAGCAGCACTCTGGTCAGTTGGGGGAGATCAGTTATAGAGTTTATCATTGCTCGCCCGGTGTTTGTCTGTTGGTTACACCTTGCATCAGCCACTGAAGCTGCAAAGAAATAAGATTCAAAATCAGGGATGGCTAATCCGTCCTCATCTGTAGGTCTCTGTAACATGGTGAGGGCTACATGTCTTCTACTTGACCCCCAGAGAAAAGCAATTAGGAGTAAGTTGAGTTCTTTCGAAGTGCTTGGGGGATACACAGAAAAGTATGTAGGTGGGGAAGTGCTATCATTTTTAGCAATGCCACCTGCCCTACCATTGAGAGGGGGGATATTTTCCAGAAGTCAACACTTGCTCTCTGAGCACGCTAATTGCCTCCCCCACATTCCCGCCTAATAAGTCAGCCAGTGTGTGGTAGATGGGTTTTTCCCAGGTAATGTAGACATCTAGGTTCCCATTGAAGTAGTCCTAGTACACCTGGGGGACCTTGGAATGCCTCTGCTGGGAACAGTCTCTATGTATGTCTTTGACCTGTAGCCCAGAGACAGAGACACATTATTTGAGTAACACCAAGCCCCTCTCAGATCCACATTGGTATCTCTTAAGAATATTAAAAGGTCCTCTGTGTACAAGACAATATAATGGATTTGTCTCAAGGCCTCTATTCCTCAATATCAGTCTCCGTCCTGGCCCAAGCAGCCAGTGGCTCCATTGGCAGGGCAAATAGCAAAAGGGAGGAGGGGGAATACCTGTCGAGTCCCATGACCCACCTTATAGTTCTCTGACATATATCTTCATGTTCTGACTCTGGTCATGGGGTCTTTGTACAGTAATCATGTACATGCTATAAAGCCATGTCCCAAGTGGAAGAGCTCCATTACACAATAGAGAAGAGAAAGCTCCACTCCAAACTGTCAAAACACTTCTCTATGTCTATGGCAATGATCGCTGCTTCAGAACAATCATAAGTACCTGCCTCCATGAGCATTAGGAGCCATTCAATATTGAGAGCAGTGTTGTGCTGGACCGGAGCTCCTGGAGTGAGTTCCGGGTTGGGGATAACCAAAACGGTCGATATCCCTGTCTAATCCCGCCACTCTTCACCCAGCTCATCACCCAGCTCATCGCCCTGCTGCCCACTAATCACCCAAAAACAACACCCGGGAACCCGCAGTCCTCACTCACCGTATCTCGGACCTTCGGACTGCAGAGTGCCGGACACAGGTGGTAAGGGATGCCTGGTGAGAACATCGGGTGCCAAGATACCTGCTGACCAACTGCACAGAGCCACCAAAAGCCACTGATCTACATGGGAATTTGTCCGGAGCAAAGGTAATGAAGATGAAGTTGATGGCCGTGCCCTGCTGACAATTAACTGAAGAGAGCCCCCACTAGCCACGGAGTGTGCGGTATCAGCTCCGGCGGGAAAAGCTGATGCATGGCAGTCAAATCCACAGGATCCAAGAGCCAGGTAAGTCATTGCCTAATAAATACCTTGCCCTGTGTTAGCGCACCCATCACGGTGGGCGCCAGCTGTATCTAATGAGAAGAGCCCTCCCCTCCCCCATCCCGGGAGCACCAACACGCCGCCGCGCACTTCTCCACCTGGGTCTGCCTTGAAGCGTCCTGGGGCCTCTTGCCGGGGTTATGGAGGAAAAGTCCTCATTAAGGTCTCGGATTAGCTGAGATAACCCATTTCTCCTGACTGCAGGGGTGAGGGGGGTCATCGGTGTCCGGGGATCCAGTCCTCCATTTTGGGTTCCCTTTCGCATCGAGGACACTCAGCTCCACAAGGGGGGATCCCTCTGTAATGGGCATGAAAAGAGGACTGAAGATAGATAGAAAGAAAAAGAGGACTGAACAAGTAAAGGAAAAAATCGGTGGCCATCTTGGAACAGTGTTGATCAAAAATCAACAATAAAAAAATGAAAATAAAAAAGGCATTGCCCAGACTAGAGATGCCACGTAAGACGCAGCGTAGATTAAACATAAACTAGGCATAAAGAGAAGGTAAAGTGTATCCCTAAGGCATATGGGCCTATTGAAGAAGGTCCAACACACAGGACCCAACCTCATTGAGAAGGCTGCGGCCTTCTCGGAATCGCCTTAACTTCCATCAATGCCTCCACCAGACAGAGAACAGACTTAAGCCCCCAACTAAAAGTTGAAAGCAGGGAGGAGTGAAGGTGACTCCAAGAACTAAGGTAAAAAATAAATATGGACAAAAGTGGTAGGGTAAAGAAAAAAAGAGAGAGAGAAAGAAGGAAAAAAGTGAGAAGAAGAAGAGAGGAAAAGAGAATAAAAAAAAGGAAATAAGCTTACAGCCATCAGGTATCCATGCCTTCACCATCTCCTACCCCCTCCATCTATCTAAACATGCAGCCAAGAAGCATAAACACAGAATACTGAAAACTCACCAGGAGACATTGATATCAGACCCTTATTTTTGCACCAACAAGGGCATTATATCGAATGACCTCATCTTCCACAACAAAAACGTGCACAGTGGAGGAACATCCTCTACTCCTTGCTTCGAATCTCCAATACCAAAAAAAACCCTCATGCCCTCAAACTGGCGGTTACAGCTTCAGACTTCTGAAAGGCGTATGCCACCATATCCATATACAATAATGATAATATCCTCATAAAAGCTTCTGATAGCAATCTAGCACTCATAGACAAGATCTTTCCTACTCTTAAAAGAGCAGCGAACAGCAAGAAATATTCTCTCTCTGACACGACTACTCCAGTTTTTCCGGAAGACACACAACCTCAGCGACTTCATCCATTAACGATTCCAAGGGACCCCATATCTCACCAAACCCCCAACGACCCCTACACTTCCCTCTCAACTGAATCAACCACACCAGGGTCCACGGGTCCAGCTCGGACAGCCATAAGCACAGATAAATAGCACCACACCCCCAATGATCCCTACACATCCCTCACAACTGGCTCAATCACACTAGGGCCCCTGGGTCCAGATTGGACAGTCACAAGCATAGATAACGTGCACCACACCCCCAATGATCCCTACACGTCCCTCACAACTGACTCAACCACACCAGGGCCCACGGGTCCAACTCGGACGGTCATAAGCTTTGATAACGACCATCCCAATGCAGGCACACACCTGATACACTGGCTGACCAACGGAGATTGCAACAACCGAAACTACACCCCTGACATTCCAATCGCCCAACTAGAAGGTGAGCTTTCTGACAAATCTCTTCTTGATCCGACACTTACATTGATCCCTGGTCAACCCCTAACGCCTTTGATGCCTTACCCACTCATCCAAACTCTACACGCAGTGACCATTCCTACTTCACATGCAGCACCCCCTCTCATGTTAGCACCTCTTAAGACCATCCCTCACATCTACTCTGTCCCACCTACTACCCTCCTCACTCAACTAACCCCATCAAAAACGAATAATGATATCCCCACTCAATTTGATATCGAGATCTCAACACAATCAGGCCTTAATGGAGGAACTACCACTATAAGGGAATACACTCCCACACACCTAACTAAGTATCCTAACCTTGACTGGACCACTCGATTCAACGAGTTAACCATAGGTCTAGCCCATCTCAATGATGAAATGCAAAATCTACCATCAATCACCAATGAACTCCTAAACTTTAACAAAGCCACTAGCGCCACCATGAACCGAATTAGTCAGCAAATCAGCAGGTACCTCACCACGAATCCACACCCAGACTACACAACACAGAGTAAAATACCCTCCCCCAACGACCTGGATCGTCCTACGAGGGCAACGGATGGTCTATCTGACAATCACTTACAAGACCTTCTCATTTCATACACAAGCCATAATGACAGGAGCTAGTCTATAGATAGCACTATCCAATCCATTCGACCCAACCCCTACAGGGAACCCACTCACAACTACAGATGCATAATTAGGGAAAACCTCACAAAGGTAAACATAATGCAATCTACACTCACTCACTCAACTTCCAAATTAAAGTGTGTGCTAATTAATTGCAGATCACCTAACAAACATGCTACAATCATTTATGATCTCATTCTCTCAAATGATCAGGACATCATCATCCTCACCGAAACATGGCTAAAGAGTTTCTCTGCTCCCATCCTTGACCAACTGGTCCCCCCTAGTCATGATATATTTTGCATGTATATAACTGAGAAACCCGGAGGGGGGTTAGCCTGCATCTATCGAAACACTATCACAGTTCATCAAGCAGACTCCATCTCCTTATCCTCCTGTGAATATCTCTGCACCAACATCTCGGATGACAAGTGCATCAACTGCCAACTTCACATAATATACCACCCCCCAGGTGACAGTCTGAAGTTCATTGATGAGCTAATGGAAGTCATTACAGCCAACGCCAACTCACAAGTGCCGCAGATCTTTCCGGGAGACTTCAATCTCCATTGGAACAATACTGGCGATCAAGATGTAAGCAGTCTCAAATCCTTTCTGGCAGACCAGGATCTGTCCCAATTCTGTGACGGTCCAACCCACAACAAGGAGGAGACATTAGACCTCATCATTGCAAAAACATACACTATATCACTAGAATCCATCTCCCCATGTGACTGGACTGATCATTACAGCTTCTTCTTCTTTATCAACAGTGAGATAACTCCAAAAGGAAGCCAACCTACAAAAACAAAACAATGGAAAAGGATTATCCAAAATATCAATCCCAACACCTTGATATCCCAATGCAATTTTTCCCTGATACCATCAACAGACATGGCTGAGGTCCATGATCTCACAGACTTTTACAATGTCACTATGCATGAAATCCTTGATACCACAGTGCCCCTCCAAGAAAAAAATGCCTCCACCAGAATCTCTAAACCATGGTTCAATGAGAATCTAAACTCAGACCGACGCAAGTTAAGACTAGCTGAGCGAGCATGGAAATCACCACCCTCCACTGATCACCTATACCAACTTAGGGCATTGAGAAACACTTACAACAGAAAAATCTTAAAAGCTAAAGCAGACTTCTTCACAACACAACTGAACCAAGCTATTAACCCTCCCCAAAAACTATTCGAAATCGTAAAACAACAATCGCGTAACTCTCCAAACGTAGTGGAGCTAAGCAACCCAGCTATCCCCTAACTGTGACAAACTTGCCAAATTCTTCCTAGAAAAGACTAGCACAATTGAAAATAACATTCAATTCAAGAAAGAACCCCAACAAACTACTGACCAAGAGTCTACTCTTTACTCACAGATCATGGACATTTTTAGCTTTCCGATCGAAGTTCCAAAAAACAATGCCAACTGGCACTCCTTCTCACCCATCCCTGAACATGAAATCTATAGCATCATGTTAGCAATCAACCCTGCCAATCATTTCTCCGATCCCCTACCCCCATCTGTATTCAAAATGATAAAGACCTCTATTCTACCACTATGGGCAAAAATTGTTAACGCCTCTCTGAGGCAAGGTTCCATACCTGACTGCCTTTAAGTAGGACAGGTCACACCTACACTAAAGAAAGCCAACTCCCTCTCCACAGACCTCAACAACTATCGCCCTATATCCAGCATCCCCACTCTGGCGAAGTTATTGGAAAAATGTGTTCAAATTCAACTTTGCAAAAACATCGAGAACTTCAACCTCCTAGATAAACACCAATCCGGCTTCCGTCAAGGTCACAGTACTGAATCAGCACTCACCCATATAATGGATGACATTTTAAAAATGTTAGATCATAACAAATCATGCCTATTGATACTTCTTGACCTATCTTCCGCTTTCGACATGGTTAAGCATGGCAATCTACTGTCCCTACTTGAACTAAGGATGGGCCTAATCAGTCCAGTGTTACAATTGTTCACCTCCTTCCTAAGCAACAGAACCCAAAGAATCAAGATGAAGCAATCATTCTCTCAACCTTCCATGGTCACACTAGGAGTTCCACAGGGATCAGCACTATTACCAATTCTTGTTAATCTAGTCATGGAACCCCTTGCTAATGCCGTGAATACTGCAAACATTCTATATCACGACACTCAACTACATATGAAAATCTCCTCACCAGATGACTTCATCTCCCTCAACGCCATTCTTCATAATAATGTAAAAAATGTAAATGTACAGGAATTTATATAGCGCAAATCACCAAGCGGTTTCTAAGCGCTTGCTTAGGGAACCCGTCCTGGTATTCCCCTGTGAGATAACCCTGGCAGGGTATCCGCAAGGTGAAAGCCAGGCATCCCGCCGCGAGGGGCCGTTGTGGAGATTAAGCAAGCTATTGCCCAGAGTCGCAGAGTGTGAGCCCGTGAATCAAGTAGGCACCGGAGCGAGAATTGTCGAGTCCATGGACATTTTAGGACTCAAGACCCCGCCGAGCCGGGAATTGAACCCTGGTCCCGGGCTGACCTCTGCTTCCAGGTCTGCCTCCTCTAACCAGTGAGCCACACTTCTCCACAAATACCCAAAGTTGGCTCAATGGCAACAACCTCATGCTCAATACCAAGAAAACTGAGTTCCTCCTCATCTCCCCTCCCAATCACACACCCAAGATAGACTTATGGCTGAAGCATCTAACTTTCTTTGATTGCGCCCCACACATCATTGACTCTGCAAAATCCCTGGGAGTCACCCTGGACAAACATCTAAATATGCAGGCAGCCAACTTTCAGCTGAGTACCTTTAGGAAACTAACCGCTATATGTATCAACAAACCATTTTGCATTTCCTAAATAGCGAATTTTAAGGAATCGCTATTTAGGAAATGCAAAACGGTATGTATGTACAAAATCGCTTTCCAATAGCGATTCCTTAGCATTCCTTAATTTGAGATTAGCAAATTGTCAATCGCAAATTACCCCTTCATTTCCATGGGCCAGGAGGCCCATAGGAATGAAAGTGCAATTTGCAATTAGCAATTTGCTGATCGCAAATTAGGGATGTTTCCAAGGGTGCAGGGGTGTCTCAAGAACACCCTGCTGCACCCCTGAAAAAGACATTTGGGGGCATATGGCGCACATACATGCCCTAAGGGCATGTATGGGCGTCATATGGCACCTTTGGTTTTTATCAAAAAAGATTTTTGATAAGAATTCGCAAATTACCACCAACTAGAAGTTGGTGGTAATTTGCTAATCCTTAATGGCATTTTTTGCATTTTATTTGTTTGATACATTGCATTTAAGGAATCGCAAAATTTGCAATTCCTTAAGTGCAATCGCAAAATAAGGATTAGCAAATTTTGCTATTCCTTATTTTGCATCAAACTAGTTTGATACATTCCATTTGTCTAATTAGCATTCGCAAAGGCCGAAATTCGCAGAATTTCGGCCTTTGCGAATGCTAAATAGCTTGATACATATAGCGGTTAAACCCTTCCTCCCACAGACTGATCTAAAAATGGCAGTTCAAGCTCTAGTACTACCAAGACCAGACTATGGAAGCACCACTCTACGCGTTTTTTCAAAATACAAGCTAGCACTGATCAGGGAATCTCTTAACGCTGCAGCCAGGCTGGTCTCAGGAATAAAAAGAAATACCCACATCACCCCAGCCCTGAAGGCTCTGAACTGGCTACCCTACGAGTCGAGAATACAACTAAAGATCACCTGCATGACACATAAAGCCCTATACAGCAACACCCCCAGAAATTTAGCACAAAAGCTAGAGCGGTCGGGAGGTTGTAGACATTCTCAAAGCACGAGCTCACTACTACTAAAACCTCAATCCTTTCACAAAAAGAGAACTGGAGAACTGGGTGCAGAGCTTTCTCAGGTATCGCACTGAAGATTTGGAACAACCTTCCCCCAGGCATACTCAGAATCTCCTCTTTTACCGCCTTCAAAAAAGAAGCAAAAAGGTTTCTAATGAACAAATTAACATCCTAAATCTTTAATTCTCTGATACCTATTTGCCACCGATTATATCCAAACACCAATGTCTACCTCTTTTGTATTATATGCGATTTCTGATTGTATGTATAATATGTGATAAATATATACTGTAAAGCGCTCTGATACCCCCGTGGGTCATGTTTGCGCTATATAAAACTTTATATATAAATTAAATAAATAAATAAACCCAGCCTGATCAGGATGGACCAGTTTTGTCTTATGTGGGAGGAGCCTTGTGGCTAGGATCTGACTGAGGATTTTATAGTCAACGTTGAACATCAAGTGCGGGTGATAAGCTTTCATATCATGTGCTGATCATCCTGGTTTCAGCAATGGTACTACTAGCACCTCCCAGGTGGAGGTCAGCAAAAGGCCAATATCTTATCTGTTTTGTACAACTTTACCAATTTTTGAGCCAACTCATCTACGTATGTGCCATATTCCTCAACCAGGTGCCCATCCTTTTCCAGCATTTTGCGTTGTGATAATATCTTAATAGCCACTCAGACGTCTCGTAATGTGATATTCCCTCCAATCTTCTCTGTATCTTCAGGCATAAGTGCTGGGAAAGGCAAAGGTGCCAAGAATCCCCAGATGTCATGGTCTGCTTGCTCAGAGGCACTGATGTGCACTTCAGAATCACACTATTGTCAGTTAATTTCAGCCTGTGTATATAACCTTCTACCCTGGACTGTTTCAAGTTCCACTATAACTGATCCCCACTTCGCAGGGTCGGGGAGCCATGCTAACAATGAGCCACTGTGGTCCTGCGTCACATGAGCTCGGGTCATTTGCGTCCGGTAGATGAAGTATTGTAAGTTCTCATTGCACTTCACTACTGTTTCCTTAGTGTCTAACAAGGGTTGTTGTAATTGTGGTCAGCCTTGTTGTCTTCTAGCACCCTCGGCTTGTCCTCTGCCTTCATGATATCATGCAACAGAGTACATCTTACTCCCAGCGATTCTTCTATGCACTTCCCTTAAGCACAGTTTTAAACGTGTCTCATTCCAACATGGGGGACAACGCCGTAGCAGAATTATTTTCGAAGTGCTGACGGATGGACTCCCATATAGAGTCACGGAAGAGCAGGTCCTCCATAGACTGGGGTTTTAGTCTTCATGTTGGAATACAGGGCTTTAGGCATTCCCAACTTAAGTAAAGAAGTATTGCATTATGGTCTGATACAGTATTATTGAGGTATTCAACCTCATGATCCCTGCCATGTATATCCTGGGGGCAACGAAACATGTCTAGATGTACATGGAGGTCATGCAGACCACAAAAAAAGGAATAGTCTCTCATTATCTGATGGGTCCGACTCCAAGTATCAATAAGTCCCCACTGTGATTGCCAGTCTGAAAACACCTAAACCCTTCTGATAGCCCGGGAGTCCTGCAGTGGGGGGTGGGAGCGGTCTAAGGTTGGACCCACCACACAGTTGTAGTTCGCACCCATAATAACCAAGTGCACCAGGAAGGGAGCTAATGACCTTGAAAATTCTGCAAAGAATGCTCCCTGGTCTATATTCGGGGCGTATGTATTAATTGGAGCAATATTGCGCACCGCAAGTCTGCCTGTTACCACTACATATCTGCTGCTGGGTCTATGAGATCCCTCGTATGTTAAATTGCAACCCCTGCTCATATTCATATCAATGACCCCCTAGCAAAACCTGAATAGGTGGTATAATAAGAGTGTCCTGTCCATCTCCTTTGAAGTGTCGCCCCTTCATTAGCCATTGTTTGACCTGGCACCTTGGCGTGAGTCTCCCTTCCACTTTTTGCTGATATGCCTCAGATGTTTTGCTGGTGTTCGCTGCTCATGGCACTGCGCCACGACCAATCCGTGCCGCAGTGCAAGTGCTCCCAATATAAAGTGTACCTATAATTGATTTCCATGATTGGCTCATTGGATTTACTGTCAGTCCCCAGTAAGGTACACCAGGAGTGCCAGGGCTTGTAAATGCCAATACTGCTAGTGGGCCTGCAGCGCTGGTTGCGCCACCCACAGAAACAGCAATTTAAAATGTGTCTAAGGTCTGCCATTGCAGAACCTGCCTGCAGTCTTGTACTGTCAAGCTGGCTGGGCAACTGCACCCACTTGCCAGCCTCTAAGCCTTCCCTTTACTTCATGTGAGTCACCCCTCTGGTAGGCCCTAGGGCAGGGTGCATTGTAAGCATAAGGTGGGACAAGCCCTGATGTGTGTGGCATGTCCTAATAGTGAATTACAGCCATTTTCGTTTTTCACTGTTGTAAGGCTACCTGTTCTCATAGGCCAGAATGGGCTGTTGGAATTATTACACTCTATAATCCCAGCAGGCTCAGGGAACATGGTAGAAGGTCACGTTTATTATGCCTGAACTCAGAATAATAAAATACTTCTTTTAGTAAAGTTTATTTTAATATCCTGTGTTTGCAAATGCTACTTTTAGAAAGTTAGCATTTGCTCGTCTGACCATTTCAGCCCGCCTCTGCCAGGATGTGTATCTGCTGTCTGGGTTGTGTGAGTGACAGGGCTGGGGATGACAGGTGGTGAATGGAGGGATTGAACCAAGGTGGGTGGTGGGAGTGCCCCTTGACTCTGAATAGGGCTGTGCTCTGCCACCATAAATCTGGCTCCACCTCCTGGGGAGCGACTGATGACTCTGCCCGACACCTAGCCCAGGAAGAGGGAAGACTGTCAACAAAGTGCTCCTGGCTGTACTTGTCATCTCAATGCTGGCTCCACCTCCTGCGTCTGCTGACCCTGCCCCACACACTGAAAGGAGAAGTCAGAGTCTGCACAACAAAGTGGTCCAGTGCTGAAAAGGACTATGCAAAGGCCCCCCCCCTGGCCTGAAAAGACAAAAGAAACTGACTGTAAATGTAGGAGCCCTGCTCCTAACAAATCAGATCCAGTTTTCCCACAACGAACCTCTGCCCAACTAGAAGGACCAAGAAGAAACTGAAGGACTGGCCTACAGGGTGCCTTGCTGAAGAAGGAGAGGAGAAGACCGAAAGGACTTTGTTTTGCTGTTCTGAAAATCATCTCCAAGGGCTTGTTTGAGCTTGCCCCGAATAGAACCCCAGGACCAGTGGGTTCCTCGTGCATTCGCTCGTGTTGTGAATCAAGCCATGTGTTCCTCCCGCCGGAGCTGAGACTGCGCCCCCTCGCCCCCTTCTAGGGCCGTTGCACTCGGGAGCTGGCCTGCCTTTCTGCCCGTTGAGACCCCCGCTCGTGTAGAGCCGCTCTCTGCCCCTCGGGTCAGGCCGCCTGCTCCTCTGCCACCCCGCCCGCTATTGGAGTGCGCCAGAGTGCTACCTCGCCCCTCCCGCTGGAATTTCACTTGTGAGTGCGATCTGCGCCTGGACGGCCGCCCGTAAGCCTGGACGAACCCGGCCGCCCCGCTTTGTCTCCGAGTCATAGTACAGGCTGCGCCGCCCCTCTGAAGTGACCCCCAGTACAGCCCATACCGGAGGTCGTGGGCCGCGCCTGCTTGTTGGAACCCGCCCGCTGAATCAACAGAGACCCGGAGATACGGTAGCGCTACGAAGCGCACTTCAATATACTGTCTGTGCAAAGCTTGTCGCAACGGGCTCGGGCCTGCAACGTTCTTATTTCCCTGTCAACTGTGCACCCGTTCCTGTTCTGTTTCGTTCCTACCTGCTAGCTCTGCCCACGGAGTGTGCGAGGTGAGTACCTGCATAGGAGCCCTCAAATCTGTCTGGGAGTATGGGGCGATCAAGCATCATACGACGCGTACCATGCTGCAAAGTCAACCGCACCATACGCGGTGTACCGCGAGGTGCATGGGCAATAGTAGGGCCTGTTCCGTCCGCCCCGAACGAGGCACACAGCCTGGTCGAACCTCGCACCGGAGCCCTAAAAGATCGCTCTGGGTGCGTAGACCAGTCCTGAAGGATAGTTGAACAATCAGGAAGCGAGCTAAGCTATTGTGACACTAAAGAGAACACTTGCCATTGCTCTTACCCCTTGTGGCCTCATTTTTAGCAACGTTATAAAAGGTCTTGTGATCATTTTTACATAAAGTCTACGCATTTTTATAGAAATACCGCCCGGTGTCCATTTGTGGGGAGAATCAGTGAATTTACTGTGTATGACTACAAATGCCTAACTGACTTATCACTTCTGAGTTTGGCCTTGACTGCTCGCGCCACGCAACCTAAAGGGTGAGCAGGGGTTATTCTTAAGGGGTAGTGCTCTTGCCATGACTGGAGGAGAGGGTCCCTATTCGTCACAAGTGCATACCTGTGCCAACCAGAGACCCCCAATTCTAACATTGGATGCAGCGGAAGGGATTTTCGAATTTGCATTTGTGATTTATATATAGGGCTCCCTGTTTTCCATTTTTACAGATTTTTACAGATAAATACAGACAGAAAACCATTTATTTGGATGTATGACGTTACAACGCATACTATTACAACGCATGCTTTTACAACACAACTTTTACAAAGCAAGTACCTTTACAACGCATGTTTTTACAACGCATACCATTACAACGCGAAATAGTAAAAGTAATAGAAAAGTACCATTACAACGAAAACCGATATAACGCATACCGTTACAACACATAAAAAAAAGATTTCTTTTTTAATTTGTCAAATAAAATCTGGCATGGGATGCAGGGAAAATAGGGGTTTTGGGTGGGGAAGTGTATTAAAATGTAGTAATAAACTGAACGTAAATTGAACGAAAATCAAATAATTTTTAAATAATTAATAGGCGAGTATTAATATTAATACTCGAGTATTAAACGAAAAAAACGAACATTTTATTTAAAAATTTGTAAAATAAATCCTGGCACGGGATGCAGGAAAAATAGGGGTTTTGGGAGGGGAAGTGTATTAAAATGTGACATTATACTAAATGTAAATAATGCGATAAAGTCAGTCATTATTGATAAATTAATACACGAGTATTCAAATTAATACTCGGGTATTTAAAAAAATACTCACATATTCTAGAAATTAATTTTCTCAATAAAAGAAGCACGAATTTTAATAAAAATGATAAAAAACAATGGATAATTAAAATAAGCTATTCCAAATAACAAACACATACCAAACAGATAGCAGCCATTTTAAGTACTGAAGTTATTAAAATAGTCCTTCCACTATTTTCATGAACGAACCACCACAACAATGAAAATGAAATGGATGCCAAAACGGACTTACAAACGTAAACAAACACTTTTTAATTCGTAATTTTAAATTGCATGTTTCCACAGTAAAGAAATGAGTTTTAAACACTTTTTAAAATGCACCTTTTCTCAAAAATTATGAACACACTGCCACAAACCTAAAAATACAAACCAGACACCATTTTGAAACCAGTTGATTATTAACTCGCAGAGTAATGTAATTTAAAATAAATGTATAAAGCGCATAAATCACCCGAAGGTCTCAGAGCGCTGGCAGATACCTCAGAGCAGATAGACAGAGCAGGTCTATGGGCTAGTAGCCTGAAAGAGCCAGGTTTTTAAGTGGTTATGGAACCTTAGATGGTTAGGTTCAGTCCTAATCTGGAGGGGAAGGGAATTCCAGGCTACGGGGGCAGTTTTACTGAAGGCCCTATCGCCATTTCTGACTGTGCGTACCCTGGGGATTGTCAGCAGAGACTTGCCAGTGGATCTGAGGGTTCTTAACGGAGATGGGGTGCGCAGGGGGAGATTTAACACCAGTCTAGCCGCAGTGTTTTGGAGAACCTGCAGGCGGGCCAAGAGGGTTGAGTTGACTGAGGACCGTAGCGAGTTCCCATAGTCTATCCGATTGATAATGAGTACCTGGACAGCGGGCATGCGAGATGGGAGAGGGATCCATTTGAAAATCTTCCTCAAGCTGCGCATAAGGCCGAAACTGGTCTGAACTACTTTGTTGACGTGTTCAGTCATTGATAACTTATTATCAATGATCACCTCAAGATTTCTGACTGAAGATTTGGGAGCGGGGCAGGGACCGAGGGAAACTGGCCACCAGTCATCGGACCAGGTCTTATTGGCCTTTCCACATAGCACAATCTCCGTTTTGCTGGCGTTCAGCATCAGGAAGTTCTTTGTCATCCAGTTTTGAACGTCAACCATGCACTTTTTAAATCTCTGTTTGGTCTCATCTGGATCATGGTTAATGGTTAATTGTGATCAGTATTTGGGTGTCATCTGCGTAGGACACGGTTTCAAAGCCGCGTGCTTGAATAACCTTTGCCAAGGGGGAGACATAAAGGTTAAAAAGGGTGGTGCTCAAAATTGACCCCTGTGGGACACCCTTGTCGTTAGCATGATAGCAGGAGGAGTGGGAGCCAACTTGGACCTGTGACTGTCTGTTGGTAAGGTAGCTTTCTAAAAGAATGTGATGCGAGATGGTGTCGAAGGCTGCGGACAGGTCAAGTAGGACGAGTATGGCCGACTGTTTAGAATCCAGGGTCATTCTAATATTGTCAATGATCTCAAGCAGGGCAGTTTCGGTACTGTGGGATGCCCTGAAACCCGACTGTGATGGGTCCAGAAGTCTGTTAGACTCAAGGTGGGTGATGAGCTGCCTATTTATTAGAGATTCCATGATTTTGCCAAATAAAGGCAAGAGGGAAATGGGTCGATAGTTGAGAGTAATTTAGGGTCGGCTGTGTATTTTTTTAGGATTGGCCTAATTATTGCCTCCTTCCAGTGAGTGGGGACGGAGGAGTGCAGAAGGGACTGATTGAGGACTTTGGTTAAGGCGGATTTGAGGGAAGGCGGGGTCTCCCGGGGCTCCTGTCTTCATTTTATGCAGGATTGCCTCCACCTCTGTTTCAGAACAAGTTGAGAATTCCCTTAGGCTGTTGATGTGGGTTATTGGATCCCTGGAGTAGTTGGTGGGTGGCAGAGTAGTCTGAGGCAGGGGGGTGTATTGAGGAAAGAGTTTGTGTATGTCATAGATTTTTTCATGAAAATACAGGGCTACGGTGTCAACCCACTCTTTAGATTCATTGGGTGTTTGCTGGCAGGCAGATGGATTGGTGAACTCTTTTACAATCTTATATTGCTCTCTCTGAGAGTTGGCTGCTTGGGAGATCCTGTTTTCGAGATATACTTTTTTGGCCGTGGCAATTTCACTCATATAGGACCTGTGAGCTGCCTTATAGTGTAGCCTGTCATTAATGTCTTTGGTTTGGCGCCATTTTCTTTCTGCAACCCTGACCAAGTGTTTGGTTATTTTCAGGTCCGGAGTGAACCATGGTGAGATCTTAGAGGGAGGCCTGGAGGCTCGTGCCGGGGCTGTAGAATCTAGTGCCAGGGAGATGGCAGAATTCAGGTTGATCGCTGCAGTATTGGGATTGGTATTATCTGTGATAGGGGGCGGGGAAAAATGGGTGGCAAAAGCAGTCTGGGTAATTTTGTTCAGTGATCTGCTCAGCTTTTCTTGGGTGATTTTGTGAGGTTCAGGGTGGAGACTTGTGATAGAGAATGTTATTACAGAGTGGTCAGTCCAGAGCACAGGGGAGATCTGATTGATTTCTACTTTGGCCGAGCTGGTACAGATAAGATCTAGTGTGTGGCCAGCGTTGTACGTTGGGCCGGTCGGTATTGGGTAGAGTCCAAGAGAGGTCAAGTTGTTAACTAGTTCTACAGAATGAGGGTCACAGGTTAGCTCCAAGTGATAGTTAAAATCCCCTAATAGCAGGAAATTCCCTGTGGCCAGGGAGAAGGGAGCAATAGCTTCAATCAGCTTATTTACAAAGTGGGTTTTAACTCCGGGGGGTATGTAAATAAGGGCCACTTTCCATGCCTCTTTATTCCCGAGGGTCAGGGTGACAATGCCCAGTTCGCCCCAGGGCTCTAAGTAGGAGTCATGGGGATGGAGTTTAATGGAGGATTTGTATATGATGGCGATACCTCCTCCCTTTTTGCTGCGCTGATCGAGGCTGTGTAATTTGTAGTCATGGGGCAGGGCAATAGCGATGTCTGGGGTAGAGGACTCTTGAAGCCAGGTCTCTGTGATAAATAATATATCGGGTTTGTCGGAGTCCAGAGGCGACCAAACTTCTAGGGCGTTTTTGGGCAGTGATCTCGCGTTGCAATACATGCACATTAGGTTTGTCGGGGAGTCAAAGTTCGGTATGCTATTATGAGTTTGCACTGTTTTAACCAGGTTTGTACCATTTCCTTTGCAGTGGCTAAGTGGTTTGGGAGTTTTATTACTACTGCCGGTTGTATTTAGGGAGTTGAGCTCCTTGTTTGTATATCGTATGATACCCATATAGGAGTCTGGGCCCGAAGGGCAGTAAGGAAACTAATATAGAGAATGAAAAGGACAGGGTACTTGGCATCTGGTATCGTCCGGGAGCGTACGGGCGCAGACGGGCTCACCTTTGGCGCGCCTTCGGCACGCCGCTGCGTGCGTCAGCTCGGCGCACTGGTTAATGTAGTACCAGTGGGCGGGACCGCAGCAGTGTGGGCTGAAACTAGAGCGCTACCCCGAGTGTGACCAGGAAGTGAGGGTGCCTAGAAAGATGGTGTTGACCTCTCCGCTCAAACAGCACAAGCCGCGGCGGACCAGGGGGACACCGAACACAGGTGAAGAACAGATCAGTTTTTAAAAACACAAATCCGTTTCTTAAAAACAATAGCAGCGTGCAAATTTACAATATTTTAAAAAGACTGGCAAGAGCAGCCTGAGCCTGCTGTGTCGCCTGATCTGGGGGTTTCTCCTGCGCGCGTCCGCTCGGCGCACTGGTTAATGTAGTACCAGTGGGCGGGACCACTTGGCCCAAAAGCGGAATGAGTGAGCAGACGCCAAAACCTGACCCTCTGACCTTTTGAACAAACAACGACCACGACTTATTCCAAGAAATATTTCTCAGAATATACAAGTAAGTTTATAAATAAAACAAAGTATAAAGTAATTTAACGAAATAAATAAAGTATTAGAACTAAGTCAAATGTTTATACAAAAATTACAGAATATCGAAAATTTGCTGTTTTTCCAAGCACGTTTTCATTTACAAAGCGAATAATCACAGCTATGTAAGTACTTATTTTCCAAAATGCATAGCGTAGAAAATAGATAAAATAACAACATAACTCTGTTTTTTTAAATGTGTTAACAAATTAAATAAACTTATTAAGAGTCAAAGTTTCCGTAGTATAATTTAAAAAAATGAGTTTCAAAATTGCCTATAGTTACAACGCTAGAAATTTTTTCAATGTTCACCAATAAGTAAAAGTCATGTTTTTTTGTCAAAATTAAAAATAACATATGTTAAGCGATGTTCAAATATTTAGAAATAAACAAATATCCTATTTAAATTTTTCCAGACAAATAATTAATTTTTAAGAATGCTTCATAAAGCTACCACTAATCATATTGAGAAGGAGACTAATTAATAATTCAAACTATTTTAAATGTTACTTTTTATCTTTATTTCAAACTACTTAAAAGCAAGTAATGGGTAAAAAATATTTCCTAAATCAAAAACATTTTTATTTATTTTCAAACAGATAAATAATAACGGAATAAACCGAACACTGCCTTATAGAAAAAAAGCCAAGGACAACTTTTCCAAAGGTAACATTTTCAATAAAAGTACTGAGAAAGCATTTACTAATGTAACACCAAAAAGGTATAGCAATCGATAAAGTGTGGAATAAGACAGCTTTAGCAATAACTATGAAAAGACCTGCAAGATGCAACAATAACTAAAGTGATAAGTACTCTTGAGGTAACATTTAATATTCTAACCACAGAAAGATGTAATAGTAGGAAAAGTGAGGGATAGCGATGGCCTGAAAATGTCCTATTCTAACCCTAGTATATTATAGCAAATAGCAAAATGATACATAGTGCACAGAAATGCAGTCTTTTACAATTTCATGATAGTAGTAAAACATGCTTTAACATATCATTTCGTAATTATTTCTTTCAGAATCTCATCAAGTAAACCTCAACAAATAAAGCCAAACAACACCTAAAAGTCAGTCAACCAAGAAAGGAAAAAAACACCAAACTAAAAAGGTAAATCTAATCAAAATGCATAAATAATCAAATAAACAAAGCTCGATTTTTTTTATAAATGTTAAAACTTTAACAGTAGAGAAAGTGAGGGATAGTAATAGGGTTTAATATACTAATGTAACACCAGGAAGGTATAGCAGTAGGGAAAGAGAGGGATAGTGTAAGGGTGTAATGTACTAATCTAACTCGAGAAAGGTGTAGAAGTAGTGAAAGTGTGGGATAGTGCAAAAGTATCATTTTCTGTCCAATCTCCTAGAAGGTGCAGCAATTGGGTAAGTGAGGTATACTGTTGGGGTGTCATATGCTATAATACCTCCAAGAAGATGTAGCAGAAGGGAAAGTTTAGGATAGTGAAGAGATACCATTTACAGTTCAAACTCAAGGAAGGTGTAACAGTAGGGAAAGTTTAGAATAGTGAAGAGGTACCATTTACTGTTCAAACTCCAGGAAGGTGTAACAGTTGGGTAAGTGAGGGATACTGTTGTGGTATCATTTACTATTATAACTCCAAGAAGGTATAGCAATAGGGATAGTGTAGAGGTAGCATTCGCTGTTATAACTCCAAGAAGATTCAACAGTTGGGTAAGTGTGGGATACTGTTGTGGTGTTATTTTCTATTCTATCTCCAAGAAAATCTAGCAGTAGGGAAAGTGTTGGATAGTGTAAGAGGTGTATTTCCCTATTCTAAGCCTATAACATTACAGCAAGAAGCAAAAGATTCGAAAGAGCACGGAAATGCAGTATTTGCCAAATATGTTTTATTTTGTAAAAAAGGTTGATAATATATATTCGTATTTCTTTTTTCAAGAATCACAACAAAACCCAAAAAGAGAAAAAAAGCAACACCAGATCGACTATCAACAAAATAAGGAAGAAAACAGCAAACTAAAAAGGTAAAACCAAACAAAATGCATCTTTAAGAAAGTACAAATAGAGAAATAATTTTGATTTATTCACTCCAGAAAGGTGTAGCAGTAAGGGAAGTGAGGGATAGTGTTAGAGTATAATTTACTATTCTAACTCCAGGAAGGTGTAACAGTAGGGAAAGTGTGAGATAGTCATGGAGTGTATTTTACTATTCTAACTTGAGAATATAACAGCAGTAAGCAAAAAGATAAAAAGTTAACAAAAATGCCTTCTGAGCATTATTTTATTTTTCAAAAAATAGTTTAACATATCATTTTGTATTTTTTTTCAGAATCTAAAGAACAGAACACAAAAAAAGTTAAACCAAAGCAACACCAAACCGACAGCCAACTAAAAAAGGAAAAAAAAAGCAGACTAAAAAGGTAAATCAAATTAAAATGCATCAATAAGAATATAAACAGAGAACAAAATTGTTATTAATAACTCTCAAAAGGTTTAGTATTAGGGAAAGTGAGGGATAGTGTTAGTGTGTAATTTACTATTATAACTCCTGGAAGGTGTAGCAGTAGTGAAAGTGATGGATAGTGTAAGGATATTACTTACTATTTTAATACCAGGAAGGTGCATCAGTAGGGAAAGTGATGGATAGTGTAGGGGTATGAATTACTATTCTAACACCAGGAAGATGCATCAGTAGGGAAAGTGATGGATACTGTAGGGGTATGATTTACTATTCTAACTCCAGGAAGGTGCATCAGTAGGGAAAGTGATGGATAGTGAAGGAGTATCATTTACTATTCTAACTCCAGGAAGGTGTATCAGTAGAGAAAGTGATGGATAGTGTAGGGGCATTAATTTCTATTCTAACTCCAGGAAGGTGCATAAGTTGGGAACGTGATGGATAGTGAAAGGGGTATTAATTACTATTCTAACTCCAGGAAGGTGTATCAGTAGGGAAAGTGATGGATAGCGTAGGGGTATTAATTACTATTCTAACTCCTGAACGGTGTATCAGTAGGGAAAGTGATGGATACTTTAGGGGTATGATTTACTATTCTAACTCCAGGAAGGTGCATCAGTAGGGAAAGTGATGGATAGTATAGGGATATTAATTACTATTCTAACTCCTGGAAGATTTACTAGTAGGGAAAGTGATGGATAGTGTAGAAGTATAATTTACTATTCTAACTCCAGGATGGTGCATCAGTAGGGAAAGTGATGAATAGTGTAGGGGTATGAATTACTATTCTAACTCCAGAATGGTGCATCAGTAGAGAAAGTGATGGATAGTGTAGGGGTATGATTTACTATTCTAACTCAAGGAAGGTGCATCAGTTAGGAAAGTGATGGGTAGTGTAGGGGTATTAATTACTATTCTAACTCCAGGAAGGTGTATCAGTAGGGAAAGTGATAGGTAGTGTAGGGGTATTCATTACTATTCTAACTCTTGAAAGGTGTATCAGTAGGGAAAGTGATGGATACTATAGGGGTATGATTTACTATTCTAACTCCAGGAAGGTGCATCAGTAGGGAAAGTGATGGATAGTGAAGGGGTATAATTTACTATTCTAACTCCAGGAAGGTGTATCAGTAGGGAAAGTGATGGATAGTGTAAGGGTATGAATTACTATTCTAACTCCAGGAAGGTGTATCAGTAGGGAAAGTGATGGATAGTGTAAGGGTATGAATTAATATTCTAACTCCAGGAAGGTGTATTAGTAGGGAAAGTGATGGATAGTGTAGGTTGTATGATTTACTATTCTAACTCCAGGATGGTGCACCAGTAGGGAAAGTGATGGATAGTGTAGGGGTATGAATTACTATTCTAACTCCAGGATGGTGCATCAGTAGAGAAAGTGATGGTTAGTGTAGGGGTATGATTTACTATTCTAACTCCAGGAAGGTGCATCAGTTGGGAAAGTGATGGATAGTATAGGGATATTAATTACTATTCTAACTCCAGGAAGGTGTATCAGTAGGGAAACAGATGGATATTGTAGGGGTATTAATTACTATTCTAACTCCTGAAAGGTGTATCAGTAGGGAAAGTGATGGATAGTGTAGGGGTATAAATTACTATTTTAACTCCTGAAAGGTGTATCAGTAGGGAAAGTGATGGATAGTGTAGGTGTATAAATTACTATTCTAACTCCAGAAAGGTATATCAGTAGGGAAAGTGATGGATAGTGTTGGGGTATGATTTACTATTCTAAATCAAGAAAGGTGCATCATTAGGGAAACTGATGGATAGTGTAGTGGTATGATTTAAGTTTAACATGTAAATAAACACATAATAAAATAATTCTACTTTTTTTTAACAGAAAATGTCAAGCCTTCCAACTGCAGAATATATCAAATCCCAAAAAGGAAACAGATTATTAAAACATGCTGGATATATATATTGTAAAGAAAGGATAAGTGAACCACGTAGACATTAGAGGTGTGTGCAATATTACTCAACCCATTGCAGCGGCAGAGCGGTTACCCTGGGAGATAACATCATTAAAACCACAGACCATAAGCACTCTGCCTCTGCAATGGAGATTGAAGTTAGAGAAACTATTAACGTAATGAAAGATATTGCATCCACCTCAAATGACACTACTGGTTCGATTTTAAGAGAGGTTGCACAGCATGTCCCCAGTCATGTTGCTAGTAGTATGCCTATTATTCCCAATTTGGGAAGAATTATCCAAAGACAAAAGCAAGCAAGTAACACTCACACTGAAACTCCTCATACCTTTTCTGACATTCATATTCCTCATGAACTATCTATTTCTTTTTCTAATGAACCTTTCCTACTGCATGACAACCAAAACCCTCAAAAACGTATTCTAATCTTTAGTACACCCCGCCACCTTGTTAAGTTGGAGAATAGTGAAATTTGGATGATGGATGGGACGTTTAAAAGTACACCCCATCCTTTCACCCAAATTTACACTATTCATGCACAGATTAACCATAATGTAATTCCCTTAGTATATAGTTTACTACCTGATAAGCAATCTGCAACCTACACTGAGCTTTCATCAGTGATTAAAAGCAAAACATCAGATAAAAGTCCTAGGAAAATAATTGTTGATTTTGAATTGAGTATGATTAATGTGATCACTAAAACGTACACGGATGCCCAAATTCAGGGATTTTTTTTCATTTTTCCCAGGCTTTTTGGCGTAAACTTCAAAAAACATCCCTGGTTGCAGATTACTCTACGAATAGCAAACTACCATTTGAATTTAAAAAAAAACTAACTGCTCTTTGCTTTGCTCCTCCTGAAAGTGTAGACGAGTACTACACTGCAATTTCTGAATCTGAATATTTTGTCGAAAATGAAGATAAATTGGCACCCTTACTAAATTAATTTGAGGACACATGGATTGGGCATCTAAGCAGATCGGGTCACAGGAGGAAGCCACGTTTCCATGTGGAGTGGTGGAACTGCTACACTAGCTGTTTAGAAGGAGGAGCAAAAACAAACAATGCCATAGAGGGATGGCATAACTCCTTCAACCATACAATTGGCAAACCACACCCCAAATTCTACTCATTTTTGGAAACTTTGAAGAAGGAGCAGAGTTTTCAAGAAATGAGAATTTCTCAAACAATAACTTGTAGCCTAAACCTACGAATTTCCCAAAAATCAAAGGAGAGGTCTGAGAGACTATTGGCTATACTACAACAGTTTTCGTTGTGTGTGGCTTTAGGCTACCTTGATAATATTGCTAACATTCTCCATTTTTAAATATAATTAACACCTTACTTTCCTGCTTTTACATAAATTATAATAACTTTTCAATTAAATTGGCTTAAACATTTTTCAAAATTTTTTTCAAAATTAACGTCGGGTTAGCTTACCTGTAGTTGTCTTCTTTTTTTTTCTTCATCTTTTTTCAATATTAAAATCCTTTATCTTGCAAAATCCAATAACCCAAGCAATCCAAGGATGTTTCCATCTTTTCCAATTTTTTTCGCAATTAGATACCCTTTTTTATATTCCGTTTTCAAAAAGGATTATTTATAATTTAAAAAATGCATGTTGAAACTTTTAAAAATATCTTCTTGAATCGAATGCAAGTTAATCCTTAAAAATGGTTTTTTGGTGATTCCGATCAAATCTCAACTGGTTTCAAAGTTATAAATGTAAACCATTTGTAACGCAATTCCTTCTTTTTCTTTTAAAGAACTCTCAATCTCTCATCCATTTTTCGATCGGCAAAGTTTCCAAAGTCCATGTTCATCTTCTTACTGTTTCAAAGTAAAATTTTTCATTTTACTTTCAAAGTTGATCCCAAAAATAGTCCAAAATCCACGAAATCCAAGGTCTTTCCATGTCCATCTATAAAACAAGTCAAGTCCCACGAAATCCTTGTTTTTCCAAATCCATTTTTTAAGGTTTCCAAAGTCCATAACCATCCTGAAAATTATCCAAACCTGTGGTAATCCACGTTTTGTCAAATTCGATCTGCAAAGCTTTCCAAATTCCATGTCCATCCTGATAATAATCCAAACACAACGAAATCCAAACTCTTTCCAAAATAACATGGAAAGATTTCCAAATTCAAAGTGCATCCTGAAAATAAAACATCGTGCACAAAATACAAAAACTTTATAACTGCAAAAATCTCGCTAGTTTTCTCAATATACCAAAATTCCCTAATGTTCAAAACTTTTAAACGCCAGAAATACCAAAACTTTCCTAAAACAAAGTCTCAAAACAAGTCGATCACCTAAATAATCCAAATCAATGAAACCAGCTATTTTTCATTCTCAATCACCAATTAATATTCTAAAATATGTATTCGATATACTTTCAGATTTTTTTTTTCAAAGCATTTCAAATTATAACTTTCCTTAAAGCAAAGAGTATTTAAACATCCTAAATATAGATTTCTATCTATCATTTTTTTCCAAAATACATACTTTATTAACTTATCCTATTATTTATAGCGACCCGACAAAGGCATACTCTACTAACATGATCGGCGACATCCTGAAATTATTGCATTAACATAACATTTTACATATGCAACTTCTCCTTATCCTTTCTAAATATTACTTACCTGAATGCTTATTCAATTTCCATCCAAATCAACACTTTTCTTCCTTTTTAGCAGCATGCAAAGTTGTTCCGCGTGTTTCAATGCTTGAACTGTAAAAATAAATGAAGGACAATTCACTCCATTGAAATCAATGGAAAAGTGTGGGAAAATATCATTATGTCATGCAAATATATATGTAACAAAACTCAAAACAATTAAATTATTTTTTAAATTACTTATTCATGTTCTTTAAATATTTATTATATTAATAATAATTCCTAATATTTTTTCTAAAAAAAGTTTTCTTTTTTTATTAAAAAAGGTACTTGAGTATTAAAATATTATTACTTGCTTTTAATTTATAATCTTATTTTTTTATGTTTGAGTATTTTTTTACAAAAAAAATACTTGAGTATTAATTATAATAAACTTTTTATCAAAAAAGAATCCTAAAAATAATATTTTTCTAAGATTAATAGCTTGATTTTTTTTAAAAATGGTTACTTGAGTACTAAATATATATTTTGAGTACTAGAGTACTAAATCAATATATTATATTATTATTAATTAATTAATATTTAATTTAAAATAATAATCTTAAAAGTTTTATAAATAAAAAATATGCATGAGTATTTTTTGGGGGGAAAAGTACTTGAGTATTAATTATATAAAAATGTTTGGAAAAAATAAACCTTAAATTATAAACTTTTTAAAAATATAGCTTGAGTATTTTTTAATTAAAAGATACTTGTTTACTAAATAAATATTACTTTAAAAATATATATATACATAAAAACTTTATAAAAATAAATTTTTATTTTAAAACAAAAATTTTAAAAAAGATTATACTTACGTTGTAAAGACTTGCGTTGTAATGACATCTGCGTTGTAATGGCATGCGTTGTAAAAGCATGCGTTGTAAAAGCACTTGCGTTGTAATAGTTGCGTTGTAATGGTAGTGTGTTGTAAAAGTTGCGTTGTAAAGGATGTTTCCCATTTATTTTGTTGTCTGTATATATTTTTAAATGTGGATAAAAACGGAAATTGGGTGCTTTTTGAGTTATGCTAAGTACACTTTGCCATGACTGCCAGGACAATAACTGTGTGGATTGATAGGTAAGGGGCTTAAAAAGAAAGAATTTTAGTAAAAAGTCTTAAACAGCAGTAAATATGCACAAGGCTGATATTGAAATGTGCATATTTCCATATAAGTGCATTGATTTATCTTCTGCGGGTGTTCATAATACTTAAACCTGGCAGGCATTTAAGCATGACCGCATATTTATTGGTTAAATAAATCTGGAAATATACCAGATTCAACTTTCTTTTTTCACAAAAACCATAATATATATGGATAAATACAGATAAAGTTGGCAAAAATAAATATGGATAAATACAGACGGAAATGTCAGACAAATAAATACCAGAAAACCGGGAGCCCTATTTATATACAGTAAATTATTGATCACCACATAGTGAGAGCAGACCTATAACGCAGCCACAGATTTCTGTTTTTTTTTAATTTTGTTGAGAGATCTCCCATTTTTGAAGCCATACCTGGCTCACTCTCTGCTGGAAGGGTACCCTCCATAGTCTCTGGGATTGATGAGGTAGATTGGGAACACCGGGGACTGGAGGGCTACACAGTAGGGCAGTTGAGAGGCTACTGTCAGAAGTTCAGAGTTGCCCAACCAGGATGCAAAAAGAAAGACCAATACATCAAGGCCCTGAGAGCCTGGAAGGAGTCAAGGGAGCCACAGAATGCGGTGGTAGTGGAACCACCAGAAGGCATTTTGGATTTTGGCAGAGGCCTGTCGCCAGAGGAGCTGGCAGACAGGGCAGCAAACAGGGCACATGAAGGGGAGATGGCAAAATTAAATGGACAAATGGAAATGGAGAAACAAAGATTGGCAATGGAGGAGAAAAAGCTCCAAATGGATCATGACATGAGAGTAAAGGAGTTGGAGCTGAAAGCAAACAAGTTTGGAAACATCTCCTCCTGGTGGCAGCCCAAAGCCGATGCAGGTAGAGTCAAGGGTGTACATGCCTAAGAATGTGGTAAAGGAATATTTTAAGGGGGATGACATAGGGCAGTGGTTCAGGGCCTATGAGGTAGCCATGTCCTCCCACCGGGTCCCTGAGAGAGATTGGGGAGCGGGGTTGTGGGGGCGGTTCCTCACTGAGGGGCGGGACACACTGCTAGATCTACCCTCTGAAGTTACCAATTTTTATCCCCACATGAAAGAAACCTTAATGACCAGGTTCGGGTTAACTCCTGAAATGTATAGACAGAGGTTCAGGGGTTGTACTAAGATTCCTGGGAGTACGTATGTGGAGTATGTAACCTTTTTCTGCAGAGCACTGGATGGTTGGGTGAAGGGTAGCAAAGTGGATGATTTTCAAGGGCTTCTTGATTTAATGGCATGGGAGCACTTGTCCAGTAATTGTTTTCCTGAGCTACGCCAGCATCTAATTGATAGCAAGCTGTCCAACCCGAGGAAGCTTGCTGAGGAGGCGGACCGCTGGCTCAGCACCAGGGTCCACAAGGGTGCAGTGGGAGACTCAGCCAAGGGTGGGCAGGGTCCCCAGCAGAAGAGTGGGGGGGGACAGGGGTAAACAGAAAGGGTTCCAGAAAGGCCCCCAAAGTAATCCCCGGGGAACCAGCAGATATGTTCTCAGCCTCCCCCACCCCAGAAGCAGACCGGGGCCCCAACAAGTAAGCCTGTTCAGAGAGTGCCCATCACCTGTTACAGGTGTGGTGACCAGGGTCACATTGCCACTGATCCTAAGTGTCGCCTGTTTGGAAACCCCGCACCCACTGGTGCGCCCCCCAGGCAAATAGCTAGTGTTAATTTTGGGGAGGAAGTAGCCATCCAAGGGGGTGGGGATCCTGTTCAGATGACCCTAGTCTCTTTAGGAGACAGTGAGATGGTCCCAGAAAACTACTTACTCTCTAACACTAAGAAATATGGGCAAGTAGTGACCGTCAATGGAAAGAAAGTAAAGTCTCTTAGAGATACAGTGTGACTGCAGTGAGGCAGCACCTGGTGTCTCAAGAGCAGGTGTACCCCATGCCTACTGTAGGGTTGTCAATGCTGACAACTCAGAGAGTCAATGTCCAATGGCTCAGGTTCCCTTTGAGTGGGGAGGTGGTCTCTGGTACTCTGCAGGTTTTTGTGGGAACTGCCATGCCTGTAGACTGTTTGCTAGGGAATGAGCTGGAGAAATCCCCTTAGGAAAAGGTGGAGAAAGCAACTCACCTGCGGATGGTGGGTTTACCTGACTGGGCATGTGTGACCACCAGGTCAATGGCAGCCAGTAGGGGTGTTGAAGAGGTCCTGGAGCCTGAGGGAGAGGCCCAGGAACTGGCCTTAGAGGGAGAGTGCAGGGGGCGCGGGAAACCGGCCCCTGAAATTCACACAGCCCAGGAGGAAGCAGACCTTAAAGGGGATGCCCTGAAGCCTACCGGGGAACAGATAGCCAAACTGGGGGACCTGCCTGAGCTGACCCATTGGCAGCAAGAAGGAGCCCCTCCAGGGAGGAATTCTGCAAGGAGCAGAGAGAATGCCCCTCTCTCGTGGGTATGCAGCAGCAGGCTGCAGACCAGGCCAATGGTAGTCAGTCCGGTACACACTTCATTTACTGGGAGAATGACCTCCTGTTTTCAGAGCCTAAGGTTGCTGAACCTGGGTCAGCCCGTGCACTGGTGGTACCCCAGAAGTTCAGAGCGTTCCTACTGGGGCTGGCTCACGGTGTTCCCTTAGCAGGACATTTGGGGCAGAACAAGACCTTTGAAAGGCTTGTCACCCACTTATATTGGCCCCAAATGCGCAAGAGCTCAGATGTTCATTGCAGTACTTGTCAGACTTGCCATCCAAGTGGGAAGAGTGGCAGGAAGCATAAGGCTCCCCTCCAACCCTTCCCTGTGGTCAGTACCCCATTCCAGTGAGTGGGGATTGACATTGTTGGGCCTCTGGACCCCAGGACAGCCATGGGCAACAGGTTTATCCTGGTTCTGGTGAATCATGCCACCCGGTACCCTGAAGCCATCCCTCTGAGGACAGTGACGGCCCCCGTGGTGGGACGAGCACTGATGGGAATTTTCTCCCGAGTGCGATTCCCTCTAGAGGTGGTTGGTGTCTGACAGGGGCACCAATTTCATATCCAAGTATATGAAATCCCTTTGGCAAGAGTCTGCTGTAACCAACAAATCACCACACATTACTACCCCCAAGGAAATGGGTTGGTTGAGAGATTCAACCGAACTCTGAAGGGCATGATCATGGGTCTGGAAGAACCTATGAGGCGTAAGTGGGACGTCCTCTTGCCATGCCTTCTCTTTGCATACCGTGAGGTGCCACAGAAGTCTCTAGGTTTCAGCCCCTTTGAACTTCTGTATGGTCACCCAGTGAGAGGACCTCTGAGTTTGGTTAAGGAAGGCTGGGAGCAATCTCCCAGGAAACCTCCTCAGAATGTTACAGTTACATGCTGACCGTCAGGACCCAGACCAGGCGATTCAGGCAACTTGCTGAGGCAAATATGGAAGCCAGGCAGGAAGAGATGAAGCGGTGGTATGACCAGAATGCCACTCTGGTAGAGCTTCAGCCTGGACAAAAGGTGTGGGTCTTGGCCCCAGTGGAGCCTTGTGCACTTCAGGATAAGTGGACAGGTCCATTTGAGGTTGTGGAGCGCAAGAGTACTGTCATTTACTTGGTGGACTTGCAGTCTCCCTGGAACCGTTTGAGGGTCCTACATGTTAACCGCCTTAAGCCCCATTTGGAGAGGTCCGCAGTGGGCATGCTCTTGGCAACTCATGATGGGATGGAGGAGGAGACTGAGCCTCTTCCTGACCTCTTGGTAGCCTCTGAGAAAGATGGGTCAGTGGATGGAGTTAACCTCTCACCCACCCTGACTCCTGAACAACAGAGTGACTGCCGCCAACTACTGGGGCAGTTTCCTGATCTGTTCTTCCTTGTTCCTGGTGTCACAGATTGGTGCGTCCGTGATGTGGACACAGGAGACAGCTTGCCTGTAAAGCACAAAGCTTACAGAGTAACTGACAGGGTCAGAGCCTGCATCAAAGAGGAGGTCTCAAAGATGCTTGCTCTTGGAGTGGTTGAGTCCTCCAGCAGTCCTTGGGCCAGCCCAGTTGTCTTGGTCCCAAAGGCCGCAGCGCTGTGAGCCACACCTGAACTCCGGTTCTGTGTGGACTACAGAGGACTCAATTCAGTCACCAAGACTGATGCGCACCCCATCCCCAGAGCTGATGAGCTCATTGATCGGTTAGGGGCTGCCCGGTACCTCAGTACGTTTGATTTAACGTCTGGGTACTGGCAGATTGCCCTGACTGCTGGGGCCAAAGAGAGGTCAGCATTCTCCACACCAGATGGGCATTTCCAGTTCATGGTTATGCAATTTGGGATGAAGAATGCCCCTGCCACCTTCCAGAGATTGGTCAATCAGGTGTTGGCTGGACTGGCTTAGTTCAGCGCCGCCTACCTGGATGACATTGCAGTGTTCAACAGCATATGGGAAGAACACTTGCAACACCTCTGGGAAGTGTTGATGGCACTGCGCAAGGTAGGCCTCACGATCAAGGTAAGCAAGAGTCAGATCGGGCAGGGTTCAGTGGTGTACTTGGGACACCAAGTGGGGAGCGGCAAGGTGGCGCCCCTACAACCCAAGATTGCAACCATCCTGGCTTGGGAGCCCCCGAAGAACCAAACTGCTGTGATAGCTTTCTTGGTTCTCACAGGGTACTACAGGAGGTTCGTCAAGGGGTATGGCAGCATTGTTGCACCCTTGATAGAGCTGACTTCTAAGAGGCAGCCCAAGAAAGTGATCTGGACTGACACCTGTCAGAAAAGTTTTGACACCCTGAAGACTGCCATGTGCACGGCGCCCGTGCTCCTGGCCCCTGATTTCTTCAAGGAATTTCTAGTGCAAACAGATGCTTCAGAGCATGGTGTAGGGGCTGTTCTCTCACAGATGACTGAGGAGGGCTGGGACCAACCTGTAGCCTTCATCAGTAGGAGGTTACTTCCCCCGGAACAGAGGTGGAGTGCAATTGAGCGAGAAGCTTTTGCTGTGGTCTGGGCATTGAAGAAGCTTAGACCCTACTTGTTTGGGTCTCACTTCCGGGTTCAGATAGACCACAGGCCCCTTAGATGGTTGATGCAAATGAGGAGTGAGAACCCAAAACTGTTGAGGTGGTCCATTTCCCTACAGGGTATGGACTTCACGGTGGAACATCGCCCTGGCACAGATTAAGCCAATGCTTACGGTCTGTCCAAGTTTTTCCACTTTAGTGATGAGGAACTCCCTGGGGTAGGCTAGTTCTCCCCACATTTCAGCTGGAGGGGACACGTGTTAGACCTGGCACCTTGGCCTGAGTCTCCCTTCCACTTTTTTCTGATGTGCCTCAGATGTTTTGCTGGTGTTCGCTGCTCAGGGCACTGCGCCATGGCCAATCCGTGCTGCAGTGCAAGTGCTCCCAATGTAAAGTGTGCCTGTAATTGATTTCCATGATTGGCTCATTGGATTTACTGTCAGTCCCCAGTAAGGTGCACCAGGAGTGCCAGGGCTTGTAAATGCCAATATTGCTAGTGGGCCTGCAGTGCTGGTTGCGCCACCCACAGAAGCAGCCTTTTAAAATGTGTCTAAGGTCTGCCATTGCAGAACCTGCGTGCAGTCTAGTACTGTCATGCTGGCTGGGCAACTGCACCCACTTGCCAGCCTCTAAGCCTTCCCTTTACTTCATGTGAGTCACCCCTCTGGTAGGCCCTAGGGCAGGGTGCATTGTAAGCATAAGGTGGGACAAGCCTTGATGTGTGTGGCATGTCCTAATAGTGAATTACAGCCATTTTCGTTTTTCACTATTGTAAGGCTACCTGTTCTCATAGGCCAGAATGGGCTGTTGGAATTATTACACTCTATAATCCCAGCAGGCTTAGGGAACATGGTAGAAGGTCACGTTTAGTATGCCTGAACTCAGAATAATAAAATACTTCTTTTAGTAAAGTTTATTTTAATATCCTGTGTTTGCAAATGCTACTTTTAGAAAGTTAGCATTTGCTTGCCTGACTATTTCAGCCCGCCTCTGCCAGGATGTTTATCTGCTGTCTGGGTTGTGTGAGTGACAGGACTGGGGATGACAGGTGGTGGATGGAGGGATTACACCAAGGTGGGTGGTGGGAGTGCCCCTTTAGTCTGAATAGGGCTGTGCTCTGCCACCACAATTCTGGCTCCACCTCCTGGGGAGCGACTGATGACTCTGCCCGACACCTAGCACAGGAAGAGGGAAGACTGTCAACAAAGTGCTCCTGGCTGTACTTGTCATCTCAATGCTGGCTCCACCTCCTGCGGAGCGTCTGCTGTCCCTGCCCCACACACTGAAAGGAGAAGACAGAGTCTGCACAACAAAGTGCTCCAGTGCTTTTAAGGACTATGCAAAGGCCCCCCCTGGCCTGAAAAGACAAAAGAAACTGACTATAAATGTAGGAGCCCTGCTCCTAACAAATCAGATCCAGTTTTCCCGAAACAAACCTCTGCCCAACTAGAAGGACCAAGTAGAAACTGAAGGACTGGCCTACAGGGTGCCTTGCTGAGAAAGGAGAGGAGAAGACCAAAAAGGACTTTGTTTTGCTGTGCTGAAAATCATCTCCAAGGGCTTGTTTGAGCTTGCCCCTGAACGGAACCCCAGGACCAGCGGGTTCCTTTTTGTCTTCGCTCGTCTTGTGAATCGAGCTGTGTGTTCCTCCCATCGGAGCTGAGACTGCGCCCCCTCGCCCCCTCCTAGGGCTGTGGCACTCAGGACCTGGCCTGCCTTTCTGCCCGTTGAGAGCCCCGCTCGTGTAGAGCCGCTCTCTGCCCCTCGGGTCAGGCCGCCTGCTCCTCTGCCACCCTGCCCGCTATTGGAGTGCGCCAGAGTGCTACCTCCCCCTCCCGCTGGAATTTCACTCATGAGTGCGATCTACGCCTGGACGGCCGCCCGTATACCTGGACGTACCCGGCCGCCCCGCTTTGCCTCCGAGTCATAGTACAGGCCGCGCCGCCCCTCTGAAGTGACCCCCAGTACAGCCCATACCGGAGGTCGTGGGCCGCGCCTGCTTGTTGGAACCCGCCCGCTGAATCAACAGCGACCCGGTGATACGCTAGTGCTACGAAGCGCACTTCAAGGTACTGTCCGTGCAAAGCTTGTCGCAACGGGCTTGGGGTCCGCAACGTTCTTATTTCCCCGTCAACTGTGCGCCCATCCTGTTCTGTTGCATTCCTACCTGCTAGCCCTGCCCACAGAGTGTGTGAGGCGCGTACCTGCATAGTGCCCTCAAATCTGTCTCGGAGTATGGGGCGCCCAAGCATCGTACGACGCGTACCCCGCTGCAAAGTCAACCGCACCGTACGCGGAGTACCGCACGGTGCGTGGGCAATAGTAGGGCCTGTTTCGTCCCCCCCGAACGAGGCACACAGCCTGGTCGAACCTCGCACCGGAGCCCTAAAAGGTCGCTCTGGGTGCGTAGACCAGTCCTGAAGGATAGTTGAACAATCAGGAAGCGAGCTAAGCTATTGTTTCACTAAAGAGAACACTTGCCATTGCTCTTACCCCTTGTGGCCTCATTTTTAGCAACGTTATAAAAGGTCTTGTGATAATTTGCCTGCATATATATAATTTTTACAAAAAGTCTATGTATTTTTATAGAAATACCGCCTGGTGTCCATTTGCGGGGGGAATCAGTGGATTTACTGTGTATGACTACAAATGCTTAACTGACTTATCACTCCTGAGTTTGGCCTTGACTGCTCGCGCCACGCAACCTAAAGGGTGAGCAAGGGTTATTCTTAAGGGGTCGTTCCCTTGCCCTGACTGGAGGAGAGGGTCCCTGTTTGTCACAAGTGCATACCTGTGCCAACCAGAGACCCCCAATTCTAACAGCCATCAGGTGTGTTTCCTTAGAAATGCTATTTGAATCACACGTCTATTGAGGAGTAAAAAAAATAGTACCTTTGGTTTGTTGCGTGCATCCCCTTAATTCCAGGAGACAATTCAATATACAGAGAGGGATGCCATTGTCTTGATGTACAGATGTATAATTGTAACCTCCACTGGAAGTCAACCACAATAAGTTCTGCACTCATCCAATGCTGGGAAAGAGCACAAATCCCCAATAGGACATGATTTACAAGAGGCAACCCAACTCCCATTCCTCAGGTTAAGAAGGCAACTACCCCCTATCCAAACTTGCACTAACAAACAAAGCCGCTAAGACTCCCGGGAGAGTCAACTCAAACTATAAACAGTGAATATGTGGTGATTCAGGGCATCCCAACAAATCCCCCCTCCATTAATATGCAAATATAAAGGACTCTATGCATTGGGGATCACTGCATCAACACTGTGATCCCCCCGGTCTCTATATGCCATTACTCTCAAAATTAAGTTCAGTTCATACTGTATTACATTGATGTCATATGATTTTGTCTTCGGTTCAAGGAGCACTTTGGGAAGTTCAGCATTGGAGGCTCCAGAGGAAATGGATCAGTTGTCAGAGTTCAATTCCAGAGCACAGTTATCCTCCTTCGAGAATATAGGGTTTGTTTTGCTGCTGCTCAGAGTGGCTAAAACTGCCACTGCTCTTTGTTGTTTTTGCTGCACTTCTTCCATAGATAGGTACCCCTATGTCTTGATCTATGGCTCTTCATTTTTCTATGTAGAAACCGCAAGCCAGAGTCCGAATGTGGATGTGAACCAATCCATTCCCATACCTCCTGTGGAGTTTGGAAAAAGTATGTCCCATCTGGGGTCACCACTCAGAGCCAGGCAGGAAACATCATGTGTCAAAACTATTTGACAGAGACATCACATTGCTTCCAGGAACTTGGAGCACTGCTTTTGCACATCCCTGGTGAATTCCGGGAAAATCGTTACTTTATTGTTCTCCACTCTGATATCCCCTCGCTGCCTGGCTTAAATCAGGATGTGGTCCCAGTCTTTATAGTGCAATGGTTTGGTGATCACTGGTCTCGGGGCATTCCTGGTAATGGGGGCCTCGCTGGGACTCTATTCTCCCTCTCCAGGGCATAGAAAGGGAAAAGACCGTCTGGTGCTACTACATCTCGCAGCAATCACTCAAGGTAGTCGAACATGTTATTCCCCTCTACTCTTGCTGGCAGCCCTATCACTTGCACGTTGTCATGTTGTGACATGTGTTCTGAATCCTCCACCCTGGGTTCCAGTGTACGAACTTTGGACTCCAGCTCCGCTAGAAGCTCTTTCATGGTCAGCAGATCTGGGGGGGAGGTCTGGCAATTACCTCTCTGCTCGGCAGTGGGAGTACCTGCAGGGCGGTGATGTGGGGAGGGGGAGGGGCAGGGTGGGGGGTAGTAATGTATGGATTATGAGCTTCCCAGGTAAGTAAACATTTAAGTGAATACAACGAATTTCGTTGCATGCACTGCATCCCCAAATGCGATGCAGTGCGCACAACGAAATTCGTTTTATTTATTTAAATGTTTGCTTACCTGTAAAACTCTGTGATCCATACATTACTACCCCCCACCCTGCCCCTCCCCCACCCCACATCACCGCCCTACAGATACTCCCACTGCTGGCCGTGGCTGCTCTGCTGTTGTGACTAGCTCTGCCAGTCGACGATGGTCATCTTTCATGATCCCATGTCTGCCATTATAGTGTCTATCTTTGACTCCAGAACCTCTCTAGATGTGGTTATAGCCTGGAAAATGTCCTGGAGAGTAGGGCCTCCTGGTGGACCTAACTTCAGGGTCAGGGCGCACTTCTCTGGTGTTCGGTCATTAACATCTCTGCCGGCGTGCACCCCTTGTAAAGGTCCTTATTGCGAGTCACCTTCCCCATGGTGCGGTTTCCACAGCACAGGTCCAGAGGCATGTCCTTCGCAGGGGCATAACACAGGCCTCTGCAGCCCCCGTGGTGCGGGGGGCCCTCACCCTCCAGGGGGCCCCATCAGCACCGCACTTCTGCTGGGGAGCTCTAGATTGAGTCCGGAGGGGGCCCCTTCACATACCCTGCAGGAGGGCCCCCTCAAGGTTTGTTACGCCACTGGTCCTTCGCTTAAGAGAGCACGAAAAACATGCTGGTCCCAGGGGCCGGCCTCTCAGAGGTCCAGCAAAGGAGCCCCTAGATGTGCAGTTGGTGCTGGTTACAGTAGGTTCAGCGCTCAAAGAAGTTCAAGATGCCCTCCAATGGGGTTTATCCCAGCACTCATTTCAAGTCACAAATTTGGGACCAGTAGGGTGCGTCCACTGGTAGCAGGCCTCCCAAGGACTCCGTAAGCCGCTCAGAAGAGCAATGAGACACTACACTACAGCAATGCCCAGTTGGCAGAGTATCGCAAGCCCTTCGTCAATGCAGAGGACTCCTAAATATTATCCACTTTAGGGAAGGGGCCACTGGGATGAGCACTTTCGAGGGGGTAGTCATTTCCAACACATTCAGGCACTGTAATGTGCTGAGTGCCATTTCAATGGGTTGACAGCCCTAGGGTAATCGATTAGATTTGCAAGTATTTCATGTGTGGAGAGCATCCCTAAGTGTGGTAACCTCTCTCTCAGGATCTGTCTCTTATTTCAGAGAAGGCCCATATGAAGGCCATTGAGTAGGCAGTGGGCAGTTCACAGGCCTTTACTCATTAGACTGCAATCTCAAAGCGGCTGTTGGATGAACTTAGTATTGTTGCCCCCCAGCAGCCCACCTCTTTATATGAGCCACTATAGGCCCCACATAAGTGGGAAAGGGCAATTTCAATGTGGTGGGGAGCCGCCCAGGGCTCTGCCGACTAGGGGGCACTTCGAGCTCATGGTCGGATCGGGGAGGTGGTGGCTCGGGTCTCCACTATCATATCACTTGTCTCCTGGGTGTGGGAGGGTCAACACGGCCCGTGCACTTCCCCCTGACCCTGATGAAGAGGAGCCGTTACTGCTGCGCCAATCCGGGCTGCTCCTTTTGTGGTGCTCTATCCCGCCGTCCCGTGAGGGGGCAGCCTGGGCCAAATTAGCAATGTCACTGACCTCTCTTGTTGTCTGATCACACATGCTGCTCCAGAGGCAGGATAGTCTGGCCTCACAGAGGAGCTAGGTCCGGCAGCTCCACACCAGGACCCCGGACACTGCAGGCCCAAGTGCCAGATCGCCGGGTCCTCCAAGCCACCATACAGCCGTCCACGCTCGCACGTTCAGGGCCGCTTGGGTGCTGCGGTCCGTCTGGGATCGCAGTCACGTTCTTTGGTCCCCAGGTGCCCCGCCCAGCGGATAGAACAGAGCTCGGGCGGTCTAGACTCCATCCTCCACTCAGCAGTCAGGCTCAGCCCTCATCCACCAATTTGAGGGCTGCACACACGATCAGGTACAGAAAGTCTCTGTGGGGCACAGGGAGCCTCCTGTGGCTTAGCACTCGATGCAGAGTGTGCTGCGGGGGCTTATATCTGTCTATTACTGCCCTCGGGCACTCTAATTTAAACAGTGTAGCATTGGACGGGGTTTCTCATGCGAGAGCTCCGCTGTGTGCACCCTATCCCATGGACACTTGGCATTGCTGCCTTCATTACACAGGAACAGGAAATGTATTTATACAATCCTCTGAAGCATTTTTAAATATATCTTAATTGATGTGCATCACTACTTTTGTAACGTGTTCTTTTTAGGTGAAGGTTTAGATAGAACAGCTATTAATCAGATCTATTGCTTATCATTTTCATAGAGTGGGCTTTGGATAAGCCCCTTCGCTTTCATCAGTCATTGACTGGAGACTTTGTCAATCATGTCTTGGCATAGCCTAATGGAGTATTACTCTTTCACCTAATGCTATGAGCTGTTTGGGTGTATCCTTCCACATCTGCTCTAGCATCGAACTTCATAAGGGACAACTGTACAACTTTAACCCACACAGTCCACTCCTTATGGCTTCTTCCCATAAATATAATTCTAATGTGCTAACACTATATGGTTTGCCACAGTAAACACAGACTTACTGATTTTGCAGTTCTTGTGTGCGTGTTGTAGCATTAAACCCATTTTAACTTTAGCTTCCATTGTAACATTTGTTATTTTCATTACCAAATATAATAACTTGAGTTTACTTTAGAGTTATAGCACATTTTCCGGTTTTGTAGCACTGTAAACAAGCGCTAATTTCGTCAACACATTTAATCAATATCAGAAAGAGGCAATGCAGAAATATCCCTCCTGGGTTTCAAAACATGGTCCAAATGTTAGACATGGATCGCTGCAATTAAGTAAAAGGAGCCATTTAATGCTCTTAATTGAAATCAATATAAGGATGCCACATTTATTTTAGTACAACATATGTTTAATTCTATTTTCATATAGTACCATAAGATATAAGTTATCTCAAAACAAGAAGGGAATAAAACAAATGCATTACCAATACGTGGTTCTAATTGCATTAACTTTTTTATTTACTTTTTTGCTTCAAGGGAAAAACATATTTTTTCAGGTTTTTTCTACTATTTCACTGTCTTTGGTTCTTAATTAGCTTTTGATATGGCTTGCATGTTTTCTTTAGTGATAGTGGGAGTGTAGCATGACACCCTGCTGTTTGTTTGTTGCTGGGAAACATCAGCTTCTATCCTAGTACATCTAAGATACTTTAAATAGCTCAAGTCATTGCTTGTTATCTTCCAATAGAATTAATTAGGAAGAGAGCCAGGCCACATGAACAATTGAGAAACAGAGGTTTTTCTCATTGTGGAACAGCTGTCCCTTGGGAGATAGGAGGTCTGGCCCACCTGCTCCCCATCCCTTTCCCCCAGAGCAGAGCCTGAATCTGTGCTGTAAAGAGAGCCATCACCACAGCTGCTGACTTTGGATCCTACGTTTGTTGGTTCAAAACCTGGCATTTGACCAAAAATCATGTGAGCTTGTGCATATTACTTAATCTTCCTTTGTCTAAAACTCTAAATATGTGAAATGTTATCAAATCATGTAAAATCTAATGTCCTTGTGTAATTCAACGATGTAAATACCTTTGGTTGCTGATCTTGTTAATCTTCCAAAACCAAAATAATGCCTAGAGCTCTGTTGCTCACCAGCTAGGTTCACGCTATATAAATAGCCTGGCTCCCAGGACATTTGGTACAACAATCTTGTCTGAACGCCTTTTACGATAAATGATTCAGGGTGAAGGTTCCCAGCACCCAATCCTGGGTAGATCTTGTTCAGACTTGGCTTGGTTAAGACCAGCTAAGGACTTCCGTTTTAATACAACTTTCCTTGATCAATCTCTCACTTCCATAGAATTCAGAGATCCATTGTCCCTTAAGTATTATTAGTGACTCAGGACAATTTTAATTTTGCATGGGCTGCTGTTTCTGTGGGCCCTTTTAGTATTGTAGACATAATTAAGTAATGCATTTGTCCTAATTTTATACATATTTCAAATGTACATTCATCAGCGCAGATTACATAAAACAATCTGGTAAAGTGCTATTTTTGGGCTTGTTACGCTCATTTCATTTTGTAAAGCAGAAGAAGGAGTGTTTTATTGCTTTTGGGAGTGGTAAATGCTTGTTTTTGCTGCAGATCACAAAAATCGCTTTGCAAAGATCTTTGGTGCAACGCAAACAACATGAATATTAAATAAGATATATAAGAAAAATGTAAGGGTCCTATTCACATAGGGAAATCTGTTTGCAGAGATCTCTCGGCAGATATATCTCCTCCGAGTTGGTATTCACCATTTCCAGGTGGAAATATACATGCAGTAGTAGGCCTTTAGATGCATACATTAAAAACTGTAGTTGAACACACGTAAGTTTGCTGCTAGAGTTCAGGGGTATGTCATTAGGTGTAGTTCTTTGCAAATTAAGTGAAGACTTCCGGCAACACACTGGAATACTCTGAATGGTATAGAATAAGGAAATAGTATCCACTGGACCTAAATCACATAGACACCTGGCAAACATTGGCCATGAATGTACATAAATATAGACCACATGCAAGACCCTATTATTTGGATGGGGGATTTTAACATTGTACTCAACCACAAACTAGATAAATCCACCAGTTCTAGAGCCTGCATGTCTTCTAAATTAAGGCAAATCCTTGTGGGAATTATGACACAGCTGGGTTTGGCCCATCTATGGAGAGAAAGGGTGGGCAATCTTTTAGGGGTTTCCTTCAGGAACCTCAAATACAGACATAAATCAAGAATCGATTATGCATTTTTTAGCTATTGCCTTAAGAACTCCCTATTAGGAATAAACTATCTCCCGCTCCACCTGTCTGACCACAGCGTCTGACTTTGGATCCTACGTTTGTTGGTTCAAAACCTGGCATTTGACCAAAAATCATGTGAGCTTGTGCATATTACTTAATCTTCCTTTGTCTAAAAATCTAAATATGTGAAATGTTATCAAATCATGTAAAATCTAATGTCCTTGTGTAATTCAACGATGCAAATACCTTTGGTTGCTGATCTTGTTAATCTTCCAAAACCAACATAATGCCTAGAGCTCTGTTGCTCACCAGCTAGGTTCACGCTATATAAATACTAATTTATAGACACATGAAATATATAGATGTATGGAAAATATTTATTCAAGAACTATGAGCACAGAGCTGTATACGTTTTTTAGCCTGGCTCCCAGGACATTTGGTACAACAATCTTGTCTGAACGCTTTTTACGATAAATGATTCAGGGTGAAGGTTCCCAGCACCCAATCCTGGGTAGATCTTGTTCAGACTTGGCTTGGTTAAGACCAGCTAAGAACTTCCGTTTTAATACAACTTTCCTTGATCAATCTCTCACTTCCATAGAATTCAGAGATCCATTGTCCCTTAAGTATTATTGGTGACTCAGGACAATTTTAATTTTGCATGGGCTGCTGTTTCTGTGGGCCCTTTTAGTATTGTAGACATAATTAAGTAATGCATTTGTCCTAATTTTATACATATTTCAAATGTACATTCATCAGCGCAGATTACATAAAACAATCTGGTAAAGTGCTATTTTTGGGCTTGTTACGCTCATTTCATTTTGTAAAGCAGAAGGAGTGTTTTATTGCTTTTGGGAGTGGTAAATGCTTGTTTTTGGAATAAACTATCTCCCGCTCCACCTGTCTGACCACTCTGCTCTGTTATTTACTCTTAAACTAGAAGCCCATATTAAATACCCATCCTGGTCGTTTGATCGTACTTTATTATTGGATGATGATGAAGTCAATTTCCTGGTAACTGAGACCACCTCATTTCTTGATATCAATCTTGAATCTGCGACTCTGGTTACGGTCTGGGAAACATTAAAAGCCTTCCTGAGGGGCTGTATCACAAACAGAGCCTCGCATAGGCTTAAAATATACCAGGAAAAGATAAAAAGCCTAGAGCAGGAAATGGAATCGATCGAGCAGGGGCAAGGTCCCTCGTTAGGGTCACCAAATGAGCAAGAGAAACTAGGCGAGTTGAAAAATCAATTAGAGAGCATTTTACAGGAAATAGTGATTAAAAGATGGGAGGCCAGCAAGATTTCCCATTTTGAGTTTGGAGAAGCAGCGGGCAAGGTACTGGCATGGAAGGTTAAGGCTGATCAAGCCCAAAACTATATTAGAGAAATTATGGTTGAGGGGGAGAGTGTAGCCAGGACATCAAATCGGGAGATAGGCACAGCCTTTAGGGAGTTCTTTGAGGAGATTTACAGGGAAGATACACCCAAAGACCAACCGTCTAGGGATTCATGGTTGGATCAAGTGCTACTACCAACCCTAACAATGGCACAGAGTAATTGCCTGGAAATGGAAATCTCAGAGGCTGAAGTGAGTAAAGTGATCAAGCAACTTAAGCATGGGAAGGCAGCAGGTCCTGATGGGCTGCCAGCTGAGTTATACCAAGCCCTGGGTGCCACTATTGTCCCCAAACTTACCGCCCTTTTTAATGATATTCTTAGGAAGGGGGAAGCCCCCCCAAATCTTGGGGAAAGGCGACCATAGTCCTGATCCCCAAGCCAGGGAAGGACTCCACGGAGTGTGGGTCTTACAGACCGATTTCACTGTTAAACAGCGATTATAAGATCTTCGCTTCCATCATGTCAGCAAGATTGGGTTCAGTTATAGGTTAAATCGTACATCAAGATCAGAGGGGTTTCATTTAGGGGCGACAATTATCTGATTTAACATACGACCTGGTGGAGGCAATAGATATAGCTTCAGCTTTTTCTCTTCCTTTGGCCACACTCACCTTAGATGCGACCAAAGCTTTTGATAGGGTCAATTGGCCCTATTTAGAAGCGGTCTTGAAGAAATTTAATTTTGGTTTGAATTTTTGTCGTGCCATTACTCTTATGTATAACTCACCAGAGGCAAAGCTGCTAATAAAAGGGGCCTTCACAGATTCGTTTAAAATCATGAGGGGAACGAGGCAGGGCTGCCCGCTCCCTCCCCTTCTCTTTAATCTGTATATTGAACCAGTTGCCCAGCTTTTGCGGGGAGACGTGAATATTCCATCTTTCAGGTTTTGGGAATGGGAGAGGCGGGTAGCGCTATACGCAGACGATATCCTTATCCTAACACCGGATCCCGAGGCAGCATTCCCTGTGGTTTTTAAGAGGGCGGAGGAATTTGGTCGCATATCAGGATATGAGATAAATGCTAGTAAATCCGACATCCTGGCATGGAACATCCCTAATTTATATCTGGAGGTGACCAACTCCATGCGCTATCTAGGGATACGAGTGACCCAGGGAATTGGGGATATCGCACAAGTTAATTTAGAGAGAGTGTATAAGGAAAGCAAGAAGCTCTTAAAATCCTGGGCTAATCTTCTGCTTAATATATTTGGTAGGGTGAGTTTGATAAAATTGACTATTCTCCCCAAATTCATATTCATTTTCAACACTATCCCTCTGGCCTTTGACCTTAAAACCTTAGATAAGTGCCAGAGAGAGATAAACTCTTTCATTTGGAAATATAAGTCATCCAGATTGGCATGGAAAAAATTGAGGAGGAGGAGGGAGAAGGGGGGGCTGGCCTTGCCCGATCTTTTGTACTATGCATGGGCTTTTCAGCTGTCACATTCTAGAATGCTCTTAAAAACTCCATCGAGTACATCATTTGGGACAATGTTTAAAGCCATGCTGGTCGGAGGAGCACTGCCAAGCGAGGGTTGCCTGTTCAAAATCGGGGACCAACATTTTAAAAAAAAAGTCAAATTAAAGATTCTTCAATCCCTGGCGGAAGCCTGGGTACAGATCAGGAAAAGACTAGGTCTACCTTATTTCTCGAACTTTGCCCCAGTGTGGGATTCCCCAGGCCTGCCAGTTTGTTTAACCCCTTCAGTGCTAATGACAAGGGTAACTCGTCATGGAGTTTCCATTGATTTCAATGGAAATTACATGGACCTACTCGCACACCCCTTAGCATCCAAGTGGCTAAAGGATAGGCTCTCGATCCCGGTGAGGGAAGGAGGTATAACAAAGTGGGGAGAGCTGTTGGCTGGAGGATTCTTGAGGACATGGGAGGAATTACGGGCAATGCTTGGTCCTGATTTCTCAAGATTCAAATATATACAACTAGATAGCTGGGCCAAGGCATTGTCTCGGAAGGGGATCTCATTGGGGAAGGTAAGCAATATGGAACAGCAATTGGTGGAAAGACAAGGGGGCAGTAAGGAGGTGTCCCAGTGGTACTGGAGCCTAGTGGAGGAGTTGGACGGAGAGTTTACTCTTCCCGACGAGCTGTGGGTTGAAGAGGTAGGTGTTCAGTGCGAAGAGATTTGGTTAAGATCTTTTACCCTCCTCCGCATGGCTGAGGCGCAATCATTTGTTTACGGTACATCGCGCCTATCTTTCACCCCATAGATTGTCTAAATTCCTTCCAGACAAGAAATGCAACAAGTGCAATTATATTGCGGCCTCGGATGTTCACATGTTCAAGGACTGCCCCTATATCGCCCGGTTTTGGGAGGAAGTGAAAAGCACCTTGGATTCCATTTTAAATACTTCTCTGTCTATCACCCTACCATTAATTATCTTTGGCCTGGATGCTGGTATCACCGGCCAAGCTAGATCCTTCCTGTTCTATGCAGTACTTTTGGCCAGAAGACAAATTTGTAAGGTATGGGTGGAAAATACAGCCCCATCACATTCAAGCTGGCTGACTTCCATGTATGAAACTTCTAAGGTGCACTTGGCTAGAACATGTAGTAAACGTAATTTGGCTTTTTGGGACCCGTTGATCCAGTGGAAATAACGTCCGGGTTTTTTTTTCCCCCGGTCCTATAATTATGCCTATTGTACTCCAAGGACCAGGGTCCCTCGATACACTATCTGTCCTGCAGGTTAACATATACCAAGATGGAGTAAGTGCAGGCCCGACCCTACTAGCTCCCAATATCTCTCAGGTTTCCACCTCCCACCAATCTCTATAAATCGTGTCATTGAGCTGATCCACACAAACCTCAAGCATATCGGTTTGGGACACACCAGGTGGTTGAGGGTTACTAGAGAGGAGGGCAAGGCAAATGAGAAAAAAATAAAAAGTCTCTACCTCTTGGACTGTGTGACTTTCTGACAACACAACACAGCCCCAGTCACGAAGCTGTAGCTCCTGCCTCTCAAGAGGAAGATGAACGTAAGCCAAAGGATTAGTATCTATCTATCTGCTACTGCTCAAAAAGCCAGGTCTTGAGGAGTTTTATGAAGGTCAGCAGGTCTTGGGTCTGCCGTAGGTGGAAGGGGAGGGTGTTCCAGGTCTTGGCGGGGAGGTAGGAGAACGATCTGCCGCAAGAGGTCGCTCTTCTGAAGCGGGGGACTGTGGCGAGGGCGAAGTCAGTGGAGCGGAGCTGGCGGGTTGGGATGTAGAAGCTGATTCGTCTGTTGAGGTACGTTGGTCCGGTGTTGTGGAGTGCCTTGTGTGCGTGGGTGAGGAGCTTGAAGGTTATCCTCTTGTTAACCGGGAGCCAGTGCAGGTCTCTCAAGTGGGGTGTGATGTGGCTGCAGTGAGGGATGTCGAGGATCAGGTGTGCAGAGGCATTTTGGATGCGCTGGAGCCGTCTCAGGAGTTTGGCCGAGGCACCTGTGATGAGGGCATTTCCCTAGCCCAACCTGCTGCTGACGAGAGCCTGGGTGACCATTCTTCTCGTTTCAGTGGAGATCTACTTGTAGATCCTGCAGAGCATGCTGAGGGTGTTGAAGCAGGAGGAGGAGACGACGTTGACATGTTTAGTCTTTGAGAGGGTGGAGTCGAGGATGACCCCTAGGTTGCGTGCGTGGTCGGTGGGTGTTGGAGCGTTTCCCAGTGTGGTCGGCCACCAGGAGTCGTCCCAGGCCGAAGGGGTGGCTCCGAGGATGAGGACCTCCGTCTTGTCCAAGTTCAGCTTCAGTCGGCTGTTCCTCATCCATTCAGCGACGGCCTTCATTCCTTCATGAAGGTTGGTTTTGGCGGTGAGGGAGAGGATCAGCTGGGTGTCATCGGCGTAGGAAATGATGTTGAGGTCGTGCCGACGGGCGACGTGGGCGAGCAGTGCCATGTAGATGTTAAACAGAGTTGGGCTGAGGGATGAGCCCTGGGTACGCCGCAGATGATCTCTGTGGCTTTCGGAGCGGAAGGAGGAAGGAGGACACTCTGTGTTCTGCCAGAGAGGAAGGAGGTGGTCCAGTACAGGGCCTTCTCTTGGATCCCGGCATTGTGGAGGCATGTTCGTCGTGTGTGGTGGCAGACCGTGTCAAAGGCGGCTGACAGGTCCAGGAGGATGAGGGCCTCTGTTTCTCCGTTGCCCAGCAGGGACTTGATGTCATCGGTGGCGGTGATGAGGGCAGTCTCGGTGCTGTGTTGCTGCGGAACCCGGACTAGTAAGGGTCCAGGATGTTGTTCTCTTCGAGGTAGCGGGTCAGTTGTTTGTTGATGGTCTTCTCGATGACCTTTGCCTGGAACATGAGCAGGGAGATGGGCCGGAAGTTCATGAGGTCCTTAGGGTCCGCCTTAGGTTTCTTGAGTAAGGCGTTAATCTCGGCTTGCTTCCAGCTCTCCAGGAAGGTTGCTGTCTCGAAGATGGTGTTGAGGACTTTCCGGAGATGGGGTGCAATGGATGTGCTGGCTTTGCTGAAGATGTGGTGTGGGCATGGGTCTACCGGAGATTCAGAGTGAATGGTGTTCTTGATCTTGATGGTGTCGTCATCGATGATGTTGGTCCAGGAGAGCAGGCAGTTGGTGCGGATGGTGGTCGTGGGGGCGGAGATCTCAGTGGGTGTCGGGGTGGTCGTGGTGTTGAAGCTGTCATGGATGTCTGCGATCTTGCGATGGAAGAAGATGGCCTGCGAGTCGCACACGTCTTGCGAGGGTGGGACGTCATTGGTGTTGGAGCTGGGGTTGGAGAGTTCCTTCACGATGTTGAAGAGCTCTTTGCTGTTGTGTGTGTTGTTGTCTAGGCGGTGTTTTAAGGAGGCCCTTTTTGGCGGATTTGATAGGGTGACGGTGTCTGCGGGTGGCATACTTGTGGGCTGCGTGGCTGTCTGGTGTTCGTTCACTGAGCCAGATCTTCTCCAGCTTTCGTCAGGTTTGATTGGAGGCCCGGAGGTCTTCAGTGAACCAGCTGGCTTTCTTGTTGGTGTGACAGTTGGAGGGTTTCTTGATCGGGGTGAGGGTGTTGGCGCAGTCGTTGATCCACTGTCTGAGGTTGCGGGTGGTGGTCTTGGTGGGGTTGGCGGTTGGGCTCTGGGCGAGGGTGGTGGTTAGCTGGTCTTCAGTGACTTTGCTCCAGCAGCGGCGAGGCATCTGTTGGGTGCGGTGGTGCGTGGTGGGTTTCTTGAAGGTGAAGTGGATGCAGCGATGGTCGGGCCAGTGCAGTTGGGCAGTGTGATTGAAGGAGATGTGGGGGTTTGCGGAGAATATGGGGTCAAGCCTGTGACCGGCAGAGTGGGTGGGTGTTGTGACGAGTTGTCTGAGTCCGAGGTTGGCTAGGTTGTTGATCAGAATGGTGGAGTTGGTGTTGTTGTTCTCGAGGTGGAAGTTCAGATCCCCGAGGAGGATGTAGTCCATGGAGGCGAGGTCGTGTGTACTGAGGAAGTCGGCGATGAAGTCGCTGAACTGTGGTCGGGGGCTGGGGGGTCTGTAGATGAGGGTTCCTCTGAGGGTGGTGTTGGGGTCGGTGTGGGTCTGGAATTGCAGGTGTTCAGTGTTGCTGAGGGTGTCGTCGGTGTTGGTCCTGTGGATGATGTGGACGATGCCGATTCCTCCTCCTGCTGCATTGGTGCGGTCCCTGCGGGTGAACTCGTAGCCTTCCGGGACGGCTATGGCTATGTCGGGTGCTGAGGCGGGGTTCAGCCAGGTCTCTGTCAGGAAGGCGACGTCTGGGGAGGTTGAGTCGAGTAGGTCCCAGAGTTCAACGGCGTGTTTGCCGGCGGAGCGGGTGTTGAGAAGTATGCATCTGAAGTGGTTGAGTTCTTTCCTGGTCGGCAGCATGGTGAGACGGATGCTTGTGAAGCTGCAGTTTCGGCAGGTGAAAGCTCCGTGGGGGGCGCTTCGGGGCGGCCAGGAAGCAGGTGTGTGATTGTCTGGTGTTGAGTGCGTGGAAGGTTCTGGCATCGTAGCGATGTCGGGCATCGTGGCATTCGCGGAGTCCAGGGGTCCAGGCTCAGGCCGCGGTCCAGGCACAGACAGACGCAGACGGGCTTGCCTTAGGTGCGTCTTCAGTGCGCCCGCTGCACGCACCCGCTGAGCGGCCTCCATATGAGGGGATGTGGGAGGGAGGAGCAGCTGGGAGGCGGGAGCAGGGCGGCAAATGGGATTGCAGGGGGGCAGGGCAGCAGGGACGCAGTGGCGGGAAAGACAGGCGGGGGCCGCAGGAGAACTGGGCACAGGAAGGAAAAACAAGTTTAGGCAAGAAAACAAGTACAGGAATAAAAGCAAGTCTGGGCAAGAAAGCAAGTACAGGCACAGGGGAATAAAAACAAGTCTGGACAAGAAAGCAAATACAGGCACAGGAGAATAAAAACAAGTCTGGGCAAGAAAGCAAGTCAGGCACAGGGGAAAAAACAAGTCTGGGCAAGAAAGCAAGTACAGGCACAGGGGAACAAAACAAGTCTGGGCAAGAAAGCAACTACAGGCACGGGGAAAAAAATCAATTCTGGGCAAGAAAGCAAGTTAGGCACAGGGGAAAAATACAAGATTAGGCAAAAACAATGCAGGCAGAGCCGTGCAGCAGCGTGGGGAATGGCCTGCCTGAGAGCCGAGTTCATAATAATTAGAAAGAGTCCACACAGTTTTTCTTCACAGAAGTCTTCTTTGATCTTTGTTTATTTCAAGTTTGGCTCACAAGTAGTTACTTCTGGCCACCAGCATACTGGTATATAACCAATGGCTCTGGTCAACAGCAAAAGAACTCCTTGCCAACACGTGTTTAGTCTCTGTGGATATATCCACTGACCTCTTCAGGGCTAGAATTAAACAAGAAAGCCCACATTATAACCACTATGGCCACAGCAACAGTCATCTCTATATATTCAATAGTTTCAGAGAGAGCAGGAGCAAATCGCAGATAGGATATAAGACATGTGTCTTATATCCATTGTACGAGAGAGAAAAATAGAGTCACGGATCAGAAAAGATCATCTAGAGACACCACCAGGAGAAATCACAGAGAAGAACTTCATAAGGAGATAACCCATAGGAGATAGGAATAATAGTGAACGTGCTCACTATCAGGAGAACAAATTGACCCAACCAACCCGTGCACACACCTAACAAACTATCTAGAATTATCACACTCTCAACCAACTCACCAAATATTGTATATAGTCCGGCAAAACAAGTATAAGCTTGGGCGCTTATGTTCAATACTTAGGCCCCCATTAGGATGGCGGGCAGACTTTGCCCACCATCCTCCCGGTACAAGGGGCCACCCACCATAAGGGTGGGGTCCTGTGGGAGAAATTAGGATGCGCCCGCCACAGTGGCGGGCCTGTCTTGTATTTTTACCATTGCGGCTGGCGGTGCCTAAATCACCGCCCACCGCAATGGTAAAAATACATGTTGTGCATTTCAAAGCACAACGTGACAGGCACCGCGCGGTGCCTGCCACAGTGTACTTTAAAATGCAGGGGGTACCATAGGTACCCCCCATGTGCAACCCCACGCCCCCCGGAGTCCCTGGGGCCTGCAACAGCCCCCCAGAGCAGACTCCGCATGCCTTTCTGTGGTGGCATTGCCGCCACGGAAAGGCATTGGTAAATGTCCATTGTAATATGGCTGGCGGTGTCTGATAGACACCGCCGCAATATGAAGCCTATTCCGCCCCGGTCACAAGGCGACCGGGACGGAAAAGCAGTGGATGGTCTTTCCGTCCGCTGCAGACCCCCGAGCCATGCTAATATGGCGGGGGGTCATTCCGGCACGGATGGCGGGCGGATCGCCCCCACCAAGCCGTCGGTGGCTACTGCTGGCCTGGCGGGGGCGATTTGCCCGCCATCCTAATGGGCCCCTTAATGTCTTAACAGAACATCCACGCGAAAACCTGCAATGTAATGCATATAACCATAAGTTCTAAGAATATGTAATTACCATAATTTTATGGATTAATTAAACATTACTAATTACGGCAATAGTTCATAATAAAAACAAAGATAATATAGTCTACAATTCCATAAATCAGGCATAATAAGTTCAGAGCCTATCTTAAAGGTCATATGTCAAACTGTGGGTGAGTATATTTACGAAAACAAGGCACCTAAACAAACAATTAAATAAAGGTTCCTGTGTAACTACCAAAATCAGCGAACCATAAATAAAACAACATCCCAAGCCCTAATTCCAAAGGAGAGTGCTCCTCAAACAATGTGACCTCTCTCAAAGGCACCATCTTAGTGTCTTTAAATATCCACATTTTGAAAGTAAAAGCAAAAGAAGTACTGATCACGGAGTACAACAACAGTGTAAGCTAAAGAGAAATAGGACAGACTAGACTCGTAATAGGACGCCAAGAGAGCCATCTTTAGAGGACTCCATGATGCATTTTAATACGTAAATTCTAAGCCAGCAAGTTCAGTAGGTAGGTTCTAACAATTTTAAGACTAATTTTAAATGTTCATTAAAGTAGAAATCGAAGAAAGTGAAGGACTGATCGTAATATATCAATGAGAAACGAGAATGCATATGTCTAAAGGACGTCGTGAGCGCCATCTTTAGATGACTCCGAATTAGATGAAATTATGTAAAAGATCAACCTGCAGGCTACGATAAATATAAGTGTTCAATAGTATAAACAAAAGTTCAAGTAAAAGTCACCAAGAGTCTCCCAAATAGTCCCCAAATCCATTCTACTATTTGGGAGACCATGGTGACTCTTAATAGAATTTTTGTTTGCACTATTGGATACTTATATTTATCGTAGCCTGTGGGTTGATTTTCTACGTCATTTGACTCAATTCGGAGTCATCTAAAGACGGTGCTCACAATGTCCTTTAGACGTAAGTATTCTCGTTTCTCATTAATATATTATGATCAGTCCTTCCCTTTCCTCCATTTCTATTTTAATTAATATTTAAAGATATAGTCTTAGAAATGTTAGAACCTACCTACTCAGCTTTCTGGCTTAGAATTTACATCTTCAAATGCATTACAGAGTCATTTTAAGATGGCGATCACGTCGTCCAATGATGAACAGTAGTCTGTCCTTTTTCTCTTTAGCTGAAACATTGTTGACTCTCGTTTGGACCAGTGCCGTATCAAGATAATTGTTACTCAAGATAGGTTGCCTCCTTACGGTAATATTAATTTGGGCTTTGCATGTTGTTTTATTTATGGTTCGCTGATTTTTGTAGTTACACAGGAACCTTTATTTAATTGTTTATTTAGGTGGCTTGTTTTTGTAAATATACTCGCACATAGTTTGACGTATGACCTTTATGATAGGCTCTGAATTTATTACGCCTGATTTACAGAATTGTGGACCATATTATCTTTGTTTTTATTAATAACTATTGTGAAATTAGTGATGTTTAATTAATTCCTAGACTTACGGTTATTACATATTCTTAGAAATTATGGTTGTATGCATTACATTACAGGATTTCGCCTGGATGTTTTCTGCCTCCAACAGCCCCACAGAGCAGACTCCGCATGCCTTTCTGTGGTGGCATTGCCGCCACGGAAAGGCATTGGTAAATGTCCATTGTAATATGGCTGGCGATGTCTGATAGACACCGCCGCAATATGAAGCCTATTCCGCCCTGGTCACAAGGCGACCGGGACGGAAAAACGGTGGATGGTCTTTCCGTCCGCTGCAGACCCCCGAGCCATGCTAATATGGCGGGGGGTCATTCCGGCACGGATGGCGGGCGGATCACCCCCACCAAGCCGTCGGTGGCTACTGCTGGCCTGGCGGGGGCGATTCGCCCGCCATCCTAATGGGCCCCTTAATGTCTTAACAGAACATCCACGCGAAATCCTGCAATGTAATGCATATAACCATAAGTTCTAAGAATATGTAATTACCAATATTTTATGGATTAATTAATCATTACTAATTACGGCAATAGTTCATAATAAAAACAAAGATAATATAGTCTACAATTCCGTAAATCAGGCATAATAAGTTCAGAGCCTATCTTAAAGGTCATATGTCAAACTGTGGGTGAGTATATTTACCAAAACAAGGCACCTAAACAAACAATTAAATAAAGGTTCCTGTGTAACTACCAAAGTCAGCGAACCATAAATAAAACAACATCCCAAGCCCTAATTCCAAAGGAGAGTGCTCCTCAAACAATGTGACCTCTCTCAAAGGCACCATCTTAGTGCCTTTAAATATCCATATTTTGAAAGTAAAAGCAAAAGAAGTACTGATCACGGAGTACAACAACAGTGTAAGCTAAAGAGAAATAGGACAGATAGACTCGTAATAGGACGCCAAGAGAGCCATCTTTAGAGGACTCCATGATGCATTTTAATACGTAAATTCTAAGCCAGCAAGTTCAGTAGGTAGGTTCTAACAATTTTAAGACTAATTTTAAATGTTCATTAAAATAGAAATCGGAGAAAGTGAAGGACTGATCGTAATATATCAATGAGAAACGAGAATGCATATGTCTAAAGGACGTCGTGAGCGCCATCTTTAGATGACTCCGAATTAGGTGAAATTATGTAAAAGATCAACCTGCAGGCTACGATAAATATAAGTGTTCAATAGTATAAACAAAAGTTCAAGTAAAAGTCACCAAGAGTCTCCCAAATAGTCCCCAAATCCATTCTACTATTTGGGAGACCATGGTGACTCTTAATAGAATTTTTGTTTGCACTATTGGATACTTATATTTATCGTAGCCTGTGGGTTGATTTTCTACGTCATTTGACTCAATTCGGAGTCATCTAAAGATGGTGCTCACAATATCCTTTAGACGTAAGCATTCTCGTTTCTCATTAATATATTATGATCAGTCCTTCCCTTTCCTCCATTTCTATTTTAATTAATATTTAAAGATATAGTCTTAGAAATGTTAGAACCTGCCTAGTCAGCTTTCTGGCTTAGAATTTACATCTTCAAATGTATTACAGAGTCATTTTAAGATGGCGATCACGTCGTCCAATGATGAACAGTAGTCTGTCCTTTTTCTCTTTAGCTGAAACATTGTTGACTCTCGTTTGGACCAGTGCCGTATCAAGATAATTGTTACTCAAGATAGGTTGCCTCCTCACGGTAATATTAATTTGGGCTTTGCATGTTGTTTTATTTATGGTTCGCTGATTTTTGTAGTTACACAGGAACCTTTATTTAATTGTTTATTTAGGTGGCTTGTTTTTGTAAATATACTCGCACATAGTTTGACGTATGACCTTTATGATAGGCTCTGAATTTATTACGCCTGATTTACAGAATTGTGGACCATATTATCTTTGTTTTTATTAATAACTATTGTGAAATTAGTGATGTTTAATTAATTCCTAGACTTACGGTTATTACATATTCTTAGAAATTATGGTTGTATGCATTACATTACAGGATTTCGCCTGGATGTTTTCTGCCTGCAACAGCCCCCCAGAGCAGACTCCGCATGCCTTTCTGTGGTGGCATTGCCGCCACGGAAAGGCATTGGTAAATGTCCATTGTAATATGGCTGGTGGTGTCTGATAGACACCGCCGCAATATGAAGCCTATTCCTCCCTGGTCACAAGGCGACCGGGACGGAAAAACGGTGGATGGTCTTTCCGTCCGCTGCAGACCCCCGAGCCATGCTAATATGGTGGGGGGTCATTCCGGCATGGATGGCGGGCGGATCACCCCCACCAAGCCGTCGGTGGCTACTGCTGGCCTGGCGGGGGCGATTCGCCCGCCATCCTAATGGGCCCCTTAATGTCTTAACAGAACATCCACGCGAAATCCTGCAATGTAATGCATATAACCATAAGTTCTAAGAATATGTAATTACCATAATTTTATGGATTAATTAAACATTACTAATTACGGCAATAGTTCATAATAAAAACAAAGATAATATAGTCTACAATTCCGTAAATCAGGCATAATAAGTTCAGAGCCTATCTTAAAGGTCATATGTCAAACTGTGGGTGAGTATATTTACGAAAACAAGGCACCTAAACAAACAATTAAATAAAGGTTCCTGTGTAACTACCAAAATCAGCGAACCATAAATAAAACAACATCCCAAGCCCTAATTCCAAAGGAGAGTGCTCCTCAAACAATGTGACCTCTCTCAAAGGCACCATCTTAGTGTCTTTAAATATCCATATTTTGAAAGTAAAAGCAAAAGAAGTACTGATCACGGAGTACAACAACAGTGTAAGCTACAGAGAAATAGGACAGACTAGACTCGTAATAGGACGCCAAGAGAGCCATCTATAGAGGACTCCATGATGCATTTTAATACGTAAATTCTAAGCCAGCAAGTTCAGTAGGTAGGTTCTAACAATTTTAATACTAATTTTAAATGTTCATTAAAATAGAAATCGAAGAAAGTGAAGGACTGATCGTAATATATCAATGAGAAACGAGAATGCATATGTCTAAAGGACGTCGTGAGCGCCATCTTTAGATGACTCCGAATTAGGTGAAATTATGTAAAAGATCAACCTGCAGGCTGCGATAAATATAAGTGTTCAATAGTATAAACAAAAGTTCAAGTAAAAGTCACCAAGAGTCTCCCAAATAGTCCCCAAATCCATTGTACTATTTGGGAGACCATGGTGACTCTTAATAGAATTTTTGTTTGCACTATTGGATACTTATATTTATTGTAGCCTGTGGGTTGATTTTCTACGTCATTTGACTCAATTCTGAGTCATCTAAAGATGGTGCTCACAATGTCCTTTAGACGTAAGCATTCTCGTTTCTCATTAATATATTATGATCAGTCCTTCCCTTTCCTCCATTTCTATTTTAATTAATATTTAAAGATATAGTCTTAGAAATGTTAGAACCTACCTACTCAGCTTTCTGGCTTAGAATTTACATCTTCAAATGCATTACCGAGTCATTTTAAGATGGCGATCACGTCGTCCAATGATGAACAGTAGTCTGTCCTTTTTCTCTTTAGCTGAAACATTGTTGACTCTCGTTTGGACCAGTGCCGTATCAAGATAATTGTTACTCAAGATAGGTTACCTCCTTACGGTAATATTAATTTGGGCTTTGCATGTTGTTTTATTTATGGTTCGCTGATTTTTGTAGTTACACAGGAACCTTTATTTAATTGTTTATTTAGGTGGCTTGTTTTTGTAAATATACTCGCACATAGTTTGACGTATGACCTTTATGATAGGCTCTGAATTTATTACGCCTGATTTACAGAATTGTGGACCATAATATCTTTGTTTTTATTAATAACTATTGTGAAATTGGTGAGGTTTAATTAATTCCTAGACTTACAGTTATTACATATTCTTAGAAATTATGGTTGTATGCATTACATTACAGGATTTCGCCTGGATGTTTTCTGCCTGCAACAGCCCCCCAGAGCAGACTCCGCATGCCTTTCTGTGGTTGCATTGCCGCCACGGAAAGGCATTGGTAAATGTCCATTGTAATATGGCTGGCGGTGTCTGATAGACACGGCCGCAATATGAAGCCTATTCCGCCCTGGTCACAAGGCGACCGGGACGGAAAAGCGGTGGATGGTCTTTCCGTCCGCTGCAGACCCCCGAGCCATGCTAATATGGCGGGGGGTCATTCCGGCACGGATGGCGGGCGGATCACCCCCACCAAGCCGTCGGTGGCTACTGCTGGCCTGGCGGGGGCGATTTGCCCGCCATCCTAATGGGCCCCTTAATGTCTTAACAGAACATCCACGCGAAATCCTGCAATGTAATGCATATAACCATAAGTTCTAAGAATATGTAATTACCATAATTTTATGGATTAATTAAACATTACTAATTACGGCAATAGTTCATAATAAAAACAAAGATAATATAGTCTACAATTCCGTAAATCAGGCATAATAAGTTCAGAGCCAATCTTAAAGGTCATATGTCAAACTGTGGGTGAGTATATTTACGAAAACAAGGCACCTAAACAAACAATCAAATAAAGGTTCCTGTGTAACTACCAAAATCAGCGAACCATAAATAAATCAACATCCCAAGCCCTAATTCCAAAGGAGAGTGCTCCTCAAACAATGTGACCTCTCTCAAAGGCACCATCTTAGTGTCTTTAAATATCCATATTTTGAAAGTAAAAGCAAAAGAAGTACTGATCACGGAGTGCAACAACAGTGTAAGCTAAAGAGAAATAGGACAGACTAGACTCGTAATAGGACGCCAAGAGAGCCATCTTTAGAGGACTCCATGATGCATTTTAATACGTAAATTCTAAGCCAGCAAGTTCAGTAGGTAGGTTCTAACAATTTTAATACTAATTTTAAATGTTCATTAAAATAGAAATCGAAGAAAGTGAAGGACTGATCGTAATATATCAATGAGAAACGAGAATGCATATGTCTAAAGGACGTCGTGAGCGCCATCTTTAGATGACTCCGAATTAGGTGAAATTATGTAAAAGATCAACCTGCAGACTGCGATAAATATAAGTGTTCAATAGTATAAACAAAAGTTCAAGTAAAAGTCACCAAGAGTCTCCCAAATAGTCCCCAAATCCATTCTACTATTTGGGAGACCATGGTGACTCTTAATAGAATTTTTGTTTGCACTATTGGATACTTATATTTATTGTAGCCTGTGGGTTGATTTTCTACGTCATTTGACTCAATTCGGAGTCATCTAAAGATGGTGCTCACAATGTCCTTTAGACGTAAGCATTCTCGTTTCTCATTAATATATTATGATCAGTCCTTCCCTTTCCTCCATTTCTATTTTAATTAATATTTAAAGATATAGTCTTAGAAATGTTAGAACCTACCTACTCAGCTTTCTGGCTTTGAATTTACATCTTCAAATGCATTACAGAGTCATTTTAAGATGGCGATCACGTCGTCCAATGATGAACAGTAGTCTGTCCTTTTTCTCTTTAGCTGAAACATTGTTGACTCTCGTTTGGACCAGTGCCGTATCAAGATAATTGTTACTCAAGATAGGTTGCCTCCTTACGGTAATATTAATTTGGGCTTTGCATGTTGTTTTATTTATGGTTCGCTGATTTTTGTAGTTACACAGGAACCTTTATTTAATTGTTTATTTAGGTGGCTTGTTTTTGTAAATATACTCGCACATAGTTTGACGTATGAACTTTATGATAGGCTCTGAATTTATTACGCCTGATTTACAGAATTGTGGACCATATTATCTTTGTTTTTATTAATAACTATTGTGAAATTAGTGATGTTTAATTAATTCCTAGACTTACGGTTATTACATATTCTTAGAAATTATGGTTGTATGCATTACATTACAGGATTTCGCCTGGATGTTTTCTGCCTGCAACAGCCCCCCAGAGCAGACTCCGCATGCCTTTCTGTGGTGGCATTGCCGCCACGGAAAGGCATTGGTAAATGTCCATTGTAATATGGCTGGCAGTGTCTGATAGACACCGCCGCCATATGAAGCCTATTCCGCCCTGGTCACAAGGCGACTGGGACGGAAAAACGGTGGATGGTCTTTCCGTCCGCTGCAGACCCCCGAGCCATGCTAATATGGCGGGGGGTCATTCCGGCACGGATGGCGGGCGGATCACCCCCACCAAGCCGTCGGTGGCTACTGCTGGCCTGGCGGGGGCGATTCGCCCGCCATCCTAATGGGCCCCTTAATGTCTTAACAGAACATCCACGCGAAATCCTGCAATCTAATGCATATAACCATAAGTTCTAAAAATATGTAATTACCATAATTTTATGGATTAATTAAACATTACTAATTACGGCAATAGTTCATAATAAAAACAAAGATAATATAGTCTACAATTCCGTAAATCAGGCATAATAAGTTCAGAGCCTATCTTAAAGGTCATATGTCAAACTGTGGGTGAGTATATTTACGAAAACAAGGCACCTAAACAAACAATTAAATAAAGGTTCCTGTGTAACTACCAAAATCAGCGAACCATAAATAAAACAACATCCCAAGCCCTAATTCCAAAGGAGAGTGCTCCTCAAACAATGTGACCTCTCTCAAAGGCACCATCTTAGTGTCTTTAAATATCCATATTTTGAAAGTAAAAGCAAAAGAAGTACTGATCACGGAGTACAACAACAGTGTAAGCTAAAGAGAAATAGGACAGACTAGACTCGTAATAGGACGCCAAGAGAGCCATCTTTAGAGGACTCCATGATGCATTTTAATACGTAAATTCTAAGCCAGCAAGTTCAGTAGGTAGGTTCTAACAATTTTAAGACTAATTTTAAATGTTCATTAAAATAGAAATCGAAGAAAGTAAAGGACTGATCGTAATATATCAATGAGAAACGAGAATGCATATGTCTAAAGGACGTCGTGAGCGCCATCTTTAGATGACTCCGAATTAGGTGAAATTATGTAAAAGATCAGCCTGCAGGCTGCGATAAATATAAGTGTTCAATAGTATAAACAAAAGTTCAAGTAAAAGTCACCAAGAGTCTCCCAAATAGTCCCCAAATCCATTCTACTATTTAGGAGACCATGGTGACTCTTAATAGAATTTTTGTTTGCACTATTGGATACTTATATTTATCGTAGCCTGTGGGTTGATTTTCTACGTCATTTGACTCAATTCGGAGTCATCTAAAGATGGTGCTCACAATGTCCTTTAGACGTAAGCATTCTCGTTTCTCATTAATATATTATGATCAGTCCTTCCCTTTCCTCCATTTCTATTTTAATTAATATTTAAAGATATAGTCTTAGAAATGTTAGAACCTACCTACTCAGCTTTCTGGCTTAGAATTTACATCTTCAAATGCATTACAGAGTCATTTTAAGATGGCGATCACGTCGTCCAATGATGAACAGTAGTCTGTCCTTTTTCTCTTTAGCTGAAACATTGTTGACTCTCGTTTGGACCAGTGCCGTATCAAGATAATTGTTACTCAAGATAGGTTACCTCCTTACGGTAATATTAATTTGGGCTTTGCATGTTGTTTTATTTATGGTTCGCTGATTTTTGTAGTTACACAGGAACCTTTATTTAATTGTTTATTTAGGTGGCTTGTTTTTGTAAATATACTCGCACATAGTTTGACGTATGACCTTTATGATAGGCTCTGAATTTATTACGCCTGATTTACAGAATTGTGGACCATATTATCTTTGTTTTTATTAATAACTATTGTGAAATTAGTGAGGTTTAATTAATTCCTAGACTTACAGTTATTACATATTCTTAGAAATTATGGTTGTATGCATTACATTACAGGATTTCGCCTGGATGTTTTCTGCCTGCAACAGCCCCCCAGAGCAGACTCCGCATGCCTTTCTGTGGTGGCATTGCCGCCACGGAAAGGCATTGGTAAATGTCCATTGTAATATGGCTGGCGGTGTCTGATAGACACCGCCGCAATATGAAGCCTATTCCGCCCTGGTCACAAGGCGACCGGGACGGAAAAACGGTGGATGGTCTTTCCGTCCGCTGCAGACCCCCGAGCCATGCTAATATGGCGGGGGGTCATTCCGGCACGGATGGCGGGCGGATCACCCCCACCAAGCCGTCGGTGGCTACTGCTGGCCTGGCGGGGGCGATTTGCCCGCCATCCTAATGGGCCCCTTAATGTCTTAACAGAACATCCACGCGAAATCCTGCAATGTAATGCATATAACCATAAGTTCTAAGAATATGTAATTACCATAATTTTATGGATTAATTAAACATTACTAATTACGGCAATAGTTCATAATAAAAACAAAGATAATATAGTCTACAATTCCGTAAATCAGGCATAATAAGTTCAGAGTCTATCTTAAAGGTCATATGTCAAACTGTGGGTGAGTATATTTACGAAAACAAGGCACCTAAACAAACAATCAAATAAAGGTTCCTGTGTAACTACCAAAATCAGCGAACCATAAATAAATCAATATCCAAAGCCCTAATTCCAAAGGAGAGTGCTCCTCAAACAATGTGACCTCTCTCAAAGGCACCATCTTAGTGTCTTTAAATATCCATATTTTGAAAGTAAAAGCAAAAGAAGTACTGATCACGGAGTACAACAACAGTGTAAGCTAAAGAGAAATAGGACAGACTAGACCCGTAATAGGACGCCAAGAGAGCCATCTTTAGAGGACTCCATGATGCATTTTAATACGTAAATTCTAAGCCAGCAAGTTCAGTAGGTAGGTTCTGACAATTTTAAGACTAATTTTAAATGTTCATTAAAATAGAAATCGAAGAAAGCGAAGGACTGATCGTAATATATCAATGAGAAACGAGAATGCATATGTCTAAAGGACGTCGTGAGCGCCATCTTTAGATGACTCCTAATTAGGTGAAATTATGTAAAAGATCAACCTGCAGGCTACGATAAATATAAGTGTTCAATAGTATAAACAAAAGTTCAAGTAAAAGTCACCAAGAGTCTCCCAAATAGTCCCCAAATCCATTCTACTATTTGGGAGACCATGGTGACTCTTAATAGAATTTTTGTTTACACTATTGGATACTTATATTTATCGTAGCCTGTGGGTTGATTTTCTACGTCATTTGACTCAATTCGGAGTCATCTAAAGATGGTGCTCACAATATCCTTTAGACGTAAGCATTCTCGTTTCTCATTAATATATTATGATCAGTCCTTCCCTTTCCTCCATTTCTATTTTAATTAATATTTAAAGATATAGTCTTAGAAATGTTAGAACCTACCTACTCAGCTTTCTGGCTTAGAATTTACATCTTCAAATGCATTACAGAGTCATTTTAAGATGGCGATCACGTCGTCCAATGATGAACAGTAGTCTGTCCTTTTTCTCTTTAGCTGAAACATTGTTGACTCTCGTTTGGACCAGTGCCGTATCAAGATAATTGTTACTCAAGATAGGTTGCCTCCTTACGGTAATATTAATTTGGGCTTTGCATGTTGTTTTATTTATGGTTCGCTGATTTTTGTAGTTACACAGGAACCTTTATTTAATTGTTTATTTAGGTGGCTTGTTTTTGTAAATATACTCGCACATAGTTTGACGTATGACCTTTATGATAGGCTCTGAATTTATTATGCCTGATTTACAGAATTGTGGACCATATTATCTTTGTTTTTATTAATAACTATTGTGAAATTAGTGATGTTTAATTAATTCCTAGACTTATGGTTATTACATATTCTTAGAAATTATGGTTGTATGCATTACATTACAGGATTTCGCCTGGATGTTTTCTGCCTGCAACAGCCCCCCAGAGCAGACTCCGCATGCCTTTCTGTGGTGGCATTGCCGCCACGGAAAGGCATTGGTAAATGTCCATTGTAATATGGCTGGCGGTGTCTGATAGACACCGCCGCAATATGAAGCCTATTCCGCCCTGGTCACAAGGCGACCGGGACGGAAAAACGGTGGATGGTCTTTCCGTCCGCTGCAGACCCCCGAGCCATGCTAATATGGCGGGGGGTCATTCCGGCACGGATGGCGGGCGGATCACCCCCACCAAGCCGTCGGTGGCTACTGCTGGCCTGGCAAGGGCGATTCGCCCGCCATCCTAATGGGCCCCTTAATGTCTTAACAGAACATCCACGCGAAATCCTGCAATGTAATACATATAACCATAAGTTCTAAGAATATGTAATTACCATAATTTTATGGATTAATTAAACATTACTAATTACGGCAATAGTTCATAATAAAAACAAAGATAATATAGTCTACAATTCCGTAAATCAGGCATAATAAGTTCAGAGCCTATCTCAAAGGTCATATGTCAAACTGTGGGTGAGTATATTTACGAAAACAAGGCACCTAAACAAACAATTAAATAAAGGTTCCTGTGTAACTACCAAAATCAGCGAACCATAAATAAAACAACATCCCAAGCCCTAATTCCAAAGGAGAGTGCTCCTCAAACAATGTGACCTCTCTCAAAGGCACCATCTTAGTGTCTTTAAATATCCATATTTTGAAAGTAAAAGCAAAAGAAGTACTGATCACGGAGTACAACAACAGTGTAAGCTAAAGAGAAATAGGACAGACTAGACTCGTAATAGAACGCCAAGAGAGCCATCTTTAGAGGACTCCATGATGCATTTTAATACGTAAATTCTAAGCCAGCAAGTTCAGTAGGTAGGTTCTAACAATTTTAAGACTAATTTTAAATGTTCATTAAAATAGAAATCGAAGAAAGTGAAGGAGAAAGTGAAGGACTGATCGTAATATATCAATGAGAAACGAGAATGCATATGTCTAATGGACGTCGTGAGCGCCATCTTTAGATGACTCCGAATTAGGTGAAATTATGTAAAAGATCAACCTGCAGGCTACGATAAATATAAGTGTTCAATAGTATAAACAAAAGTTCAAGTAAAAGTCACCAAGAGTCTCCCAAATAGTCCCCAAATCCATTCTACTATTTGGGAGACCATGGTGACTCTTAATAGAATTTTTGTTTGCACTATTGGATACTTATATTTATCGTAGCCTGTGGGTTGATTTTCTACGTCATTTGACTCAATTCGGAGTCATCTAAAGATGGTGCTCACAATGTCCTTTAGGCGTAAGCATTCTCGTTTCTCATTAATATATTATGATCAGTCCTTCCCTTTACTCCATTTCTATTTCAATTAATATTTAAAGATATAGTCTTAGAAATGTTAGAACCTACCTACTCAGCTTTCTGGCTTAGAATTTACATCTTCAAATGCATTACAGAGTAATTTTAAGATGGCGATCACGTCGTCCAATGATGAACAGTAGTCTGTCCTTTTTCTCTTTAGCTGAAACATTGTTGACTCTCGTTTTGACCAGTGCCGTATCAAGATAATTGTTACTCAAGATAGGTTGCCTCCTTATGGTAATATTAATTTGGGCTTTGCATGTTGTTTTATTTATGGTTCGCTGATTTTTGTAGTTACACAGGAACCTTTATTTAATTGTTTATTTAGGTGGCTTGTTTTTGTAAATATACTCGCACATAGTTTGACGTATGACCTTTATGATAGGCTCTGAATTTATTATGCCTGATTTACAGAATTGTGGACCATATTATCTTTGTTTTTATTAATAACTATTGTGAAATTAGTGATGTTTAATTAATTCCTAGACTTACGGTTATTACATATTCTTAGAAATTATGGTTGTATGCATTACATTACAGGATTTCGCCTGGATGTTTTCTGCCTGCAACAGCCCCCCAGAGCAGACTCCGCATGCCTTTCTGTGGTGGCATTGCCGCCACGGAAAGGCATTGGTAAATGTCCATTGTAATATGGCTGGCGGTGTCTGATAGACACCGCCGCAATATGAAGCCTATTCTGCCCTGGTCACAAGGCGACCGGGACGGAAAAACGGTGGATGGTCTTTCCGTCCGCTGCAGACCCCCGAGCCATGCTAATATGGCGGGGGGTCATTCCGGCACAGATGGCGGGCGGATCACCCCCACCAAGGTGTCGGTGGCTACTGCTGGCCTGGCGGGGGCGATTCGCCCGCCATCCTAATGGGCCCCTTAATGTCTTAACAGAACATCCACGCAAAATCCTGCAATGTAATGCATATAACCATAAGTTCTAAGAATATGTAATTACCATAATTTTATGGATTCATTAAACATTACTAATTACGGCAATAGTTCATAATAAAAACAAAGATAATATAGTCTACAATTCCGTAAATCAGGCATAATAAGTTCAGAGCCTATCTTAAAGGTCATATGTCAAACTGTGGGTGAGTATATTTACGAAAACAAGGCACCTAAACAAACAATTAAATCAAGGTTCCTGTGTAACTACCAAAATCAGCGAACCATAAATAAAACAACATACCAAGCCCTTATTCCAAAGGAGAGTGCTCCTCAAACAATGTGACCTCTCTCAAAGGCACCATCTTAGTGTCTTTAAATATCCATATTTTGAAAGTAAAAGCAAAAGAAGTACTGATCACGGAGTACAACAACAGTGTAAGCTAAAGAGAAATAGGACAGACTAGACTCGTAATAGGACGCCAAGAGAGCCATCTTTAGAGGACTCCATGATGCATTTTAATACGTAAATTCTAAGCCAGCAAGTTGAGTAGGTAGGTTCTAACAATTTTAAGACTCATTTTAAATGTTCATTAAAATAGAAATCGAAGAAAGTGAAGGACTGATCGTAATATATCAATGAGAAACGAGAATGCATATGTCTAAAGGACGTCGTGAGCGCCATCTTTAGATGACTCCGAATTAGGTGAAATTATGTAAAAGATCAACCTGCAGGCTACGATAAATATAAGTGTTCAATAGTATAACTATTGTGAAATTAATGATGTTTAATTAATTCCTAGACTTACGGTTATTATATATTCTTAGAAATTACGGTTGTATGCATTACATTACAGGATTTCGCCTGGATGTTTTCTTAAGACATTTAGGGGCCCATTAGGATGTCGGGCGGTGGCACCACTGCCGTGCTGGCGGGGCGGAAGAATGCCTCTTTTTGCCTGTGAGCAGCGGGAAACAGGTTCGCCATAATAGTTTTGCAAAACATAGGTCAATTCCCATTCGCCGCATAGCGACGCGCACCGCCATCAAAGTGCGCCCGCCACCGCAGAGGTGGGAGCCAATGGAGACTCTCCGCCGTGTGGAATGACGTCCGCCCTGCTCCACAAATTTGGATGGCCCAAACAAGCAGACGCGCTGTAGTGTAGTTCCTATATTCCCAATAGGCTCTGCGCATTGGAATAGTGTATCCTGTAGTTTAGACGTAGGACTGAAGTCAACTAGGTCTCTACCGAATATACTAAACTTAATAGTGTGTGTGCCAGCTAGCTCAGAGGTCACTAGAAACGTTCTTGAATAAACAAGAAGGGATTAGTTTCTGGCAACAGCTTAAAACATGACAACTTTGTTCCCCAAGAATAAGAAATATATCTCTAGAGTCGCGGAAACAATAGATAGTTATTTCACTCAGTCAATCATGCATGCTTCGTTTCACCAGAGGTGCAGAGAAATAGAGAGATGGGCGTTTTCAATAAAAGGGTATTTATTGTACAGTCTTCTTTCTCAAGCATAAGAAATGAACTGCTGCAATTGTAATACTTGCTGTAAAGTACAGAGCATATAATATGAAGAATATTATAAAATAGTACTGTAAAAGCATGATATGGTTTCTAAGCCATAAGATACCTAAAATACCTAAAATACATACAGTGATAAATAATGACTAAAAGTATTCAACTGGTGCTTCTAAAATATGCCTACCCCGGTGTACCTAACATTGGTCTAGTACAAGGGAATAAGTAAGTGAGGTGTAGCCTAGTTTTAGTATTAGTTGCCAAGAATACATTCCAAGAATTCTCTTAGGGTCTAATCAGCTCCGTACCTTGGTTTAGAATGTGGGAGGTCTTGTATCTCTCTCTCAGGACTCAATTTCCCAGCAACCCACAAGGGTAGCCTGGAAACACTGAAGCTGGATTTCTCGACAGGAGAAAGTACAGCGTCTCTCAGTGCGTCAGCTGGAGGGTCAGCTTCCTTCGGCACTTGCTGCAGCAGGGCGCGTCGGGCAAGTAGATAGTCGAACTGCTCCAAACCACTGTGTGTTTGTTTGGATAAGTGTGGGCATATTTATACCTTGAAGGTGCCGAGTTTGACGTAAGATTGGACATAATACCGTCATCAGAGACTTCATTCTCTGAAAACTCCGTGATTTCTTTGATAACTTAATTTTCATGCAGGGGGAAATCCCTGACTGCTAAAGGCGGGTTTTTCCAAGAAATCGTTGTAGATTTTTGGAACTGGTGGAAGTGGCCAAGCCGTATTAGGACTACTTGAGCTATGTCTTAATATGATTATGATTTGTATGCCTATATAAGGATACGGTATTTTATACCTATATAAGGGCATGAATCGGGAAAATTACACTAGCGTCCTAAAACGCTATACAACACCAACTCCACGTATTATGTCTAATATTACTAAATCTATAAGCATAAGAAACATAACTAAAGCATGTGTTCATAATCCCACCCAAAATACATGAAATTAATTAAACATGGTCTATACACATACATGAGTATTTGTCTTGTTCGCATTTTACAATCAATCGCTGTCATTAACAAATGCTATCTAAATAAAACATGAAATGACAGTTATGAAATAGCTCTAAATTTACAGAAGAAAAAGGTCGAGACCATTCCATAGCATAATATATAAAACAGTTAAAAATAATGCCAAATATTTGTCTATAGGAAGTATCAAATGAATCTCCTGTTCTCCAAGAATAGTTCTACTTTAAGCAGATTACTTTGTGCCAAGGGAAAAGGGTCTATTCTGGGATGAAGAGAAAAAGTTTTCAAATGTAGATTGTAGAATCATAGCGTTCCCAAGTTAGAGGGTTTGTTTTGAAAAACCGAACGCGAATTTCGGAGTACATGGAACGTTGTGTGCACTTTCAAACGTTATTGTCGGTGTCGGGAGAAAACATAAAATCATCTAGGCTGGCAAAGAAACCGTCTACCATAGTTGGTGAAAGTGGAACTACTTCATCAAGTAGATCAAATGTGCATAGATGTGAAGCATCGCCATCAGCGTCAGTCGCATTAGCAATGTTCGATGTAGATGGTACCTGTGTGCCTGTTGTTCCACGTACCTCACCAAGAGCTGGATTTTCTGGTGAGATCTCAATGACTGCCGTCATCAGGATTAGCAGCCATTGGGGGCAGCACAATGCATGAGTCGTTACCGGACCTAGCAAGGTGTCAACATCCGTTGGGAGTGCTGATGGAAGTGTAAGACAGATGTCTAACGCGCATTCTTCTCCGAAAAGAAGGCATCGTAGCACAGGTAAGATGCAATCTTGCATGATTGGTCTGAATTAAAGGAACCAAGTGGTATTCAGATCTCTTAAATGAGCCAAGCCAAGAATCTGTGAAATTCTGTCACGATACCGCATGGCAAGGAGATCTTGTTCCATGGTAGTCTGGGTATCGCTGGTGACAGGACTTGCCATATCGGAGCAGGAGAAATAAAAATAGAATACCTACGACGAGTCCCAAAATGAGAGGCAGCCCGCCGAACACAGAGTTCACGAAATTTGGAAAAATATAGAGGATTACTATAAATGGTGTTAACAGTCCTGAAAAGATCGTCTTAAATACATGTGCGATGCCACTGGTATCAGACAAGTTTAAGATTTGACCTAACATATCTGCGAAATGTACTGGGCAGTTTGTTGATAATAATGCATGTATTTCTGCAGAAGTCCTTGCAACTTGCAGATCATACGTTTCTCGAGATGAGGTCAGTGGCACAGTTTTTGTAAAAGAATGGCTTTTATTCTGCTTAAAGTATCAATTCGTATAGAAGAGATATTCAGTGAAGGCCATAACGCCGTCTCCCTGTCTGTAGTAGTCTTTGGATTCAATACTTGCATACAACAAGTGACCCTGGCTGACACACTAACCAGATAGGCTCTTCCTGGCAACATGGCACAACAGCTGTGATCATTGAGCATAACGTAGCTTCCATTGGAAAGCTGCCTAAAAATTGGTTCTATCACGGCCGCTGGAGTACCGTGCATGTGGCAAGAAAGGTTATTTAAAGAACCTTTGCAGGCTCCATGTAAATAATACCTTCACATAAAAGTGTACCGCTTAGTGAGCTTTTACAGTTCTTTGTACTAAGAAATACCTTCTTTCCCCCACTCCAACATTTGTGTGTATATGGTAAATTCCAGGTCGACTTAATGTATCCTATACCCAACCTTTCATACAGGCCTGCTGGTATGTTCTGGAGACAATACTGAAATTGGAAAATCGTCACTGGTATTGAGATGGTGCCATGTATTATCCATTCAATATCAGGTTTCTCGGAAACTGTCAATGGTAATCTTTGCAGTTTTTCAATGCTCAGCACCGTGTAGTCTGCTCCTCTTTGTGCCAAAGAGATTTGTTTATCTGTAAGGTTAAGGACAGTAAACAATGACGTGGTATTGATTAGACGGCATGGCACATAGCCTGAACGGAGATTTTGCAACGTCCAGTCTGGAAGCATTATAGAACGCAATTCAGACTGGCCATGTTGTAACATTAGCAAATCCTGTTCTATTATGTCAATGGCAGATGATACAATGCTGTCCAAAGAATAAATTCTGGGGGACAGAGTTGTTAACCCATTGTCCACCACAGAGAATACTTTCTCCAAATTAATACGATCAATTTCTTGTATTTTTTCTGCACTTTCCATTTGCGTTATTTTCCAAGCTTCGTTGTACGCAGCGTATATACCGGTGTATATGAAACATTTTTGTCGTTGTTTACGAGGCCCGAGTAAGAAGTCTCACAAGTCAACGTCTTCTTTAAGTAAAGTTAAGTGTTGGGAGTGTGGATTTCTGTAGCCAATCAAGCATAATTTTCCTACACTTTATGTGGTGACTATCCCTGGATGTTGTCTCTGGGAGTACCTTGGATCTGGCCTATTCATTTTGAACCCATGTGTTTGTTTATATCAGGAATCTATGTTGACAGTTATTCGTGTCTATGGGCCTGATTAACCATTGTTTTCAATCAGGATTGGTTCTGTTGTGTTTTATAATCTGTTTTATGACTACCTTCTCATCTGCAGTACCATTACTGTCACGTGTGGCCTTAGGTATCGACGGTTTGTTTAAATCTTTTATCTTAGCTAAGCCAAGACATGATGTTTGTTGAACGGTGTTGTTTAAAAATATGATTTGTTCTGGTATAATGCAGGCTCTGAACAATGTTTCTAAACCCTGCACCTGCCATTCTTTTGTGCCCCAGACAAGATTGAGTTTTTGTCTCAATGTTGTCTTTGGGGCCAGGCGGTAGCTACCGCAAGTAGGGTGGCGGAGCATGCCCACCCCCATTTGGGCATGTCTCCATGCCAATGACAACTGCACTCATGTAAGGAGTGGTACTGGTGACACACCGCAGGGGCCAGGAGGTAGGAACCGCAATTTGGGGCACAAACAATGTCAATGTCCATCAGGAACACTTCAACAGTGCACAGTGGCCACATGGTGAAGTGGACATCATCTTGCACACAATGTCAATGTTCCATTGGCTACACAGGTGCCTACATGGGCAATGGTTGTGTATGTGTGACGTACATTGGTTTGTAGTCCCTAACATGTCACAAATGCATTAGATGGTTGGTGAGGTAGGACAGTGTTGTAGAGGACTCTACAATATGTACACATAGGAATGTGTTGTGGGGCAGTGATGACCTCGGCAAGGCTTGTCTCACTGTATGATGTTGTTACTTACTTGTGCCCATCTGTGTGCTCATACACACAATTGTCAATTCACCGCCAACTGTGATCTTTGTGTTGCGGATGTGTGCCAAATTTGAATGATGCATTGAGGTCTGACAGGTACAATCAATCGGCATATTTATAGAGCGCGCTACTCACCCGTGAGGGTCTCAAGGCGCTGAAAGGGGGGGTGCTGCTACTGCTCGAAAAGCCAGGTCTTGAGGTGTTTCCTGAAGGTGAGATTGTCCTGGGTCATTCGTAGGTGTGCGGGGTGGGAGTTCCACATCTTGGCTGCCAGGTAGGAGAACGATCTTCCTCCGGCGGTGGCTCTGCAGATCCGTGGGATGGTGGCGAGGGCGAGGCCGGCAGAGCGGAGCTGGCGGGTGGGAGTGTAGAACAAGAGGCGGTTGGTGAGGTATTCGGGGCCCATGTTGTGGAGCGCTTTGTGTGCATGGGTGAGGAGCCTGAATGTGATCCTCTTGTTGACGGGGAGCCAGTGCAGGCCTCTCAGGTGGGCGGATATGTGGCTGTGGCGAGGGACGTCGAGGATGAGTCGCGCGGACGCGTTCTGTATGCGTTGTAGTCGTTTCTGAAGTTTGGCGGTGGTTCCTGCGTATAGGGCATTTCCGTAGTCCAGTCGGCTCGTGACAAGGGCCTGGGTGACGGTTTTTCTGGTTTCGGTGGGGATCCACCTGAAGATTTTTCGGAGCATGCGCTGGGTGTTGAAGCAAGAGGACAAGACGGCATTGACTTGCTTGGTCATCGTGAGGGAGGAGTCCAGGATGAATCCTAGGTTTCGTGCATGTTCCGAGGGTGTCGGTGCGGAACCCAGTACTGAGGGCCACCAGGAGTCGTCCCAGGCGGATAGGGAGTTTCCGAGGATGAGGACCTTCATCTTGTCTGAGTTCAGTTTCAGGCAGCTGAGCTTCATCCATTCTGCAACATCTTTCATTCCTTCCTGGAGGTTGGTTTTGGCGGCTGCTGGGTCTTTGGTGAGGGAGAGTATCAGCTGGGTGTCGTCGGCGTAGGAGATGATGTTGATGTTGTGTTTGCGTGCGATGGCGGCGAGGGGGCTCATGTAGATGTTAAGGAGGGTTGGGCTGAGCAAGGAGCCTTGGGGTACGCCGCAGATGATCTCGGTGCCCTCTGATCGGAAGGGAGGGTGCAAACTCTCTGGGTTCTGTCAGAGAGAAAAGAGGCGATCCAGTCCAGGGCCTTTCCTTGGATCCCAGTGTTGAAGAGGCGGGTTATTAGGGTGCGGTGGCATACGGTATAGAAGGCTGCCGAGTGGTCCAGGAGGTGTAGGGCGGTTGTTTCTCCGTTGTCCATCAGGGTCCTGATGTCGTCGGTGGCTGCGATGAGGGCAGTCTTGGTGCTGTGGTTGGCTCGAAATCCGGACTGGGAGGGATCGAGCGAGTTGTTTGTCTCGAGGAAAGCAGTCAGCTGTTTATTGACGGTCTTCTCGATGACTTTGGCCGGGAAGGGAAGAAGAGAGATGGGGCGGAAGTTCTTGAGGTCTTTGGGGTCCGCTGTGGGTTTCTTCAGAAGGGTGTTGATTTCTGCGTGCTTCCAGCTCTCCGGGAAGGTGGCTGACATGAAAAAGCTGTTTATGACGTTCCGGAGATGGGGTGCGATGATGGTGTCGGCTTTGTTGAAGATGTGATGGGGGCATGGGTCTGAGGGGGAGCCGGAGTGGATGGAATTCATGATGTTGGTGGTGTCTTCAGTGCTGATGGGGGTCCAGGCGCTGAGGGGGGTGGTGAGGGTTGCTGGTTCGGTGGCTGGAGGCGGAGTCTGGGGTCCGAAGCTGTCGTGTATGTCTGCGATCTTTCGGTGGAAGAACGTGGCGAGGGAGTTGCAGAGTTCTTAAGACGGTGTGATGTTGTTGTTGCTGGCGCTGGGGTTGGAGAGCTCTTTGAAGATGTTGAAGAGTTCCTTGCTGTTGTGGGTGTTGTTGTCTAGTCGCTCTTTGAATGATGTCCTTTTGGTGGTGCGGATCAGCTGGTGGTGTTCGCGGGTTGCGTTCTTGAGGGCTGACATGTTTTCTGTAGTTCGTTCATGGCGCCAGGTTTTTTCGAGGGTTCGCCAGGATTTTTTTTATTCTTTGAGGGCGTCTGTGAACCAAGAGGTTTTCCTGCTGTTGGTCCTGCCTGGGGGGTTCTTCAGCGGTGTGAGGTCGTCGGCGCAGTTGGTGATCCATTGTGCGAGGTTGTGGGCTGCATCGTTGGTGTCAGCGGTTTTGGCTGGCGGGTTCTGGCTCAGCGATGAGAGTAGCTGGTCTGTGGTGATTTTGCTCCAGCCTCTGCGGGGGATTTGTTGCGTGCGGTGGTGGGATATATTCTTTTTGAAGGTGAAGTGGATGCCTCTGTGGTCGGTCCAGTGTAGTCCGGTGGAGTGGCTGAAGGTAACGTGGGTGCTGGCGGAGAAGTGTGGCCAGCGATGTGGGTGGGGGTGTTCACCAGTTGCTTGAGTCTGAGGTTGGCGAGGTTGTTGAGCAGGGTGGTGGTGTTGTTGTCGCTGTTTTTCTCCAGGTGGTAGTTCAGGTCTCCTAGGAGGATGTATTCTGGTGAGGCTAGGGCGTGCGGGCTGATGAAGTCGGCGATGGTTTCGCTGAATTGTGTGCGTGGACCCGGGGATCTGTAGATGAGCGTTCCTCTGAGGGTGGTCTTGGGGTCGGTGTGAATCTGGAAGTGTAGGTGTTCGGCAGCTGGGAGTGTGTCTTCGGTGATGGTCATGATGTTGATGGTGTTCCTGTGGACAATGGCGATTCCTCCTCCGGTTTGCTTGATACGGTCCTTCCGGGTGATCTTGTAGCCGTCCGGGATGGCTATGGCGATGTCTGGGGCCGAGGACGCGTTCATCCAGGTTTCCGTGAGGAATGCGACGTCTGGCGTTGTTGAGTCGAGGAGGTCCCAGAGTTCGACGGCGTGCTTGTGGACGGAGTGGGTGTTGAGGAGGATGCACTTGAGGTGGTTGTTGTTGTTGCTTGGTCTGATGGGCGGGGGGCAGGATCGGAGACAGGTGAATTTGCGGGCGTGACAGGTGAAGGGTCCATGGGTTCGCTTCAGGGTGGCTCGGTAGCAGGTGGGTGGTCGGCCGGTGTTGAGTGCGTTGAGGGAAGCGGAGTCGTATCTCAGTCGGGGTCCCTGGTTCTTGCGGGGGTCAGGGGTTCTGGCACTGGGTGCGGTCCAGGCGCAGACGGGCGCGGATGGGCTTGCCTTAGGTGTGCCTTCAGCCCTCCAACAGCGCGCCCGCTGGTTGCGTCCGCTGCACGGCCGCTGTGCTGCCTCCATATGAGGGGTGGAGGGAGGGAGGAGCAGTTGGGAGGTGGGAGCGGGGCGGCCAATGGGCGACAAAATGTCGGGCCGCAGGGACGCAGCGGCGGGAAAACGGAGGGCGGGGGGCACAGAGGAGAGCGGGCCAAAGGGTACAGAAATGAAGGGCACAGGCAAGTACAGTCAGTGAGGCACAGAGGAAGAAAAAACGGGCTGAAAGGGGTACAGAAAATGAAAAGGACACAAGGCAGGTACAAATGTCAGTGAGGCACAGAGGAAGAAAACGGGCTGAAAGGGGTACAAAAACCGAAAGGACACAAGGCAGGTACAAATGTCAGTGAGGCACAGAGGAGGAAAAGTGGGCTGAAAGTGGTACAAAAATCCAAAAGGACGCAGGGGCAAGTATAAAAGACAGAGCCAAGCAGCACACGCAGGTGGGTAAAACGGGGAAGAGGAGGTACGAAGGCAAAATGACGCAGAGGAGAAGAACAGCAGATAGAGATATCAGCAGGCACATGCGAGGTGGGCCGAGCCCGGGCGGCAGTGGCAGCGAGTTCACAGGCCACACAGGGGGCTGCGTGGCGGGAGCAACCGGCCTGGTGGCAGGGTCAAGGGTCGGCCATGCGCACAGCAGATGAGTATGAGGCAGTTGTGTTGATTTGTTGCACAATGGCTGGATGACACGCTCCCAGGCATGCACATGTGGAATGTGGCCTTGAAAATGTGGTGTCTTACGCACTAGTGCATTGTAAATGGAGAGGTGTGCCCTCTGTGTGGCTCAAACGTACACCCGTGTAACATGGTGTGTCACACATCCCTCATGTCAGTGTTTCATCCTGAATGTGATATGCTGTGACCATCTCATGATGGATGTCATTGATATGTGTCCAATTTCAGCTCAACTAGGAGGAGGCCGAATCTGATGCGTCACTTGACACTGCTGGAGGACATGGAGGATATAGCGGTCATTCGCATGTTCCGCCTCGTCAGAGCCACCCTCAAGACCCTTTTTGATCTGTTGGAGCCCCACCTGTAGCCTCGTCGCCACTACCCAACAGCTTTCACCCCAACTTACAAGGTGATGGCAGCCCTCCATTTTTTTGCCACTGGATCCTTCCAGGAGACTGTAGCCAGCCCTGCTGGGATGTCTCAACCCATGTTGAGCATGGTGCTGCGGGATATTCTTGCAGCCATGATGATCTACAAGGACAGATACATACATTTCTCCCGGGGAGCAGAATTGTCAGGTGTAAAGAGAGACTTCTATCCCCTTGGGCGCGTCCTCCATGTTGTTAGGGCCATTGATTGCACACATCAGTCTTGTGCCACCACAGACGCGTGAGCACATTTTCCTAATATAAAACATTATCACTCGATCAATGTGCAGGTGGTGTGCCTGGCCAATATGACCATCTCGCATGTGTGTGCCAGATTACCCGGCTCAACCCATGACTCCTACATCCTGAGGAACAGCATTGTGCCCAGGCTGATGGCTAATCTGCTTCCCGAGTGTGCTTGGATTGTGGGTGAGTATGCCTAGTCGTATGGCGTGCTGGGTGTGTGACTTGCTGCCCTCTGCCTGTGCAACATTGCAATGTGTGTTTATCATTCCTAGGTGACTCTGCATATCCCAGCCCTCCATGGCTGCTGAGCCCACTGCATAATCCCAGGACCACGGCTGATATCAGATACAATTAGGCCCATGGCAGGACACATTGTGTGGTTGAGCGTACTTTTGGCCTGCTCAAGTCACTTTTCCGCTGTCTTGACAGAACTGGAGGTGCACTGTCATTCTCGCCTGGGAATGTGTGTAAAATCGTAGTGGCACAAGAACCTGAGTCCAGTGATGAGGACAGTGGAGAGGAGGAAGGAGGTGACATGCGTCAACAGCTCATCACCCGCTACTTCACTTGAAGGTGGGTGACAAAGTACAACATGTACATTGTCTGGGTGTGATTGCTGTTGTCGTGAAGGCCTATGTGCAAATGGTACAGACAGCCAGTTGTAAAGTCACCTGTGTGTGGATGTGTGACAGTGACATGTAATCTGTGAACGTATATGGGACATGTTCGTTGACACTTGTTGCCCATTGTGTCATCTGCATGTTGGGTTAAGTATATGCTTTATGTAGTGTAATGTCTGTGATGTCACACTCACACCAGTGAATGTTGTTCTGTTGTGTTTCCCTAGGTGTCTCAAATGTATCCATTCCTACATACAGTACATCTTTCCGATACATTATGGACATCTTGAATACTGTACATCTTGCACTAAAGACAATGCTGACACAATGAAGGTGTGTAAGGTATTTTATTTACAAAGTTGACATGTGAGACGGCGGGCAGATAAACATAAAGGTGGTGATGGAGCAGTGAGGTGACAGTCATGGTAAATGAGATGAATAAGTGGACTCCACATCGATGTGGTGACACAGTCTAACAGACAGGTGCCATTCCCAAGGCATTGTGGGGAAGGACAGTCCAAACACTCAATGCAGTGGGGAAGAGGTTTGCCATCAGGGCTGGCTCCGTGACTGGCGTTTGGCTGGTGCTTTGCCTCCAGAGACTCCCAAGCTCTTCTTTGGACAGCCCCTTGGTCGTTTTGCTGGGGTGGGCCCAGCTGTGGTGCCAGTGGCATCTGAGGACTCACCCCTCTCAGTGGCCGCAGGGGAGGATGATGAACTGTCATACTGCAGCACACCAGAGGGGGGGTGGAGTTGTTGGTTGGGACACAGGCCTGTCCCTCAGTAACGCCACTTGCTGGCCCATGAGGTCCACCATTTGACCAATGCGGGTGTCGATGAACCTGATCAGCAGGATGAGCTTGCGTTAGAGTTCATCAGACCGGTCACTTTGTCCCTGGACCTGTTCGTAGACCCCGATGACTCTCGTGAAGTGGTCCAGGTATGTGGTCCCAACCTCCTGATGTCTGGGGGTGACCCTGGCCCTCCACCTGCCCTGCTGCCACAGACCTGTTGCCTCGCCACTGTGGGTCCATGCACACTCTCCCTGCCGTCCACAGTTGTTGGTGTGGGCTGGTCATCCCCTGGGACAGGGAGGGTGTTGCAGGTGGCACTGGTGGTGGTGGCGGTGGACGCACAGGCCGTAACAGCAGAGCTCTGCTGTGCTGTTGTTGTTGCACCAGACGTGGAGGCGGGGAGGATGGTGTCCTGGGACCTGGTGCTCCCTGGCACACTAGATGGGCTGGCCTTGAGCTCATCGTCCTGAAAATCCTGGGAGTCTACATCCGAGAGTCGATGTACCAGGGGTGGAGACTGGCTCTGCTGGTCATTGATGTTGTCCTCAGCAGTGAGTTCTTGGTCACCTGTGGATTAGATGGGGAATGGTCAGTGTTGTGCACTGAGCAAGAATTCTGTTAGCTGTTTGTACATACATTACTCGTACATGTAGTCAGATGTCGATGCATTGCATGCAAATCTTGCAGTGATCATGTTTACAGGGACCAGCACAAATGTGTTTAATGGTTCTCTCAATGTTGATTCGTTTGCCTTGGCTGACACATATGGCCATGGAGTGGCCATTGTATTCTACTGCATGACTTTGACCTGTAATGTACATATTTGTATTTATGAACCCACCCATGCTTCCTGTGATTTTACATGCTCCTTGCTGATTGGGCAAAGTGGCAATGCACTCATCAGTGTGTGCTGTTTTTTGTTTAAAACTTTATTTTTTCAGCAGAATAAACAGTACAGTCCCCCCCCAACATTGGCATCAGTACAGATAAACACAGGTGTACGCAGTTCACAAGCCTAGCACGGCTTCAATAGTTGCAGATAGAACAGGAGATGCAAGAATCAGATACACGGGATACAGTGCAAGTATAGAAACTGACAATAGGGAACATGTGCGCAGTCGTCAGGGCATTACCCCAGCCCCTACTCTCCCTCCCTATCACCCGCCACCCCTTCCTCAGGACCCGATTCCTCGGATGAGAACAATGCAGCACTAGTAGCATCGGAGTCGCTGTCAGTCGACCCCACAGCACACATCATACGCCATGCAAGCAAGTCCTCCTGTAGCCGCTCATCCCTACGTGTATGTTGCATGTGCGTTTCTTCAACTAATGTCCATTCCCCCACATCCCGAAGCCACAATGTCATGTCTGGTGCCCTTCGCCCCATCCAGGTGATAGCCACCCGCCGTCTAGCCAGCACCAAAAGCAGCTGCAGCATCTTATAGGAGAGATTCCTCTTCTTAGGTTTGGGGACCAGGGCTAATAAGCAATGGATGGGGGTCAGGTCAAGACGCAGTCCCATGACCCTCCGGATGTGGGCTACTACTACCCTCCAGAAGTCCCCGACCAGCTGGCACTCCCAGGCTAAATGGAGAAATCCGGCTCCGACCGAACCACACCTAGGACAGGCATCCGATTTATCCGCCGCAATGCGGTGCAGGGCAACCGGGGTTACGTAAGTGCGGTGCATGAAATTAAAATGGATCAATTTGAAACGTGCATTACACGACACCTTCTTAGTAAGCGTCCCTACCCGTTTCCGTTGTCCCGGGTCTAAGGCAACCCCTAGATCCGCCTCCCATGCCGCCCAGGACGGGGATATCAGAGGCGCTGAGTCGCATCTCATCGCCGTATATAAAAGCGTTATCAGTCGCCGTCCCGCGCCGCACGATAGCAGGATATTCAAAGTATGGGACACCTGGGGCGCCTCAGGGAACTGCGGCCATGTCGCTCTCGCCATGTCCCGCAGGCCTCCATAGTGAAGGTATTGGCCTCCAGTAAGACTGAAGGCCTCTATAGCTCTCTCCAGGGTCACAAAGGACTCGTCCGGATACAAGTCTGCCAAGGTGTCGCAGCCGCCCTCACGCCATTCCCGAAATTACATGTGCTCCTCCATTAGTGTGACCGGTGCCAATATCCATATTGGTAGCTCCCTATGAAAAGGGGCCCGTCTCAGCACCCTTTCCACCACTCGTTGCCAAGTCCCGCAGTATGTCGGACAATATACGGCAGGTCGCCATCCGCTCCTCTGCCTCGCATCAGAGCCACTTGCAACGCCGTCTCATCCGCGCTACAAGCCAGGAGGCGCAATTCCCAATTGTCCGCGCCCGCGAACCAGCGCGCAGCTGGTATAAGTTGGGCCGCGTAATAGTATAAATCAAAGCGCGGGGCTTCCAAGCCCCCCTCCTCCCAGCGTCTGACCATCGTACGTAACGCAACTCTGCTGCGTCTGCCTCCCAAAGCAGGGAGGTAAGCAATGTATTAAGCTTGTTGAAAATTCGAGGAGGAAGAGGACAGAGGGTATTCTGTAGGATATGCAATACTCTAGGCAGCATCACCATCTTCGAGACGGCCAACCGTCCCATGAGAGAGTGTGGAAGCGTATTCCAGAAGGATACAGAGTGTTGTAGGGAACTGAGCACACGGTCGGCATTCCGGGCCAGCAATTGTTCATCAGAGACAGCCACCTGAATACCCAAATAGCGTAAGGCCTCCATCTCCCATCGCAGTCCCAGGGGCGGGAAACCCACACTAGGGTCTTCACCGCATCCCGCTAGGGGAAAGATCAGGGATTTCTCAGGATTAAGACGCCGCCCAGAAGCTGCACCAAAGCGTTCCAAGTGGCGTAACAGGATCGGTAGCGACTCCCGTGGGGAGGTCAGGTAGAACAATGCATCATCCGCATAAAGCGAGACCAGGTGTACCACATCCCCCACCCGTATTCCCCAGGGTGCCATCTCCGCACGTAGTGACACCGCCAGGGGCTCAATCACCAGAGCGAACAGGAGCGGTGACTGGGGGCGCCCCTGCCCAACTGCCACTCCTCCGAGCGGGCCGCTCCGAGTCTGACCCTGGCTGTAGGCGCACTGTATAGAATACGAATCCAGGTGCAGAAAAGGGGCCCCACCCCCACCAACCGAAGCACCTCCAATAGGTACCCCCAGCTAACTGTATCGAAGGCTTTAGCCAGGTCTATCGAGACCAGGACCTGAGGATCCTTCCTATTGCGCACTTCATGTAGAACGTGGTTCAGGCGCCGGAGATTCATGGCGGCGTTGCGGCCTGGAATGAACCCGCACTGATCATGATGAACCAAGCGCGCCATATGTGATGCCAGCCGGGTGGCCAAGATCTTAGTAAGGATTTTGGCGTCGGTATTGATTAAGGTGATTGGCCGGTAGGCCGCGGGATCACAACCATCCCCACCCTGTTTTAGGAGCATGCAGACCTCACCCTTCTGCATGGTGGGCGGAAGTGCGGCCCGCTCCATCGCTTCATGGTAAGCCTGCAGGAGGTGGGGCGCGAGGGTATCAGCAAACGCCTGGTAAAACTCAGGGGGAAAACTGTCTCCACCCGGCGACTTAGCCTTCGGTAGGGCGGCCAACGCCACCTTAACCTCATGAAGCGTCACTGGAGCATCCATGTCCTCAGCATCCTCTTTAGAGAGGGTCTGAAGGGGCAAATCCCGGAGGTACGGCTGATAAGACGCCTCTGTCACCAGGGGGTCAGCAGTATAGACCTTCTGTAGATGTGTGCGGAGCACCGCAAAGAGGTCCCGTTCCGAGTGTACCAGGACCCCAGCGGGGTTTCTCAACGCAACGATCCGCGCAGGGGCCGATTCCCTTCGGAGAATCCAGGCCAGCAATCGGCCCGGCTTGTCCCCCTCTCGGTGGAGGCGTTGGCCATATCGACCAAGAGTGAATCTGTCCAGCCGGTCCAGGATATCATGGACGCCCTCTCGGGCCGTCCGCTCAGAGTCCATGTTCGACCCATCCGGGTCCGGTAAGGATTGGTAGTGGCTGAGGCGCTCCTCAGCACTTGCGAGGTCACGGAGAAGCTGTTTATGGACTCCATATGTCAGACCCATACAAGCGCCCCGCACGACTGCCTTGAGGGCATCCCATTTGGTTGCAAAGGGGATATCACCCACTTCCCAGTTTAGATCCAAATAGGTACGCAGGGACGTCTCCACATGGTCCCGTCCCACCGGATCCTGTAGAAGATCCCCTGGCATCCGCCAGGTCCTTGGGCGGGAGGACCGGTCCGCCCACCGTACCATGCACGTCACGGGCGAATGGTCGGATAAAAACCGGGCCTGATGTGTGACCGATAAGACAAGGGATGCGCCAATGTTGGCAGCAAGGACGCTGTCGAGCCTGCTATGTGTGTTGTGTGTGGGGGTATAACAGGTGTAAAGCTTCAGTCCCGGATTGCGGAGGCGCCAGATATTGACAGTACCTAGATTATCCATCACCTCCCAGAGTCGTGTCGTCATCCGAGGTTTTGTACCCGCCCGGGGGGGATGCCTGCCCAGCAGTGGATCCAGTACACAATTAAAATCTCCAAACCAGAGGAGGGGGGCATCCAAGTCCGTCGCTATAAGCTCCTGCAGGCCGGTAAAGAAACTCGGGTCATCTACGTTAGGTGCATAAGAGTTCACCAGCAGGAAGTCCCTCCCATCAAGTTTTACTCGTATAAGAACATATCTGCCCTCAACATCTGCCTCAACATACTGGACTGCTAGGGGAACCCCTGGGGCCACCCAGATCAGGACCCCCCTAGCATAGGTAGAGAAGGAGGAATGGAACATCTGACCCCTCCACTTCTTCGCCAGCTTAAGAGCACCCTCTTCATTCATATGCGTTTCTTGCAAACACGCCACCGATACTCCATGCCGACAAAGGAAGGACAGCACCCTATGCCACTTGGAGCAAGTACCCAGGCCACGCACGTTCCAAGTAAAAAATTTGAATCCCATAAGCTTTGGTCCTGCCCATCCGGGCACCCAAGTTTAACCTCTGCAAACAGCCTCCCAGGGACGCAAACAGCAGTACACACTATGCCAAAAACAGATTCCCCCCACAACTCCCCCCAACCCCACATTACCCGCAACCACCCAACCCCTGAAATGGTCCCCCTCCCTCCCCCACCCACGAGCAGGAAAACACCCCATCCCGCCCATCCCCCGCCAGCGCCATCCAAAAACAATAGGACTCAACACCCCTTCAGAACCAGTGCCCCCCACCCGCGAGCAAGAGCACAGCAACAACCAAAAACGCTACTCTGCCCTTCCCCTGCCAGTGCCAGGACGTGCACAGCCACCCCATACAACACATGCACCCCACACTCACACACAACCAACCAGAACCACCCACCCTCCCCCCCAACTCCCAGAGGACCCAATGTTCCAGGACAGTCTCCGGGAATGTTCATGAAAGACAGTTCCAATGCTGGGCGACGGTATGCCATAAACTATTGGACCTCACACCACATCACCTCGGCCAACAGGGTATCCATCCTCTGCTCAGCCCACCAACCAGGGCTCCCAGCACCAGGAAGAGACAGCATTGGGTAGACAAAAACCAGGACGTGTGGCCCACCCAACCTCCCAAGGCAACAACATCATAACAAGGCAGTACCTCATATCAGAGTTCACTCAGGTCGTATTTCGGAAAGTGTTTCGGAAAGGGCAGTTTCCGGTATCACCGGGGGAGCAGAGTGTACATCCGGTAAAGTTTCCTGTAAGGTGTCCGGGACCAGGATCTCACTAGGTGCAGGTGCCTCAGGTGACTCTGGAGTGGCCCCCGCCGTTGACGGTCTCACGTGAAGCGCCCCATCCTCTCCCACGGTAATCCGGGGCTCGGGAGAACCCCAAGATCCAGATCTGCGTCTCCCTCTTCCTCGCCGGCGCCTCGGGGGCCGGGTCCCCCAGGTCTCACGGGGGCCGCCTCGCTCACCAGGGGGTAGGTCGTCTCCTCGTACATCGAGCCACTCCCACACCTCCGCCGGGGACTCGAAGAAGTGAGCGCGTCCTTGGGAGAGCACCTTGAGTTTGGCCGGGTAAAGGAGCATGTATTGTAGCTTCATGTCCCGAAGCTTCTGCTTGACTCCCAGGTAGGACTTCCGTTGCTCCTGCACCTGTTGAGTATAGTCAGGGTAGATGGAAACACGGCTATTTTCAATGGTGATGGACTCCATTTCTCTCGCGGCCCGTAGAATACAATCACGATCTTTATAATACAGGATTTTGGCAATGATGGCTCTAGGTGACTCGCCCGGGCGTGGAGGGGGAACCAGGGCCCTGTGCGCCCTCTCGATGACAAAGACACTGGACAGGCCGGTCGGGCATAGCTGGGTACGGATCCACATCTCCAAGAAGCGTTCAGCGTTCCCCGCCTCAAGGCGTTCCGGTACGCCCAGGACCCTGATGTTACTCCGACGGGCCCTGCCTTCCGCATCTTCAGCTTTTCCTTCCAGTGCACGGGTAGTGGACGTCAGGTGCGTGACCGATTTTTGCAGGGAAGCCACTTCAGTTTGTAATTGTGCGATGTTGCCCTCTGCGTCCGAGACCTTGTCTGCCACCTTACGGAGGTCCGTCCGGAGGAGGTTTACATCGATCGATACAGTCTCGATCTGCCTCTCTAAGGCAGAATGGGATCCCTGGATAGCCTTCAGGATCTCCGCCCGGGAAGGTTCATGCGGGTCATCACCCCCATCGTCCGGTCCTGTCTGCCGTGTGATCCTCTGTGACGGCAGTCTTGGGGTGGTATACTGCACGATGGTGTTGGGTTGGGAGGATTTCGCAGTCCTATCCTTGCGGGTCGTCATCCTGGGGGGCAGATCGGGAGTCCCCACGAAGCATCTCAGCTAGGAGTCGCCTGGTCCCACCGGTTAGGTACAGAGCCCAGCGGCAGAGCGAAGACGGGAGGATCGGGAGAGAGGACAATGCAGTAGGCCGCACCAGGCAGATCCGGTCCAAGCAGCGACTCCCACCACTAGAAAAGGGAGAGCGTGGCAACCAGCGTTCACGATACACTGACCGGGCCGGGCGGGAGGATCTCCAGCAATCAGGTCGAAAGCAGCCTACCAGCTGGCACCCCTGCCAACCAGCGCACCCCGGGCGAGCCCCCTCAACTCTCAGGTGCAACAGGTCGATTTTCAAGCCTCAAGGGGTAGGGCGCACCGCAGGCCAGGGGCACCACAGTACGTATTCCGCTGCCACGCAGGAGGGGGGCCGCTCCGGCAGTCGAGCAAAATGGCACGTAGTCCATGGGGAGACCCCAAGTCGCCCGTGTCCTTCTGAGGTCGGCACCGCAGGTCGCCACTAGTCTCAGCGCCAGTGCAGGCTCCACGTGGAAGGGCCGCTGTAGTGCTCCGTAGTAGGGACGGAGGTCGCAATCCCCACAGCTGCAGGGAAACCAAAGGGGGCAGCCCGCGCAGGCCGCACCGGCCCTTAGTGCAGAGGCGGGCTCCAAGGCCAACAGTTCCGGCCGGACCAGCGTCAAGCTCTCGGCGATCGCACCGCCACAGTCCACCAAGCCTCGCGTAGAGCCCCAGGTACCAGGGGAATCACTCACCCGGAGCTGCTCTCCGCAGCCGGGAGCCCCGGTGCAGCAGAGGATCGGCGGGGGGAGGGGCAAGCACCTCAACCCCCTACACGGGTCAGCGAAAGTCACCGGACCCCCGTTCAGCCCTCCACTAGCCTCTCGGGACGTCCGCTATACATCTTCAACCATCGGGGGGTCCTACGTGGACGTGAGCACCTCCGCAGCCGTGAAACGTCTTCTTCAAGCGGGCCGTACGCACCGCTATTCCCTCGCGCAGGCCCAGTCTGCGGTCTCGCGTAGAGACAGGCGGAGCCTTCAGAGCGCCGCGTCGTTCTCCGGCGGCATTGCCTGGGCACCGGAGGCTCTCCTGGCAATGTGGGGGTCCCAGACGGAACGAGAGAGGATCCGGACCGTCAGCACCCCTGTGGAGGGTCCAGCAAGGATCTTTTAGGTAGGATATAGTGGGTTCCCGGACGGAGCTGGTGAAGCTCACGTCCTGTTGGCCATGCTGCTTGGCCACGCCCCCATCAGTGTGTGCTGTTAGGTGAAGGAGAACAATGCAATGGCAGCAAACTGCTTCTGTGTTGGTGTGGTGTGCTACATCCTGCTTAGGTGTTAAAGATTGCAGGGATTTGTTAGGATGAGCTGAAAGCCATTTTTGTACTTGGCAGCCATTTTAGTTAGCCATGTGCTCGCCATGTGCTGTTTCCCTCTTCAGAGCCTTGCACATGCTCTGAAGGGCCTAGCTCGTAGAATGCACCTGCTCCTCTTATATAACTGTCAGGCTATTTTTGCTGATGTATGGAGAAGTAACTCTCCTCCTACTTTGTTGAGCAAGCTGATCTTGCATGCCCATATTAGGCGTTTTGCATGCTTACGTGAGCCAAGACCTCCCCTTGGTCTTATGCTGACTATGTAACCCTTAGCATGTGTAAGGCCCCTCTTTTCTGTACTTTAGACTGCTTCACACAGTTTCTGAGGGATTTGTGTGACGTAGCCTCCCTCATCTGAGGTAACAAAATATGTATTTTATATTTCAGCTTCTGTGGCAATTTCTTCTTTGTTGGTTTAAACGGACCAGGTATCAGTGAGACCCCTGAGAAAGTTTCTATTTTCTTCATAGGGATGGGACAGTGGGCATGGTGATAGTAGTGGTACATGCCTCCCTCCCCCACACAGACCTCCCAGGCAAGATGGCTACCTACCTGTTAGGTGAAGGTGAACAATGCAATGGCTGCAAACTGCTTCTGAGTTTGTGCGGTTTGCTACATCCTGCTTAGGGGTGGGACAGGGGGCATGGTGGGAGTAGTGGTACAGGCCTCCCTCCACCACACAGACCTCCCAGGCAAGATGGCTACCTACCTGTTAGGTGAAGGTGAACAATGCAATGGCTTCCAAGTGCTTCTGTGTTGCTGTTGTGTGCTACATCCTGCTTAGGGGTGGGACAGGGGGCATGGTGGGAGTAGTGGTACAGGCCTCCCTCCCACATACAGACCTCCCAGGCAAGATGGCTACCTACCTGTTAAGTGAAGAAGGCAATGGCTGCAAACTGCTTCTGGGTTAGTGTGGTGTGCTACATCCTGCTTACCGGTGGGACAGGTGGCATGGGTGGAGTAGTGGTACAGGCCTCCCTCCCCCACACAGACCACCCAGGCAAGATGGCGACCTACCTGTTAGGTGAAGGTGAACAATGCAATGGTGTTTGGGTTGTGCAAGAAAGTACATATTAGTGTGTTTGTTAACATTTGTTTATATTTACCAGCCTCCACTCCCCCGGATACTCCTGTGAGACTCTTAGGATGCAGTATGGCAAGCACCTTCTCCTCCCATGGTGTGAATGTTTTTGGTGCAATGGGAGGGCCACCGCCAGTCCTGTCAGACAGCTCCCGGTTCCTGCTTCTCCTCTCTTTGACAACCCTCTTGAGATCATGCCACCGCTTCATGATCTCCTTATTGGATCGCAGGGTGTTCCCTACTGCATTGACACTTTGGACTATCCTTTCCCACATTTGTGTCCTTGTGGCTAATGGTGTCTGTTGGACCTGGCTACCAAACAGTTGTGGTTCCACTCTAACTATCTCATTTACCATGACTTTCAACTACTCTCTTTGAATTTGGGCATTTTCTGTGATGCCATGGTGTGTAGTGTGCAAAGTGTTTGTGGGTGCAAGTGTGTGGGTGGTGGGTGTGGTGTTTGTGAGTTAGGTGTGTTATGTGCTGGGGGATTGTTGGTGCTGGTGTGATGGTAGTGGTGGTGGTGGTGGTGGTGGTGGTGGTGTGTGTGCTGTGTTCTCTTGCCTCTCCTGTCAGGCCTGGTTTATGCCCTTCTCTTCTGGAGTTTTGCAAAGGATTGTGGTCAGTGAAGGGGCTGGTTGTATACTCAGCTATGTGGGTGTGTCCCAATGGTATTTTGCTGTCAGGTGTGTTGTTGGAGTTGTCCTGGAAATTGTATGTTCCTGTTTGGCATTTATTTGTTTCATTGGGATGTGTTTAGTGTATTGGGGGCATGGCTACTTTTTTTGTGCAAAGTTTGCCTTTGTTGTGGTGTTTTTGCATTGTCCGCCATGTTTTGTGAGGATTGTCCGCTGCAGCGGCTTTGCTGCAGCTCTTCCACTGACTCTCCCATTCACTTCAGTTTGTGACCGCAGCGGTCGGAAACAGCGGATCATACCGCGGGACCATCGGGGATTTCCTAATTTCCCGTGCGGTGTCTCCGCTATGCTTGCGGCAGGTTGTTGCTTTTCTGCTGCGTTTCCGACCGCTGCGGTCGGTTTTTGATCTTTATCGCCCTCGTCGGGCATTTTTTATTCACTCGCTTCCGCCGCGGTCGGTCTTTTTTGGCGGGTGACCCTAATTTGACCGCCGGTTTATCCACGGTCCCGGCAGGCGGTTGTTTCCCGCGTTCGTGGCGGTCGGGGTGGTCTTCCGCCCGCCAGCCTAATGGGGCACTAAGTATTGAACATAAGCATCAGAGCTTATACTTGTTTTGCCAGACTATATTCAAGATTTGGTGCATTGGTTAGGAGTGTGGTAATTCTAGATAGTTTGTTGGGTGCGCGCCCAGGTCAGTAGGGTCCATTTTTCTCCTGATAGTGGGTACCCTCTCTATTATTCCAGTCACCTGCGGGTTATCTTCCTATGAAGTTCTCCTCTGTGATTTTTTCTGGTGGTGTCTCTAGTTGATCCTTTTTGATCCTTGGCTCTATTTTTCTCTCGCACAATGCATATAAGACACATGTGGCCCTCTGCTATTTGCTCCTGCTCTCTCTGTAACTATTAAATATAGAGATGACTGTTGCTGTGGCCATAGTGGTTATAATGTGGGCTTACTTGTTTAATTCTAGCCCTGAAGAAGTCAGTGGATATTTCCAAGGAGATAAAACATGTGTAGGCTAAGAGTTATTTTGCTGTTGGCCAGAGCCATTGGTTATGTACCAGTATGCTGGTGGCCAGAAGCAACTACTTGTGAGCAAATCTTGAAATAAATAAAGATAAAAGAAGACTTCTGTGAAGAAAACTGTGTGGACTCTTTCTAATTTTTATGAACTCTCTTTGCTCAGGATATTAATCATTTGGTTTACTTCATGTGTAGACATTTGTTTACAGAGTTGACAACGCAGGGTGGCCGTTACCCAATATCCTTGCAGCGTTCTCATTTGATTGTATTAATTTTGCACAACTTAGCGCATACCATACCCATCCACCCGTCCTTTGTATCTTAAGAAGATGAGCGTCACTGAGGAAGAGAAAGACCTTGTAGTGACCTTTGTTGTAGCTCACCACTGGGAAGTACACGGTCTGCTTCCATTCCACATCAGTGGAACATATTAGGTGACCATTTGGTAGGTTCAGACAGACTCTGTCACTGCATTGGGATAAAAGAGATGTCTACCAAGTTATAGATGGCAAAGGCTTTTGCTGGAGTCAGTCTGATGTCCCTCTCATGTCCCCTCCATCTCTACCATGTACCCTGATCCACTATATGGCCATTTGTTCTAGGAAATCCAAATGTCCGGCCAGCTAAGAACCCAAACCCATCTATCTTTCTACTACATTAGAACATCCTTCTATTGTTACAGAATTTATGATACATACCTCACATGTCACTCACATACATTTTTACCCACTGAATGTATATTGATTATACTGCACCTCATGCTCTCTAACTTTCTTTTGAACAATTCCCATATGAAATGCATTGTTAGCAACATCTGGAGCAATCATAGCCAATACAATGGCATGGTGACAACCAGGCAGAGTGTCGAAATGTAAAGCTGCCACCAACATAAATTTACTAGGTATGCCAAATTGGTAATAATGTCACAACCAAACTCTAAAAAATAATGTATCTTTGTCAAATTCCAACAAGAATATATCATGTTACATCACATGCTATTACATAGCGTTCCTTTACAACGACTGAGTTGTTAGAACGCGATACCTTTACAACACAAGTCATTAGATCGACTTGCTGTAGGGGGGCACTGGACTAAGGAATAGTATAATTTACTATTCCAACTCCAGCCTGCGCAACAGTAGGGAAGGTGTTGGAATAGAAATGTTACTATTCCTTAGGTTAGAACCCCCATCAGCCAGTCGATGAAATCACTTGCGTTGTAAAGGCATCGCGTTCTCACAACACGGTTGTTGTAACAACCGCATTGTAAAGGAACTATAATGTAATAACTGTGTTGTAAATGCTGTCTCCCCCCATCTATATTATGTAATCTTTTACTTTGAAGGTCCTTTGTTTTCAGCCCCTATTCCAATCTGCCACAACCTCCATTTCTGCCTTAATCAATGTGCCAACACGTGGACTGCCACAAACACAAGATGGGTGACAGAGCCAGGTAAGTCTGTAGCCTTCTCAATTGAGGTTTGTCTAACCATTTTCCTCTATGCATAAGCGTAAGGATATTTCATCTATAATTCAACAGCACTATCAGGACTCTATGATCAAACTCTTTCAACATGAGTCCTGTTGGTTAAACATATATGTCTTATATATGTGTTCCTGTGTCCCACAACATTCATCCTTCCATTTTTCTCCTTCATTGATAAGTGTAGGTGCATGTCTATTGTCACCCTCTCGATCCACCCATTTCCTCTTCACAGGCAATCATTGTGAAATTTATACTTTTTCACAGTACGTAACACACTCTAATGTCACATCAATGTCTCCCTAAAAATAACATTTTTATCTCAGCAGATATCACCCAAGAGAGAAATCAGTAAACATTTCTTGATTGCGTAAAATTAAGGAGTTACCATACCATAATAAAAAAACAAGTGGATGCAAGTGTGGCTACTCTATCAGAATTTTAAGTATGGATTGAGACCTCACCATGCACACTGTTGTCATCAATTATGCCATGTTAGATATTATCAATGATGTCATAGATCAAATCACGAGCGATATCATATGGGAGGCCTAGAAAATTGGGTTTTTGATCGAGGGGACCGTCTCAAGCAACAACCACAATCCTTGTCAGTATGAACCACAAAAGCCACTATAATAATTTGTGTTTAAGCATCTGGTAACTTGGCACAAAATCAGTCAAGCTTAACTTACAGCCACTGTGTTAAGCATTTATGCAACACACCAACATTAATAAAGTGAAAACACAACACAAGAAAAATCCCAAACCAATTTAGAAAAAAATAAGTGAGTTATAATGAATAAAATGACAAATTAAATCCTGTCAGTACAACATTAGGATACTTTAAAATTTTTGTGTGAAGAATAAACCAAAAACATCAAACCACCAACCGTGGATATCTGGTTGCATAACACAGTGGTAAAATCAAAAGGTAGATTAGGCCCAATCTCGGCTTACCTTCACACAGAAGTATTTTCAAGAAAAAGTCTCTGAAAAGGTAACGTTCAGGTCGAGTAGGAGGCCGTGTCACTGGAGAGCCACTGGACCAAGTTTGTTTGGAGATTTCAACAATCGGAGTTTGTCACTTTTTTGTCACTTTTTTTTTAAGTCAAAAATCTCCAGCGGGACGAAGCTAGCTGAAGCCAACAAATGTAAATGTAAATGTAAATGTGGGTGTACTTGTAAAGCGCACTGCGACTCCATGGAGTATCCTGGCGCTGAAGACCGCTGGGGAACCCGTCCTGGTTTTCCCTGTGAGATGGTCCCTTTCTGGGTATCTCCAAGGTGAAAACAGGCATCCCCGGCGTCTGTGGGGGGGCCGTTGTAGAGATGAGGCAAGCTTAATGCCCAGAGTTGCCGAGTGTGTTCCCTGGTTAGAGTAGGCACCGAGGCGAGAATTATCGAGTCCGTTTTGACCCTGGTCCACGAGTCTGGATACCCCTTTTGAAAGGAACCACTTCCAGGATTTGCTGCTGCGGAGAACAAAGTAGTGGGAGCTACTGCGAAGTGAGACCGACAGGCGATGCTCCTTCGGCAGATCAGCAAATAGGTAGGACCCTCTCACTTCTACTGGTCCATCAGTTCTGAAAGCACTTTTTGGCAGAAAATTCCCAGGTTTTGGATTTGGGCTTTTTGGGCACCTTTAACACCACTTTCAAGGGACCAGGACTGGAGGAGCACTACTTGGAGTATCAGGTCTGATTCGGGCAAGGTCCAGGTGTGTGTTCAAGATGGTTGGAGCCTTTTCTGCCCCTTAGACTCTGATTAGAAAGCCAGTCAACTAGTCCTTGGAGTTACTATGGGCTGTTTCGGGCCTACCTCAGGAATGATTAATATGTATTTAAAAAGGCAGTTTAGACCCAGCAAAGGTTTATTTTGCCAGGTCAAATTGGCAGTTTAAAACTAAACACAAGCTGCAGTGGCAGGTTTGAGACATGTTTTAAAGGGCTACTGCAATGGGTGGCACAATGAGTGCTGCAGGCAAGTAGAAACATTTAACTTACAAGCCCTGGGTACATGGAGTACCACGTTACTAAGGACTTATAAATAAATCATATGTTTGAATCAGATGTAGACTGACTACAAGCACTTTAGAACTGGTTACAAGTGGTAAAAAGAGTCCGAAAGCCAACAAACGCATATTTCAGCAAAAAGGAGGGGAGAAGGCAAAAGGTTTGGGGTAAGACCACACCAGAGGCTCTCAGTTCTAACAGGAGGTAGTTTGCAATGCATGACGACCGCGGTCGGTCTTTTTTGGCGGGTGACCCTAATTTGACCGCCGGTTTATCCACGGTCCCGGCAGGCGGTTGTTTCCCGCGTTCGTGGCGGTCGGGGTGGTCTTCCGCCCGCCAGCCTAATGGGGCACTAAGTATTGAACATAAGCATCAGAGCTTATACTTGTTTTGCCAGACTATATTCAAGATTTGGTGCATTGGTTAGGAGTGTGGTAATTCTAGATAGTTTGTTGGGTGCGCGCCCAGGTCAGTAGGGTCCATTTTTCTCCTGATAGTGGGTACCCTCTCTATTATTCCAGTCACCTGCGGGTTATCTTCCTATGAAGTTCTCCTCTGTGATTTTTTCTGGTGGTGTCTCTAGTTGATCCTTTTTGATCCTTGGCTCTATTTTTCTCTCGCACAATGCATATAAGACACATGTGGCCCTCTGCTATTTGCTCCTGCTCTCTCTGTAACTATTAAATATAGAGATGACTGTTGCTGTGGCCATAGTGGTTATAATGTGGGCTTACTTGTTTAATTCTAGCCCTGAAGAAGTCAGTGGATATTTCCAAGGAGATAAAACATGTGTAGGCTAAGAGTTATTTTGCTGTTGGCCAGAGCCATTGGTTATGTACCAGTATGCTGGTGGCCAGAAGCAACTACTTGTGAGCAAATCTTGAAATAAATAAAGATAAAAGAAGACTTCTGTGAAGAAAACTGTGTGGACTCTTTCTAATTTTTATGAACTCTCTTTGCTCAGGATATTAATCATTTGGTTTACTTCATGTGTAGACATTTGTTTACAGAGTTGACAACGCAGGGTGGCCGTTACCCAATATCCTTGCAGCGTTCTCATTTGATTGTATTAATTTTGCACAACTTAGCGCATACCATACCCATCCACCCGTCCTTTGTATCTTAAGAAGATGAGCGTCACTGAGGAAGAGAAAGACCTTGTAGTGACCTTTGTTGTAGCTCACCACTGGGAAGTACACGGTCTGCTTCCATTCCACATCAGTGGAACATATTAGGTGACCATTTGGTAGGTTCAGACAGACTCTGTCACTGCATTGGGATAAAAGAGATGTCTACCAAGTTATAGATGGCAAAGGCTTTTGCTGGAGTCAGTCTGATGTCCCTCTCATGTCCCCTCCATCTCTACCATGTACCCTGATCCACTATATGGCCATTTGTTCTAGGAAATCCAAATGTCCGGCCAGCTAAGAACCCAAACCCATCTATCTTTCTACTACATTAGAACATCCTTCTATTGTTACAGAATTTATGATACATACCTCACATGTCACTCACATACATTTTTACCCACTGAATGTATATTGATTATACTGCACCTCATGCTCTCTAACTTTCTTTTGAACAATTCCCATATGAAATGCATTGTTAGCAACATCTGGAGCAATCATAGCCAATACAATGGCATGGTGACAACCAGGCAGAGTGTCGAAATGTAAAGCTGCCACCAACATAAATTTACTAGGTATGCCAAATTGGTAATAATGTCACAACCAAACTCTAAAAAATAATGTATCTTTGTCAAATTCCAACAAGAATATATCATGTTACATCACATGCTATTACATAGCGTTCCTTTACAACGACTGAGTTGTTAGAACGCGATACCTTTACAACACAAGTCATTAGATCGACTTGCTGTAGGGGGGCACTGGACTAAGGAATAGTATAATTTACTATTCCAACTCCAGCCTGCGCAACAGTAGGGAAGGTGTTGGAATAGAAATGTTACTATTCCTTAGGTTAGAACCCCCATCAGCCAGTCGATGAAATCACTTGCGTTGTAAAGGCATCGCGTTCTCACAACACGGTTGTTGTAACAACCGCATTGTAAAGGAACTATAATGTAATAACTGTGTTGTAAATGCTGTCTCCCCCCATCTATATTATGTAATCTTTTACTTTGAAGGTCCTTTGTTTTCAGCCCCTATTCCAATCTGCCACAACCTCCATTTCTGCCTTAATCAATGTGCCAACACGTGGACTGCCACAAACACAAGATGGGTGACAGAGCCAGGTAAGTCTGTAGCCTTCTCAATTGAGGTTTGTCTAACCATTTTCCTCTATGCATAAGCGTAAGGATATTTCATCTATAATTCAACAGCACTATCAGGACTCTATGATCAAACTCTTTCAACATGAGTCCTGTTGGTTAAACATATATGTCTTATATATGTGTTCCTGTGTCCCACAACATTCATCCTTCCATTTTTCTCCTTCATTGATAAGTGTAGGTGCATGTCTATTGTCACCCTCTCGATCCACCCATTTCCTCTTCACAGGCAATCATTGTGAAATTTATACTTTTTCACAGTACGTAACACACTCTAATGTCACATCAATGTCTCCCTAAAAATAACATTTTTATCTCAGCAGATATCACCCAAGAGAGAAATCAGTAAACATTTCTTGATTGCGTAAAATTAAGGAGTTACCATACCATAATAAAAAAACAAGTGGATGCAAGTGTGGCTACTCTATCAGAATTTTAAGTATGGATTGAGACCTCACCATGCACACTGTTGTCATCAATTATGCCATGTTAGATATTATCAATGATGTCATAGATCAAATCACGAGCGATATCATATGGGAGGCCTAGAAAATTGGGTTTTTGATCGAGGGGACCGTCTCAAGCAACAACCACAATCCTTGTCAGTATGAACCACAAAAGCCACTATAATAATTTGTGTTTAAGCATCTGGTAACTTGGCACAAAATCAGTCAAGCTTAACTTACAGCCACTGTGTTAAGCATTTATGCAACACACCAACATTAATAAAGTGAAAACACAACACAAGAAAAATCCCAAACCAATTTAGAAAAAAATAAGTGAGTTATAATGAATAAAATGACAAATTAAATCCTGTCAGTACAACATTAGGATACTTTAAAATTTTTGTGTGAAGAATAAACCAAAAACATCAAACCACCAACCGTGGATATCTGGTTGCATAACACAGTGGTAAAATCAAAAGGTAGATTAGGCCCAATCTCGGCTTACCTTCACACAGAAGTATTTTCAAGAAAAAGTCTCTGAAAAGGTAACGTTCAGGTCGAGTAGGAGGCCGTGTCACTGGAGAGCCACTGGACCAAGTTTGTTTGGAGATTTCAACAATCGGAGTTTGTCACTTTTTTGTCACTTTTTTTTTAAGTCAAAAATCTCCAGCGGGACGAAGCTAGCTGAAGCCAACAAATGTAAATGTAAATGTAAATGTGGGTGTACTTGTAAAGCGCACTGCGACTCCATGGAGTATCCTGGCGCTGAAGACCGCTGGGGAACCCGTCCTGGTTTTCCCTGTGAGATGGTCCCTTTCTGGGTATCTCCAAGGTGAAAACAGGCATCCCCGGCGTCTGTGGGGGGGCCGTTGTAGAGATGAGGCAAGCTTAATGCCCAGAGTTGCCGAGTGTGTTCCCTGGTTAGAGTAGGCACCGAGGCGAGAATTATCGAGTCCGTTTTGACCCTGGTCCACGAGTCTGGATACCCCTTTTGAAAGGAACCACTTCCAGGATTTGCTGCTGCGGAGAACAAAGTAGTGGGAGCTACTGCGAAGTGAGACCGACAGGCGATGCTCCTTCGGCAGATCAGCAAATAGGTAGGACCCTCTCACTTCTACTGGTCCATCAGTTCTGAAAGCACTTTTTGGCAGAAAATTCCCAGGTTTTGGATTTGGGCTTTTTGGGCACCTTTAACACCACTTTCAAGGGACCAGGACTGGAGGAGCACTACTTGGAGTATCAGGTCTGATTCGGGCAAGGTCCAGGTGTGTGTTCAAGATGGTTGGAGCCTTTTCTGCCCCTTAGACTCTGATTAGAAAGCCAGTCAACTAGTCCTTGGAGTTACTATGGGCTGTTTCGGGCCTACCTCAGGAATGATTAATATGTATTTAAAAAGGCAGTTTAGACCCAGCAAAGGTTTATTTTGCCAGGTCAAATTGGCAGTTTAAAACTAAACACAAGCTGCAGTGGCAGGTTTGAGACATGTTTTAAAGGGCTACTGCAATGGGTGGCACAATGAGTGCTGCAGGCAAGTAGAAACATTTAACTTACAAGCCCTGGGTACATGGAGTACCACGTTACTAAGGACTTATAAATAAATCATATGTTTGAATCAGATGTAGACTGACTACAAGCACTTTAGAACTGGTTACAAGTGGTAAAAAGAGTCCGAAAGCCAACAAACGCATATTTCAGCAAAAAGGAGGGGAGAAGGCAAAAGGTTTGGGGTAAGACCACACCAGAGGCTCTCAGTTCTAACAGGAGGTAGTTTGCAATGCATGACGAGCGCACGAGTTACAGTTACTTTAGGACATGATTTACAGTTACAGAAGATGACTATAACTGGTTAATTTCAGTGGCTTTGTTAATTTAAAACAGTATGATTTAACAAACATTTTCACCTAACTATAATACTCTAAGTTATTTTTCATTAGTAGCTGCTCCCTGTGGGTGGGACTAATGTTGTCTCCTGCTGTATGCTTGAAGTCCGCTGGGGTGGTGGGGGCCTTGGAGCTCCCCCCACATCCCCCAGCAAGTATATGGTGGATGCCCTGGGTAGTCAATAGGACAACCACCTTTAAAAATGTGGGACCCAAAGGATGGGGCCCCCAGGGCTGATTGTGGCTCAAGGAGGGTGTCTGCATTGCCCTCTCTCCTTACAAAAATACACAGCCCGGGGATGAGGTCCCCAGGGACTTTTTAACACTTGAGGAGGAAGGCCATGCACACCCGCCCCCATAATTTTCAGAATGTGTCCCTAGGGGATGGGGTCCTCCGGGCCTAGCAAGACTCTGGAAGGGGTCTGTGTGGCCCCCTCTTCCCTTTATTTAAATGGGTGGCCTGTGGGCCCCAGGGCCAAACGAGGCTTTGCGAGGGAGGCCACATAGCCTGATTTTACTATAATTTTAATAGTGGCCCTGGGGATGGGGTTCCTAGGGCCTAATAAGGCCCCTTTATTTGTAGTAGTGGCCCTGGGCAATGGGGTCCCTAGGGCCTAATAAGGCTATGGGAGGGGGCCAAGCGAACCCCTCCCCTTTGATTAAAAAAGACAGCCCATATAGGTAAAGTCCCTGAGGCCTAATAAGGCTTGGAGAAGGGGCTGCATGGTCCCTTTCACATATCACAAAAAAGAGGCCCTAAGAGATGTGGACCCATGGCCTCATTGCGCTATGGGAGGTGGGCCACATGGCCTCCCTCCCCTTTAATTAAAAATAAACAGCCCTGGGGAATTGGGTCGCCAGGGTCTAATAAGGCTTCGTGAGATGGGCCAAGCAGCCCTCCTCACATTTCATTAAAAAAAGGCCCTAAAGGATAAAGTCCCCAGAGCCTAATAAGTCTCGGGAAGGAGAGCCACATGGCCCCCTCCCCTTCAAAAAATATATCGCCCTGTGTCCAACCCCCAGCTGCGCACGGCCTTCGGCGGGAGTTTGGCTTTATGTATGGTAATAAAATATCACATTATGTTAAAAAAAACTCTACAATTCACAGGAAAAACAAAGGTTAAAGTAACGTTATAGTAAGGTGAAATTGTCAGTGACAACATTAACATTTTGAACTAAAAAAAACACTGACCAAAAGCATTTATAACATATTTATTACCTCTACACACCTATGATGTATTAGTAGCACATGCATAAATGCTTAGACCCATCATCTGGGCACAGGCTGTTAAAAATTAGAACAAAAGTAATATGGTAGCTACCTGTCACAATGTCAACTGCAAAACAAACAAGCACACTCATTGTATGATGTCATCAGTGATATCATAATTGATGTCATAGAACATGTCATCAGTGATATAAAATGTGGGGCTGTGTGGCCCTCCTGCCCATGCCTTCTTGGGCCCAGGTGATCGCATCCCCAGGGGCTGTTAAATGTTTTAAAAGGGGAGGTGAGAGAGAGGAAAAGTGGGAGGTACGCTGCTGGTGGAGGGCAGGTCCAGCTCGAGCCACAACACAAAGTATATGGCTTTGGTGTTGATGTGAAATGCTCTGTCTGTTGTGATGTGTCGTGCTCCAGTCCAACTTTTTGGAAAATGTTTAAAATTACTGGTGTATGCTTGCTCACCTGCCATTGGAAGTTGGAGGGATATGTTATATTGTTTGTTTTTTCTCTGAAAAAACAGAATAAAGGTATACTAAAAATGGGGGGGGGGAAGGCGGCACAGCTTCCCTCCCCAAGCCTTCTCAGGCCCCAGGGACACGATCCCCCGGGCCGTCCATTTTTTAAAATGGGAGCGAGAATACACAGCTACCGTCCCAGAGCCTCTTTTGGCCCCAGGAAATGCTTTCCCTAGGGCAATCTGTTTTTCAAAAGGGGAAAGGAACCATGTGAAAACAATCGCCGAAGCTTATTAGGTACCCTGGAAACCCATCCTCTGGAGCCAAGTAATTAATAATGGGGATTCACACGTAGTCCCCGCCCTTAGCCTAATTAGGCCCAGGGACTCAATCCCAGGGGCTGAAATTTAAATGAAAGGGGCGGGGTGCTGTAAGGCCCCCCTCCAGGATTCTCTTTAGGCCCTGGGGAGCCCATTCCCCAGGGCTGTTTTTATTTTACAGGGGTGAGGCGCAACAGGACCCCCTTCCTCTGCCTCATTAGACCCGGGAAACCCCATTGTCACATGGCTGTTTTTATTTTAAAAGGGAGGGGGCTGTTTGGCCTCCCTACCCAAGCCTTTTATGGCCCTAAGGACTCCAAAATCCAGATCCTGATTTTAATAAAGATGGGTGCCCAGTGCCTTCCTGGAACACCCACAAACACTCGGGGTCAAAAGGGAAACCTCGGGCCCCCACCGACCCATCCAGCTCCCCACATGGTACGGGCACCGGTATTGCCCTCCCTCCATTTGGAACAGCTATTTATGCAGCTCCCTCTGTGCATGAGCTATATCTTGTTCTGTTTCCAGTGCGGACAGGAAAACAGAGTACAAGTTTACTCACAGCTGGTGGGAGAACTTTTAAAGCTTGTGCCTGCTGGGAGCAGACTTTGTGTTTTGCTCCTGTTTGGTGGGAGTTTTAAAAATTATCCCGCCAGACAAGAACAAACATGAGTTTCCCTGCCCGTGTGAGTGAGGGCAGGGAATCTGCTGCATCCCTGGTGTGGGCTCCCCAGGACACGGCCAGTTAATCAGCAAGGAGGGGTGAGGTCCCCAGGACCAAACAGGATCAGGGAGGGGGTCCACATGACCCCTCTCCTTTTTTAAAAGCAACAACCCTGGAGGATGGGGTATTTAGATGCTCAGGGAGGGATATTTGTGGCCTTCCTCTGTTTAATCAATATCTTAGGCCTCGGGGAATGGGATCACCAGGCCAAATACAGCTTAGGAAGGGGGCTTTGCGCTCCCCTCCCCACATGATTCAAATTGGGCCCCAGGGAATGGGTTCCGAGGAATGAATGCAGCTCATGGAGGGGAGTCTTCTTACCCTCTCCCCTTATTAACTAAATTAGGCCCTGTGAGATTGGGCCCCTCGGTTTGGAAACAGCTCGGCTCAGGGACCTTCTTTTCCTTGCGCCAATTAGTTCCCACAGGAATCAGACTCCTGTGGGAGTGAGCGCTCTGACTGGTTGCCAGCAACATGAGAGAAATGTTGCTGCCAGCTATTACAGGACTTGAGGACTTAATCTTATGTCCTGAACTTGTAGAAATAAAATGATATAAAAGGGGAGGGTAGGGATACCCTGTTCCTCTAGGCACCATGTGAGGACTGAGGGGGATCTTTCTGGAGTCAAAATTGTACGAAAACTGCCATTTTTGCCATGATCCAGTGGGATGGCAAAAAAAAAAAATGGCAGCCCAGGACCACATTATTTATTGAAGGGGAGCCTACCCCCGGGACACAAGTTCAAGTTCAAGTTCAAAAATTTGTATAGCGCACTACTCACCCAGTGGGTCTCAAGGCGCTTGTGAGAGGGAGATGAATTAGTGGTTTCCCTGCCAGCATTGGCACCTGCAGGGATTCTTGTCTGCCCCCAGCTGGCGGGAGCTTTAAAAATTCTCTTGCCAGCTGGGAGCACATATGTATTCTTTTTAGGGAAACAGAGCAAGATATTACTACCGCCTGAAGGGAGCAGCATAAATAGCTACTCCCTGTGGGCAGGAGCAATGCAAGCTCCAGCACCATATGGGGAGCCGGCTGGGACTGCTGGTGCCCTGGAGTGCTTTCTTTCCTGAGTAGCAGAAGGCAGCCTAGTAATAAATAAGTTGTGTGGGTTGACATACCAGCACCGAGCACCGGTGGCAATTAGGTGCACGCCGACACATGCCATGAATAAGATTATATATATGTATATTGACTTCTGGTGATCACCAGTCAGTAAGGTAAGGTAAGGTAAGGTAAGGTAAGGTAAATTTATTTGCATGATTAACAAAAATCTTACAATTTCTACATTCATAAAGAAAATACATCAATTTAAAATACAAACTGTTACATTTTTAAAATGTCTAATAGTCTAAAATAGGTTTTCCCAAATAACATAGTTTCTAGACATTACATCGGACTGTCATCTTTCCAGAGCTTAATATAAATCTCAACAATTGATATTTCATAATTCATGTATAATGTCATAAAACAGTCCTACATTTTTGCCCTTAACATTTTTTTAAGCTTCTAGATTTCCTGTGTGCAGCTCACAAGTATCCAACTTCTTTTTTACAAGTATTAACATTTTTGTAAAATTGGCATTCATTTTAATATCCGTTGGTCTAAAACAAACTACCACGGCATGTCTGCAGGTTCGAACACCTCTGTCTATGAAGCAGTTTTTCAAGGATTGTTTTCTTTCCTCCATCTTTACTGCACATATACAAACAAAATGTAAAATACTTTCGTCCCACTGGTTGCATAGTCTGCACATAGTCGGCTAAGATGGTCTCAACCAGGGCACTACATGTTTTAAGCCTGGTAAATTCCCAAATCGTACTTTCATAAAAGTGATTTTAGTTTGTGCAGACCATGGTATTTCTAGGTATGGTTGAACCTTGAGAGTTGTATATTCCTGGACTGACATCCATGCATGGGATCTCTTAATAAAAAATTCTTTATCTTTTAACCCCTTCGATGCTGATGACGGAGCGGTTCCGTCATCAGCATCGGTTGGGCTGTGCTGATGACAGAACCGCTCCGTCATCAGTACAGCCCCGGGGGGGAGCGCTGGCGCTCAAGCCCCCCCCCCCCCCCCATGAAGCGATCTTTTTTTTTTTGCAGGGGTGGCAGCGGAAGACTTTCCGCTGCCACCCCCTGGCCCCCCCACGCTTCCTGGTGACGTCAGCGCGCACAGCGCGCGCCGACGTCATCAGGAAGCGCTGGACGCGCTGGAAGCCATTTGTTTCCAGCGCGTCCAGCAAAGAGGTGCGTGTTTGCTGCTCTGGTGGGGCGGGGGGCCGTTTTTCGGTGCCTCGAGGCATCGGGGGGGAGGAAACTGTGTTTCCTCTCCCCTGATGTCCCAATGCACGGCATTCCTGGTGCACGATCGCGCACAGCGTCGCGATCGTGCACCAGGAATGCCCCACTAGACACCAGGGATTGCTTGTGTTTGGTTTTTTTTGTGCAGGAAGCGACGCCTTGGGCAAGGGTCGCTTCCTTTTGGGGCCAAATAATGTTTCAGACTTTTCTGCCCCCCCGGGGCAGATCGGCTATTTTGTTTGGCCGATCTGCACCCAGGGGGGGCAGAAAAGCCCACTAGACACCAGGGATTGTTTTTTATTTATAAAGGAAGCGAGCCCTTGGGCAAGGGTTGCTTCCTTATGGGGATAAAATATTTTTCAGACTTTTCTGCCCCCCCTGGGGCAGATCGGCCGTTTTTTCGGCCGATCTGCACCCAGGGGGAGCAGAAAAGCCCACTAGTCACCAGGGATTTGTTTTTTATTTGAAAAGGAAGCGACCCCTTGGGGAAGGGTCGCTTCCTAGTGGCCCTAATATTTTTTTAGACTTTTCTGCCCCGGGGGGGGGGGGGGGAATAGAAAAGCCCACTTTTTATAGGGAGCGACCCCTTGGCCAAGGGTTGCTTCCTTGGGCCCATTTGTTTTCAGTATGTTCTGCCGTGTCTTTATTTGGCCTCTCTGCCCTCCGTAGGGTTGCTTCCAGGGGGCCCACGTTTATAATGATTTATAATCTTCCCCTCTTAGGGACAGACACCCCATTTGTGACATACCCTGTGACATAGCCTGTTGTAATGTGTGTTGTTTTTGTTTCTTCTAATATGTATTGGGTTTTTTTCTCTTTAGATTGTTGCAGTGTGCGGTTCTGTTACTGGTGGTTCTGTTGTTCTGCTGTTTCTGTAGTTGCATGTGTTTGGTATGAGACCTTTTTTTTGTTCAATTGTAATGTAATTGTTTATTTTGCAAAGTGTGTAGTAATACGAGTATGTTTTGTTGCTGTTTGTTGTGATTGTAAAACATGTTTTGCATTTGTTTTTGATGTGTCCTTCTGTAGATGTAAGTTTTTTTTTCTTCTTTCTAGTGGGATATCGTTGCCTATTTGTTGTGTCTTTGCAGAGTAGGTGCTGGTGAGTGTAGTTGTGTCTTGTAAGTGAATTGTATATTTTTTCTAAATATATTTTTTTGTGAAAAAGTCTTACATTTTTATCTTATTTTGCGCAGTGTTGGGGTTGTTGAGTTGTTTGTGCAGACTCCTTTATTTGTAAGGATAATGGCTAGCCGCCGGATTACTGCTCAGCAAGTTGTTGGAATGCTTTTTGATTCTTCCTCTGACCATGGTCCAGAGTCTGACTCTGATTCTGAGCCAGAGGTGGGAGGTGAAGATTCAGGTAGTGAGTTTTCTCTACACATGGCTTCATCTGATGATGAAGACACTTTGAGTGCTGATGAAGCTACTTTTGGTGTGGATGATGTGCTTGTGGTTGGGGAGGACATTGCTGTGTTTACGGTTTGGGAGGACATTGTTGTGCCTGTGGTTGCGGAGGACATTGATGTGCCAATTGTGCGGCAAGAGACATCTGGGCTGCAGCCTGGGGCTGCTAGACTTCCAGTTGGTGTAGTGAGACAAGAGGCAGCTGGGCGGCGGCCTGCGGCTGCAAGACTTGACGATGAAAGTTCTGACCTCTGGGTTGCACCAGGCATGGTGCAGCCGGCATTGCCTGAATTTACTGGTGTTCCAGGGTGTAGGGTGAACACTGAAAACTTTTTGCCTATTGATTTTTTCAAGTTGTTTATGGATGATGTGTTTTTGGCAGAGATTGTAGAGCAGACTAATTTGTATGCTGAAAATTGTTTGAGGGTGAACAGTGCCAGCCTTAAGCCCCACGCTAGAGCTACCCGGTGGACTCCCACCAATTTGGAGGAGATGAAAAAGTTTTTGGGTTTAACTCTTTTGATGGGCTTGCTTAGGAAACCATCAATGGCTTCATATTGGTCTACTAGTCCCTTGATGGCAACAGCTATATTTCCGGCAATCATGAGTCGTGATAGGTATTTGCTTCTGCTGTGGATGATGCATTTTGTTGACAATAGTCTTGCTTTGCCACGAGATCACCCTGATTGTGACCGTCTTTTCAAGATTCGGCCTGTCATTGATCATTTGGTTGATCGATTTTCTGAGATCTTTTATCCTTTGAAAGAAATTGCAGTGGATGAGTCTTTGCTGTTGTTCAAGGGCCGCTTGGTATTTCGGCAATACATTCCTAGTAAGAGGGCACGCTATGGAATCAAACTAAATATGCTGTGTGACAGTGAGACTGGCTATGTCTCTAATTTCAGGGTGTACACTGGTAAGGAATCCAGGATTAACCCCCCTGGTTGTCCGTCGACTTTTGGAGTGACTGAGAAAATTGTGTGGGAACTTGGTTGTGGATTGTTTAACAAAGGCCATCATTTGTATGTCGATAACTTCTACACTGGTGTGCGGTTGTTCAGGGAATTGGCCAAAGTGAACACTGTTGCTTGTGGCACAATCCGCTCAAACCGTAAAGGTTTCCCAAAAGAACTTGTTTGTCGAAAGCTTGCTCGGGGACAGTGCAGTGCATTGCGTTGTGAGGAGCTTCTAGCTGTGAAGTTTACAGACAGGAGAGATGTCTACATGTTGACTACAATACATGATGAAAGCACTGAACCGCGGACTGTTTGGGGTCAGGTTGCAGAAGTGCACAAACCTGTGTGCATACTGGACTACAATAAGTACATGGGTGGTGTTGACAGAGTTGATCAGAGGTTGGAACCGTATGCTGCTCTTCGTAAGGCTTACATTTGGTACAAGAAGTTGGCTATCCATCTTTTCCACTTGGCAACCTTTAATGCTTTTATTGTGTTCCAGAAATCTTGTCCCCAGTCAAAGATGACTTTTGTAAAGTTTCAGGAGTCTGTAATAGGCAGCCTTGTTTTAGTGGAACAGGCAAGTGTTCCTAGAGTTGGAGTGGTAGAGGATGTTGCCAGATTGAAAGATCGCCACTTTCCTGATACAATTCCTCCTACAACCTCAAAAGACTTTCCCAGTCGGAGATGTAGAGTCTGTTGGCGAAGAGGTTTGCGGAAGGAGGTTCGCATGTACTGCCCCGACTGCCCTTCAAACCCCGGGCTGTGTGTACCTGCTTGTTTTAGATTGTACCACACGCAAAATAATTTTTGGGAGTATCAATGAGTGGTAAAGTGAACTGGTTGGTTTTTATTCTGTAAAAGTTATTGTTCAGTTTCAAAGTTTGTATTTGTGTAGTCTTTTTAGATTTAGTTGTCGAGTTAGTAGATTTGTATCAATTTGCAATTTGTTTTTGTTTCTCTTTTATTTTCAAAAAAACTAAAGTATGATGTTGGTTTGCGTGTAGTGTCCATTGTCTGACTGTGTGCATGGTTTGGCACTTGGCTGCCGGTGTCTGTGGACTGGTGCTTGTCTGGCGGTGTCTGCGGACTGGTGCTTGACTGGCGGTGGGCGTGGTCCGGTGTTTGGTTGGCGGTGTGCGTGCTCTTGCGCTTGCCTGGTGTTGTGTTTGGATTTGTCTTTGGCTGGTGGTGTTCGTGGAGTGGTGCTTGGCTGGCGGTGTGTGTGGAGTTGTGCTTGGCTGGTGGTGTGTGTTGAGTGGCGCTTGGCTGGTCGTGTGTGTGGAGTGGCGCTTGGCTGGTGGTGTGCGTGGAGTGGTACTTGGCTGTCTGTGCACGGAGTGGTGCTTGGCTGGCGGTGTGTGTGGAGTGGTGCTTGGCTGGCAGTGTGTGTGGAGTGGCGCTTGGCTGGACGGTGTGCGTGGAGTGGTACTTGGCTGTCTGTGCACGGAGTGGTGCTTGGCTGGTGTTGTGTTTGTGGAGTTGCGCTTGGCTGGTGGTGTGCGTGGAGTGATGCTTGGCTGGTGGTGTGTGTGGAGTGGTACTTGGCTGTCGGTGTGCGCTGAGTGGTGTTTGGCTGGCGGTGTGCATGGTCTGGTGCTTGGATGGTGGTGTGGGTGGACTGGCGCTCAGCAGGCGGTGTGTGAGTAGTTACTTTCTGTTGGTCACTACACACACTGCTAGTTGAGTGACACTCCACACAGTCCATCATTTTGTGTAGTTGCAGTGTCAGAAATGTGGGCGTGTGAAAGTGATGGGCCCTTGAATGGCGCTGTTTGCTGGTGTGAGTGTTGGAATGTGATGGGTCCGTGGCTGGCGGTGTGAATGTTTTGTATGTGTCACGCGTACGAAAGGTGTATGAATGGCCTGTAAAGAGGTTGGTACCTTGACGTGGCTTTACAGCTCACGAGCTGTGAGTCAGTGGTTCAGTTTATCATACTTTCAATTATACACAGTGTATTTCATTTTTGTGAAATTACTTGCGTATACAATTGTATGTACTGAATCATCACTCACCCTCGTGCCAAATCCAACCAGTATGTGTGTGTGCTTGCGGATTAGATGGGTGTGCAGTAATAATTGTTTTTTTTCTCTTTCTGCAGTAGGGTGTACCTTGTCCCTTATTGTGATTGTTGTTATGTGTTGCTTTTCCATTCGGATGGTGTCAATGGTCTGGTTTGTATCAGGTATGAAAGGTGCGTGAATGGCCTGTAAAACGGTTGGTGCCTTGTCGTGGCTTTACAGCTCACGAGTTGCGAGTCACTGGTTCAGTTTTTATGCATTTATTTATTGACAGAGCATTTCATTTTTTTGAAATATCTTGTTAATAAATATGTAATGGACCATCACTCGCCCTCGTGCCAAATCCAACCTGTATGTGTGTGTCTCTGAGGAAAAGATAGCCGTGCTTGAATGTTTGACTTTTGAGTAACTCTGTTAAGGTGTGGTATCCTTTTACTCGGGAGAACAAAGGGAACGCAGGGTGGTAGGACTTTTTTGCCGGCACGGCGAACCCACGCCAAAAAGTTTGGAAAAGTGCTATTTTTACCTAATTTTAAGGTTTGCGAGGAGTTCTGGGTAGGAAAACATTGGGGGACCCACACATGCCATACCTCCCTGGACTCTCCGGGTGTCTAGTTTTCAGAACTGTTTGGGTTTGCTACTTTCCAAAGAATACCACCCAGCCCCGGGCCAAAAGCTCAGGTGACCCCCTCAAAAAATAAGATTATTTGGCTAAAGGTAATGTTTTGGTCTCCACAGTATGAATTGGGCCTTTTCCTAAAGCAGCCACTATGCCTACCCACGCAAGTGAGGTACCGTTTTTATCGGGAGACCTGGGGGAATGCTGGGTGGGAGGTAATTTGTGTGAGCCCAGTGATGCCACGCTTTCCCAGACTACAACGTGTGAAAAAATTGATTTTTTTCTGCTAAAAATGAGGTTTGCAAGGGATTCTGGGTAAAGGAACGTTGAAGGATCCACGCAAGCCATACCTCCTTGGAAGCCCCCGGGTGTCTACTTTTCAGAAATGTGTGGGTTTGGTAGGTTTCCATAGATGGCTGTCTCGCACAGGGCCAGAAACCCAGGTAACCCCTCTTGCAAAAGCTGGTGAATTTAACAATGGTGAAAATGTTAAGTTCACCAGCTTTTGCAAGAGGGGTTACCTGGGTTTTTGGCCCCGTGCGAGACAGCCATCTAGGGAAACCTACCAAACCCACACATTTCTGAAAAGTAGACACCCGGGGGCTTCCAAGGAGGTATGGCTTGCGTGGATCCTCCATCGTTCCTTTACCCAGAATCCCTTGCAAACCTCATTTTTTTGCTTGGAAAAATCCGTTTTTCCACACGTTTTAGTGTGGGAAAGCGTGGCATCACTGGGCTCACACAAATTACCTCCCACCCAGCGTTCCCCAAGGTCTCCCGATAAAAATGGTACCTCACTTGCATGGGTAGGCATAGTGGCTGCTTTAGGAAAAGGCCCAATTCATACTGTGGAGACCAAAACATTACCTTTAGCCAAATAATCTTATTTTTTGAGGGGGTCACCTGAGCTTTTGGCCCGGGGCTTGGCGGGCATCTTTGGAAACTACCAAACCCAAACAGTTCTGAGAACTAGACACCCGGGGGAGGCCAGGGAGGTATGGCATGCGTGGGTCCCCCAATGTTTTCCTACCCAGAAACCCCAGCAAACCTGAACTTTTTGTCAAAAAAACCACTTTTCCGTACTTTTTTGGGTGGGATCTCGCTGCCGGCACAAATGTCCTACCACCCAGCGTTTCCCTTGTTCTCCAGAGTAAAATGATACCTCACTTGTGTGGGTGGGCCAAAGGCATGTGACTCAGGCTGGGGGGCTTAATTTGTAAAACTTAAATATGACTAAATACTACTTTTTTCAAAATTCATTTTTGGCGTGTTCTGCTTTGGGGCACCCACACAAGTGAGGTATCCTTTTACTCGGGAGAACAAGGGGAACGCAGGGTGGTAGGACATTTTTGCTGGCACGGCGATCCCACGCCAAAAAGTTTGGAAAAGTGCTATTTTTACCTAATTTTAAGGTTTGCAAGGAGTTCTGGGTAGGAAAACATTGGGGGACCTACGCATGCCATACCTCCCTGGACTCTCCCGGGTGTCTAGTTTTCAGAACTGTTTGGGTTTGCTACTTTCCAAAGAATACCACCCAGCCCCGGGCCAAAAACTCAGGTGCTCCCCCCCCCAAATCAAAGTTATATTGCTTCAGGGTATTTTAAATTCACCACCGTATGATTTGGACCTTTTCCTGTTGCAGCCACTATGGCTACCCACGCAAGTGAGGTACCGTTTTTATCAGGAGACCTGGGGGAACGCTGGGTGGGAGGTAATTTGTGTGAGCCCAGTGATGCCACGCTTTCCCAGACTACAACGTGTGAAAAAAGTGATTTTTTTTCTGCTAAAATTGAGGTTTGCAAGGGATTCTGGGTAAAGGAACGTTGGAGGATCCACGCAAGCCATACCTTCTTGGAAGCCCCCGGGTGTCTACTTTTCAGAAATGTGTGGGTTTGGTAGGTTTCCATAGATGGCTGTCTCGCAAGTGGCCAGAAACCCAGGTAACACCTCTTGCAAAAGCTGGTGAATTTAACAATGGTGAAAATGTTAAGTTCACCAGCTTTTACAAGAGGGGTTACCTGGGTTTTTGGCCCCGTGCGAGACAGCCATCTAGAGAAACCTACCAAACCCACACATTTCTGAAAAGTAGACACCCGGGGGCTTCCAAGGAGGTATGGCTTGCGTGGATCCTCCAACTTTCCTTTACCCAGAATCCCTTGCAAACCTCATTTTTTGCTTGGAAAAAATCAGTTTTTTCACATGTTTTAGTGTGGGAAAGCGTGGCATCACTGGGCTCACACAAATTACCTCCCACCCAGCGTTCCCCAAGGTCTCCCGATAAAAATGGTACCTCACTTGCGTGGGTAGGCATAGTGGCTGCTTTAGGAAAAGGCCCAATTCATACTGTGGAGACCAAAACATTACCTTTAGCCAAATAATCTTATTTTTTGAGGGGGTCACCTGAGCTTTTGGCCCGGGGCTTGGCGGGCATCTTTGGAAACTACCAAACCCAAACAGTTCTGAGAACTAGACACCCGGGGGAGTCCAGGGAGGTATGGCATGTGTGGGTACCCCAATGTTTTCCTACCCAGAAACCCCTGCAAACCTGAAATTTTGGTCAAAAAAACCACTTATCCGTACTTTTTTGGGTGGGATCTCGCTGCCGGCACAAATGTCCTACCACCCAGCGTTTCCCTTGTTCTCCCGAGTAAAATGATACCTCACTTGTGTGGGTGGGCCAAAGGCATGTGACTCAGGCTGGGGGGCTTAATTTGTAAAACTTAAATATGACTAAAAACTACTTTTTTCAAAATTCATTTTTGGCGTGTTCTGCTTTGGGGCACCCACACAAGTGAGGTATCCTTTTACTCAGGAGAACAAGGGGAACGCAGGGTGGTAGGACATTTTTGCCGGCACGGCGATTCCACGCCAAAAAGTTTGGAAAAGTGCTATTTTTACCTAATTTTAAGGTTTGCAAGGAGTTCTGGGTAGGAAAACATTGGGGGACCCACGCATGCCATACCTCCCTGGACTCTTCCGGGTGTCTAGTTTTCAGAACTGTTTGGGTTTGCTACTTTCCAAAGAATACCAGCCAGCCCCGGGCCAAAATCTCAGGTGCCCCCCCCAAATCAAAGTTATATTGCTTCAGGGTATTTTAAATTCACCACCGTACGATTTGGACCTTTTCCTGTTGCAGCCACTATGGCTACCCACGCAAGTGAGGTACCATTTTTATCGGGAGACCTGGGGAAACGCTGGGTGGGAGGTAATTTATGTGAGCCCGGGGATGCCACGCTTTCCCAGACTACAACGTGTGAAAAAATTGAAATTTTTTCTGCTAAAATTGAGGTTTGCAAGGGATTCTGGGTAAAGGAACGTTGGAGGATCCACGCAAGCCATACCTCCTTGGAAGCCCCCGGGTGTCTACTTTTCAGAAATGTGTGGGTTTGGTAGGTTTCCATAGATGGCTGTCTCGCACGGGGCCAGAAACCCAGGTAACCCCTCTTGCAAAAGCTGGTGAATTTAACAATGGTGAAAATGTTAAGTTCACCAGCTTTTGCAAGAGGGGTAACCTGGGTTTTTGGCCCCGTGCAAGACAGCCATCTAGGGAAACCTACCAAACCCACACATTTCTGAAAAGTAGACACCCGGGGGCTTCCAAGGAGGTCTGGCTTGCGTGGATCCTCCAACGTTCCTTTACCCAGAATCCCTTGCAAACCTCATTTTTTGCTTGGAAAAAATCAGTTTTTTCACACGTTTTAGTGTGGGAAAGCGTGGCATCACTGGGCTCACACAAATTACCTCCCACCCAGCGTTCCCCAAGGTCTCCCGATAAAAATGGTACCTCACTTGCGTGGGTAGGCATAGTGGCTGCTTTAGGAAAAGGCCCAATTCATACTGTGGAGACCAAAACATTACCTTTAGCCAAATAATCTTATTTTTTGAGGGGGTCACCTGAGCTTTTGGCCCGGGGCTTGGCGGGCATCTTTGGAAACTACCAAACCCAAACAGTTCTGAGAACTAGACACCCGGGGGAGTCCAGGGAGGTATGGCATGCGTAGGTCCCCCAATGTTTTCCTACCCAGAAACCCCTGCAAACCTGAAATTTTGGTCAAAAAACCCACTTTTCTGTACTTTTTTGGGTGGTATCTCGCTGCTGGCACAAATGTCCTACCACCCAGCGTTTCCCTTGTTCTCCCGAGTAAAATGATACCTCACTTGTGTGGGTGGGCCAAAGGCATGTGACTCAGGCTGGGGGGCTTAATTTGTAAAACTTAAATATGACTAAAAACTACTTTTTTCAAAATTCATTTTTGGCGTGTTCTGCTTTGGGGCACCCACACAAGTGAGGTATCCTTTTACTCGGGAGAACAAGGGGAAAGCAGGGTGGTAGGACATTTTTGCCGGCACGGCGATCCCACGCCAAAAAGTTTGGAAAAGTGCTATTTTTACCTAATTTTAAGGTTTGCAAGGAGTTCTGGGTAGGAAAACATTGGGGGACCCACGCATGCCATACCTCCCTGGACTCTCCCTGGTGTCTAGTTTTCAGAACTGTTTGGGTTTGCTACTTTCCAAAGAATACCACCCAGCCCCGGGCCAAAAACTCAGGTGCCCCCCAAATCAAAGTTATATTGCTTCAGGGTATTTTAAATTCACCACCGTATGATTTGGACCTTTTCCTGTTGCAGCCACTATGGCTACCCACTCAAGTGAGGTACCGTTTTTATCGGGAGACCTGGGGAAACGCTGGGTGGGAGGTAATTTGTGTGAGCCCAGTGATGCCACGCTTTCCCAGACTACAACGTGTGAAAAAATTGATTTTTTTCTGCTAAAATTGAGGTTTGCAAGGGATTCTGGGTAAAGGAACGTTGGAGGATCCACGCAAGCCATACCTCCTTGGAAGCCCCCGGGTGTCTACTTTTCAGAAATGTGTGGGTTTGGTAGGTTTCCATAGATGGCTGTCTCGCACGGGGCCAGAAACCCAGGTAACCCCTCTTGCAAAAGCTGGTGAATTTAACAATGGTGAAAATGTTAAGTTCACCAGCTTTTGCAAGAGGGGTTACCTCGGTTTTTGGCCCCGTGCGAGACAGCCATCTAGGGAAACCTACTAAACCCACACATTTCTGAAAAGTAGACACCCGGGGGCTTCCAAGGAGGTATGGCTTGCGTGGATCCTCCAACGTTCCTTTACCCAGAATCCCTTGCAAACCTCATTTTTTGCTTGGAAAAAATCAGTTTTTTCACACGTTTTAGTGTGGGAAAGCGTGGCATCACTGGGCTCACACAAATTACCTCCCACCCAGCGTTCCCCAAGGTCTCCCGATAAAAATGGTACCTCACTTGCGTGGGTAGGCATAGTGGCTGCTTTAGAAAAAGGCCCAATTCATACTGTGGAGACCGAAACATTACCTTTAGCCAAATAATCTTATTTTTTGAGGGGGTCACCTGAGCTTTTGGCCCGGGGCTTGGCGGGCATCTTTGGAAACTACCAAACCCAAACAGTTCTGAGAACTAGACACCCGGGGGAGGCCAGGGAGGTATGGCATGCGTGGGTCCCCCAATGTTTTCCTACCCAAAAAACCTCTGCAAACCTGAAATTTTGGTCACAAAACCCACCTTTCCGTACTTTTTTGGGTGGGATCTCGCTGCCGGCACAAATATCCTACCACCCAGCGTTTCCCTTGTTCTCCCGAGTAAAATGATACCTCACTTGTGTGGGTGGGCCAAAGGCATGTGGCTCAGGCTGGGGGGCTTAATTTGTAAAATTTAAATATGACTAAAAACTACTTTTTTCAAAATTCATTTTTGGCGTGTTCTGCTTTGGGGCACCCACACAAGTGAGGTATCCTTTTACTCGGGAGAACAAGGGGAACGCAGGGTGGTAGGATTTTTTTGCCGCCACGGCGATCCCACGCCAAAAAGTTTGGAAAAGTGCTATTTGTACCTAATTTTAAGGTTTGCAAGGAGTTCTGGGTAAGAAAACATTGGGTGACCCACGCATGCTATACCTCCCTGGACTCCCCCGGGTGTCTAGTTTTCAGAACTGTTTGGGTTTGCTACTTTGCAAAGAATACCACCGAGCCCCGGGCCACAAACTCAGATGCCCCCCCCAAAATCAAGGTAGTTTTGCAATAAGGTAATGTAAATTCAACACCGTACGATTTGAACCGTTTCCTGTTGCAGCCACTATGTCCAAGTGAGGTACCAATTTTTTTCAGGAGACCTGGGGGCACGCCGGGTGGGTGGAATTTTGTGGATCCACGCAGATTCCAGAACTTTCCACCACAGAAATGTGAGGAAAATGTGTTTTTTTGTCAACTTTTTATGTTTGCAAGGGATTCTGGGTAACAAAACCTGGGGGTAGGCAGACGAGTCACCCCATCCTGAATTCCCCTGTGTGTCTAGTTTTCAAAAATGTATAGGTTTGCTAGGTTTCCCTAGATGCTGGCAGAGCTTCGGCGCAAAAAGAAAAGGTAGTCTTTTTGTCCAAAGCGTGCTAAATTTCACTGGGAAATTGAGGTGCGACCATGCTGCGTTTTGCGCTGTTTCATGTCGCAGCCACTATGCCTACCCACGCAAGTGAGGTACCATTTTTTTTGGGAGACCTGGGGTCACGCTGGGTGGGTGGAAATTTGTTGATCCACGCAGATTCCAGAACTTTCCACCACAGAAATGTGAGGAAAATGTGTTTTTTTTGTCAAATTTTTATGTTTGCAAGGGATTCTGGGTAACAAAACCTGGGGGTAGGCAGATGAGTCACCCCATCCTGAATTTCCCTGGGTGTCTAGTTTTCAAAAATGTATAGGTTTGCTAGGTTTCCCTAGGTGCTGGCAGAGCTTCGGCGCAAAAAGAAAAGGTAGTCTTTTTGTCCAAAGCGTGCTAAATTTCACTGGGAAATTGAGGTGCGACCATGCTGCGGTTTGCGCTGTTTTGTGTCACAGCCACTATGCCTACCCACGCAAGTGAGGTACCATTTTTTTGGGGAGACCTGGGGCCACGCTGGGTGGGTGGAAATTTGTTGATCCACACAGATTCCAGAACTTTCCACCACAGAAATGTGAGGAAAATGTGTTTTTTTTGTCAAATATTTATGTTTGCAAGGGATTCTGGGTAACAAAACCTGGAGGTAGGCAGACGAGTCACCGCATCCTAAATTCCCCTGGGTGTCTAGTTTTCAAAAATTTATAGGTTTGCTAGGTTTCCCTAGGTGCTGGCAGAGCTACGGCGCAAAAACTAAAGGTAGTCTTTTTGTCCAAAACGTGCTAAATTTCACTGGGAAATTGAGGTGCGACCATGCTGCATTTTGCGCTGTTTCATGTCGCAACCACTATGCCTACCCACGCAAGTGAGGTACAATTTTTTTCGGAAAACCTGCTGGCACGCTGGGTGGGTGAAAATTTGTTGATCCACGCAGATTCAAGAACTTTCCACCACAGAAATGTGAGGAAAGTGTGTTTTTTTTGTCACATTTTTAGGTTTGCAAGGGATTCTGGGTAACAAAACCTGGGGATAGGCAGACGAGTCACCCCATCCTGAATTGCCCTGGGTGTCTAGTTTTCAAAAATGTATAGGTTTGCTAGATTTCCCTAGGTGCTGGCAGAGCTACGGCGCAAAAACAAAAGGTAGTCTTTTTGTCCGAAACGTGCTAAATTTCACTGGGAAATTGAGGTGCGACCATGCTGCGTTTTGAGCTGTTTCATGTCGCAGCCACTATGCCTACCCACGCAAGTGAGGTACCATTTTTTTCGGGAGACCTGGGGGCATACTGGGTGCATGAAAATTTGTTGATCCACACAGATTCCAGAACTTTCCACCACAGAAATGTGAGGAAAATGTGTTTTTGTTTGTCAAATTTTTATGTTTGCAAGGGATTCTGGGTAACAAAACCTGGGGGTAGGCAGACGAGTCACCCCATCCCGAATTGCCCTGCGTGTCTAGTTTTCAAAAATGTATAGGTTTGCTAGATTTCTCTAGGTGCTGGCAGAGCTACGGTGTAAAAACAAAAGGTAGTCTTTTTGTCCGAAACGTGCTAAATTTCACTGGGAAATTGAGGTGCGACCATGCTGCGTTTTGCGCTGTTTCATGTCGCAGCCACTATGCCTACCCACGCAAGTGAGGTACCATTTTTTTCGGGAGACCTGGGGGCACGCTGGGTAGGTGGAAATTTGTTGATCCACGCAGATTCCAGTACTTTCCACCACAGAAATGTGAGGAAAATGTGTTTTTTTTTTGTCAAATTTTTATGTTTGCAAGGGATTCTGGGTAACAAAACCTTGGGGTAGGCAGACGAGTCACCCCATCCTGAATTGCGCTGGGTGTCTAGTTTTAAAAAATGTATAGGTTTGCTAGATTTCCCTAGGTGCTGGCAGAGCTACGGCGCAAAAACAAAAGGTAGTCTTTTTGTCCAAAGCGTGCTAAATTTCACTGGGAAATTGAGGTGCGACCATGCTGCGTTTTGCGCTGTTTTGTGTCGCAGACACTATGCCTACCCACGCAAGTGAGGTACCATTTTTTTTGGGAGACCTGGGGCCACGCTGGGTGGGTGGAAATTTGTTGATCCACACAGATTCCAGAACTTTCCACCACAGAAATGTGAGGAAAATGTGTTTTTTTTGTCAAATATTTATGTTTGCAAGGGATTCTGGGTAACAAAACCTGGAGGTAGGCAGACGAGTCACCCCATCCTAAATTCCCCTGGGTGTCTAGTTTTCAAACAATTATAGGTTTTCTAGGTTTCCCTAGGTGCTGGCAGAGCTACGGCGCAAAAACTAAAGGTAGTCTTTTTGTCCAAATTGTGCTAAATTTCACTGGGAAATTGAGGTGCGACCATGCTGCGTTTTGCGCTGTTTCATGTCGCAACCACTATGCCTACCCACACAAGTGAGGTACCATTTTTTTTGGGAGACCTGGGGGCACGCTGGGTGGGTGAAAATTTGTTGATCCACGCAGATTCAAGAACTTTCCACCACAGAAATGTGAGGAAAATGTGTTTTTTTGTCAAATTTTTAGGTTTGCAAGGGATTCTGGGTAACAAAACCTGGGGGTAGGCAGACGAGTCACCCCATCCTGAATTGCTCTGGGTGTCTAGTTTTTAAAAATGTATAGGTTTGCTAGATTTCCCTAGGTGCTGGCAGAGGTACGGTGCAAAAACAAAAGGTAGTCTTTTTGTCCGAAACGTGCTAAATTTCACTGGGAAATTGAGGTGCGACCATGCTGCGTTTTGCGCTGTTTCATGTCGCAGCCACTATGCCTACCCACGCAAGTGAGGTACCATTTTTTTCGGGAGACCTGGGGGCACGCTGGGTGGGTGGAAATTTGTTGATCCACGCAGATTCCAGAACTTTCCACCACAGAAATGTGAGGAAAATGTGTTTTTTTGATCAAATTTTTAGGTTTGCAAGGGATTCTGGGTAACAAAACCTGGGGGTAGGCAGACGAGTAACCCCATCCTGAATTTCCCTGGGTGTCTAGTTTTCAAAAATGTATAGGTTTGCTAGGATTCCCTAGGTGCTGGCTGAGCTACGGCTCAAAAACAAAAGGTAGTCTCTTTGTCCAAAGAGCTTAAGATTTCACTGGGAAATTGAGGTGCGACCACGTTGCATTTTGTGCCGTTTCCTGTCATAGGCACAAGGCCGACCCACACAAGTGAGGTACCGTTTTTATCGGGAGACCTGGGGGAACGCTGGGTAGGTGGAAATTTGTTGATCCACGCAGATTACAGAACTTTCCACCACAGAAATGTGAGGAAAATGTGTTTTTTGTGTCAAAATCTTAGCTTTGCAAGGGATTCTGGGTAACAAAACCTGGTGGTAGGCAGTCGAGTCACCCCATCCTGAATTCCCTGGGTGTCTACTTTTCAAAAATGTATAGGTTTGCTAGGTTTCCCTAGGTGCCGGCAGAGCTAGGGTGCATAAACTACAGGTAGGCACTTTGCCAAAAAAGGGTCAATTTGTAACTGCAAAATTTAGGTGTGACCACGTTGCATTTTGCTCCGTTTCCTGTCGCAGGCACAAGGCCGACCCACACAAGTGAGGTACAGTTTTTATTGGGACACTTGGGGTAATTCAGATTTGTAAATCAACTGTTATTACCAATTGAGCTTTCATGCATTTCTCCCTTTGAATGAAAGACATTGTGTAAAAAAAAAATCTTTATGAAAAATGACCAATAATTCTCATGCTAGTATGAGTATTCCCAACTTTGAAAATGTGCAATTATATACTGTTTCTGAACTCTATAATTTGTACCCAATTCAGAAATACATAGGTGTCTTTCATACAGATTATTCCATGTATACATTTTCCAAGACAAAGTGCACTATACCCAGTAAATGAAAAAATACCATTGCAAGTTGCTGCTCAGTTTTTGGATCTGGGTTCGTCGGGTTCTTGGTGAAACTACAAGTCCTATATATCCCCACAACCAGGAAGGTCTAACGGATGTAACGGTATATTGCTTTCCAAGAGCTGTCAAAATTAGAAAAAGTTATAGGTGAAAACGTTGAGACAAAAGGCTGTTTTTTTCAACAAATTTTCAAATATTCCAATATCTAACTGTTAGTTTCTATAACGAAACCTTCATGGATTTAGACAAATGACAACTTTCTAAATTTAGAATTTTGTCTAATTTTCGAAAATGTAAAGCTTTCCAGGATCCATTATTGCTTTCAAACTCATTTCTACCATTAACTGGAAGGAGGTGGGAAGATCTAAAAATAGCAAAAATAGGCTATGTCCCAGAAAAATGCCAAAACTGAGTGAAAAATTTCGGTTCTCATTCCCTGAAAGCTGAGAAAATGGAGATTTCAGCCCCACAAACCCTTTTGTGATACCATTTTCAGGGAAAAACCCAGAGGCTTTCATTTGCAGCCCGTTTTTCCCATTTTTCTGAAAAAAACAAAAAAATCACTATATTTTGGTTAATTTCTGGGACCCCTCCAAGGGAATCCACAAACCCTGGGCGCCTTTAGAATCCACATGATGTTGGAGGAAAAGGACGCAAATTTGGCGCGGATACCTTATGTGGTCAAAAAGTTACAAGGGCCTAAGCGCGCACTACTCCAAAACGCCAAAAAAAGCCTTAGCACAGGAGGGGAAAAGGCCTAACAGCGAAGGGGTTAAAAGAGACAAATATTTAACTGATTTGTTAATTAATTTCTTAAAACTTTGTACTGTTAAGGACATTTCCCAAATCTCAGCAATTGACAATTCTTTGAGAGCTTTTTGCAGATATTTATAGAAGGACAAATTTACATTTTGTTACGTTTCTTTCCACAAAAGGGTACACATTGGGTTATTGATATTAGTTTTGATTTGTCTCCACGTCTTAACGTACTGACCCATTTTTGTATATTGTTGATTACAAAAACCAAATTCCAACCTTATCTGGGCAGGAGATACATTAAGTGGAAGCCGAAACAGATGTTTAAATGTATTTGTAATAGCATTATTTAATAATGCAGAATCCAGACCACTGAGTATTTCACTTCCGACTTGGAAGCAATTTCGCTTTTATTACTTTTATTAATGGGGTATAGGTTGAACCTCCCAAGGAGCTATTAGGTAGGCGAAAGGCCCCTTGTAGACTTTTGGCTCTTTTCCCATCTCCATTTTATGGTATGAAAAAAATCCTTTCTCATCAAACAATATCCCCAGATATTTATAAGATTTAACTTTTTCTAGCTCCCACTTTTGGTGGTACCAGTTGTACTGACTGCCCTTCCGTTTCTTGGTACTGACTTCCATTACTTTCGTATTTGTTTTGTTTATAGTCATTTTATTCTCAATGGAGTACAATGATGTCTTAGTTATTAATCGCTGCAGCCCTATCCTTGTTTGGCTTAGCAGAACGACGTCTTCAGCGTATAATACATTCGATATTTGTTTCTCAGCTAGCTATAGTGAGTCTGCTAGCTCATTGTTTATTGCAAGGGTGAAATCTGATAACATAAATTGAATAAATATGGGGCTAAAACACACCCTTGCTTTAGGCCTTGAGTTGTTTTAATTTTCCTTGACAGCCATTCCCTAGGTGGACTCTTGTCCAAGTATCAGTATATAACAGTTGTATTGCTTTTAAAAGGCTGGGGCTAATGCCATAACGATAAAGGTTCCTCCATAAAATCTGCCTATTCACACAGTCAAAGGCAGCTTTAAAATCAACGAAACATAAGTATAATGGCTTTTTTTTTGTTTTATATTTCTCCATTAAGATTCCCAATGTTAGCACATTCGTTGTAGTACCTTGACCTTGTACAAAACCCGATTGGTTTGGTGGAATTAAATGGTTTTCGTTTGCCCAATCAGTTTGGCTTCAATATCTTGGAGCGTAATTAATCTGTAATTGGATGGAAGGGACCAGTCCCACTTATATATATATATAGGAGAAATTATAGATCCCTTCCATGACTCAGGGACTGTTCTTGATTGGAGAGCGTAACTAAATACTGATGTTAGATAGCTCGACCAATATGATGCTTTCTCCTTGTACAGCACAGCGGGAATCCCATTTGGGCCTGGGGCACCATTGGATCTCTGCTCCTTTAATAATTTACATACTTGGTTTTCTTTTATCGCTATTGAATTATTATTTTTTTCACCTCGTATTCCATTTATAGCCCAATCAGTATTATTCATAACCATGTTAAGAGTTGGATTTAGATGCATATCTATAAACGATACCCATTCAGATTCAGTTACTGTTGATGAAGTGGCTTTCCTACTAGATCTACCTAATTTGTTTACTAGAGTCCAACAGTCTCTTCAATTACTCCTTTTGCAAGCATGTAGGGCTTTTGCCCACAATTGCTTTTCTTGCATTTTGTCCTTCCAGACCACTTTCCTTACTTCTATATTTATCCTTTTAAGTTTTTCTCTGTGAATTAAATTAACTGGGAACTTTTTTACCAATCTCAGGATTCTGTTGCATTCTGTTTTTTAATTGATGGCTTTCAAACGAGATTTTCACCAATGAGCATGCTGGTTTTTTCCTCCACTGTCCTTTATTGGCATATTTTGGGAAATGACTGGTAATTCCTTTGTGAAGAGCGACCATTTTTCAACCGCATTCAAATCATCTGCTTCAAAGTGAAAATCAACAATTGCCTGAGCAGTGTTTGCAATAGAGTCTTTGGTGCTATCTGACCAATATAGTTTTTTTTATAATTTACTGTCGCTATTTCTCCCGGAGGTATCATATAATTTTCAAATCTTAGGCCATTTAAATTTAGCTCAATTATTTGTTATTCGAGGTCGCTTATATCTGTTCCCTCTATCTGATAAGGCACAATTATATGAAATAAAATCAACGATGCTATGGTATAATCTATTCTTGACCTATAATCACTAGCATGAAAAGTCCAAGCAGGTGGTGAATCTTGAGGAAATCGCCCATTTAGCACTCTGAGACCTATGGTTTCAAATTCTTTTACAAGAGTCTTGCCAATTTTTTCATTCTTTTGTTCCCTTATATCCATTGTTGGTGAAAAAGTTGGAATTGACCATAAGTAATTTTGCTATTGTATTTCAACATCTCTGACGTAAGACCATAGAATATTCATGTTATAATCTCCGGTTATAATAATCTCAGGTTGAATGTCATTGTCCTGCTGCTGCAGTATCATAATTATCAAATTATTTGACATTGATCTTCGTGATTTAATATCGGGGTGAATATATACGTAGATTTCTACAAGAGATTTAATTATATTTGGTTCCTTGTATCGTATTGAGATAATTAGATAATCCTTTTGGCTTTGGGTGTCCACTTCACTTTCCATTTTTAGATCTGTTGATATAAAAATAGCCAAACCCCCACAAGGTCTCCCATGGTTACTTGTTCTATTGGCAAATGAGTAATAGCCTTTATACCCTTCTAATTTAAAAGGAATAAAGTTCAAGTCTCTTGTAAGCAAATGATTTGAAATCTGCACAAAGTAGCTAGTTGGTTATTCTAAATCTTTGCTTGGACACCCATTTATATTCCACGAACATACTCTGACGCTTTCATTCGTATTTGTTGGTCCCCTTGACGGGGATTCAGTTTATAGATGTCAATCCTGCCTGACATTATGAGAGCTGCAGTAAGCCATCCTAATTTGACAATGTCAAATAGCGGGTCTACTTTTCTTTCTTCTAATGAGCTTAAAAGATGCCCATGGGTCACACCTATGGGATTTTTTAATATTGAATATTTTGTATTACTCACAGATCTCATTTGGTTATGATTTTGTAATTTTGATGGAACAAAAGGGCTAGGGTAGGGAGGTTGAAGGGGAGTCGTTATATTTATTCCCCAATCCTGAAAGAGATTATATTATTGCATAATTAGACTGGCGGCAGTAGATGAAGTCCAAGTTACTAATGTCGATTCTTGATTATTGTTCTTGATTGTGAAAAATTCAATTGATTCTATGTCGGTACATTTGATTATCTTCAATGAGGGGACCGCGTTACACAATTTTAATATGTTTCCATGATTCAAGATATCATTATTGCCCCTAGATTTACTTTCCAGTGTAAAGATTACCTGCACCGCTCCTTCTTTTTGATTTGCGTTATTTAATTTAGTTTGTTGTAGGCTATTTTCACCTTGAGTATGTTCAGTTAACCTTCCATTTTGATTACAAATAGTTTGTAAAAGTAGTAATAGCTAGGACCATGTTTCCATAGGAAAAGCACTTTTTGACTTGCCTATAACTTTGGCGCCGTTTGACAAATCCTCATGAAATTTTCCCCAAAAAAGGGTTACGTTGGGTTTTGTTGTGCAAAGAAAATGTTGGATTATCCATCAAGTGGGGGCTGAAAAAGAGGGGAAGTAATGTTCTTTACTATACAGTCTTTCGCCATGCCTGTAGCCGAACCGCTGAAAGGAATTACAACAAATTTGGTGGAAAGGTAGCTTTTGGTTTGCGGATCACGCTTTCAGTTATACAGTATAAATCCATTCAGTAGTTTTCTAGGTTTTAAAGGAAATCCAAATTTACATATCTAGGGTCACAAAGCATTCACGAATAATGACGAGTTCTTGCAGAGACCTGCAGAGCTCTGATTGGATGCCAACACTTCAACCAGGAAGTTTTGGCAGCCATCTTGGGACTCTGATTCATCCAAATCCAAAAAACAAATGAAAAAAGGAAAGGTTGCAGGGTACAAATACCCCATCCCTGGCCCTGGGCTGCCAGAGGAACCCTGCCAGGGAAAAAATAATTTTATTTTTAATTCACAACAGAATTCTCACATATTCACACATATCACAGTGAATGAAAAAAATGACAAGCGCAGTCTCCCATGCTTGTTTTTTATGTAGCCCCCAGGTGGGCCTGGGCATTCTGATATTTATGGAAAATGGAGGGGGTGCAAAGGTCCCCTCCAAGCACTTATTTATGCCCAGGAGACCACCACCTATATGGAGCTTATGATAATATTATTAGGGTGGTCCTCGCGGACCCCCTGGCCTCTGGGGACTACCACTTCCCCAGGGCACTTAATAAAAAAATAGATAGGGGGGGCCACATGGACCCCCCCAGGACCACCACCTTCCCAGAGCTACAATAAACATAAAAGCAGGGGTACAGTTCTGGTGAATCTAGGAATGTGTCAGAAACCATGGGAGTTGCATGGGAACACCCATGTGACGCCCATTGAACACCTCCTAGTGCAGAGTAAGGGAGCACAGCAATTTGCACTTCATTGCTTTACTCGAGATTTATGAAGCCATTCAGGACCACCTAAATTGTCCTTGTGTGGATTTCAGTGTTGCTGGGCATGTACCACTTTGAGTTGTGCAAGCATGATGCTACTGGGTTCATAAATATGGCCCTTATTCTGCTCCGAGCTGGCAGGAACTTTAAAAATGCTGTTTTGTTATGTTGCGGCAAGAGAAACAGAATAACATATTGCTCACACCCGGTAGATGAGGTCCCTAGAGACTAAATAGGTTCAGGGAGGAGAAATGTGCGGTTATAAAGGCTCGGGGAGTTGGCTACATGCCCCCTCTCCCCATTAGTTATTCAGCCCTGAGAGATGGGGTCCCTGGGGCGTATGAGACCCATGAAGGGGGGGCATACGTCCCCTCTCCTTTATAATGAAATTTGACTCTTAAGATGTGGTCCCGGGCCTCAAAAAGGCTTGGGAAGGGGGATAAAGACCCCTTTCCTTTGTAATTTGCTTTGGTCTGACGATGAGGTCTCCGGGCCTAATAAGGGTCAGTGACGGGGCTGTGCAGTCCTTCTCCCTGGCCCAAGGGATGAAGGCTTGAGGAGGGGGTCATACTGCCCCACCCCTTTTTAATTGGTTTGGCTACAAGGGATGGGATCACCAGGGCCTAATAAGCCTCAGGGATTGGGAATTGTGACCTTCCCTTCCCCTTTAATAAGAACTGTCCCTGGGATGCGGTCTAAGGGCCAAATTAGGAGTCAGCGAGGGAGCTGAATGCCCTCCTCCTGAACGGGGCGGGTATGACCAGACGTAGGTCCCCTGCTCTCCATGACACTGGAGTAAAGCTATTCTGGCTGATGAGGGCTGAGAGCCCAAAACCAGTCGTAGGATGCTTGTTTCCAGTCCAGGAAGGACCTGACCTGGCAGTTCGGGCTGGACTGTTCCCATTGGGTGCAAGGTCAAGACTGATTTGCATATAGCTGAGTCCAAACTGGAATGGAATGGTGAGCAAATTAACAATGGATTTAGGCCCGGATTTCTCAACTGGGGTGTATGTTTGACATTGTTTTGCATTCTGTCCATTAATTGTTCTTTTTGCATTTGTCACCCCGAGTGGGACGGGTATGCCCAGACGTGGGTCCCGTACTCTCCATGCCAGTGGAGTCAAGCTATTCTGGCTGATGAGGGCTAAAAGCCTGAAACCGGTCCCAAGATGCTTATTTCCAGTCCAAGGAGGACCTGGCCTGGCAGATCGGGCTGGACTGTTCCAATAGGGTGCAGGGTCAAGACCGGTTTGCATATGGCTGGGTCCAAAGTGGAATGGCATGGTGAGCAAAAAACCAATGGGTTTAGGCCTGGGTCTCAGTCCTGGGGTGAATGTATGACAGTGTTCTGCATTCTGTCCATCAATTGTTGTTTTGCATTTGTCACCCCGAGTGGGATGGGTATGCTCAGACGTGAGTCCCATGCTCTCCATACCACTGGAGTCAAGCTATCCTGGCTGAAGAAGGCGAATAGCTAGAAACCGGTCCTAGGATACTTGATTCCGGTCCAGGAAAGACATAGCTTGGCAGTTCAGGCTGGACTGTTCCCATGAGGCACATGGTTAAGGCTGATTTGCATATGGCCATGTCTGAACTGGGGTGGTGTGGAGTGCAAAAAAACGATGGATTTAGGCCCAGATATCTGTACTGGGGTGAATGTATGACATTGTTCTGCATTCTGTCCATCAACTGTTGTTTTGCATTTGTCACCCCGAGTGGGATGGGTATGCTCAGACGTGAGTCCTATGCTCTCCACACCACTGGAGTCAAGCTATCCTGTCTGAAGATGGCTGATAGCCAGAATCCGGTCCTAGGATGCTTGAATCCAGTCCAGGAAAGACATGGCTTGGCAGTTCGGCTGGACTGTTCCCATGAGGCACAGGGTCAAGGCTGATTTGCATATGGCCATGTCTGAACTGGGGTGGTGTGGAGTGCAAACAAACGATGGATTTACGCCCAGATCTCTGTACTGGGGTGAATGTATGACATTGTTCTGCATTCTGTCCATCAACTGTTGGTTTGCATTTGTCACCCCGAGTGGGATGGGTATGCTAAGACGTGAGTCCCATGCTCTCCACACCACTGGAGTCAAGCTATCCTGGCTGAAGACGGCTGATAGCCAGAAACCGGTCCTAGGATGCTTGATTCCAGTCCAGGAAAGACATGGCTTGGCAGTTCGGGCTGGACTGTTCCCATGAGGCACAGGGTCAAGGCTGATTTGCATATGGCCATGTCTGAACTGGGGTGGTGTGGAGTGCAAAAAAAGGATGGATTTAGGTCCAGATATCTGTACTGGGGTGAATGTATGGCATTGTTCTGCATTTTGGCCATCAACTGTTGTTTTGCACTTGTGAATAACCATAGCAGCCCAGCTTAACATCAGAACTTGGGCGGCTATGGGAATTTACAAGGCGGTACAAAAGGAGGTGGTGATGGACGGAGCATCTGAACCAAACACTCACACCCAGTCAACAGATCTGGGTTTAATCCATCACCGTTCTTTAGCCCACTCTGCCACCCTAGTTCAGACATGGCCATATGCAAATCAGTTTGACCCTGTGCCTCATGGGAACAGTCCAGCTCGAATTGCCAAGCCATGCCTTCCCAGGACCAGAAACAAGCTTCCTAGGACCGGTTTCTGGCATTTCAGCCGTCTTCAGCCAGGCTTGCCTGAATCCAGTGGCAAAGTGAGCAAGGGACTCACGTCTGAGCATACCCTGCCAACTTATGGTGAACAAAGATGTACAAAAGGGGGTGGTGATGGACGGAGCATCTGAACCAATCAAACACTCACACCCAGTCAACAGATCTGGGTTTAATCCATCACCGTTCTTTAGCCCACTCTGCCACCCCAGTTCAGACATGGCCATATGCAAATCAGTCTGACCCTGTGCCTCATGGGAACAGTCCAGCCCGAACTGCCAAGCTATGCCTTCCCTGGACCGGAAACAAGTTTCCTAGGACCGGTTTTTGTCATTTCAGCCATCTTCAGCCAGGCTTGCCTGAATCCAGTGGCAAAGTCAGCAAGGGACTCACGTCTGAGCATACCCTGTCAACTTATGGGTGTGAGTGTTTGATTGGTTCAGATGCACCGTCCATCACCATAAATGCGGCGATAATGTATCACCTTTTGTTGATAATATGCCACTTCGTTTCATGTCCTGCATCGCATTTAGCGATGCAGGGCGCAGGTTACGAAATTCATTTTATTAATTTAATTGTTTACTTACCTGCAATCATCCACATTCCGCTGTTTATAACCCCCCATCCTGCCCCTCCCCCGCCCCACTTGCCTACCTCACCACAACTACCTCCACGGGCCGCGGCTCAGTCAGTTACTTGTACTTACCTTAAGCATAATAAATAATAAAAAAAGTATATATTATAAAATTGTCACCTGTTGAAGATAGATAAAAACACAGTTACTTGAAACATTTCATTTGTTTTTTTTGCTGTTGTCTGAATATATTGAATTTCACTATAAACAGTGAGTTCAATAGTACTCATCACATAACAGCGGGCAAAAAAAAGACAATCCATAAGAATATCTTAAAAAAAAAAACAGTCAACATTCTCAATAACAATATAAAAAATGTAAATAAAACATATCTTAAATGTTTTTTTCTAAGAGAAATTTCTTACGTAAATATAACATATCTCAAACAATCATAAAATAACAATACATTCTGATGAATTTTCTTACACTGTAAATAATGTTACTTACAAATAGATGCTGACAAAATACACAGCAAAAAGTCCTTAATGGTTTTGCACATTTTTCCTTATGGCCAAATATTATGTATCAAGTCCTTTGTTTGGAAGTGGTTCAATAGTAATCCTGAACGTCCGCCTCCCAGCCTTCTGATCCAAAACCACAGACATCATCTATGGGTCCCCAATGACTCATCCATCAGTCCGACGCTGTTCAACACCTACATGGCCACCCTAACACAAGTAGCCCACCATCACAACTTCAACAACAACACCTACACAAAGAACACCCAGCTCATCCTCTTTCTCACCAAGAAGCCACATACTACCAAAAGTAACCTCCACGACACAATGAAGGAGGTCACTAACTACATAAAGAGCAGCACTGTAAACACAAACTGGCAGAAGATGAAGGTACTCATCCTCAGACCCACTCCATCAGACTCATACAACTCCTGCTACCTGACTACAGTGTGAAGAGTACCAGCACCTACCAACCATGTGCACAACATAGGATTCAACCTCAACTGCTCCCTCTCCATGTGTAAGCAAGTCTACACCGTGTCCTTGTACTGCTACAACACTCTCCACATGCTGCGCCACATTTACAAGTGGATCCTAACCAAAAGAAGAAGAACAGTGCCACAGGCCCGTATCAGCAGCAGACTACACTGTGGTAAAACACTCTACACATGAATTCTAGCCAACCACCAACAACTACAACAAATCCAAAAGACCTCTACGTGACTGATCATCAATGTCCCCGGCTGCACCCACATCACCCACCACCTGATACACCTACACTGCCTCAATATCAACAAAAGGATCACCTTCTAGCTCCTCACCCTCACTTACAAAATACTCTACAACACCAGACTAATGTACCTTAACAGCAGTAATCCTAAAGGGTAAATTTTGATCTTAAAATTTTGTCTTTAAAAATATTAGGTAAGAATTTGGTAACTCTTTGGGCAAACGTTGCTTAAAAACTAATTGAGTATCTTACACTGTATCCAACCTTTCAGACATTTTAAACAATGTAATGTCCAGATGTGGTAGAAGGTCCATCATGAAAAATAATAGCAATAGCTGTAAAAGTTCTTCCTGATATTGAACATTAACCAGCTACAAACATTTTTATTAAAGTTTTAAATTTTGATCCGTCAGTTCTACAATGTTGCAGCATTAAAATAACATACTGTCCATATCTTTGTATAAATAATGTTGATGACATTTCTGATTTACATTGGCTGCACTCCATGTTGTGACTTGCTCCTCTAACTAGATTGTTAAAAAACACTGATTCACAGTCACGTAAAGTCAAATATACGAATCTCTCAGTGTCTATGTCAGTGCTACATGTAAACAAACAATTTCGACAGTCATGAAGCCATTTATAAGAAAGGCCAAAAAGGTTTTCAACATCTATACCTTCATCTTCCAGTACACCAAGCATAAACATTAAATATTCCTGACAATCTTGCTGAATATTCAGTGTAAATTGACTAGAACCAGAACATATGTCCAAAACATTTCGTATATCAGAAACACTTTGTATTTTACTTAAATCACTAGTACATTTCTCATAAACAGAATTCAACAATGAACATAATCTTTTGTCCCGATTTTCTACAATTTGCTGTTGGAATCTTTAAGAAAAAAAACAACATTAACAACTACATTAGCATAGCAGTTGATACCAGAACTATTTTCAAACCGATAACCAACATTCTCTTCAACACTGTCCTTTGTCTTTTTGCTTGAAGGCGCAACTTCATCCTGTTTTTTTTTCTTTCTCTACAGTTTCAGAACAGATATTCTCAAATCTTCTTTTTCTACCTACCACAAGCTTTTCAATCACTGGATATTGACCTAATTTGGTTGCATATTCTCTTAACCTATTATACTCTTTCACACAGTTTGCATCTGCAGAAATCTTTGTCTCATCAAAATCAATCAAGTACAATTCAGATAAAGATCTGACTTGAGACAAAGCAACATATGCCATCCCTTCTTTAAACACGATACTTCCAATATTTACTAAAGCACAATCTACACTTAAACCTTGAGATTTATGAATGGTCACCGCATATGCCAAACAAACAGGAAACTGTTTTCTGCAGACATACAAATCTTTTACAATCAAAAAACGAGCTGCACAATGACTAACTTGTTTTAATTCAGCAATTTCATCAAATTTGATTTTCAAAAATTCAATGCCAGCTCTGTTTACATAATTAACAAAATCAACAATTTTACCCATTGCTCCATTTACTAAACCTTTTTGCACATTCAAATTACGTCGCAAAATTACCCTACAATTTACACATGCATACAAATTCTTTTCTAAACCAGCAGTTTTACTTATCGATTTCTCTAAACAATCCAATTTCCTCTTCAAGTTTTCACTCAAAATAATACTGATTCCTTCATGTTCTTTTTTATCAATTGCTTCCAATTTTATAATTTCTTCATTTTCCAACTTTAACATTTCTTCATTGAATATAGAACATTCACGCAGTGTTGGCATTAAGCAGATTACAGATTTGTTTTCTGCAATTCTCATGTATATTTTCTCTGGGAAAATATTTGCATTTGGAAACAAATTGGAAAATAATCGTGTCTGTAAAGCTTGTTTGCCATGTTCAGTCAATTTTCCAATTCTTATATCTTGAAGAATAGTTCCATAATCAACATAATTTGCTTGTCGCATATTTCCAGTAAGTTCCTTATACTGAAAATATGACCAAATGTTTACATTGCCAATACTCCCCAAAGACTTTCTAGTATCTTCATGCAACAGTGTTTTAAACACTGGCTGTCTTTTTACTGGAGTAAGTTGTAGAAGATCTCCAAAAACGATGACGTATTTTCCTCCAAATAATACGTCATACTCTGTTTTAAGAATTTGCTGCATTCTTAAATGCACAAAGGTAAGCATTACGTTTGAGACCATGCTTACCTCATCAATAATGAGAAGCTTCATTTTCTTCAACACTCTTGAAACTTCATAAGAAGCTTCTCCAGATAGCTTGTGGTATTGTAATTTGTTGTCATGCTCTACTGGTAGCATTAATAAACGATGTAAAGTAATTCCTTTAATATTGTGTGCCGCCAACCCAGTTGGAGCAGGGACAACACAAGACAAATGCGAGTCAGTTCTTTTCAGTAGAAAACTTGTGATTACTTTAATTAAAAAACTTTTTCCTGTTCCAGCTTGTCCACTCACATACATACGGATAGGTTCAAATGATGAGCAAGAGCACTCTTTCTTCTCATGAAGAAATCCATGGTCAATCTGTTCTCTCACCTGCTCATATGTTTCTTTCTGCTCAAGATTTAGTTGTTCTTCCAAGTTTCCTAAGTTTGTTAGATGTTCTTGACCTTGATACATTACTGTTTCCACCTCTTCCATAGCAGTTGCTGCTTCATTTAGAACAATTGGTTCTCCCAGTGGGTCCTGACTCAACGGAGCAGAAGTTTCACTGTCTTGAGAACTGTCTCTAGCAATCTCAGCTGCAATGTAGCTTCTTGCTCAATTTCGTCATTCAACATTTTGATATAATTAGCAAAAACAGGACATTCTATAGTATCTTTAGTTGCATTGAAGGAATCTTCATAGCTCTCAAAATTAAATTCCAATTCTGAACAATATGGCTTGAAAAGTTGCAAAAGAGCTAAATCGTAAATTTCCCTTTTGTCAGGTGTTTCGCAACTCAGTTTACGGTGATTAATCAAATGTCCTTTTCTTTGTTTCACCAGACATCCTTCAGAACTAATAATGGCATATATACCATTATTAATGTTTTCGGTAATATTCCGTGTAAAAATATAGTTTTGCAGCCCTTCATAGAGACAAAAGGTCTCAAGATGATGACTTCTATTTGGATAATATGTATCCAACATATTTGTTTTCACAATATCAGTACTTTCTGGCTCTTTTTCAGCTAAATATTCAATTTCTTGTACTGATTTAAGAACTTGGTTTCATGTTGCAGCAAGACCTAGACTCACCCAAATGATTCTTCTAGATTTGGAGTATAGACTTGCAGATGATAAGCGATTCGAGCATTCATACGCTCCAATTTCTCGATGAGATAACATCTTCAAACTGTAACTGTATAATTTCTTACTTAGACTCTTCTCATGGGAAATCTCTTCCCACATTTCCTTCAATTCTGTCTTTTCTGACTTTGTTATGTATGATGTCACATATCGAGCAACAGCAATGGAATTGTCTGCAACATATTGAGTATCAATATTAGCATTCCACATAGACAAAATGACTGAGTTATAGACATTTATGTATTTTGACTGTTCATTTCTTTTTAAGTTGTAGGTATTTTTGGGAGACTTTCTTGTGATATTATGTCGCAAAGATGACATAAAACTGTTCACTCTTCCTTTCGATATTACAGGTCGAGGAAATGCAAAACGCCATTTGCTGCAGAATTTGTCCTTAGATTTGTACTTTCGACGACAGTATTTGTCACAACGATGGCTTTGTAATCGTAAGACTTGTTGTCTTAAGTCCTTATCTTGTGTACTTTTGGGTACTTCACATGTAGCATATTCTTCAATAAAAGACAACACAGTATCATCTGAGTCTGTTCCAAATTTGGGAGCATCTTTGATCCATAATAGCATATGTAGGTGAGGAGCACCTCTCGCTTGATACTCCTTTCTCCAAAAGAAATCCAGAACCTCTCCAAGAGGAGGATTTTTTTTATTGGTGATAAAAGACATCATAGCTTCAAATCTATAATTGAAATACCTTTATACATTAACAGGATCCAAAGAGCACAATTCTCCAGGTGTCTCGTATTCGATATTTGGTATATTTGGATTTGCCTCACGAAGAAATTGAAGTAAATCATCCAAAACATATTCAGCACAGCTTAGAGTAAAGAACCATGTAGGAGTTCCTAAGTTCCTTAGCATGCATTTAAGTTCTCCATGATGACGGTACCAGTACTCATTAGTACCACGCTGACATGCCATCAGATTAATCAGCTGAGTTTCCAAAACATTATCTTCCTGCTGTCCTTTATTCATAAATTCCTTTTCCGAAACATTTTGCAGATGTACACCTGTTTTCAATATGTGGTTTACTGCACTCTCAAACAAAAGATGAAACAAATATGGAATACATTTTCAAAATCTTGCATCTTCTGCATATAATCTTGATGTGCGGTATTCAGATGCAGGAATCTGCACAGGTCGTTCAACATATTGTCCTCCTTTTCCTGTAGGAAACAACTGAGGGAAACAACGAGCTTCCAAGCTTTTTTCCCATACACTAATGGGACTTCCTTTTGCTTCTTTCATTTGAAATAACTCTATAGCATTCCCCATCACGTTTTTGGAATGCAATGGATGAACACTGTAATGTTCGTAGATTTCTTCAGTTCTGGACACATCCACTTTTTCAATTTGTCTAGATGGCAAGTCAGTATCTTCTTGTACAGTTATTTCTTCTTCACCCACATACACATTTTTGTAAATTGATTATTTTTTACCAGATACAACGTTGCCTTTTTCACTTTCCTAACATCCACTAATTCTTGCCAGATTTTCGTACTCTTAGTTGGAACGCCATTAACAAGAAAAACTAAAGTTCATCCTCTACATTTTCTACACCAATAGTTTCAATATTTTTCTTTAAATCTAGAGGCAAATATACAACTCTTCCCTTTAATCCTCTCTGTAAATCAGAAGGAGGCAATTTTCCTGTCTTAGGCTCCATACGAACAATAGCCTGAAATGGATGCACACATTGAATAAGAATAGACTCATAAGTATTTAAATCCATCAGTTCAGAAGGAATATTTACCAAATCAAGATTATTATGAAGAGCTCTAGCAGGCATTTTGTTCTCTTTTAATTTGTTATAATAATATTTACAAATACGCTGATCAGAACCCAAATCAAAACAATTCTCTACCAACAAATAAGTTGCAAAATCCTTCCACTCATTATTATTTTCCTTTTCACTTTTTAAATACAGATCAACAGTCCTGGTCTCATTTTTATAATGAATTCGTCGACAACAGATACAAGAATAATTTGGCCTTTCACCTGAAATCACCTTAAACTGTACAATTTCTTGTTCAAAATTTTCTACACTGCACTGTCCTACAATCTCTTCCACATTTTCTTCTATTAATCTCTCACTTTCTGCACTGTCTTCTTGAGGACCAAAGTAACTAATCTCTATTTCATCACAAACATTTGTTACATCTGATACAGATCCATGCAAAAGAGCACTGTTCAACCTTTTTAACATTAGTGCTGGACTTTTCACGTAATACAATGTTCTGACTAATTTCCTCATCTGAGTATGATGAACTGCTAACATCCTGAAATGGTGGAAAACACTTCGACATACTTTTTTAGAAACACAAGGCAGAGAATGACCTTGCAAACCAGTATTTTCTCTCACTCTGCAAGGGTCTAGTCCTTGTAACATCTTAATCTTTTGTGTAACACTTTTCTTGGTATAGTTACGTAAGAAATTGCGTAAAAAATCAATAGATTCTTGCAGCACACTGCAAATACTACTACAATTCCAAGTGTACACTGGAGCTTTAGGACATCTCCCAAAAACTTCACCAGCTAACACCTCTTCTGCATTTCTAGGAAAAAGTTTCTCTTTCTCAATAGGACAACCATTTCTAACCTCATAAGCATGACCAGTAGTTTCAACTGCATGCAACAAATCATTACTCAGAAGATAACTTTCTTCTTTAAAAAAAGGCTCAGAACTTGAACTATGTTTCCATCCACCCAAAAAAACTCACATAAATGACTTCTTTTAATTAGTCTTCTCCACCTACTTTTGCCCTTCATTAAATGGATTGGTTTATCTAGTGATCTAATTCTATTGATTACTAAAATAAACAGTTTTCTTTTCAATTCCAAAGCTTTCTCAACTACATTTTTTGTAGCTTTCTTCTTCTTATAAATTACAGTTTTTTTCTTATATACCTTAATTTCTTTAATTAAATTTGATACCAATCTATTATAAAACATTTTTTTCCTAATTTCCATGAATTGCTTTTTCCTCCTTGTACTATACACAGTTTTGTCTGCACTTGATTTTCCATTATTCTTTTCTTTATTAGTAGTTTTTTTTCCATTGCTGATACACTAAAGACATTTTTCTGTTTCTGAACACTACTCTTAGTCTTTAGTATTTTCCTCAAAAAAGTGCTCCTGCTCTTACCAGGACTTTCTTTCTGTTTGTTAAGACATCTCTCTTCATGTTAATCTTCTTGGTGAGTTCTCTTCAAATACACACTTTTCTTTCGTTGCTTTCTCTTTTGGTACTTCGTTGGCATGATGCAGTATTTTTAGTATCGATAAACACAACCTATAATAAAAAAATATATATCAAATATTCTATTATATTACTTACAAGAACAGAGGGAGGAGTATGTGGACAAACCTCGGAGTATAAAAATAAGAGGACTTACAATAAAAGAACAAGGAGTATGAAGCAAGGAAAATTTAATAAAAAATGACATTATAAATAGACAGTACAATATAACGGAATATAGAAACAGCCACGGCCCGTGGAGGGAGTTGCGATGGGGCAGGCAGGTGGGGCGGAGGAGGGGCAGGGTGAGGAGTGATAAACAACGGAATCTGGGGGCATATTACCAACAAGTAGCGATATTTATCGCAAAATAGGGTTAGCGATGATTTTTTTTATCGCTGCCTATCGCTGGATATGTTAGCGGAGAAAACATGCTATTAGCAACGTTTTTCTCCATTGTGCTAAAATATCCAGCGATAGCGGCGGAATGGGTGAATATTGTTGAGAATACAGCGATATTCACGCATTAGAGATGAAATGGTCTTAGCCATGTTATCCACCTGCCATTGGCTAACATGGCTAAGAACTGGTCTGGGCAGGTGTTAGTATTTGGAGATATTCGTGGTTAGCGCGGATATTTCCAAGGGTACGCCTGCCTTGCTAATAGGCGATAGGGACGTTAGCGACTGCTTTCAGTCGCTAGCTGGTTGGGTACGCCCAGTTTGCACGTCATTATCGATAAACATCGCTGGCATGCAAAGCGGGCCCCAAACTGCTCGCTATCATCTAAAAGCTGTCGCTAACATCAGTTAGCGACAGGTTGCTAATAGGGCGATAGAATTATCGCTGCTTAGCGGCCGAAAACGGACGTTAAATTAGTGATAATTGTCTATCGCCCCCTAGGTAATATGCCCCTGGATCATTGCAGGTAAGTAAACAATTACATTAATAAAATGAACTTTGGGACATATTATCAACAAAAGGCGATAGATTGTGGGCCATATTATCAATGAAGGATACATTATCTCCGCTTTTATCGATGGAAAACTGCCGGTAAAACAGTGATAATGCTCTCGATAATATATCCTTGTGAATTCCCATAGAAACCCAGGTTATGGTGTTAACCTGGGCTTCTATGGAAATTCACAAGGATATATTATGGAGACCATTATCGCCACTTTAGTAGCAGTTTCCTGTCGGTAAAAGCGGCGATAATGTATCGTCCTTTACTGATAATATGGCACTGACGGGCACATTATTAAGGACCAGTGTTAAAATTATCTACGTTTTATGGACTGGAAACTGCCGATAAAACGGCAAAAATTGGCTTGATAATAGGTTCTTGTAAATTGCTATAGAAGCCCAAGTTCTAGTGTTAACCTGGGCTGGTATGGGAATTCTCAACAGCATATTATCAAGCTCATTATCGTAGCTTTATTGGCATTTTCCTGCCAATAAAAATGACAATAATCCCTTAATGTACAGAGGCACAAAATGATATTAAAGAAAAAAACATAACAGCATGCATTGTAGCAAAACACATTTACTACTATAAAACTTTTAACAACGGATGAATATAGGAGCATATTATCAATACAGGCTATAACATTATCAACACTTTATCGGCAGTTTCCTGCCGATAAACTGGCGATAATTGTATCGCCGAGTCTTGATAATATACCCCATAATTCGTTAATGTACAAAGATACACCGCACACACGCACTCCCATACAACTTTTCACTTCACCTTTCAAATTGAATTCTAGATTAACAAGAATACCACTCACACAGTGGATATTCTTCTACAAAATCTCTGGAGTTCAGTGTTTGCAGCACAACCCTCAAATTGAACATTTTCCCTCTTATTTTACACATACATACATATAAATACCCAATTAAAATCCTGTTCACATTAATTCAAAAGAAAACACACATTTCTATTGGTTTAACATTCCAAAGCTTTCGAACTAATTGAACTTTTAACCCTTCCCCCGTTCCAGAATCTGCCAGTTACCATAGAAACAACAACACGCGGGGACCCATTACGCTCCCCTATCAAGCCGCACAGCCTGGTCCGTCACTAAATAGATTCAATAAATCAAATTGGTGCGTGTACTCCTTGTTTTTTCATTTCTCTTTTTTTCTCCATTTTTTGTCAACGTTTTTCAATTGTTTGTCGATTTATTTTATCCATTCTTGACCATGTTCAAAAAAACTTCACAAACAGGAGGTCTTTTCACATATAGCGACTTTATTAAAAATGCACCCAATGCATTTCGGGAAAGATTTCCCTTCGTCGGGGGTATCTATGAAAAATCATTAACAGATCGCCATTAGTCTACGGTGTTAACATAACTTCTTACATGCATAACATACTTCTTACGTTACAACCCATAAGTAATTTTCTAACGTTGTTTGCACCAGCTTTTATTTTGCCAACCTAGCTGACTTATACTTGTTCAGTTCTGACTCTAATCAAAGGTATAAACAGTCCCAATGTTACACGAACACATCATATAATTCTTTAATGAACTCCCAGTCTTTAGGTATAATCAAAGCCCAATGTCTCACCGGCTATTTTCATGCAATGGTCTATCATTTATTCTAATAACGCTTACCGTAATATGTGTGGGTTTAAAACAAAGATCGAAAGCCTCAGCTTACTCAGTTTACCATTCCTTTGTCGTGTCAGCGAGTGCCACAGCACTTCCCATAAGAGACCGGTCATATCAACTGCTTATTGCTTCCCGCCATCATATATAGCTCCACCCACTCCTTGCAAATTTCACGGTACGTTGGCTAGGTGTGAGCAACACCGGTGTTGCTCATTAGTTTTAACAGCCTGAACAAGACTTAAAGAGACTACGTTTACCAGCATGCTGTATGCTAAAAAACTGATAAAAATGGAACAGTTGTATACCTTCTTTAACCCAGATATTTAAAAATGATGTGCTCGTGTATATACCTGTACATACTGACTATATCTACATTGTGGTCTACCTAAATACGCTAGGTCCTTTATATGTTGCCGTAGAAACACTTCAGGGAACACCTAACTCAGCACAGAGGTGAAAAGTTCATCATACATTGTTGCAAATTAAAACAGCAGTGTGCTTGACTGGAAAATATACCAGCTTATCTTATGTAACGTTCTTTTTTATCACTTTTTCTTAACCAATAAAAATAAGGCTTTTAAAAAACAGAAACATGGAACCTAGTTTTCTGTAAAATGTTGTCAAACAACCAATCATTTCTTTTCTTTTTTTGAAAACTGCATGTTGTCCACCATTTTAGAAAAGTCTTACTTTTGAAACTAGCATTTCATTTACAGACGCCATCAGAGTGCATCCAGACCTCTCTTCAAAATGCTTACAGTGTGGATTGTGGGATACAGCTATATTTTCTGGAGTCAAAGGAACGCACAACAGAAAAGAATTCACAAGGACCTAGGTTTTACCAAATGTAGACATTAAATGGATTGGACAGAGAGGATTAAAGTTGTACCAATTGATGTCATTGGTGAAATCCTTTATGCATCTCGGACACCCTGACCTCATAACTGTGCACTATGGTGGCAATGACCTAGGCACTTTGACTGGGGTAGCTCTGGAAATGCTCATGAAGGACACCTTTGCCCAATTGATGACATTGTTCCCCAAAACTGTCTTTGTATATTCTAATATATGCCAAAGGCAGAGATGAAGGCGGTCCAACCATTATTGTCCACAGTTTGAAAAAGCTAGGAAACATGTGAATAAATCTGTTTCTGCCTTTCTCCGAGACGACCGAATGGGGTCCATTTACAACAATAATCTGCGTTTCAATATGCATGGCATCTATAGGAGAGATGGTGTACATTTTACAGATGAGGGGAACAGAGTGTTCCTTATAAACTTTAGACTCTGCATCGGCACTTACATGTAGGTACTAAAATCTCATACTAAACACAACGGCTCTTTTTAGAGCCACACAACCCATAAACAAATGCACTTCATAAATATCTAAAATTATTTTTAGTTTTCTTGCTTACATACGCTTACGTGACGACTTTCAACATTACAGCTGTACGTCGTCCATACGTGGTTGGAACGCGTACAATAAATCTACCACCCCCTGAGCAACACTATAGGTTCAGAATGTTTCTATCGTGCCCCCTTTCCTTATTTGTCAACTTTGTTTTACTGTTTCCTTGTGACTCGGCTGCCGTTACAAATAAGATGGCTTGCAAAACTTCTTGGTTTGGAGTATTGACAGCCAATCAGCATGCAGCTCCTGCTCGTAATTGTACATATTTCTGTACGCGTACGCTGCGGTTTTTCTTTAAAAAATAAAAAAAATAGAGCCTAAACATGCATGTACGACCCCCTAACCACAAGTGAACATCACCACGAAGCCATTAGCATGCATTTTGGGTCATATTATCAACAAAACAAGATGGATTATCACTGCTTTATCGGCACTTTCCTGCTGATAAAAGCGGAGATAATGTGTCGCCTTTTGTTGATATCGCGTTTTGTTGATAATATGGCCCGAAATTCATTTTATTAATGTAATTGTTTAGTTACCAGCAATCATGCAGATTACCTTGTTTACCACCCCTCACCCTGCCCCTCCCACGCCCGCCCTGCCTACCCCATCGCAGGTCCCTGCACGGGCCGCGGCTGAGACGCGGTTGAAATCTAGTCATTTACCACAGAGTTGTGGGCAATCCTTGGTGAGGTTCGCGTTCACTAACGAGTGCTCACTTCACAGAAGACGTTCCGGAGTTCAAACCCTTTTTCAGTTGCTCTTTAGACATTCGTGAAGAGAAAGTGGAAATATTTCTGAGAGAGTTAAAGGACGTTGTTTGACAAGTTAGTGAGTAGGTAAACTTACCTGACATTATAGACAATATTGAATGTACTCAGTCGATGTATTTTGTCTAACTTAAAAGGAGAAACGATAAAATTCGTGTTAAGCAAGGTCTTAAGGGAAAAGAACACATTGAGTTAGGAATGATAGAAAGACTTTTGTATTAAGAAGGAACATTAATGAAAAGACAAATACTAGAGGAGAGGCTAGTTTGAAATTGGAAGGAGTAGGTAATTAGTAGGGATAGACTAAGTTATAGATGAGGAATAGAGATAGAGTAATCACATGAAGTATTCAAAAAGTAGTGTGATAATGATGTCTAAACATACACAGATACACAGTGTTGTTCAGGACAATGAATAGTATCTTTTCCATTATAGTAAAACACATTTACTATTTTGGAAAGGGTAAGGTGAATAGACATATTCTACATTTTTAGTAGTGTATTTTACTATAACAGCCAGAGTCTTTTCCTATAGTCATAAGGAGTGACTGCTTTCAAAATTTAAGAAAAGCTAAGTACAGGATATCCTTATAAGTAATTATAGTTGTATAATTTTGCAAAGGACTAAAAGTCTACTAATGGAATGTTATTAGATATTGGTATTTATATAGTATTTTTTGTAGGCCAAAATAGGTGAAAACGGTAGTTTTGTATTATATATTACAAAAAGTGATAAAATTAACTGTTTATATTTTTATACAAGGAGCAAGAACATAAAGGAAAAATTATGGAAAGAGTACAGCCTCATATTTTGGATATTACCTTGAGTGTAATTGAAAAACTAATTGTATCTGTCACAGGCAATGAGAGTGAAGAAGGGGAAATTAGTGCTGCAGACATGAATTGTGATTTTGAAGATGAAAGCTTTGATGGAGATTTCGTTGAAGTTTTAAATTATATTGAAATTTTAGAACACATTAAATCAGAACCTGCTGACGAGGAAATTGATCTGAATGACATATCTGATGAAGTTGTATTGGAATGTCTGTTAAATTATGAGATGTTACAAGAATACATTTATTGTTGAAAAATAATAAAGTTTTGAGCACTATCTACTAATGTATTTATTGTACTAAAAGTGAAGCAGTTATAGATTCAGTTATATATTCTTTAAATGTTTGTATTGATTTAAAATATGCAAAGTGGGTTTGAGGTTATCGATTGCTTAAAATCCGTATGGAGTATACATGCAGTCTTGTATGCAGGTGCAAACTTGTGTTTTATGTCTTCAATTCCCCAGTCTGTATCCTTAGACTACCACCAAACACCCTGACACTGCTGTTTTGGTATTGTAGTGAGCCACTCAGCAGTATGTTCTTTTTTATTGTACGGTGGTACAACTGAAGCTGTAATAAATTTAGTGAGGCACTGTCTTTGCAGAAGTGTAATGATCCAGTTAGTATCTAGATAGTCATGGATTAAAAGAGGACTCAGTGAATAGGCTGTTTCAAACCTCTATGGACTGTGGATGCACTGTTCTATGCACCAGCAAACTTATGTTTTATACGTTCAATTCCACAATGTGTATCCTAATACTTCCTGCAACCATTCTCACACTACTGTTTCAATATTGCAGTGAGCTATTCAGCAGTATGTGTTTATCTGTATACTGTGGTACAACTGAGGCTGTTATAAATCCAATCAGGTTATTTCCTTGCAGTCTTGTTATCATCCACCCACTATCTAAGTACTCATGCTTTAAAATAGGTCTTAGGGCATAGACTGCTTCAAACCCCTTATAGACGATGTATGCAGTCTTCAATGTACTTGCAAATTTGTGTTTTATACGTTCAATTTACTAGTTTGTATTGTTACACTTCCAGCAAACACTCTGTCACTGTTGTTTTAGTTTTGTAGTGACTCATTTATCAGTATGTAGTAATTCTATCACTACATTAAAACACTAATGGGCACATATAAAATAACTGGCATATCCCCAGAAATATGTCAGTTATTGTGCTCCATGACACTACCACCATGGATGCGCCGTATTTACAATGCGGTGTACCGTGGGAAGAAAAATGGCACATATATGTGATGTATCTGTGCTGTAAAGGTGGTGCATTGTTTGAGTTATGTTGGAAGTGCAATGTATCTCTAGCAATGGTCTGGGGGCCCTATGCACAGACTGCTGTGTGAATCCTTACACCTGCTTCAAGGTAGTGCAGGGTTTTGAGACAGCATGAGCGCAAAAGTGACAAAGTGAAATCTTATAGATTTTAGTGAGCCACTTTTAGGAGGTGTTCCTGCGCCGGAACGCCCCCCCCTCCCCCCCATGGAGGAATGTCTCCTTCTGGTACAGGGATTTACAGTGTGACGCACCTCCCACATACGTCACATTGTAAATACCACATACCATGGTGCATCTTTTACACCACCGCTTTATCAGAAAAGTGATGCAACTGTGGTGTAAAAGAGGCACAAGGGTGTTGTAAATCTGCCCCTAACAAACACTTACAAATTCACCCAGGCAGTTTCACTAGCAGTGCATTCTTTTTGAATTTACTTGTTATTATTTTACATTAAAAATATGAAATGTTACTTTAAAAATAAAATACATATTAGTATTTATAATAAAAATGTAGGCAATTACTATAAAAAGAAAGAAATATAATAATTAGTATATTTCAAAATTATCATTTGCAAAACCTTTGAAATTCACTGAAAAAACCATAGGTTTCACACACGTTATAGTTAGGAATTAGCATTTAAAAAACATTAGAAATTCACTGAAAAAACCATAGGTTTCACCCATGTTATAGTTAGCTGGACATTTCTCTCATACAAAACCTTTGAAATTCCTCTGTTATAGTTAGCTCAGCTAACTATAACTTGCGCGCCCGCAATGCACTGCTGATGACGTCACATAATTCATCACTCATGACATGGTCAGTGACATCACTCATGCCATCACTGATGACATCTCAAATGACATCCCTGATGACATCACTGATGACATCATCCTTGTGACAGACCTCCTCTCACTGTAATATAACCTTTGATACACACGATCAAAAATAGAAACAAAAATGTTCAAACAAAATGGAGATAGCAATTCCCGTTAGAACAATCTATTCAGTAATTCCAAAGTCTACATACACATCCACTCATTCACCAATGGTTCTATATAGTCACTCATACATGTACTCACTCATCGTATGTACTTATACACCTATATATCCTGTTATACACCGTCACTCATCTATAGAGTTACTCACACACATACTCACACATGCAAATAAACTATCAAGCATCCATTTAGTTGAATATACAGCTATACACACACCACTACACTAACTTCTACAGAATCGTAGACATATTTACTCTCTTAAACAATCACTTATAGAAACTCATAGTTATTTATACAGGAAGTCTTAGAATCTCTCGCACTCACATATACTCACTTATATAAATCAATACTCACATACATTAGTTTAAAACTTATGTACTTACTCATAAAGATACTATTGAGACAGTCAGTGACTCACTATAACACTCATACACACACATGCTGTCTTCAAAATACATACAAACAGTGAGTCAGTCATTCATGCATCTGTGCGCAAAACCAAAACCAAAACCAAGGGGGAGAGGGAGAGGAAGAGGAAGAAATACAAGAGGAAGAGGAAGAAACGAACTGGACAAAAAAGAAAGAAAAAAGAAAAATACGGAGTACATGGGAAGAAAGACACTCTCCAAGAAGAATTACTAATGGATGAAGTGATGGTAAATCAAACCATTGTTAACTTGAGTTCAAAGATTATCAGTAACAAAGACAAATGAACATTGTGCTTAGGGTGTTGTTCTGTCCCACAGTACCTATGAATTATGTAAAGAGCAAAATTTACATGTTCAAATATTGCCGTAAATTGGAATTGAAAAAGTGGCACAAACTCAAACCTGTTAAAAGCAAAGACACACAGTATAAGGATGTAACTCTTAACAATAGAGACACCTTACACATCCTGGATCAGTTAGAGATCAGACATGATAAGGGTGAATGTAGTAATTTCAAATTGCCCTCTACATTTGTTCCCACCATGCCACACGACAATATAGATACTTTTCAAGATCGAGTTGAACAATAATTTACTTAAATTTGGACAAAATAACTGGCCCAAAAAAATGAGAAATTTCAAACACAATCTCACTAGCACACAGAAGAAGGCCATGGAAGATCTAGGAAAAGATGCAAGTATAGTAATAAGACCTGCTGACAAGGGGGGTAACATAGTTATATTACCCAAAGACATGTGTATTAAATAAGCCATGTGTCAGTTAACTGATGACAATACCTACCTATTGCATGTCAATTAGGACGGAATACAACTTCAGTGTAATTGAGATTTGGGAGAAGCTGCAAGAATGGAAGGATAAGGGACTCCTAGAATGGGAGGAGTTTTGTTTTTTGAGAAAAGATCACCCTATTCTACCCGTCATGTACCTTCTCGCTAAAATCCATAAGGACAAGAATAACCCCCCTAGAGGATGTGCGCTTGAAAATGTATATAGATACGTAGACCACTTTCTGTGAGAGTTTGTATTTTCCTTACCTTCCTATGTTCAGGACACCAAAGATTTTCTGTGTAAAATAGCTGATCAAACATGGGAAATGATTACATCCTCATCACATTAGATGTGAACTCTCTTTATACTGTGATAGATCACACCAAGGGAGTGGAGGCTTGTGCTCGTTTTCTTAAACGCAGGAACATCAGATATCTGGAACATACCAACATGATATTGAACATGATTAAATTCTGCCTTGAGAACAATTTTTTCCTATTTAATGGTGGGCTGTTCAAACAGAAACTCGGGGATGCGATGGGCAATTCTTTCGCACCGAGTTTTGCGAATCTCTTCATGGGTGCATGGGAGGAGGACAACCGCACCAACACACGTTACCAGACTGCCTTCACAAAAGTAAGGGCGTGGTTAAGATACATAGATGATATCTTTATGATTTGGCAGGGAGACAAAAGTGAGGCTTTACTTTTTATTGATGATCTAAATCATAATGATAGAAACCTGACTTTGACAAGTACTATAAGCGTGTCAGAGGTGGAATATTTGGGCACCAGGGTCATTATTAAGAACAACAACATAGAGACAGTGTTATACCGGAAAAGTACAGCGGGAAATACACTTCTCCATGCTCTGAGCAGCCACCCAGACAATCTTAAATGGAGCATATAATATGGGGAGCTGCTCAGAGCAAAGAGAAATTGCAGTACCATCTCAGATTACCACAAAGAGGAGGGTGTCATGATTGAAAGGTTCAAGATCAGAGGATATCCTGCATGGGTCCTTAAAAAGGCTACCAATCGAATATTAGAGATCGACAAGAATAGTATCCTGAAAAAATCAGAGCAGGGAGATAACTGTGAGAATATTGATAAAAAAGCAAATATATCACGTCTAATATTGAAATACAATGAAAATTCCAAAGATGTTCAAAAAGTTGTGAACAGACATTGGGGTATTCTTAAAAGCGACCCCATAATAGGTGGAAACTTGCCAGACAGAGCAAGCATCACCTATATAACAGGCAGGAACTTACGTGATATCCTTGTCCATAGTGATCTCACTGACATGACAGAAAGAATAGGTATTGACTTACAAGGTTTCTTTCCGTGCGGCCACTGTAAGGCCTGTGGTAGCAGTAAAATGGTAAAGGAATATTGGAATACCAGCACCAACAAAATGATCCCGATATCACAATTTCTTACATGCACCAGTACCTTTGTCGTTTATGTATTAGAATGTCCGTGTAAGTTACGCTACGTGGGCAGCATGACACACATGGCGAAGAAAAGGGTCCTCGAGCATATTATCGCTTTTACCAACATTGACAGGCAGTACCCCATTGCTCGCCATTTCGCAAGCCACCATTTTTCTGATTATACCAAATTGACATACTATGCCATCGAACAGATATTACCAAAAGCAAGGGGAGGCAATAGAGTGTTAAGGCTAAGACAGAGGGAGTCCAGACACATAGTGGGGATGTGCACACAATATCCAGCGGGACATAACCTGGACGAAGAGATGGAAATACATCTCCATATTGAGTAACCAAATAATATGTGTCGCCAGCTTCTGTATACAAATTGAATTTTAAAAAAATTGTATAAAAATGTTTTGTATACATTTTGTAATGTAAGTAATGTTTTATTATCACTACAGTTAAGCGTGTTGAAGCCACATAGGTTCTCATACACATATAATTTTGCCTTTACAGGAGGAAAGGAAAGGGACTCTTTATTACCTGTGGCAGCAGGATCCCTACCCCCTTTCTTCATCTCAGCATCCGACCATGTTCTGCAGAGCAGATAAGATTTAAGATTTTAATTAACTGCACAAGCTTGATCGTTGGTAGAAACTGTTGGGAATTTCTGGGTGTCTACGCAGGGGGTGCACAACACATTATATCACCATTCACACAAGAATACATTATTATGTAGGACACACGTCTCTTCGGCTGTCATTGACCAAACAGAATCATTCCACTAACAAGGCTATTTTACATATGACATGGCGTCATTCTTCTTTTTCTTAAATGTGTACGTGAAAATAACTTTTTCTGTATGTGGCTTAAATGTGGACAGCGAGGCCTTAATAAGAGACATCCACAAATCAGGGCTCGTCATTGCCATACCCAACACAATGTTAAGGATGGTCAGGCAGTCACTGGTGTCTACCGCCGTACACGCTAATATCGTTAACAGCACCATGGTTACGGTCACAGGAACATGGAGAGGGGAAAGGGAGGGTACTGTTTCCCTGCCTCCCCATTCCTCATCCCAAGTTCCACATACGATAGTCCTAAATCGCGAGGCACCTAATATTCAAAAGTGTAAATACATAAATTCCTCGCATTTTAAACACAATAACACAATTATCTCTTTTTAGAGTCAAAGACAACATTTAATGTGGCTAGCACAAGCCAGTATTACCACACATTAAGATGGCGACCATGTCAACGCAGTAGAATGCATTTACCCTGTTGAGACAGTCCTTTAACTATGTTTACAAACTTGTGTATGTAATGGAGTTTGTGGAAATGCTGTGTGAACAAGCCACTACGGTGGAGAAACGCGTCACAGCGGGTTTATGATTGGAAATAAACCCCCTTTAATGATTGCACCCAGCTTGTTTTTCCTGTGTCAGAGCATTCCGAGAGTGCGAGTGGTACTTCGTTTCTGCATATATATATATATATATATATATATATATATATATATATTACCTACTGGCGGTCGCCAGTAGGTATATATAGTTAGGATTTTTTCTCTATGGGATTTTTGAACATTCTATGTCTAATAACTTTGGCGTTTGTGGACGGAATTGGCTGAAATTTTCAGGAAAATGGAACATTTTGTTTCTGAGCAGCCCCTGAAAATTTGGGGGGGTTTCGTCAAGGGGGGGGCCGAGAAAAAAGGGGGGTCCCAAAACGTGTTTTTCCTATGCAATTTTCCATAGGGCGGTTGGCCTCACTTTTAGCTCGAACGGCTGAATGGATTTTCACGAAACTTGGCAAAATTGTAGGGACTGGTAGCCCGATGTGCCTTTGCTAGGTCTCAATATATGTGCTCCAGTGGATTTTGAGAAATTAACGTTCAAAAAAATATATATCTGTAAGCGCGCCCCGGTTAGCGCTCCAGTTCGCGTACTTGACGCGTAACGGAACTTCGCGAAGCTGATTGGCTCTTCGGTGTCTGTCAACATTCTAAACAGTCCGGAGCGGCCGCCATCTTGTCTCTCGGTAGGATCGAGAGACAAGAGGAGGCCAAAACAAATGGGGAAATGACCATAAGGGGGAATAGTAGATCCTCCCTGACCCCCTAGGTTTGATGTGGAGGCTTTAAAAGAGCCTCGTGGGGCAAAACAAATAAATATTTTTTTTCTTTGTTTTTGCGTGGGGAGCGCCCGGTACGCGCACCGGGAAGCGGTCCGGGGAGCGTACTATGAGGAAAAAAGAAAGACAGGGTATAAAAATTTGGCAATTTTGTTATAAATGGAAGTTAGTTCTGAAGAGAACTGTTTTTTTATTCTTTTTCTTTTTTTTCTTTTTTTTATTAATTTTCTGAACAATTATTTTTTTTTTTTTTATTTTTGAAAACTATTTTGTGTTTTTTTGTGTTTTTTTAGGGGAAATAACAAAAAAGCAGGGTTTGAACATGTCTCAACAGGAGCAAAAAAAAAAAAATGGATTCATTGTTTTCTCATCTTGTTGCATTTATGATTTTCTCCAGCTCGGTTAATCAAAGTAATACTCTTCTCTCCATAAGAAATAGTTCCTCCGCAATATATACAAACTATTTTGTAGTGTTCAAAAGGAGCTTGAATATTGTGGATTATTTCTCGGCCTTCTGGTCCGGCGAATGAGCTTTGTCCACTGGAGGTGCTGGAGATGACATTTGGGGGGTTGGCAGCAAGATACCTTACTTGTGCTTGGGAAAGATTATTACGATGCCATCGCTCCATGTGGCGAATCATTGTATGATTGCCAAAGCTGTATTTCTTGTTGGGGTTGCCACGAGAAAGTATATTTTTACATATCAAACAAGACACCTGGGGTGCATTGACCTTCTTTTGTCCAGGTGGAATTTTAAAAAATTGCCATATGTGGTGCTCTTTAATATGGCTCTGCCCTGGTGTTTCTGGCAGGAACTGTCTTACTTGCTCTTCCTCCTCCTCCTCCTCTTCGTCCTCATTATCTTCCTCTCTACCAAAGTCCAGTGTTGGAGGTGGTCCTTTTGGTGGTGGTGGTGGTGGTGGTTGCTGAGAAGCACCAGCTGCAGCTATTACAGAAGCCATTGTGAAAAATAGGTCTTGCTCTCTGGAAGTAGAAAGTAAGAATGAGGTAAAAACAAGGTGGGGTTTTCATCATTTGGGAAAAAAAATAGTTCTAAACCAATGAAAAGTGTTATTTTTAGGTCACATGACCTAGCCTAACAACATTAGGAAACCAAAAGTGAAATGAACCAATGAAAAGTGTTATTAACAAGTCATATGACAAGTCACATGACCTGTTATGCTTACGTTACGCGCTCCGCGCCGCGCCCCGGATCGCTTCCGGGAAGCTGCGGTTCTCGCTTCGATTCGCGGATCGGAGCGCTTCCGGGTGCGCTAACGCGGCGCGTCATATGACGCATTACGCGACAATGCATTACGCGACGCGTCACGGTGTTGTTTTCTAACGCGGCAGTTGCGCAAACGGAACATTTACCGGTTCGCGGACCGGGTCGCGGCACCAAATTGAGCTAACGGGAAGCTACCCGGTGCGCGGACCGGTAGCGAAACAAAAAATTTTTTTAAAAATATATATATACATATAGAAATTGTAATAAAAACATATAAAATATATTTTTTGATTTAAAGAAGAATATATTTTAAAGCTTTTGATATTTGCTATTAAAAAACCATTGAAATTCACTGAAAAAACCATAGGTTATAAACCATATATAGTTAGGAATTAGCATTTACAGTCAGTGATGTCACTGACCATGTCATGAATGATGTAATATGTGACATCATCAGCAGTGGATTGCGGGTGCGCGATATATAGTTAGTGCAACTAACTATATATGGAATTTCAATGGTTTTGTGTGAGTAAAATAAGGTTTTGTAAATGCTAATTCCTAACTATATATGGTCTATAACCTATGGTTTTTTCAGTGAATTTTCAAGGTTTTGTAAATGCTAATTCCTAACTATATATGGTCTATAACCTATGGTTTTTTCAGTGAATATATATATATATATATATATATATATATATATATATATATACTATAAAACCAAAGGTTGCAGGGACCTTATCGCACAAGGTATAGTTTCTTGAGTTAAGTATAACTATAACTCTTGAATTTCTATGGGTTTGTGCATGTATAAGCTGAACCTCACTAAAATATCCCCCTAACCTTTAAACTTTTTGTGACTTTCTTAATTTTATTTCCTAACTATAACTTCAATGATACCTTTGTTTTTTCATTGAATTTCTAGGTTTTTTGAATGGTAACCTCTATCGTGCATGGATGGCCAGGCCCTGCAGCCAACTCCTGGTAGGCACCCAAACCCACCCTGCACACAACTTTTATCTGTGCGTGGCGGGGGTTGGGCAATTCCCTGCAAACACCCAACCCAACTTCGTGCACAGCCACGTGGCTTCATGGCCTGCAGCTGACCCCCCACAGGCACCCATCCTGCACCTTGCAAGACCTTTGGCGTTGCTCGTCAGAGGGTCAGCCAACCCCCATATGCAGGCAACCCAGGAGGAGGCACACATGCCTTCTCTCTGACCCAATTATGACCAGGAGAGCCCATTCCCAGGTGCCCAGCTAATATTTAAAAGGGGAGGAGGACCGTGTGGTCTTTCTCCCTTTGCCACTTTTGGCCTGCAGACCCCACCCCCCAGGTCCTGGTCAATTACTGCAAGGGGAGGGGGCCTGTGCAGGTACATATGTTTTTGAAAACCCATTTTTTTACCCGCAAATTCACCAGGATGATTCTGATGAAGTCGCGTTCATACACAAATGGGCATCCATTTTGGTGGACTTTATATAAGAGAGGGAAAGGGTTAATATATATTAACCAATCAGAAGTGCACTTACAACACTAAAATATGAAAGGAATATTTTCATTTGCTGCCTTCTGCAGTATCAGACAGCGCAGAGTTGAAAAGGTTGAAAAGGTTGCCATTTATAGTTGCTTTGTATGAGAGGGTTGTTTCATTCATGTGCTCATATGCTTAGTTTTTTTTCAAACACTGAGACAATTGCATCTTACTAATAGGAGCAAAAAAAGTGTTTTGAGCAACAAACTCAATCTTCTGATATGTGAATTACATTTTACTAATCCAGTATGTAAGATTGGAAAAAAAGTCTGACATTTATATATATATATGACTAGTACTATCACTGCTTTTTATAAATGTATAAATAGGAAAGTAAGACAAAGTTTGTGTCAGGGACAGATGAAATTAATTTACAATATGTTGCTATGGATGTTCATATTCCCTTGTGCTGATTTACTTCTTTCTCTAAATAGTAAAAAAATGCACTGTACTGTAGTGGTTAAAGTTACATATAATAATGTATTTCAAGATGTCAAAGATTGATATATGTATATATGATCTGCTGGTCACAGAAAATGTTTTCTTTGAATTTTGGGACGTGTAGTTCTGTTTATTTCTATGTAAAAGAGGACAAGAACACTCAGAAATTAAAGAAGAAAAAATGTACTGTAGTTATATATGAATTATGAATTTGAGAAACTTGTGACCACTCTATTAGATATTCTTTAGCATAGCTCTTTCAAAATTGTAAAGCAGGTTAGTATATGCTTAGATGGTGAGATATGTTGTTTAATCTTGTAGTAAGTCAGGTGTGTAGTATATAGCTGCTAGACATAGTTAAACATGCACTCTTTAAGCACGAGTCAGGTTTACTGATGTTGACTGTCCTGGTGGAGTCTGACTGCCAGCTTGACTTTCATGTAACATCTGTTTGTGAAGTGCAGAATACTTGTTTTAAGATGGATAACTGAGCTGTGGATATATACTGTACATGTGCCATAAAGCATGGTATTTTCTGCTTAAACAAATGTAAATTGTTTTGAGTTTTAGTAACTTATGCACACACTCCTTTTGCAAATACTACATATGGTATTTCACACATAATGTAGGTGAATTAGATATTTCCAAATCATATTGGGTCACTGTCACCCACTGACTATTCAACAATAGAAAAGCAAACACACACTAAAATACCAAATGAGATAGTAAGAGAAGTACCTATACAATATTTCACATAGAGAGGCAGAACGTACATTGATTTAGCGCTAATGAAGGCAGATGCACAGACACTTAAATAACCCAATACTCACTACTACACCTAGGTGGCAATCCACGCATCCCCTACATATAGATTTAGAGAAGCATTCATGTCACAAAGAGAGGCAGTCATTTAGTGGGAAACACATATACACATACAATCACAGCCCCAGATAGGAACAGAGACAATCATTAACATTTCTGCTAAGGAACCAACCCTTTCAAATATTTCATGCAGAGAAGTACCCTTTCATTATGTCTCAAGCTTGCTATACTTGAGCCTGTGTCAGTCATTTCAATGCTAGGACTGTCTTGTCACTTAAAACTCCTACACAAGGTGTAAACTGTTCTTCAACCACATATAACTAACTAAGGTAGCCTATGGCTATGCCATAGGATTGGGTGCTATGTGTCTTAAAGGTATCACATGTAGTCTGAGGTTTCTGTGAGCTATATGCAGTCCTACAGATCTAAGTGCCCAATTAAACATCCAGCATTTCACCCAGACTTTAATCTGACATACCTAAGTAGTAGAGACTGCAACAGAAGCACCTAAATATTTACTCTCATACACAAGCAGAACTGATTTGTATTTAGTGCTAATGGAGACACTTGCCCACATAGTTAAATCACCCAATAGTCACTAGCACACCCAGGAGGCAATCCTGTTACAAACACCTTTACAGAAGAATGCATGTCACAAAGAGAAGCAGTCATTTGCTAACAGACTTATATTCATGTCCAATCATAGCCCCACATACATATTGAGACATTTGTTCAGATATCTGCTGAAGAACGGACACTCAAGTCTACTGAGCAGAGAACTTGGATTAGGAGTTAGACCTGGTATACTTGAGATTGTGCTTACAGTTCTATTGCTAGGCCAACTTTCACATTTAATTGTTCAACAGAAGTTATGAACTGCTCTTCTACTACACATAACTACCCACTAAGGTAACGTGTAGCTAGGTCATAGTGCACAGTACTATGTACTTAAAAGATAATAGAGGTAGGCTGAAAATTCAGAGAGCTGTGTGCAGTCCTGCAGACCCATGAGTACATCCACCATAGCATTTGGACTTTAATCTGATGTACCTAATTATTAAAGCATTCACACACTAAAACAACTAAAGAGACCGTGAAAGAAGCACCTGAATAGTCACTGTCGCACACAGTCAGAATTAATATATATATCTAACGCTAATGTAGAAACTTGAACATACAGTTAAATTACCCAATTCTCACTAACACACCTAGTTGGCAATGTATGCAGCCTGTTACAGGCACATTTACAAAAGCATACATATCACAAACAGAAGCAGTCAGTTACTAAGAAACTTAGATACATATCCAATCACAGCCCCACATTCCAACTAAGACACTCATTCAGATATCTATTGAAGAACTGATACTTTCAAATCTACTCTGCTGAGAAATAATGCTTCTACTATGTCTCAGGCCTGGTATACTTGAGCTCAGGCATACAATTTTAATGATACTTTAACCTTATCGTTTAATAGTCCTGCAGAAGGCATGAACTGCTGTTGTACCACAAAAAAACTAACCACTAAGGTAGCCTTTAGCCAGGCCATAGCACACAGTGCTATGTGCGTAACAGATAACATACATATGCAATCACAGCCCCAGATAGGAACAGAGACAGTAATTTACATATCTGCTAAACAACTGACCCTTTCAAGTGTACCATGCAGAGAAGTAACCTTGCTTTATGTCTCGAGATTGCTATATTTGAGCTTCTGCATGTAATTGTAATGCTAGGACTGTCTTGTCACTTAAAACTCTTCCACAAGGTGTGCATTGCTCTTCAACTACACATAGCTAACCACTAAGGACCTCTCAGGACCTCTATGTAATTGCTACTGCAAAGTGCACAAATAATAATAATAATAAAATCAAGTGAATAAAAATAATACAACCATGTCACCCGGGATCCTAGGTGTACAAGAAATCCTCTGCGAGTGGCGTTGTGCAGTTAACCACTGTAACACAAGCAAATGAAATTATTAAACTAAGTTTCCTTTATCTGTGAGGTAGATACAAACAGATATTCACAATTAATAACATCATATTAGGACTTTGTGTCCATTCATTCTAACCCTGGCGAATCTCACCATAATGTGCCTCATTATTCCATGGGATAATGAGGCACATTATGTGCTCATTCCTCATTTGCTGAAACATGTCGACTCCATTAACAACAATGACAGTTATTTGTTGAAAACTGTCATTTTTTGCACTGTTTTTAGTCTTGAACACTGAGTGATACTAATAAATAATTTGTTCTCTCATTGCTCAATTTTAATTCACTTTTTGTAGATTAGTCTTGCACTGCAAATCATTTTTCCCATTACTATTGATAATTATTTCACATCTGTACGTCATTGAGTGACTCATAAGTTGGTTTTGGGACATTATCTTTTTTTTTTTTGGTCCTCATCTCACCTTTCAAGCCTCTGCGGGTCTTATGAAGCAGCCTTCGTTATCTGTCGCCCCTACGGCTTACCGCACTCGCTTGGGTCGTCCGACCAGTCCCATTGTTTTGTAAGGGACCCTGGTGTAATCATAAGACCAATGATGTTACAGTAATCTTAGGTTCTTACCCCAGCTCACGAGAGGGTGCCAAATGTTCGTGATCTTATCCTCCACTCCATCATACTCCAATCGTGCCATAGAGAATGCAGCTTCAAGCCAATCCTCCCTTTGCGGGGGTAATGGGTCTTTCCACCTCTTACACACTTCCCTTCTAGCCAACAGTATCAAATACAATAATAGACCCCTGTCTTTCTGCGAGAGGTTCTGACTGAGGCGACCATCGTCTCCAAAGAATACCAATTGCATATTTATCTCAATGGTGGTGTTGAAAATGTCCAGTAAATTGTCTCCCACATCAGTCCAAAATCTTGTAAGTGTTAAGCACTCATAAAAGATATGTAGGTCATTGGCAATAGGTGTCGCACATCTGGGGCATTTGGGGACAGGATCTGGGGCGAACTTTGCAATTTTTGTAGGGGTGTAATAGAGTCTATTAATAATGAAGAAATGTTTTTTTTTAAACAGGCAGATTTAACAAATCTATACAAGGTCTTTAATGAAGATTCATACAAAGAGTCTGCTGATGGCCCAAATGGGGTTTCCGTCCACACTGCAGCAAGGGCAGGTGTCTCATGGTCCTCGGCATCCAACAAGCTGTTGTACCACATAGATATTTCCTTATTCAATGGGCATATCCCTTGCAACAGATCTTCAATCTCTCTGTTTCCACTGATCTCCCGCTATTCTGCCTCATACCATGATGTTAACTGTATGTACTTGAATCTCGAGAGCCCCGGGCCGATCTTTGCCCTCAGGTACTCCCAGGGATATATCCCCCCAGTGTCTAACAGTTCGGACCAAATTCTGATACCTGCCCTCTTTATCGGCAATGCCAAGCTATCCTGCAGGCAGTCCGGAGTTCCTGGTGCATCCCACACGGGGCATTATCAGAGTAGTATCCAATGCCCCAGCTACGCCTGAGCCTGCACCATAACTCCAGAAATGCCCTTAATACTGTTCCCATGATGCACTGGGCCAGGGACAGACTAATTTGCATATAGCCAGGTTCTGAGCTGGGATGGGGCAGTGAGATAAATAACGGTGATGGATCAAGCCCTGATCTTTGGACTGGGTAAGAGTGGTCTGCTTAATTCAGACACTCTGTTCATCACCACCCCCTTTTCTGTATCCTTAATACTTTCAGGCGCACCCTCTTGAAGAACCTAGTTGATCCAAATGTATACAGAAACGCCTCACCATCTCCTCCCCCTTCTACCCGCACCATTTTGCCCAGCAGCCTCCCCCAGGCTGATTCCCCAGGCTTCACTAGCAGCATCAGTATGCTTTTGAACTGGAACGCTGCTGCATATAGCCTTACATCTGGGAGGGCTAACCCACCTTTTTTTAGTCTGCGTCTAAGTTTTTCCATGCCAGGCGAACCCCTTTATTTCCCCAAATAAAACTGCTGATCTTACTCTGTACTTTCATCAAACTTTTACTCGGAAATGTTAATGGGATTGAAGAGAAGAGGTAGGACAGCTTAGGAAGGATAATGATCTTTACTAACTGGTTTTCCCATAGATGGTCAGTGGGAGATTTCTCCATCTACTAAATAGACTGTCAATTTCCTTTACCACCCTCTTTAGATTCAACTCGGGAATCTTTTCAATTTCCTTCACTACATAAATCCCCAAGTATCTCATCTCTTCACTTACTGTCCCTGGCCACTCCAGGTTCCAACACATCACCTCTGTCTACGTTTTATTAACAAGAAACCCAGAGAGCGATCCAAACTCACACATACACTCTTCCACCCTTGTGATAGCTGTGTCTGGGTCACTTGTATACAGTATCAAGTCGTCAGCATACAGAGCTATTTTTGAGCTATATTGTTCTGATCTGAATGGGTAGATTGAATCATCCAGTCTGAGCATCTGGGCTAATGGCTCCACGTACACATTAAACAAAAGAGGTGATATCGGACACCCCTGCCTCGTTCCTCTCTGAATATTAAAACTCACGGTGAGGAACCCATTCAGAAATATTCGGGCAGAGGCACCCTGATAGCAGTTCTGGAGGGTCTGTATAAAGATTGGACCGAAACCCATAGCCTTCAGAACCTCCCATAGATATACCCAGCAAACTCTATCAAAGGCCTTGGCCGCGTCAACAGCGACAACGGCCAAGAGTTCTGTTCTCTGGATAGCCAGGTCGAAGTTACCTATAAGGAGCTGTGTTTGTTCCTGGATATATCTACCTGCGACAAACCCTTTCTGATCTGGATGTATTAACTTAGGTATCAGTTTGGCTGTGGTACTGAAAATTTTGGACCTATGTTATAAACATCGTCATATCATGACGATCTTGATATCAGCAGACCGAAAATGGCCAGTATACTATGCACAAGCATTTTCGTCATATTCGAGTGACGTTTTCACCCTGAAAATGTCATTTTCGTCCTGAACCCTTGGGTTCCATTTTGTGAACGGCAGCCATTTTGTGATTGCCCTCACATAGGCCGGTGACTAAGGCCAAAACGAGTCTAAAGGACACGTACACCTCCGCTGGCTCCTACACGACCTGGGCAAGCTGACTCCACTGCCCAAGGCCAAACCTGTTTGGGCAGTTCCTCTCCCAGTGGCCGGTCGAGATAGTATCAAGGCACAACATGCCAGAAACCCTTCACCGCACACAAACCCTTCCTAATCTTACACACATCTGCTCCTGTTTCTTTCTTTATGACTTGCTTTACGAGGAGGAGGCGCCCGTTTATATTGGGGTTTCGTCGATATCTGATGAAAATACTGGGCCTTGCCAGGTAATTGATTGTGGGCTGAACTAACTGAAATATGGGCTTGTCATCATGACTCTGCTTTTTCTTTGTAGTGAAAATATGTGAATGATCAACTGTAAAACAAAGAATGTTTGCCTAAAGCATAATATTTTGTATAAAAAGAGAAGGCTGGCTTTGTAAGTTTGAGCAGTCTCCTGAGAATATACATCGTGTTGTACTTCTAGGACGCCTGTTACTTGGTTGCAGCCAATAAACTCGATCTTTGACTTCACCTAGAAGACTCTGAGTTTCTGTGTCTGAAACAGGAAGGACCCGAAGTCATAGGGTGTTGTCCCTGGCACCGCTGGGTTACCGGTTCAGTACCGGTTCTGAATAACCCAGTACTTCAGTTGGCGCCCAGCGTGGGGAGATATCAGCGGTACCGGTCCAAGCCAGAGGTTTGTGAGGAGCTTCGTGGGAAAATTCTGGAGGAAGGCCGCCACTTCATCGACCCCTGCATGTCGACGTGGTCCGAAAGTCTTTGCTGCGAGGTTCCCCGCTTCCCGACGGCTACGAAGGACTGCTGCCCTGACTATCGCCCTGTTTTTGACCCTTGATGACTTGGTAGAGCGAAACGATAGACGAGTCTTCTGGTGACGTCATCGATACCTCAGTTAAGTATAAGTGGGATCTTTGATTTGGAACTTGCAAGTACCAAAGCCGAGGGACTCGTGTATTCACGAGACTATCGTAATCGATAATCCTTTGAAGTTTGAAGCTAGACTAGAGAGCGAAGATGCCTGGTCTTAGCAGACTTGGAAACTTGTTTTGTCTTGGTTGTAATAGGGATTCCCGATTGGAGGACTCGTGTCCGGTTCCTACGATTGGAACTCCAACCTATGAGCTCTACGTGAAACATGGAGTAGGCCCCATCACATATAATGAAGTATGGATCCGATACACCAGAAAAGATGGTGTCTTAAAATGGCCCCAATATGGTAGTTTTGACACAGAGACTTTTTAAGAAGAAAGCCCGGCCGGCGATGTTTGACTCTTTCCGCCTATGGCGAAAGGAAGCCAAACAGAAAGAAATTAAATTAGCTAAAAAGAATAAAAGAGAAAAGGGTATCTCGATAATGCAAGCTGCTATGCAATATAAAGATGATGTGGAAGAACAAGCGAGTGAACAGTTGCACAGGCAACGTAAAATGGCGATCGATAAATGCTATCCTGTTCTGCCACCTCTCCAGCAGGATACAGCGAAAGAACTTGAGAAAGACCCCCTAATGTCGCATTTGTTGAGTTCGCCACCCCCAATGCGCAGAGTGCTACAGCACCTCCGCAACCTTTAGTCGTGCAACCCCCGATTGTTGTGCCTCAAGTTCTTCCACAGCCACCAGCTGCTTTTCAGTTGGCTCCTACTCTTCCGGTGCAGCCTCCTCAAGGGCCACCGGCTTTGACATCTGCTCTGCCTTTACTTCCTACAACTTTGACCACTATATCGACTACCACTCCTGGCATTCCTCTTGACACGGCCTCTGCATCTGCCTTGCCTCACTCTGCTTTTCCGCCTGTCCTTTCATCGACCTCCCCCTCTGTTCACCAGAGAATGACTAGCACTGTTGCTAGCCTTCTATATCCTCTCTTTGGAGCAACAGGTGTAACTCCTGTCGCAGAGCGTAAACAGTTACGTAGCCAATTGCCTGATTCTAGGGAGAAGGAAACATTGAATTATTTGGCACATAAATGGGTTACTGACCCGGTGAGATATGAGCTAGAATCTGTTATGGATGTCTTCCATCAATGGGAAGCACCGAAACAGAGATACGTTTTTGAGAAAATGTGTACTTTTCTTTGTGAGGATTTAGAGGAAAATGATTTAGAGCCTAATCCGCCTGAGTTGTGTCGTGTCCGGTTCGATTTTGCAAAAGGCACGATTGTGGGTCCAGATGTTAAGAAAGCAGTCGCGACATTGTTATCGCTTAGGAGTGGAACTATTTCTCGGTCATTGTTTGAGTCTGATTCCTCTGTTAAAAAGAAGGTAAGACAGTATCCAATGAGAGAAGTACCCCCAGTTTGGAAAGAAGGGGATCTACAAGCTAACCCACCTATTCAGCCTCATTTTCAGCATGTTTGGGTACATGTTCCATGGAAAAGAGCTGAAGTCTTGGCCCTTAAACAGACATTGCCTGATCCCCGTAAAAATCCTGCAGGATATTACAAGGAATTGTCACAGACTGCAGGCTCTTGCATTATGAATTTAGCCGACATAGACATGTTGTTTGGAAATGTTGTTCCACAGCCTTTATGGGGAAAGATTCGTCATGCGGATCATGATCAAGAGTTAGGTGACTCATGGGCTAATATTAGTGCTGCGAATGACCGACAAGTTGGTGGTGCTAAACCCGAGCCTTTAGTAGCAGATCTCCCTGGTAGGATCATTAATTACATGAAGACTTTAATGCCTGCGATGCGAGTGAACTGGGACAAATTATCTGCGTGTAAGCAGAAGAAAGATGAGACCATGTCTGATTTCTTCACCAGGTTCGAAGAAACGTTTATCGACCACAGTGGTCAAGATATGAGTACAGAAGGTGGTCAACGGTTGTTCGTTGACAAGTTCGTGCATAATTTGCTTCCCGAGTTGTGTAAGAAATTAAAAGATTCAGAAAGTTCGTGGGCCGTTTCCTCTTCAGCACAGATATTGGCTACTGCCCAGTATTCCGAAAATCGAGATAAAGATGAGAAAGATAGAGCAGACAAGAAAACGAAAGAGTTAAAAACGAAGGTCCTATTACAACAGGCGTACCCGCCTCGTGGTGGTCAGAGTAACTATCAGCTACCTCAACAGTTTCAGAGGAACTCGCAAAGGTTCGAGTATCCTCAACAGCGTGTTCCTGTAGGCCCTAATCAGTGTTCATATTGTAAAGAAGAGGGTCATTTCAAGTATAGTTGCCCTATTTTGTTACAGCGTATGAATGGTGCTTCTGCTGCAAGAGGTCGAGGTGTTCCACAAGCGCCTAGAGGTAGAGGACGTGGAAATTTCCCCCAGAACGTGCGTTCCCTTCCGCCTCAAAATGCAATGAATAGGTTTGATCAGCAGAATAACGCGTCTAGTAGGACAGCTCAGTACTATGCTGATGACTACTATGCAGAAGATGAGAATATGGAAGGTAATGATTGCTAGGACAGCCATAGACAAAGAGAGGGAGTTGTTTCAGTTCCAGTAGATCAGAGTGGACCTTATGTTGAGGTGATTACATCAGGTGTGTCAGAGCCTTTTCTGTTGGATACTGGTGTTACAAAGAGCTCTATTATGCACTCTACACTCCCTGGTGCACCTTTGTCTGGCGAAATGAATGTTTCAGTAGGTTTTTCTGGCGCCCCAGTTAGGAACCCGATTTCTAGTCCTATGTCCCTTTCTGTTGGACCTTGTGAATTAGAAGCACCCCTTATTCTGACAACAGGTTGTGGTGAAAACTTGTTAGGATTGGATCTGTTGAAAAGATTGTATGCAACTTTGTATTGTTCTCCTTCAGGATGCAACTTACACTAGGTAAGAAAGTAGTCTCTCCAATGTATTTGTCGAGGGATAAACTTCCGACAGAGTTGTCGTCTCTTCCTGAAGTTCTTTGGGCTACTAGTCCTAATGATGTGGGTCTTTTGGAAATACCGCCATATGTTGTGACATTAAAAGCCAATGTTAAAATGCCACGAATTCCCCAATACAAGATCTCTAGTGAAGGTGAAAAAGCGTTGCTAGCGATCATTTATGATTTGATTGAAAAAGATGTAATTGAAGAGACAAGAGGCAACGTTTGCAATAGTCCTGTTCTGCCTGTTTTGAAACGCACTGACCCTTCTCAGCCACCTGTTTACAGATTCGTGATGGATCTTAGAGAGGTGAATAAAATAGTTGTGCCACAATTTCCAGTTGTTCCTGATATTACTGCCCTATTGACTATGATTCCAGATTCCACGACTTGGTTCTTGGTGATTGACTTGAAGAATGCGTTCTTCAGCATCCCGATTGCCGAGGAGAGTAGGGATATTTTCGGCTTCAGTTTAGGAGGTCGAATCTTCCGCTTCAAACGCGCTCCCCAGGGCTACTGTGAAAGTCCATCTATATATAGTCAAGCCTTAAAAGCACAGCTTGACACAATTGTTTTACCTGATGGCGCTACACTTATTCAGTATGTTGATGATCTGCTTGTTGCTGCAGATACTGAGGAAATCTGTAAAGAAGCCACGTTGTCATTGTTGCGTCATTTGTCTGATTTACATCACAAAGTGTCTCTTTCCAAATTGCAATATTGTCGACAAGAAGTGACCTACTTAGGTCATCTCTTATCGAAGGAGGGAAGGAAACTGACCCCAGAAAGAATTCAGGCAATAGCGAAATTGAGTGTGCCTAGGACACAGAGAGAAGTGCGTGCTTTCTTGGGTATTACATCATATTGCAGACAATGGATACCGAATTTTTCTTTGTTGGCCAAACCTTTGGTGGCATTAACTTGTAAAGATACACCGCCTCCCCTTCCATGGTCTGAAGAGTGTCAGAAAAGTTTTTCCGAATTGCGCAATGCATTATGTTTGGCTCCTGTGTTGGGTACCCCCGACTACAGTAAGCCTTTTACATTGTATGTCCATGAGAAAGAAGGTTGTGCATTGTCAGTGTTGACACAGTTGTCTGGGAACAGGCAGCGTCCATGCGCGTATTTTTCGTCAACTTTAGATCCGGTAGCTAAAGCGTTGCTGAGTTGCTTAAGAGCCACAGCAGCAGCAGCTGTTTCTATTCGACAGTCTGCTGGTTTAGTCATGAATAATACATTGGTTGTGATGGTTCCACATGCAGTGGACACGTTGTTAAACCGGACCAAGACACAGCGCTTAACTAGTGCTCGATTGTCAGGTTATGAGCTAACACTGTTAGCGAGTCATGTGCACATAAAAAGATGCAACACGCTTAACCCAGCTACGTTGTTGCCGATTGTAGCAGAATTAGATACTTCTGAACAGCATGATTGTTTTCTCAGAACAGAAGAAGAAACGAAAGGGAGAATATACCTTCAGGACACTCCTCTTGTGAAGTGTGATGGTACCTTATGGGTGGATGGTTCATGCTCTAAGCTTCCGAATGGTGATACGACTGCGGCATATGCTGTTAAAACTTTGCGTACGATTGTTGAAGCTGCACGTATCCCACATAATTCAGCTCAAGCAGCAGAATTGATTGCACTTACGAGAGCGTGTGTGTTGTCGAAAGGAATGAAGGTGAACATATATACCGACAGCCAGTATGCATTTGGTGTGGCTCACAGTTTTGGACGATTGTGGAAAGAACGTGGGTTTCTGACTTCGCATGGAGCTAAGATACAGCATGGTCAGTTGGTTAATGAGCTTCTCGAGTCACTTACCTTGCCGTTGCAAGTTGCGATTGTAAAATGCAGTGCACACAAGAAGGTGACTGATGATGTTGGTCGTGGAAATGCATTTGCTGATGAAGTCGCAAAAGAAACAGCAAAGGATGTGATGAGTCGAATGTATGTTGCGGGCCCTGCAAGATGGATTGGTGACGTGGGAATGTGTGAAGACACGATAGAGAGTGTGAAGTCTATTCAAGCTGAAGCTACAGAGAAAGAATTGAGTGTGTGGAGAGAAAGTACGGGTAAATTGGATGCCAATGGTTGTTGGGTTGAATTGTCAGAGCATTAGCGATGGTTGTTACCCGTGCGTATGTGCTTGCAGTGGTTACAATGGCCCATGGAATGGCTCACATCAGTGTGAAAGGGATTTGTAAGTTGTTGGCTCCAGTATGGCAAAATGCTGGAATTCCTAAGTGTGCAGAGAATGTGGTCAAGAATTATATGGTATGTCTGAAATACAATCCTGGTAGGGGAACCCCAACTCCAGCTGGTCATTTTGCGCCTCCAACGTATCCGTTCGAGGTTTTGCAGCTAGATTTCATCCACATGAAAAGGTGCAACAATGTGAAATACGTACTCGTTGTTGTTTGTGCCTTTTCAAGATGGGTAGAAGCATATCCCTTAAAGGACAACACTGCCTTGTCCACAGCTAAAGCCCTTGCCAAAGAGTTCTTCCCTAGGTTTGGAATGCCGAGAATGGTCTGGAGTGACAATGGGAGTAAATTTGTGGGTCGAGTGGTGAAGAAACTATGTGAAGGGCTAGGCATCCAACAGAAATTCCATGCTGCAAATCACCCCCAATCAGCTGGACTAGTAGAGTGCTACAATGGCACGTTAAAACTGAAATTGGCCAAAATCCAAGCAAGCTCTGGTCTTAAATGGCCTGACGCTCTGCCTTTAGCACTCCTATCAACAAGAATGACTGTGCATTCGCGAGTGGGACTTAGTCCGTATGAAATAGTGTTCGGCCGTACGGCCAACATATGGGGAGTGCCAAGGCCGACAAAATTCAGTGAAATCGAACACCCTGTACTGCTTGACTATTTGTACGAATTGACGGCTAAATTGCGTGTTTTACACCAACAGGTTCACTATACTCTGCCTCAGGTCTCTGAAGCTCCAGGACATCTGATCGATCCTGGATCCTGGGTGCTGGTCAAGAATTTCCAGCGAACAAAGAATGACCAGCCCCGGTGGACCGGCCCTCACCTAGTTCTTCTCTCAACAAGATCAGCTGTTCGAGTGGAAGGAAAGAAGAACTGGATCCACGGCGTACACTGCAAGAGGGTACCGTTGCCTCTGCCATATGACCGGTGGGTCCAGGAGGGTGTCGCCGACTCTGAGACTGAACCTGTGCCTTGTTTTCTACCTTTCAGTGATGCACGCATAAAAGGAACAATTTCTGAACAAAAAAAAGTGACAATCTTTTGCAGGAAGCTGTGCCACCGTCAATTCGATTGGACACTACAGAGCCTGAACTCCTGTTTCAAGACCAGACAGTATCTGGGAAGCAACGCTATAATCTGAGGCCGAGAACTATGTACAAATAAAATTTTCCTTTTCTTTGCTAAATTTTGAAAGTGCAGCTCTCTCATCTGAGAAACTTTTTTATTTTTGTTTTTCGAACCACCATCCGGGTTCAGCTGTAGGGTCGCGGTTGCCCAAGTCTTTGGGGTGCAGCTGAAGACGTTAGGTCGACAGTTCTGGTTGGTCTAAGGGAGTTGCCCTGGACTGACAGAAGCATCCCTTAGCATAGAACACCCTACCATCGCGAGCAGCATTTTAGAGAGGATGGAGTTTTTCGAGATGGAGAGACCTGCCAAACAAATGAACTTTAAGACTACAATTTGCAGAATGATGACCAAGAAACGTTTTTTTATACTATGCATTTTCATGTTGTTCAGTGTTATGATGTTTTTAATAGGATATGTTTTATTCTCTTTTCGAGTGACATTTGCACCCACTACATCGCCCATACCTCCTCCTACTGTTTCCTCACATTCTTTCCACCCTTTTCCTGAACATGAATCCGCTAGGAGATTAGAGTTTATTAATAACTCCTTCGTTCAGCTTTTGCACCAACACCAACTAGTAATGAACACGACTAACTGTTGGGTGTGTGGTCTTATGCCTCACACAACGGATAAAGGTATCCCTTATCTGGTCCTGCCTTTCAACCATAATGGTTCCGTTTGGGCATACAGAACAATGTTCATCTACGCACATGAAGTCTACCCCCTACGTTCTGTGAAAGATAATCCTAAGAATAGTGCTCTAGTTAAGGGTATAGGAGACATGATTAGGGAAGATATTTCATATGAGACTATCCCGAGAGATGAGACACTAGTAAATATAGGATGGAACGTGACCGGATATGGAGTTACCCTGAGTGAGAAACAGCAAGCTAAGAGATCCTCCCCGATTTGGATTGTACCCCATCAGGGTCACCTATGTCTGCAAGGTACCGGCAAGAATCCCAGAGCTCAGTTAGGGAAGAGCATCTGCACTGAGACATACGTTTTTGCGTCTCAGACTTCCCCTTCGCTCTTAGCAGCTAAGGGTACCTATTTCATCTGCCATGATAGAGCCTATACATGGTTGCCCCCTGACTTTTCGGGCACATGTTTTGTTTCATTCCTGTTGCCTCCCACCTACACCGCTGCGGCAGATTATCACAAGACAAGGATAGTTAGAGGTGTCTTCAGTAACAAAGACACTACAGGACAAGAATTTGGAGACTTCTTTAAGGGTTTTCTGCCGTTTTGGGGACCCATGGTTAACAGCAGGAACATAAGGCAATTGACAAGGGTGATTGAATCCACCATAGTTGAAACTACCGGTGCCCTTAGTAACTTGACCGCTGAGCTCCTGTCGGATCGTCTTATGACCCTTCAGAACAGGAGCGCGTTAGACGTCTTACTTGCAGACCGAGGTGGGGTATGTAAAGTGATCCAATCGAGTTGCTGTGTTTTCATTCCAGATAACGCTCCAACGGTGTACCAGGCCATCTCCAAACTGCATAAGATTTCCGAATCTATTCATGTAGACAAAGGAGATTCGTCTTTAATGGGATGGTTCTGGGAACTGGTATCCGCCTGGGGATGGAAAATTCTGATGGTCATTGGGATGATCTTAGCCATTCTTTTCCTGTTCTGTCTGTGCGTACAGTGTGGTCCTGCAATATGTGGCCTCTGTGCCACATCATGTGTAAGGAAACCTGTATCGAGGGACGAGCTAAGTAATAGGATGATGCTACAGCAACATCTCAATGACTTTATGAATATAGACCTGGACTCAGATTAGCATGAGTATAGGTTATTGCCTATGTAAGGGCAAAAGGAGGATCTGTGGTACTGAACATTTTGGACCTATGTTATAAACATCGTCATATCATGACGATCTTGATATCAGCAGACCGAAAATGGCCAGTATACTATGCACAAGCATTTTCGTCATATTCGAGTGACGGTTTCACCCTGAAAACGTCATTTTCGTCCTGAACCCTTGGGTTCCATTTTGTGAACGGCAGCCATTTTGTGATTGCCCTCACATAGGCCGGTGACTAAGGCCAAAACGAGTCTAAAGGACACGTACACCTCCGCTGACTCCTACACGACCTGGGCAAGCTGACTCCACTGTCCAAGGCCAAACCTGTTTGGGCAGTTCCTCTCCCAGTGGCCGGTCGAGATAGTATCAAGGCACAACATGCCATAAACCCTTCACCGCACACAAACCCTTCCTAATCTTACACACACCTGCTCCTGTTTCTTTCTTTTTGACTTGCTTTACGAGGAGGAGGCGCCCGTTTATATTGGGGTTTTGTCGATATCTGATGAAAATACTGGGCCTTGCCGGGTAATTGATTGTGGGCTGAACTAACTGAAATATGGGCTTGTCATCATGACTCTGCTTTTTCTTTGTAGTGAAAATATGTGAATGATCAACTGTAAAACAAAGAATGTTTGCCTAAAGCATAATATTTTGTATAAAAAGAGAAGGCTGGCTTTGTAAGTTTGAGCAGTCTCCTGAGAATATACACGGCGTTGTACTTCTAGGACGCCTGTTACTTGGTTGCAGCCAATAAACTCGATCTTTGACTTCACCTAGAAGACTCTGAGTTTCTGTGTCTGAAACAGGAAGGACCCGAAGTCATAGGGTGTTGTCCCTGGCACCGCTGGGTTACCGGTTCAGTACCGGTTCTGAATAACCCAGTACTTCATGGCCAATCTCCCTGCTAAAATGCCCATAAAGATCTTATAATCGGCATTCAGCAGGGAGATTGGACGATAAGAGTCTGCCTTTTTTTAATCATTGCCAGGTTTTAATATCAGAACTATTATTGCCTCTTTCCAGGTGTTGGGGACCTTTCCAGCTAAGCTATAGGTTTAATTAAAGGTATCTTCCAATCGTTCTAGGAGCTCCCCTTTAAGGTGTTTATATATTTCACTCGGGAGTGCATCTGATCCAGCGGCTTTTTTGTTCTTGGATTTATTTATCTGAGCTGCGATATCCTCTGACGTAAAGGGGGCATCTAAGTTGTTTTTGCTTTCTTCTGAGAGTACGGGGAGTTGTTTATTGCTGAGAAATGACTGAATCAAACTTGGCAGGGGGCCAAGTCTTCCCTATACAGTTCAGAGAACATAGAGAGAAGACAGGTCTGTATATCCTCGGTCTTATTTGAAATATCCCCGCTAGCGTTGATTTTGAGTTCTTTTATGTCATTCCTAGCTCGGTCAGTTCTGGCTTTCCATGCTAATAAGGCACCAGCCTTTTCCGCATATTCATAGTTCTGCATCCTACTGGTATCCCACTGCACCCTACATTTAGCTTCTAGTCTCCCTCTGTATTCTGATCTCGCCTCTTCCAACTTCCCCAAGATCTGAGTGAGTTGCTCCCGGTCCCCGTTTCTAGCGCCGTCTCTTTCTCTCTCCAAACCACTTATCTTCTCTTCAATACCCTTTAGTGCCCCAGCTTCGATCTTATTCTTAGAACAGATAATTCCGTGGGGGTTTCCCCCTGAGCCAGGCCTTGTAGGCGTCCCAAACTACATCAGGTGTTGTAGAGCCTGAGTTCAGCAAGAAAAACTCCAAGGACGGGGCCTGTACAGCGGCAATCACCTCGGGGTCCTGCAGCTTGGCCCTGTTGAGGGTCCATCTTAATGCTTGCTGCTGTACCTCCTTAATCTGATAAAGAAAATATAGGGGTGCGTGGTCGGACAAGTGACTCGGGAGGACTGAAACTTCTCGTAGATTGGCTATTGAGCCTCTATCTAGAAAAATGTAGTCAATCCTAGATGAATGACAGTGCTTTTTGCTATAGTAGGTAAAACCCTTCTCGTCTCCTTTCTTTTCCCTCCATAAGTCAACTAAGTCCATATCATGTATCATATTGACTAATGCCCGACGTACCTTCACCGCACCTTTGTAATGGCTTAAATTAGATCGATCCTTGAGGGGGTCTATCAGGACATTAAAATCTCCCCCTATCACGTATGGTGGAGGTTCCAGCATCAGCACAGATTGTAATTTGTGAATATAAGCTGGATCGTCCGTGTTTGGACCATAAAAAGAGGCACAAACCATATCCTGGTTTTCGAATGCTAATGTAACGGTCAACCATCTCCCAGAGGAGTCAGACTGGACTTTTTTTATATTGCAGGGCGTCCCTTGTTTAATTAGGATAGCGACCTCTCTATTTTGGGCTGTTTGTTTTGAAACACCAAAACACTTTACCCACGTAGTCTTTAAGAAAATTGAGGTGCTGTCTTCATAGCTCAGGTGTGTCTCCTGTATTAGACATATTTTTGCAGTTGATAGTTCTAAATGTTTAAGAATTAACCTCTGCCTCCGAGGGCACCTTAAACCATTAACGTTCCATGTGACAAATATTATCCCTCTATTTTTTAAAGTCACACCTTCCATTGTCCTCTTTTCCTACATGAAAGCACCAACCCTTTTTTGAGGCAAGAATTGACATGGATATACAGAAGGTTTAGATGAGGTAAAAAAAAATAGTTTTTTTCCTACTGCACCCCCACCGCGTGCCCCCCTTCTACCCGAACCCCCCCTCCCATACCCCCGTGCCCTCTCTACCCATGAGGAACCCTCTCTACTGATAGGCAAAAGCCTATTTAGCCATCTCCCCCCCCTTGGAGCAACTATGTAATCCCAGTTATTTGTTACAACATTTCATACTAATTACACTTCGTTTTTAATTGAAGACCCATTAATATGTCTTAATCTTGATCTATTTCAACCCCTGCCCCTCTTTTCTGTCTCTGATCTTGGCTATGAGAGCGTCAGCTTCCTCCCCTGACCTAATCTGGTGCATATGGTTATTCCACATTACTCTCAACTGTGCTGGACATTTTAACTGCGCCTTGGCTCCTAGGCTGTTCAACTCCTCCAGCCTTTTTCCCAACTCCCACTGCCTTGCTGTGGTGATATGTGATATATCGGATCTTATATAGAAGATAAAGGGGTTAGAGCTGTTGAAATGTATGGGGCCTTCTTTTAGTGCGGTGGAAAGGATCTGTTCTTTTATGGTGTATGTCAAGAAGTTCACCAGGATCTTTCTGGGTTTCTGTTTTGTAAGATTTCTCCTGAAAGGGTCACGATGTACCCTCTGTATGTCATGCAGCCGATCTACCTCTGGTGTATCTTTTAATACTGTCCCCTTCAGTAGGGATATGACAAAACCCTTAATATCGCCCCCCTCCATGGACTCCGGCACATTCAGGATTCTTAGATCATTCCGACGCGAATAATTCTCCAAGCGCTCAATGTCTTCCTTAAGTTCCTTATTCTGTGCAGACAGCTTAGTAACCTCTGCTTCAGTAGCACTCATCGACTCCTTGATCTTAGGGAGTTCCAACTCCATTGCCTCGGTCCTAAGAGTTACCTCATCTACCCTCTTGGTCAGTTCTTCGCATGAAGCTTTTATTGCTGCCTGGTTGGCCTCAGATACTGTAAATCTGTTGGCCATCTCAGCTTGGTTAGTTTCCGATACTGTAAACGTACTGGTGATTTCTTCCTTCATGGCCAATAGTATAGCGGCCAACGTTCCTGCAGTTCCGTCTGGTTTATCTTTATGGGACTCAGTGTCTGTACTGTCCGAGGGGTCACATCGATATTTTGGCGCATCTTGCGCTATGTTCAGCATATCTGTGCTTCTGGCCGATTATATGATATCCTGCATGCCACTTGGACCGTCCTCATCTAATGCTGAATATCGATTAGTTAGACCGATGTCTGGATGTATTGTTACCTCTGCTTCCACTGGGACCGTACAGTTATCGGTGCTGCTCCCTTCGGCCCCTCCCTGTGGCGAACCTCCTAAGGTGTTTGCCCCCTGGGTAACTGAGGTAGGCTGAGAGTGCCGAGGGGACTGATTACCCTTATTGTTCTGAGCAGGCTGAGTAGAAATTGTACGCTGGGAAGGTCGAGCTTCCAGTGTGTGGCAGCTGGATACAGAGGTTGTAGTGACAGTATTAGATATTACTTTATAGTAAGTTTTAAGTTAGGGGGTAACTTTTATGCTTGCCTCTGCCACTTTAGCTCCTTTGTTTTTTCCCCTGCTTTTAATATTTTTAGGGTTTAAATACTCTTCAGAGGTGTTCTGCCTAGTTTTTCCCCTTCTTGCACGTTCCTTTATTTCCAAGATAGGGGTTGATATGCGTGGTGGATATGCAGGTTTTGCCTTAGATGTATTTAACACTGTCTTGGCCCTTAATGTATACCTGTTTCTTATCTCAGGGAACTGGCTTTCCTCTGTGTTACTAGCTCCGTTTGTATTCTCTTTACCACCAGCGCCTAAGCCCTTGTCACCGCTTCCCTCTACATCCATACACCTTACCGAGGTACTCTTAAAATTGCTGTTATATATTTGGGGGTTAGATCCTCTGAGAGCACTGGCCCGTGTGCTGCTCTCACCCCCTTTGCCCCCCCCCCGGCGGCTCTCTGCCTCGAAGCTTACACCACTTCGCTCCCTGGACAGAACGTTACTTGCGGTTTCTGTTGATGCTCTCCCCGCTCTCCTCGCTTTTCCCGCCACATCAGCTCCAAAAAAACTCTCGCTGACTCTGCCACCATTGACCCGGAACTCTAACAAGGCAGAATCGCGCCTCCTCTGTAACCTGATTCAGAAAAGGGGGTGGTGATGAACAGAGTGCCTGAATTAAGCAGACCACTCTGACCCAGTCCAAAGATCAGGGCTTGATCCATCACCGTTTTTTAGCTCACTGCACCATCCCAGCTCAGAACTTGGCTATATGCAAATTAGTCTGTTCCTGTCCCAGTGCATGATGGGAACAGGGCAAACCAAACTACCAAGCCAATTCTTATAGTAGGAAGGAAACAAGCTTCCGGGGACCGGTTTCTGCCATTTCAGGCGTCGTCGGCCCGGCTTGCTTGAATCCTGATGGTGCAATGAGCAAGGGACTCACATCTGAGTATACCCTTCCACGCATATGGTGGACAAAATGATTCAGAAAAGGGGGTGGTGATGAACAGAGTGCCTGAATTAAGCAGACCACTCTTACCCAGTCCAAAGATCAGGGCTTGATCCATCACCGTTTTTTAGCTCACTGCACCATCCCAGCTCAGAACTTGGCTATATGCAAATTAGTCTGTTCCTGTCCCAGTGCATGATGGGAACAGGGCAAACCAAACTACCAAGCCAATTCTTATACTGGGAAGGAAACAAGCTTCCGGGGACCGGTTTCTGCCATTTCAGGCGTCGTCGGCCCGGCTTGCTTGAATCCTGATGGTGCAATGAGCAAGGGACTCACATCTGAGTATACCCTTCCACGCATATGGTGGACAAAATGATTCAGAAAAGGGGGTGGTGATGAACAGAGTGCCTGAATTAAGCAGACCACTCTTACCCAGTCCAAAGATCAGGGCTTGATCCATCACCGTTTTTCAGCTCACTGCACCATCCCAGCTCAGAACTTGGCTATATGCAAATTAGTCTGTTCCTGTCCCCGTGCATGATGGGAACAGGGCAAACCAAACTACCAAGCCAATTCATATACTGGGAAGGAAACAAGCTTCCGGGGACCGGTTTCTGCCATTTCAGGCGTCGTCGGCCCGGCTTGCTTGAATCCTGATGGTGCAATGAGCAAGGGACTCACATCTGAGTATACCCTTCCACGCATATGGTGGACAAAATGATTCAGAAAAGGGGGTGGTGATGAACAAAGTGCCTGAATTAAGCAGACCACTCTTACCCAGTCCAAAGATCAGGGCTTGATCATCACCGTTTTTTAGCTCACTGCACCATCCCAGCTCAGAACTTGGCTATATGCAAATTAGTCTGTTCCTGTCCCAGTGCATGATGGGAACAGGGCAAACCAAACTACCAAGCCAATTCTTATACTGGGAAGGAAACAAGCTTCCGCGGACTGGTTTCTGCCATTTCAGGCGTCGTCGGCCCGGCTTGCTTGAATCCTGATTGTGCAATGAGCAAGGGACTCACATCTGAGTATACCCTTCCACGCATATGGTGGACAAAATGATTCAGAAAAGGGGGTGGTGATGAACAGAGTGCCTGAATTAAGCAGACCACTCTTACCCAGTCCAAAGATCAGGGCTTGATCCATCACCGTTTTTTAGCTCACTGCACCATCCCAGCTCAGAACTTGGCTATATGCAAATTAGTCTGTTCCTGTCCCAGTGCATGATGGGAACAGGGCAAACCAAACTACCAAGCCAATTCTTATACTGGGAAGGAAACAAGCTTCCGGGGACCGGTTTCTGCCATTTCAGGCGTCGTCGGCCCGACTTGCTTGAATCCTGATGGTGCAATGAGCAAGGAACACACATCTGAGTATACCCTTCCACGCATATGGTGGACAAAATGATTCAGAAAAGGGGGTGGTGATGAACAGAGTGCCTGAATTAAGCAGACCACTCTTACCCAGTCCAAAGATCAGGGCTTGATCCATCACCGTTTTTCAGCTCACTGCACCATTCCAGCTCAGAACTTGGCTATATGCAAATTAGTCTGTTCCTGTCCCAGTGCATGATGGGAACAGGGCAAACCAAACTACCAAGCCAATTCTTATACTGGGAAGGAAACAAGCTTCCGGGGACCGGTTTCTGCCATTTCAAGCGTCGTCGGCCCGGCTTGCTTGAATCCTGATGGTGCAATGAGCAAGGGACTCACATCTGAGTATACCCTTCCACGCATATGGTGGACAAAATGATTCAGAAAAGGGGGTGGTGATTAACAGAGTGCCTGAATTAAGCAGACCACTCTTACCCAGTCCAAAGATCAGGGCTTGATCCATCACCGTTTTTTAGCTCACTGCACCATCCCAGCTCAGAACTTGGCTATATGCAAATTAGTCTGTTCCTGTCCCAGTGCATGATGGGAACAGGGCAAACCAAACTACCAAGCCAATTCTTATACTGGGAAGGAAACAAGCTTCCGGGGACCGGTTTCTGCCATTTCAGGCGTCGTCGGCCCGGCTTGCTTGAATCCTGATGGTGCAATGAGCAAGGGACTCACATCTGAGTATACCCTTCCACGCATATGGTGGACAAAATGATTCAGAAAAGGGGGTGGTGATGAACAGAGTGCCTGAATTAAGCAGACGACTCTTACCCAGCCCAAAGATCAGGGCTTGATCCATCACCGTTTTTAAGCTCACTGCACCATCCCAGCTCAGAACTTGGCTATATGCAAATTAGTCTGTTCCTGTCCCAGTGCATGATGGGAACAGGGCAAACCAAACTACCAAGCCAATTCTTATACTGGGAAGGAAACAAGCTTCCGGGGACCGGTTTCTGCCATTTCAGGCGTCGTCGGCCCGGCTTGCTTGAATCCTGATGGTGCAATGAGCAAGGGACTCACATCTGAGTATACCCTTCCACGCATATGGTGGACAAAATGATTCAGAAAAGGGGGTGGTGATGAACAGAGTGCCTGAATTAAGCAGACCACTCTTACCCAGTCCAAAGATCAGGGCTTGATCCATCACCGTTTTTTAGCTCACTGCACCAACCCAGCTCAGAACTTGGCTATGTGCAAATTAGTCTGTTCCTGTCCCAGTGCATGATGGGAACAGGGCAAACCAAACTACCAAGCCAATTCTTATACTGGGAAGGAAACAAGCTTCCGGGGACCGGTTTCTGCCATTTCAGGCGTCGTCGGCCCGGCTTGCTTGAATCCTGATGGTGCAATGAGCAAGGGACTCACATCTGAGTATACCCTTCCACGCATATGGTGGACAAAATGATTCAGAAAAGGGGGTGGTGATGAACAGAGTGCCTGAATTAAGCAGACCACTCTTACCCAGTCCAAAGATCAGGGCTTGATCCATCACCGTTTTTCAGCTCACTGCACCATCCCAGCTCAGAACTTGGCTATATGCAAATTAGTCTGTTCCTGTCCCCGTGCATGATGGGAACAGGGCAAACCAAACTACCAAGCCAATTCATATACTGGGAAGGAAACAAGCTTCCGGGGACCGGTTTCTGCCATTTCAGGCGTCGTCGGCCCGGCTTGCTTGAATCCTGATGGTGCAATGAGCAAGGGACTCACATCTGAGTATACCCTTCCACGCATATGGTGGACAAAATGATTCAGAAAAGGGGGTGGTGATGAACAAAGTGCCTGAATTAAGCAGACCACTCTTACCCAGTCCAAAGATCAGGGCTTGATCATCACCGTTTTTTAGCTCACTGCACCATCCCAGCTCAGAACTTGGCTATATGCAAATTAGTCTGTTCCTGTCCCAGTGCATGATGGGAACAGGGCAAACCAAACTACCAAGCCAATTCTTATACTGGGAAGGAAACACGCTTCCGGGGACTGGTTTCTGCCATTTCAGGCGTCGTCGGCCCGGCTTGCTTGAATCCTGATTGTGCAATGAGCAAGGGACTCACATCTGAGTATACCCTTCCACGCATATGGTGGACAAAATGATTCAGAAAAGGGGGTGGTGATGAACAGAGTGCCTGAATTAAGCAGACCACTCTTACCCAGTCCAAAGATCAGGGCTTGATCCATCACCGTTTTTCAGCTCACTGCACCATTCCAGCTCAGAACTTGGCTATATGCAAATTAGTCTGTTCCTGTCCCAGTGCATGATGGGAACAGGGCAAACCAAACTACCAAGCCAATTCTTATACTGGGAAGGAAACAAGCTTCCGGGGACCGGTTTCTGCCATTTTAAGCGTCGTCGGCCCGGCTTGCTTGAATCCTGATGGTGCAATGAGCAAGGGACTCACATCTGAGTATACCCTTCCACGCATATGGTGGACAAAATGATTCAGAAAAGGGGGTGGTGATTAACAGAGTGCCTGAATTAAGCAGACCACTCTTACCCAGTCCAAAGATCAGGGCTTGATCCATCACCGTTTTTTAGCTCACTGCACCATCCCAGCTCAGAACTTGGCTATATGCAAATTAGTCTGTTCCTGTCCCAGTGCATGATGGGAACAGGGCAAACCAAACTACCAAGCCAATTCTTATACTGGGAAGGAAACAAGCTTCCGGGGACCGGTTTCTGCCATTTCAGGCGGCGTCGGCCCGGCTTGCTTGAATCCTGATGGTGCAATGAGCAAGGGACTCACATCTGAGTATACCCTTCCACGCATATGGTGGACAAAATGATTCAGAAAAGGGGGTGGTGATGAACAGAGTGCCTGAATTAAGCAGACGACTCTTACCCAGCCCAAAGATCAGGGCTTGATCCATCACCGTTTTTAAGCTCACTGCACCATCCCAGCTCAGAACTTGGCTATATGCAAATTAGTCTGTTCCTGTCCCAGTGCATGATGGGAACAGGGCAAACCAAACTACCAAGCCAATTCTTATACTGGGAAGGAAACAAGCTTCCGGGGACCGGTTTCTGCCATTTCAGGCGTCGTCGGCCCGGCTTGCTTGAATCCTGATGGTGCAATGAGCAAGGGACTCACATCTGAGTATACCCTTCCACGCATATGGTGGACAAAATGATTCAGAAAAGGGGGTGGTGATGAACAGAGTGCCTGAATTAAGCAGACCACTCTTACCCAGTCAAAAGATCAGGGCTTGATCCATCACCATTTTTTAGCTCACTGCACCAACCCAGCTCAGAACTTGGCTATGTGCAAATTAGTCTGTTCCTGTCCCAGTGCATGATGGGAACAGGGCAAACCAAACTACCAAGCCAATTCTTATACTAGGAAGGAAACAAGCTTCCGGGGACCGGTTTCTGCCATTTCAGGCGTCGTCGGCCCGGCTTGATTGAATCCTGATGGTGCAATGAGCAAGGGACTCACATCTGAGTATACCCTTCCACGCATATGGTGGACAAAATGATTCAGAAAAGGGGGTGGTGATGAACAGAGTGCCTGAATTAAGCAGACCACTCTTACCCAGTCCAAAGATCAGGGCTTGATCCATCACCGTTTTTTAGCTCACTGCACCATCCCAGCTCAGAACTTGGCTATATGCAAATTAGTCTGTTCCTGTCCCAGTGCATGATGGGAACAGGGCAAACCAAACTACCAAGCCAATTCTTATACTGGGAAGGAAACAAGCTTCCGGGGACCGGTTTCTGCCATTTCAGGCATCGTCGGCCCGGCTTGCTTGAATCCTGATGGTGCAATGAGCAAGGGACTCACATCTGAGTATACCCTTCCACGCATATGGTGGACAAAATGATTCAGAAAAGGGGGTTCATCACCACCCCCTTTTCTGAATCATTTTGTCCACCATAAGCGTGAAAGGGTGTACTCAGACATGAGTCCCTTGCTCACTGCTCCATCAGGATTCAAGCAAGCCGGGCCGACGACGCCTGAAATGGCAGAAACCGGTCCCCGTAAGCTTGTCTTCTTTCTGGTGAAGAATTGGCTTGGTAGTTTGGTCTGCCCTGTTCCCATGATGCACTGGGCCAGGGACAGACTAATTTGCATATAGCCTGGTTCTGAGCTGGGATGGGGCAGTGAGCTAAATAACGGTGATGGATCAAGCCCTGATCTTTGGACTGGGTAAGAGTGGTCTGCTTATTTCAGACACTCTGTTCATCACCACCCCCTTTTCTGAATCATTTTGTCCACCATAAGCGTGGAAGGGTATACTCAGACATGAGTCCCTTGCTCACTGCTCCATCAGGATTCAAGCAAGCCGGGCCGACGACGCCTGAAATGGCAGAAACCGGTCCCCGGAAGCTTGTCTCCTTTCTGGTGAAGAATTGGCTTGGTAGTTTGGTCTGCCCTGTTCCCATGATGCACTGGGCCAGGGACAGACTAATTTGCATATAGCCAGGTTCTGAGCTGGGATGGGGCAGTGAGCTAAATAACGGTGATGGATCAAGCCCTGATCTTTGGACTGGGTAAGAGTGGTCTGCTTAATTCAGACACTCTGTTCATCACACCCCCTTTTCTGAATCATTTTGTCCACCATAAGCGTGGAAGGGTATACTCAGACATGAGTCCCTTGCTCACTGCTCCATCAGGATTCAAGCAAGCCTGGCCGACGACGCCTAAATTGGCAGAAACCGGTCCCCGGAAGCTTGTCTCCTTTCTGGTGAAGAATTGGCTTGGTAGTTTGGTCTGCCCTGTTCCCATGATGCACTGGGCCAGGGACAGACTAATTTGCATATAGCCAGGTTCTGAGCTGGGATGGGGCAGTGAGCTAAATAACGGTGATGGATCAAGCCCTGATCTTTGGACTGGGTAAGAGTGGTCTGCTTAATTCAGACACTCTGTTCATCACCACCTCCTTTTCTGAATCATTTTGTCCACCATAAGCGTGGAAGGGTATACTCAGACATGAGTCCCTTGCTCACTGCTCCATCAGGATTCAAGCAAGCCGGGCCGACGACGCCTGAAATGGCAGAAACCGGTCCCCGGAAGCTTGTCTCCTTTCTGGTGAAGAATTGGCTTGGTAGTTTGGTCTGCCCTGTTCCCATGATGCACTGGACCAGGGACAGACTAATTTGCATATAGCCAGGTTCTGAGCTGGGATGGGGCAGTGAGCTAAATAACGGTGATGGATCAAGCCCTGATCTTTGGACTGGGTAAGAGTGGTCTGCTTAATTCAGACACTCTGTTCATCACCACCCCCTTTTCTGAATCCTCTGTAACCTGGCCGCCTCTTCCCACAGCCAATATCGATTCTTCGAGACGCTGATGTTGACACCGTCCCCCTCGCTTCGCTCGTGCGGGTCTCTCTTCCAGCTGGCCTCTCGTCTCTCACCATGAGCGGGCTGACGCACACCAATATCCGCGGGCATGCTCGATCGGCAGCGGTACAGTGTGAAATAATGCGCAGGGTTAACAAAAGATTTCAGAATAATTGTAGTATGGGTCTATAAGTACTCCATAAAAATCCAGGAAAAACAGCTACTCCATGGGGGAGAGAAGGTGACTACGGCCGTTCAGCTAGCGGCCGCCTTGTTCCTTGGTTTTGGGACATTATCAACAGGTTCTAGTCTTATCATCAACAAGTCACTATAGAGACATCAGGAGGAGACCCAGATGATGAACTAGGATGGCACCTGTTGGTGACTGATGGGTATCCACAGTCTTAATAAGGTGTCCCTTTGCAACTAGGATATAGATAAGGTTTGAGTTATCAGTGAGGTAGATTTTCGAATTTAGGTAGACCCGTGGATATGTTTGTGTAGTATATGTTGAATATAGGGATTATATCCACGCTAGGTCTGTAAACATTCCCTGAGACACTTTGTGTGTTGTTTGAATCAATTCTTATCCAATATTTACATCAATTCCAAGCTATTGTCTGTATGGAACCAAAGACACAGAAGGTATCTCCGAGTGGACACCAGAAAGGGCTTAAAAGTAGAGTTGTATATTTGCCATTGGATTTGAAGCAGAATATTGAAACTGTAGAGTTACAGAGAGATTTGGAGTAAGCAATTGTAATCTTAGTGAATGGTGTTCCTACCAAGAGCTAAAATATATGGCAAGAGTTAGGAGATGTTATTAAGGTAAAGTTTGCAATATTATATCTGGTACAAAATATTATTTATTATAAAGATATAGATATTCTTCAGAATGTACCACATATCAAGGGTGATGTTTCATCATCAAGAGTTCAGATTGAAAAAGTGGATGGATCCCGATGAGAAGAAATATATGAATGCACTTTTCACCCACTACATTCTAAAGAGATCACTGGTGATGATAATGATTTCTTTCAAATAAAATAGGCAAAAAGAGCTCCCTTGAGTGTCTGGGAGAGAACTTTAGAAGCTCAATGTTTTTCCACATCTCTTCCCCACAGGAATTGGTGATAGATATGATGACTGGCCTGTACACATCCCAGCAGCCTAGTACAGATCAACTAGACTATACTCAGAAGATCCTGAAATTCACCAGTGTATTCCCTATATATTTCATCTTCTATTTGAGAGCGACTTGTCAAGACTATCTTATGCAGTGAACCAGTAAACCACATTCTGAAGACAAGTCTGAATCTACAAATATCACAGCAAGGGAATTTGTTAATAAAATTCAAGGAAAAGATGAAAACTGGGAATACAACTTAATTAAGTTGATGGTATGCCAGCGCGGCACCAGTGAATAATTGTATTATTGTCATGGTGAGTTGAAATGCATGTTGAGAAACCTAGGAGTACTGACTTGGTTTCTAACATTCAGTTGTGCTGAGTATGCATGGGCTGACCTGCTTGATTTCCTGTGAGAAGCAAACTCTAACATAAAATACATATCTAAAGACACCAGGATAACTTTGATCACTGAATCCTCCAAACATTTTCAGATATTTTAACCTCAGGTTTCAAGCGAATAAAACAATAAAAAGGAATTCACCTCTACGTGTAACTGATTTCTTTTGGTGCAAAGAGTAATAAGCTAGAGGTGAACCATATATTCGCATACTGCTATGGATAAAAGATGCCCCTCTTAGGAAAAAACACTGAATAGTCTGTTTTATCGAATATACAATAGTATGACATGTGCCATCCCAAAGGATATGGCTGACAAGGGTTTAAGAAAACAAGGTTTGTGGTTTCAAAATCATAGGTGTGGAAAATGCTGTCATCAAAATTACAAATCCAAAGGAAAATTTTACGCAAGATGTTGTTTTGGTTTCCCTGACCTGTGATCTCAGAAGGAAGAGTGAACATCTTTTTGTCTGCAGTAAGACATACCCTCACACAAAAATCACCAAAAAATACATACAACCTGAGAAGAACAGAGGCTTCAAAATATATCAATGACTGCAATTCTGTCATTCTGAAGATGGGGAAAGCAAATATGGATCAACAATTTGTTACAGACAACTCCCTCACTGTTGCACGCTACGTGACTTCATATATAACAAAGTCAGAGAAGACAGAGATAAAAGAGATGTCTACAGAAAAGAGTCTTACGAAGAAAGTGTACGATTTCAGCTTGAAAATGCTTTCCCACAGAGAAATAGGTTCATATGAATGCTTGGACAGGTAAGCTTGGCTAGTTTAATCTTCAAGTCGAAAGGAATTCTGTGGGTAAGCTTAGCCCTTGCAAGTACTCGTAATAGAGTATTAAAGTATTTTCCAGAAATAGAATACATTACAAAATTTGAACCAGAGAGTACAGACATTATAAAGGCTAACATGTTGGATACATACTACCCAAGAAAGAGTCCTCATCTTGAAAACATGTGTCTCTATGAAGAACTTCAGCACTATACATATAAAAGTAATGTAAGTGAAAATATAGAACAAGGAAGAGGTGCAGTCCTAGGATGTATTGTTTGTTTAGTGAGACACAGCAAATGTAATCTAATTAACCACAGAAAACTTAGTAGCCAACTACAGGGAAAAGAGAGTTTTTCTACATGGCAATTTTACAGAAGGTTGAGCCATGGTGTACAGAATCAGAATTACTTGGACAATATGACTCTTATGAAGACTCTTCCAATGTTGTGAAAGATACTATTGCGTGCTCATTGTTTCTAACCTACCTGCAAATGTTGAGAGACGAGATTGAACAGGAAGAAACTATAGCTGCAGAGATAGCCAAGAAGAGGTCTTAAAGCAGCCAAAGTTCTGAACCAGCAAGGCAAGATCCTCTTGGAGAGCGATTGATTCAAAATTAAGCAGTAATAATTATGAGTGAGGTGAAGAATGCAAGGCAGCTAGCAAGACAGGAAATTGTAGATTTCAAACAGTTTGTAAAACAACTGAATAATGAAAAGAAAGACATTTTCAATGAAGTTAAGGATAAAATAGAGCATGGATTCCTGCATGAGAAGAGACAGTGTAAATGTTCTTCATTTAAAGAAATTCTACTATACATAAGTTGTCAAACTGGTACTGGAAAAAACCTTCTTAGTTAAAGGCCTGACAAGTTATCTACAGAAAACTACAGATTCAAATTTGTCATGTCTAGTTACTGCACCAACAAGATTAGCTGCACATAACATTAAATTAATAACTCTTCATCGACTATTAATCCTACCTGTAGAAAAGGAAAATCAAACTAGAATATCAGAAATTATCTGTTGACGCTTGTCATGAAGTAGCAAGAATATCAAAAAATCTGAAGCGTCTAATTATTGATGAAGTAAGTATGGCTAGAAACCTAATGCTTGCTTTCATACATTTAAGAATGCAACAGATATTGAAAACAAACTAGGATTTACTATTTGGTTGAAAACATGAAATATTATTGGGTGATCTACTACAACTAACACCTGAAAAGGACAACCTGTCTTCAAAACACTTCAATATAATGAAACAAGAAATTCCCCAGGGAGTATTGGGAATGTTGGTGAGAAATAGGCCTCAAGCATCAGATTTGCAATATGTAGTTATACTGAAGGACATTAAAGTAGGAGTTCTTACTAAAGAACGATAAAGTGCTTAGGATAGTCACCATTCCAAGAAATTATTTCCATCCAATATTATAGCAGCACAACCTATGTACAGAAGTCTATAGTCTGTTTAATGCTTACTCTTCTGGAGTGCTCCAAATTCAATGAATACTTACTACAATTGGAGCAAGAAGATATTATGGAATTTATAGCTACCGATAAAATGAGGCATCAGGGAGTGACAATAGTGCTCACAGAGAAACTACAAGCAACATTTTATTCTTTGGAGAAGTCTGTATCAAAAACTGCATAGTTAGAGAAGCGGTTATGTGTGTGAAAAAATTGTCGTATAATTAAAATGTTGAAGAAGGCATATTAAATGGCTCAATGGGTTAAGTTATGAAATTCAATAACAACCCAAACAGAGATGAGGTGGAATACTTTGTCATAAAAATTGATGAGGATGATGGTGTCAAGCAGAATGGTTGATGCGTTGTACGTTGCTTGCTAGTAAAATACTTATATGTACAGCAAAAGCAGTTTCCATTGTCTCTAGCATGTGCTGTAACCATCCACAAATCTCAAGGTTTCTGTGTAGATGCAGCTTCTGTTAGTATTGGAAGCACTGTATTCAAAGAAGGAATGTGTCATATGTGGCACTGTCGCAAATTAGAACATTGTCCAGTTTGTTTTTGATTGACTTTGATTTTTTTTGTTTAAATCTGTTTTATTATTTGTCCACAACATGTACATGTGTATGCACAACAATAACCAGCAGTTCATTACCACTACAATTAGAATTTTAAGACAGTGACGCTCAGTTCACATATACAAGCTTAGGATGGCCACCATGTATTCTGGCGACCCTTTAGCCACAGTTCCAGATAGAATTACAACATAGGCGTCACTTTAGCAGAGGTAAAGTCCACAATGCCGTCATAAAGTGGTTCTGGAGACATATTATGCAGAGTGTTACAGATCATACACCTTGTGTGAATGCACAGATTTTATAGAGTAAACAAACAGTCACTGAAGAAAGAAACCAACTACAGCAACTGAGTTCGACTTCTGACTACACTTTCTCCACTTTTCATTTACCACTTAGCCCCCTCACCCTCCCCCTTGTAACTACATCTGTCACCCCCTCTCAGCCCCACCCCTTACTCCCCATCTCGCAGCACTCCACAAAGCCGCAGCTTCAGCCAACACACATAGTTGCATCTCTGCATAGTCGGCGGATAGTATAAATGTGTCTGTGTGGCGGGATAAGGGTTTACCCGGCATATCGCCCATCTCAGGTTGCAGGGGTGTCTCCCTCAACAGACGGCCACTGCGCTAGCTTGTTCCCCTCCATGTGTATGAGACTCTGAAGCAGACCCCCCCCATTGCGTTGCTATCGTCGTCTTACGCAGGCCCAGTGTTTCCTCCCGTGTGATGGCAATTCCTTCTGCTTTAGCCCATGCTATGAGGGAATACCTCCACACTCTCATGTGTGGTGGGGATTGCTACTTCCATCTCTTCATCAAGAGGTGCTTGGCAACGACCAGCCCTAGGTCGAGGAAACGAGAAGTGACCTTTGTGGTCGGTGTCCTACTGAATTGGTGTAATAAGTAAGTGGGCCACTCGAAAGGTATGTTGCGGCTTGTACATGCGCCCAATGTCTCACTAATAGCCCGCCAATAAGTGTGCACTGTGTGACAGCCCCACAGCATGTGCACTAGGCCAGCCCCCACCTCTGCACAGCGGGGACAGGCTGCATCCGCACGGTGAAAGTACCTATTGATCTTTTCAGAAGTGAGGTATGCCCTGTGAAATAATTGAATTTGACGGAACCGCATGTTTCTGGGGATTCTCTTAGGACCCTTCAATATCTTCTCCCACTTCCTATCCTCCAGCTGCTGCCCCAAGTCTTCTTCTCACCCACGTCGAAGTAAATCTAATTTTATCACCGCATGCGTGCAGAGGGATGCTGCAAACCACCGGACTAAATGTCGGACTCGACCCTTTACGTGGAGATATTGTATGGTGAGGTGTAGACTCGGCTCCTCCATCTCCCCCATCTAGAGGCCAGTGTAGTGATCAAGGAGCGGTGTCTCAATAAATTTCCCTGTGGTAACTCCAGCTCTTCAGTAAGTGACTCAAATGACAGAAGCATGCCATCCCTATACAGATCTCCCAGATTCTGTATGTCGGCTTCGTGCCACTCCATAAGCTCCAGGGGCGTAAGCACCCCAGGCCCGCTGGGGGACCCCCTAGCGGTATGGCAGGCGCATAAGGAACTAGATCTTTAGTGATGAACAGGCAGTGGTGGAAACATTTGTAAGCCACCGCTAAGAGAAGGGGAGCCGGTGTGGGTAACTTAGCAGCCGGATGAAAAAGCCCAGTTATGCAATCCAAAGAGAGGGGAGGGGCTGTAGTCCCTGTATCCTCTTGACCTTTGTCCACGAGCCATCGGGCAATGCACTCCAGCTAAATAGTAGTGCAGCTAGGCCCCCTTGATCCATGGGCAAGTATAACTTCCCTAGCGCTATCCTATTACCCCAAAGAAAGTCTCTGAGGAGTTTAGCGAGTTTGTTAAAAAAAGGCCGCCGGGACACACAGCGGCAGGTTGGGGAAGTAATATAGCAGGCACGGAAGTGTCACCATTTTAGATAACGTCACCCTGCCTGTGACTGTGAGCGTGAGCGTCTTCCAGAAGTTCATTTGCGACTTGATGGCCATCACCGCACGACCCAGATTACCATCAAAGAGGTAAGCCAGTTGAAGGTATATCTGGATTCCCAGATAGCGGAACGTGTCAGTCTTCCACTGCACCTGTGCACCAGCCAGAACATAGCCCGGATCCTGAATATCCCCTCCGACCGCATATAGACAGGATTTATTGGCATTTACCCGGAGTCCAGAGAGAGCAGCAAAGTCATGCAAGATATCTTCTAGGCAAGCCGGAATAGCCCTAACATCCCTCACAAAGACCAAACGGTCATCTGTGTACAGCGAGACGTGATGTGTTGAGTCTCCCAGAGGTATTCCCACTCCCAATGCTGCTCACAGGGCCACTTCCAAAGGATCGATTGCCAGCGCAAACAGGAGGGGCGATAGTGTACACCCCTGCCTGGTTCCCCAACATATCGGGAGGCTATTGGAAATGTATGGTCTTGACCGCACCCGGACTGTGGGGTTGTGGTATAACGGACCCACCATTTGTAGAAATCCCCAGCCTAAATCAGATAGAGACAACACCGCTGCAAGATAGTTCCACTCCAAGCAGTCATATGCCTTCTCAAGATCCAACACCAGGCACCCCACCCTGGGACATTCCTTCCCGCTGTCTGCCACCACTCGAAAGAACCTCCGCAGGTTCAACAACATACTGCGCTTGGGTACAAATCCATTTTGGTCGGTATGGACCAACTCGGGGACCAGCGCCGCCAAGTGTTCCGCCAGCAGCTTAGCAAACATTTGGTAATCCGCGTTTAGAAGCGCCAAGGGCCTATATGACCCCAGGCTTTCGGGGTCCCTACCTGGCTTGAGAAGGGACACCAGATAAGCCTCCCGCATTGACGGTGGCAACCCATTGTCCGTCAAGGCCGTGGAGTAGATAGTGTGTAAACGCTACGTCAGAGTGTCCCAGTAAGCTTTGTAATACTCAGCGGGCAGGCCATCCGGACCCGGCGTCTTCCCGGACGCCATGGACCCAATTGCCTCCCCGATTTCCTCCAAAGTAAGGGGTCCATTAAATACCTCCTGATGTGCCCTGGAGGCAGTCGGTAGCTGAATCTTTCCAGGTCAGGCTCGGAGCAGCGTCCCCTGGATTGGTACAGTAGTGGGTAATGTTCCATCATCACCCTGTGTATCTCCCTTTACGTGTATACCAGAGTGCCCTCTGGCATGTGTAGTGCCCCAATCGGTGCATGTTTACCCTCTTGTTTCAACAGCCAGGCCAGAAGTCGGCCTGCCCTGTCCGCTTTGGCGTGTGTGCGAGCTGTGTGGGCAGTCTAATTATGGCAGCACAATCTCTCCATAAGGTCCGCATGCTACGTCCTGAGGTCTTCCAATCGTCCTGACTGTCCATCCCCACCCTCTCCATCTCTCTTGTATTGAAGCAGTTGTGTTTCTAGCTTCGTGAGAGCCAAGGACAGTTGCTTATGCAGATTCCACGTGGCCCTAAGACAGTGCCCCCTAATAACTACTTTGTCGGCTTCCCACTCCACCAGTGCGGAGCTCGATGTCCCCTCGTCGTGCTCAAAATATTCCAGGGCAGCTGATCCCAATGACGCACAGAATTCTGGGTCCTCCAGTGCAGCATTCTGGAGGTGCCAGGTGGGTATGAAAGGGCAACCAGGATCCCAGTTCAGTCAAAGCCGTAAAGGATTACGATCGAAGTGTGTCCAACCTAGGTATTCCGCTACCTCAACCAAGGGGACCAGAGCCTGTGAACTCACCACCCGATCCAACCTCACATCTAAACCGTGAGCTGCAGAAAAGGAGGAATAAATGCGGTCTGTGGGATGCAATATACGCCATATATCCTGTACTGCCCAGTGTGCCAAAAAGTTTGCACGCGCCTGTGCATTGGAGGTTGCCCAAAGGGGTGGGAAGGATCTGTCCATGTGCACATCAAGGACCGCATTGAAGTCCCCACCCAACAGCCACGGCAACCCTGCGTAGGGAGACAGTACTACAGATAGTCATGCAAGAACGAGGGTTGGTCTGTGTTTTGGGGCATATAAAGAGCATAAGAGTACCCGCAGGCCTATAAGTGTCCCCTTCACTAAGGTGTATCTGCCATCAGGGTCTGTCACAGCGTCCTCTTCACTAAGGTGTATCTGCCATCAGGGTTTGTCACAGTGTCCTTGCAAACAAATGGGGTACCTGCCCTCACCCAAATTAGCGAGCCCCTCGCATGCATGAAGTATGTTGTGCCGTAAATGTGCCCTCTCCAGCGCCTACGCAGCCGATCGAGTTCTGGCTGTGTCATGTGCGTATCTTGAAGCAGCGCAATTGCAGCCAAATGTCGCTGTAAGTATGCAAATATAGAGTAACGGCGCCCTGGTGTGTACATACCATGTATATTCCATGTGATTAGATCAACTCGCACCATTCCTGCTTGTAATAAACAATAGGGATACCAGGGGCGAGGCATCGGGAGGGGCATCTCGTGGGGTACGGAGGCTCGGGGACTGTATGAGTGTCGAACTGCTGCATTGGATATAACAACAGAAAATTAACCATAAACAACCTAACATCTGGGGCAGTCATTTTGTGATGGCCATCCAAACTTCTGAAACACGGACAAGTCCTGATCTAAGTCAATGTGTTACCTATGGGTGTTGCGTGCTAGTGATGTTATGTTATAGCCTTCCCCTTCATTGTTAATGTGCTTAGTGTGCCAACTATCTGAGATTCAGACAGGTCTCGTGGGGCCAGCAGCTCGTTAGTCTATGAACCCAGACATTTATGTAGGTAACTCTAGTGGAGTCATGTTTGCTCGGCAAAAGGTATCCCACCAGGAGATTTTCTCAATGTGAGGGACGCGTGACCCAAATGAGCCTACCCCCTACAGTGTAACAGTCAGCCAGATTATGCAGTAGAGTGAAGAACATTCTACTTGTGTGAGAAGCTCGCACTAAAGTACATCAGTCCTGCACTTCATCCTATAATGCCATCAGCCGTTTGAGGGGTGACCACTGGCAGACCAAGCTCTTCCAAAATTTCTGTTGATGGTGACGAGGAGACACTGGACACCAGCACCGCTTGTCTGTAACAGTCGGATCATTCACAAGGCTGTGGGGATCCAAGGGTCGCAACTGCCTCCAGCACTACTCGTCGCTCCTTCCTCATGTTGTCTAGGGTAGGAGCCGAGGCCCCTGGGTTGGCCGACTTCAGTTGCCCCCTCTGTCGCCCTCTCCTCGATCTCCTGCTCGATATATTGTCGCCATCCGGGCCTGAGGGCTGCACACCTGTCCACAATCCCGACTCCTCGAGCCAGACCCATGCCTCCTCATGGGAGTCAAAGAAGCGGGTCCCATCTTTTGTGACCACTCGTAGCCGGGCAGGGAAAAGTAGCGAATAAGGGAGCTCCAGGGCTCGGAGCTGACGTTTCACCGCCGTGTACTTGTTCCGACGCCTCTGTACGAGAGCAGTGTAGTCTGGGAAAAACATAACTGTACTGCCGCCCACCTGAAGAGGGTCCATTTTCCTTGTTTCACGAAGCACTGCGTCCCTGTCCCTGTAGTTGAGTAGTCTGAATATGAAGGGACGCGGTCTGGCTCCGGGCTGCGGCTTCTGCGCCGGGATACGGTGAGCCCGCTCCACCACGAACTGTATAGACAAGGTTCCCTGGGGCAGCAGATCTCGCAGCCAGCGTTCTGTGAATTGCTCTGAGTTCCTACCTTCCTCGCCTTCCGGCAGGCCCACCATGCGAATATTGTTACGGCGCGAGCGCCCTTCCGCATCCTCTGCCTGATCATCCAGTATGTGGACAAGGTCTATCAAGTCCTGCAGTGCAGCCGCATGATTTTGCGTCACAGGTTGGAGCTCCTTTAGAGTTTGGTCATGTGCAGCCACTCTATCAGCAAGCTTCTGATGATCTGCATGAAGCAAAGTGAAGTCCGAGGATACTTTGTTGCTTTTGGTCTCCAGGGAGGTCCTAGTGTGGTCCAGTGCTGCACAAATTTGCTCCACCGCTACGAGGACAGAGTCCATCTTGGCTGCTAGGGCTGTGGTCGCCGGTTTTGGCCTCTCTTCCATAGTTCCCTGCATAGGGTCAAGGCTTGCAGCCCTTAGGTGTCCCTGCTATGTCTTGGCCCGTATCCGGCACATCACCAGTTGCTGCGCTATGGGCATTAGCTGGCTACTCTCCGCGCCACCAGTGCATCGTAACTGAAGCACTAGTCTCTGGGGCACGTGCATCCCTTTTGCAGATCAGCTCACCAGCAGAAGAATAGATCCCGCCTGCCAGAAGTGGTGGCACACTCAGTCCCGGTGGCGTTCGCGCCACAGGTCAGGGATATTTAGCCAATATCAGGCCTCCAGCAGGCAGCGGCACAACAACAGCAGTGGCCTGGTAATTGAATAGCAAGATGCTACTACAGTCTCTTTCGAGTAATGTCTCGTGCTTGCGCCCCTTCAGTTAAGCACCGCATGCTCGTTCTCAAAATCCCCCCACAGTCCGGGGCCGCTCCAGAGGCGTTTGATCCCAGCCAAGTCGCACCACCACTTCTTCGGTCACGCCGCCATACTACTGCAAGGTCAACAGCTCCTCAGGTGGTCCCACTAGGACCAACTGCTCCGCCTGCCACTCGTCTCTGCTCTTTGGTGCCCCCACAGACTCCTGCGAGGTCGCCTATATCTTTTCAGAAGACTGTCTCCAGGGTAATTCTCATATCATTCGGCTCACAGGGGCAATGCACCATTACTTGTCATGTTCCTCATCTCTCTTCAGGACCCCCTAGCGACTCCACACCCCCGCTCTCAGTGGCCGCCGCCGTTCTGGGTAGTTTACTCACTGCACCTCTACCCGCTGCTCATAACAACAGTACCGGGGTCCAGAGATGTGGTGCATGTAGCGTTTTCTATCTTGTGCATGAAATGGGTGCAAACAGAGGGGTAATACCACCCCCACTACACCCATGCCCTTGGGCATTTCACATTCTGACACCCGGCCTTCACGTCGCCTTCAGCCCCCAGTGCCGGTGATCGCGTGATGTCTCTTTTCATCCTCCACGCACCCGCGGTAGGCACAGGGGACACCACAGCGGGGCACCAGATCTTCAAACATCAGGGGGGAGCTCCCCCGTGCCTGCAGGTCTCTTCAGAAGCCACCTGGGCCTCTCAGGCCCTCACCATGCCTCAGGACTCGCTTTATCCCGTCTCACAGGGCCCCAGGATGCACCAAGTCCCTTCCAACGGTGACACCGCTGTACTCTACATTGTCCGCACCTTGTTGCCGCTGGCCCCACACAGCCCGCCGCTCCTGGATTCGCAGGTAGCGCGCCGCAGTCCGTATCAATTTCCGCGGCTGGTGGATGGGGCAAGAGTCTACTGCCGCCTCTGCAGTGCTCAAAAGGCCGGGTGCCTCAAGAAACCAACTCGGGGATCTGTCCCCACCGCCCAGTCTCCACTGCCCTGCGCAAGCACCCTCATGCACACAACTGCACCCCCTCACTTGTTGCTGTGTTTTCGAGGGGCTCCGCAGCTGGACAATAGGATTCCAGGGGCAAGGGAGTGCTTCTGCTGCCAAAGCTCACCGATGTCAGGGACTCCGCCGCCATTACAGGACAGACTATTCACAGCATGGCGCCATTTGAGTATTCAAAATGTCCGCGCGCAGCCCGATCGTCAGCAGGGCCGCATGCTTGTCTGCCTTAGCACTCCTCAACCAGCCGGCCAAACTGCACGATCCAGTTCTCTGCAGACTCAGCACGCCCTCCGGAATCCAATCTCGGGCATCAGCTTCACATACAGCGCTGCCAGGGGAATTTTTGCGGCTAATAGGGGGATCAAGGTACGGAGCACTAGCTAGTTGCGTCCGCCATGTTGCCTGGTAGGCCACACCCCCCTTTGATGAGAAGAAAGTTAGTGCTGATGAAAGCTGGTGAGAGAATACAATCTGTGAAGAAGTCTGTATGCTCCTCATTTGGGCCAGTGCGGAAGATTACAATAGAGTGTGTAGATTTTCAAGAAAAGGAATCACACAAGGATAATTCGGAAGGATCAAAGAAGAGAGAACTGCTAATAGATGGCGAATTTGTAGGTTCCCAGTTTGAAACCAGTTCAAGGGGCAACTGCTATGCAAATGTTGTTCTGAATGTCATATGTAATAATAATAATATTAATCCTCATTTGTAAAGCGCACAATCACCCGTAAGGGTCTCTAGGCACTGGGGGCCATCGGGAAGATTAAGCAAGCTATTGCCTAGAGTCACATGGTGCAGGGCTGATCTGCCGCCGGTGCCAGGGATCGAACCGTGATCCCCAGATTCCGGAGTCAGTCACCCTAGCCGCGGCGCCACACCTCTCCCTGTAGTAAACCAAATTGAACAAACAAGAGATAAGAAAATGTATTCAGCACTATATAGTTTGCTGTAAGGTGTATTGAGTGACAGAACTGTGATAGATTGTGTTTCAGGAATCCAAGACCATATAGATACAGCCACCAGATCAGTACTATTTTCTCTAAATATTCAACAAAATGATCAGGAATTAATTATGGTAATGCTGAGAGTATTAGTGGAAGAAGAAGTAAATATTGATGAATTATATGGATTGAGTTACAAATGGTATCATGACTGCGAAGATTGTGTATTTACGTCCAGGTCTGTAATTAATTCTGAACAATTTCTGTACTTGACATTATCAGATACTAAATCTGTGACTTATGACAAATTGTTGAAAAAGGCCAACCAAAATGTGATCTGCCTAAACTGCAGATCAGATGTCATGTCTATGTTGTTCCTATAAACAACTTAGAAATGTATTATACTGATGCTAGAACGATGCAAAGCAGATGGCTCAAAATTAGAGTCTGAAATTACAAACTTTGGGGCATATTTGAACAGGACATTGTGCCACATGAACATCACTTTTAATGACGTTTCTGTGGCGCATTGCCCTACTCCATATTAACAAGATGGCGTTAAGCCACTTAACATGGCTTGTCACCACCATGTAAATATGCCCCTTACCGCAGCAGTCTTCTGAGGAAAAGGGTCAGGCAATGGGTGTTGCTGTGGGCATTCCACTATGGTTCAAGGGTGCCTGGGTGGCGATAGCCAACTAAATTTAGTGCCAGCACTAGGGGAAATGCAGGGGAAATACAGGGGTACGCCGCATTTTTGTAGATATGGCCCATCCCTGCATTTTGATACTGCTCCAACAGTTTCTTGTAAATATCCCCTTTTGTAGCCTGACAAATATCAAATTCAGGAAGAACCTTTACTACTTTTGCTATTATCTTTCACAAAGGAGTTAATACAATGTCTGGACACTACACTGTCTATTTAAGTTCCCAGTCTGGATAGGCAGAATCCAATACATTAATCTAAAATTTAAAGCAAGACTACCTAGGAGATTACCAAACTCATATCTCTTGCTTCTTCAACCAAAGTTCAGAGGAGTATGTGTGGATGAAAAACTCATAAACGTTGTTTATCTATTTATTAGACAGTATTTGGCCTGTTGGAGGTAATATGTTTAAAATATGTTCCAAATGCAAGATTCCTTTTCCTTTCAAGAAAGGAGTTTATATAACATCAAAACACTACATTGTCTTATTACACTTAAAAACTGAATACATACACTCCAATTACAGCAGCCTTAAGTTGGAACTAAATTGACCCCTTTTGTTTCTCCAACAACAATGACTTGTATATGCTACTGTGTGGGATTATTCAGTCTATAGTAGTAGTAGTAAAAGATCTTTGTTCTGTATCCATGTACCATTAAAGTGGACATGTGCATAAACATTGCAAAAAACATTTCATAAACCAATATAAAAGATGTTACAGCACAGTTCATTGTAAAAGAGTCAGAACCATTCAGAATTCCATTTTCTTTAAACATTGTTCATATGCCAAATGGAGACAAACATAAGACAAGACTATGTGCAGAATTGAGCAATGGATACTTAAAAAGATACAGAAAAAAAGTTTAAAAGACTATCTTCGACAATATACATATAAAAGCAATGGTAAAATACGAGAAGAGCATTAAAAAGACCTCATCACTTGGTGGCATGGGCTACGATAGCTTGGGCAGAAGAATAATATATGCTCTTCATCTTCCTTCATCTGAAAAGCCCCATGCCGGAGAAGTGCTAGCATCAAGAGACTGCTGCCATTGGCTCATTGCAGATCTTAGATGCAAGGTGGCAAGACGAAAAATGATGAGACTCTTGGCTAAAGGTGAGGTAATAAAATGTTAAAATTCCTCAAAATGAGGGAACGGCTTAATATCCAAGAATTGAATTGTTAGTTTGCCAATTGATTTAAATATTTAAGTGGATATCTTGGATATGGATCCAATACTAGATTTTAAATAGTTAAGATCAGTTTAACATAGTCTCTCTGGGTAGATCCAGAGTCTTACCAATCATAATCTCTTGAACCAATCTGAAGCAAATTTGACCTAACGGATTAGTTTGGCACACCTCATACCCATCCATTCTAAAAGGTAATCTCTAAATTCCTTCAACTCAGGAGTGACCCATAATCTGATCCAGTAGGTAAGTGGTCTAAGGACGGCCATGTCAGCAATTCTTTTGAGCCCAGAGTCATAAAACAAAGGAATTAAAGGTGTGCTACTGGGGACCGAGACCAGCCTTCTGACAAATCTATTCTCTGCAGCAGTGAGTTGAGAAACATCAGTGCACCCCCTAATTCTCAGCTCCATACAGAGCTGCCCCTTGAGTTTGCCGCGGTAGACTTCAGGGCAGTCAATACTGCAAGAGAGCTTGTTTGTCTATGCAGCCTACTAATCGCGTTAGCTCTGTGATCTAATAGTAGTGAACTTTTTTTAGCTGGTCATTCCACTTCATGTTCACCATTACCTTGACTCCTAGGTAGTCAAAGCTTCTAACCCTCTCAAGTACCTCAACCCCAGCCCATATGATTGGGTTTTTAACCGTTCCCTTACCAAGTACCATATACTTTGTTTTGTTAGTGTTGAGCTCCAGACCCCTTGCTGCACAGAAGTCAATAAATGTGTTAACCATGAGCTGGAGCTCCATTGGGGTCTTGGAGATGAGAAGGGAATCGTCTGCGAATAAAAGAATCGGTACCTTATTAGAATTCTGCAGAGGGGAGTAATTTCTACAATTTCTCAGGATGCCTACCACATCATTTATATAGAGGGTAAAGAGCGTAGGGGCAAGAACACCACTCTGACATACACCCCGCTGTATGGGGATACTCTGGGTTAACTCTCCTGCATGCCCACACCACACCTGGGCAAAGTTAATATTATATAGCTGGGACATAAGATGGAACAAGTTCCCTGGGACCCCTATTGGGTTTAAAACAGAACAAAAATGTGTACGGGGATAAGATCAAAGGCGGCTCTAAGATCAATGAATGCCATATAAAGATTCTGCTGTTGTAGTAGGGTATATTTCCAGTGTAGTGTGGTAAATCTGAAAATTTGGTCTACAGTGCTCATCTTCGAGCGAAACCCTGCTTGGAGGTTTGACATAATGTTATTAGTGTCTATCCAGTGATGTAATTTATCAAGGATTTGTTTGGCAAACATTTTTGGGGCATTATCGATTAGGCTACTTGGCCAATAATTGGATGGTACACATGCATCACCCTTCTTGTATATAGCAACAATCTCAGTCTATATATTACAGAAAGAACGTTATATAACAACGAAACACAGCTCTCTCATTAAACTCTGAAAGTAGATGCACATACTCCAATTATTGCACTTTTCAGTTGAAACCAAACAATGACTGCAAAAGTAAAATATTTTACTATTTGCAAACTTCAACTAAACTTCTACATCCTACTTCTAGGAAAAACGTACTGTATGGGACTTTGTTTAAGTGGATCATCATAAGTTAATACATCATTTGGCCTACCAGGGGTGATGTTTTCAAAACGATCTCCAAAATTTAAAAGTACTTCATATTTATTTCTGACATTGTACAAGATATGATATTATGAAGAAGATTTTTAACATACATTGTCAGATTACTGAAATACCTACCCAAAGAACTGCTGCAAAATCACAATAATTGCAAATTCGCAATATATATTGGGGAGGATGGGGCCCCTTCCAGGGCTTCTGAAAGCCCCGGGAACCGCAACTGTTCCGGGGCACTTCTTGTTATGTATGTGGGTGGACCTACACGGCCTGCCCATGCAGCAGGGACTGCCACCTCCCCTGAGGAAACTGATTAAAATAATATGATGGGCCTGCACGGCCCCCCACAGCCCCAGGGACCGCTACCTTCCCAGGGCATATATAAATGATTGCAGGAGGGCCCACATGGCCCCCTTGCAGCCCCACTGACCACCACCTCCTCGGGGCAATTTATCAAAAATAAGTGGGGCCACACCCCCCACAGCCCAAGTGTCTGCTACCATCTGGGGGCTGAAATACATTAATGTAGGGGTTCTGTTGTGAGGCTCCCCCGGTGGTCCCCAACACAGATCACTGGGTGCTCTGTGGGCACCCAGAAAAGAGAGGGCAGGCCCTGGGGAATGGGGTGGGGCAGCCCCCATCCCATTGCTTAATAGCCAGGCGCCAGGGACGGGGTTGCTGTTGCCAAATCAGCCCATGGAGGGGGGCCGTGGGTCACACTTCTCCTATTACAGCTAAACAGGGCCCTTGGGGATGGGTTGCCAGGGGCCAAAATTGACCTGGGAAGGAGGGCCATACAGCCCGTTCCCCTAAATAAAATTAATGAATAAAAAAAGGCCAGACCATATGATTGGGTTTTTAACCGCTCCCTTACCAAGTACCATATACTTAGTTTTGTTAGCGTTTAGCTCCAGACCCTGTGCTGCACAGAAGTCAATAAATTTGTTAACAAGGAGCTGGAGCCCCATTGGGGTCTTGGAGATGAGAAGGAAATCATCTGCGAATAAAAGAATGGGGTCCACATGGACAAAACCGGCCTAGGAGAAGAACCATGCTCCACCCATCCCCAATTCCAAAGAGATGGGGTCCCCAGAGCTGAAACTGGCCTAGAGAAGATGGGCCAATTGACCCCCTGGTCTAATAAAACAAAAAACGTTTTTAATAGAGCCCCCTTCTACCATCGCTCTAAAAAGGCACCTCCTGAGGTACTCGTTGGGGGATTAAGTTCCCTTGGCTCCCGAAGGTCCTTGGGGGCCAACAACCCCTCCTATTACCTCCAGTAATCATAAACAGCAGGATTGACGAGAAGTCATCAAAGGCCCGCCCCCTTTCTCCACCACTCTGCAAATGCGGCATTGGGGGACAACAAGCCCTCCTGTTACCTCCAGTAAGTCCCACACAGTGGGATTACTGAGAAGTCTTCGGAGGCCAAACACAATTTCCCCACAACTCTGCAAACGTGCCTCCTGGCACACTTCTGGTTGGGGAAGAAGTCCCCTTGGATGCTGAGGCTCCTTGGGGGCCAGGAAACCCTGCTGTTACCTCCAGTAAGTCCCACACAGCGCGATAGCTCTGAGCTGGTTGGAGGGCCCGCCACCTTTATCCACCACTCTGAAAATGTGCCTCCTGATGCAATACTGGTTGGGGGATGAAGTTCTTTTGGTGCTGAGAGTACTTGGGGGCCAAGTGCTCCAGTAAGTCCAACATAGCTGGAATTATGAGAACTGGTCGGAGACCCCACCTTCTTCCTCCACCTCTCTTCAAACGCAACTAGAAGTAAAAAAAAAATAGAAATTAGTTTTAAAAAACAAAGGTTACAGGGACATTATCGTTAGGAAATAGAATTTTAAAAACTTTAGAAATTCACTGAAAAAAGCAAAGGTTATAGAAACGTTATCGTTAGGAAATAGAATTTAAAAAAACCTAAGAAATTCACTGGAAAAAAACAAAGGTTACATGGACGTTATAGTTAGGGTCACATTTTGTACTCATACAAAATCAAGTGAAATTCATTAGTTATAGTTACTTGAGCTAACTATAACTTATGCCCCTGCAATGCACTACTAATGACCTCACATATTACATCGCTCATGACTTGGTCACTGACATCACTGATGACATCTCAAATTATATCACTGATGACATCACTGATGACACCATCCAGTGAGGTTAAATATCCCTACCTCAAATTCAGCCTTACCTCCATTTACCTCTTCCTACCTTTTAACTGTAAAGTCATCCTTATCTCCCTTTTTCTCTACACACCCCTTAATCCTAAGAATTCCCTTATATGCATTTACCTCAACTACTCTTTATCCTAAATCACCCCATCTCCATTTGACTCTATCCGCTCCTTAAACCTAATATCACCCTTACCTCCAATTACCTCTACCCACCACTCAACTCTAAAAGCACCCTTTTTCCCTTTTACCAGTACCAGTACCTAAAGTCCCCATTTTTAAATACCATGATATTCATATTATTTAAAAAATGTATATATACAGTGACATATGTGAGAATGTACTATGGGGTAAAGGATGGGTCGTAATCATGTATACCTACCTGCATTCTAATTACTTGCAGAGTGAAGACTGTGGGGTTTATATATCAACCTGCACTGTACTTACCTGCAGAGTAAGGACAGTGGAATAAAGGCAATGCAGAATAAAGATTGCAGAGTAAAGGTACATACAAGTGAAAGTCTTCAGGCCTTCTAAGCATGGGCTCGAGGGTTGTGGGTCTGAAGGGAAATTCACTATGGTAATCACTAGTGTGCCTTCACAACTAACACTAAAACCCAGTTTGAAGCACTCACTGTACCCACAACAAACCCAGAGATAGAAATTCAGTAAGACAAAAGCAGGGGCCTTCAGCAACTAGGTGCAAAAACAACAAGAATTCTTCTGGCATCCTGTTTACTTCCATTCAAGTGTGCCAAAGTGTTGCATGTAGCTGAAAATACCTGTAAAGCAAGATTAGACAATGTGGTGTCAACAGAATGCCCGCAACCTCTGCCCTGCATATTCTATTGAGCTTCGAGGACTCGTCCCTACCCATTCAGGTGAGCCAATTGTGTGCTCATGAGAGAGGAATTTCAAAACTATTTCACACCTTTACCCCAGGCCAAACATAGACTGAAAGTTGCTGGACAGTTAATACAAGTTAGCCTCAGGAACATCATGCAAAAAAATGTGACTGTTTAAAAGATATTTTCCCTTAATATTTAATAAAACATCTGACCTTGCCATTGAATCGGATTTTTGTTAAGTGCAAGAAATTGGGTTTTTAGTTAAGGGGGGATGACTACCCAACTTAAGCAAAAATACAATCTTTACCCTAAACTTGCGGCACTGGTAGTTATGGTAGACAGGCTTAATTTAGGGAAATGTGTAAAGTATGTATGCAGTACCAAAATAGTAATAAAGTCAATCAACAACACAAGATAACTCCCAAACCACTTTTGAAAAATAGAGTACATTTTAGTAACTGGAATGACACCAAAACAACAAAAATCTAATAAGGGAACCAGAGACATGATTGTTAAAACTTTTAAATACAAAAAATACTACAAAGCATACAGTGTCAACCACAGTCAAGTGGCCTCAATAGACGCGGAAGTGTGATTTAATACCTACCGCGGCGGAACATGGGTTGGATACAGCATCAGGTTTTACCGGGTCAGAAGTTTTACTTTGGGCATTAGCCTCAAAATTGGAAGTCCAAAATCTTTAGCAGGGCAAGACAGAAGGCTGTAGCTGGGAAGATCTTCAAAAGGTTGGATAGCTGTCACGGTCCTACATGGGTCTTTGAAGTCAAAACATTTTTAAGTCCCAGGTTTTTAGGAGTGGTACGAGAAATCCACCCTGACCCAGCCAAGTGTACCAAGACCTCAGGAAGAGCACTTAGGGTCAGGACTCCAGCAGAGGCCAACGGAAGGTTTCAAGGCAGGTTCAATTGGAGCTGGTCAGCTGGACAGTTGAGGAAAACGTATAGCTTGTTTTGGCCCTGTAGCTTGAACAGGAGGTCAGCTGTAGGACCTTAGAGCTCTCATCTTTGTCCTGGTTACAAGAGAGAGCAGGTCCATTCTTTGGGGCTCTTTTTAGGTCTCAGGCAATAGGTGCAGTAGTGTTCTCATGAGGATATTGGGGTTATCAAATTTATACTTTGCAGAGGACTGTGGTTGACTGTGACACCTTGCTCCCCACTTTTCCAGCAATTCCTGTTACTTTTACTGCAGAGAGTTCCACAGTGCCCTTCTCGACATAAAACCAAAATTGTGAAACCATTTTCTACTTGTGCTGAGCCTATGTGCCTTTCCCAGAGGTGTGGCAAGGGAAATGAGTGACCCCTCCTCTGTGGTCATGTCAAACTAGTTCTGGGGTAGCTCCCTCCCAACTGGGACTGGAGCTTTGCTGATTGGGTGAGCAAAGGAAGTGGCCTGTCCAGGTATCATCTTACATCTGCTGTGACAGGAGTGGCCCCTTGAAGTAAATAAAGTTCCTGGGCACCACCCCCAGAGGAACCAGAGGAAAAGAAATACCTCCCCACAACCAGGTATTTGGTTCTGCTCTGAGAGCAGCTTTTACACCGTGTTCATGACTTCAGAACTCAGAGGGCTGCAGCTGGAGGCATGTGCATCTAACCTCCAGAGGCTTCAGGTAGGGAAAGCTAACTTTCTAAAAGTACCAAAAGAACATTTTCCTTAATGTTTATTAAAAATCTGAATCCACTAAAAGTTGGACTTTTAATAAAAAATACAAAGTGAAAAAAATTAACTCTCTAGGTGTTTCCAAACTGAAGATAACATTATCAAAATGTAATTTTGAATGCCAGTGTTTCATTGTGGAATGGCCAGCCTTGGTACAGTGAAAATAGCTTTTAGGTTCAAGTAATTGTAGGGACATATTTAACATTACATTTTCACAAAACCAGCTTTTAAATGCCAAGCTTCCAGCCTACTTAGTGCTGACATATTCATGTATAAACGGAAGCTTTAGACCTGTCAAAAGGGTTTCACTTGACAAGTCGAATTGCATTTTAAAAAGATTACTTCAGTAAGGCAATAGTGGTAGCCTGAAATCATGTTTACACTGCCACCTTAGTGGGTGGCACAATAGGGGCTGCAGTCTCCTAGTGGCATTTAACTTACAGGCCCTGGGTAACTTTGTACAATATACTAGGAATGTACAGGTAAGTTAAATTTGCCAATTTGCTTTATGCCAATTCAACCATGTTAAAAAGGGGCACATATGCACGTTGCTACTAGTTAGCATGGACAAAGTGCCTAGAGTTCTACAGACAGAAAAAACAGATGAGCCAAAAACACAAAGCAAAAGATGGTAATTTCCTAGAATAACTATTAAAGATAGTTGTTCTTTGTGTAACTGGCCCCGTTCATGAGATACAGTATTTGTATTTTAATCTGTACTCTGCTTTGCTACATAGGACAGCAAGGCCTGCCACAGTAAAAAATGATTGATAGGGCCTAGTCACTGTATGGACATATTCTTAATTTTTTTTAACCTGTTCTTCTTTTAAAATTCCCTGCCTTGAGGACTACAAAGCCTACATAGGGGTGACTCACTAGTGTTTATAAGGTAGGGGTTTCCCTGTCACAAATGGGTATTTTGACAGGTTGTACTGCATGTTTCACACTACAACAGTTGGGCTACACAGGGTAGACATGTAGCCTTGTTTCCATTGTCACTGTAGCGGGTGGCACAAATGGTGCTGTAGCCCACAATAAGTATTTAACTTCTAGGCCCTAGGCACACTTTCTAGACCACATGCTGGGAACTCCAGGCAAGTTAAATGTACTAGTTAGGAACATGCCAACTTTAAACAAGCTTAGAGGAGGGGCACAGGCAACTTCTTCCTGGTTAGCAGCGGTCGGGTGTACAGAGTTCTCATATCAGCACAAACAAAAACAGGGTAAAACAATTGGACAATTTGGGGTGACCACACAGAAAAGGTCAATTTCCAACAATCAAAATCCAACTTACAACAATCCAAAGTAAAATTGTACTATATTATAAGAACAAAGGATGAAGGTAAGTTCTACGAGGGGTTAGAGAGTTATTGCAGAGTAACATAAGGTGATTCAGAGTTTCTTGGCCACCTAGGGAGCAGTCACATGTCCCATCTCTGCTGCCATAGCCCTGAGACCAGGATTTTGTATATGATTGGACCTGCAACGCGCCTAGCTGAAGGTGAGAAATAGCGATATTTTTTAGATGGAAACATTTAGGGCCCGATGTAGGTAGGACTTATTTAACGATTCTTAATTACCTAATTTTACCGATTCGGTAATTAAGAATCGGTAAATAGAAAGGGGGGACATGTAGGAGCATTCAGATGTTCCTATTACCGAATCGGTAAAAAAAATCTGTATTTACCGAATCGGTAAATACCGACCGGTAATGCCCATTCATTCCTATGGGCTTTGAAGCCCATAGGAATGAATGGGCATTACCGATTTGGTATTTACCGAATCGGTAAATACCGATTTACACAAGGGTGCAGGGGGTGTCACTTTGACACCCTCTGGCACCCCCAAAAGAGGCTTGTGTGCCATGTGGCAGGCATACCTGCCCTAAGGGCAGGTCTGCCTGTCATATGGCATAGGTGTGCATGCACACATGTGCATGCACACCGGAATCGGTATTTTAACATCAAATTGAATTTGATGCTAAAATACCGAATCGGTAAGGCTTGTGGGACTCAGAAGAGTCCCACCTACATATCAAATTTACCTAATCGGTAGAAATACCGATTCGGTATTTTACAGAATCGGTAAATTTACCGATCTGTAAATTTACCGATTCTGTAAAATATGTGGCCCTACATACCATTTCTAAAATACCGGTCGGTAACGGCCGAAAATACCGATTTTCGGCCTTTACCGACCGACCTACATCGGGCCCTTAGTTAATGTAAGGTTCCCTTCCGGGTTCGGCCTTCAGAACCAGATATTTGATTAACAAGGCACTGCTTGTGTCTTCAAACTTTTGCCACATAAAATTCCAGTATTTCCTTTTCACCAGTAGTAGAGTGTCTTTGATTATACTATCTGGGTGAGACCACAGATCTGAACAGCCAATTGTCTTTAAAGTGTACTCTATATGTCTGAACCACAACAGTTTGTTACAGTTCATTTATCTCAAAATGGCCCTCAGGCCCTTATGATACTCTGAAAGAACTGGTGTTGACCAAAGAAAGGTCCAGTAGCTTACATGGTAAAAAGCAATATTATCTACCACAGACCTTATTCTCAGTTCATCTCTGCATGCTACTGTTCAAGTCCCTGGATCTAGGCATAAGAGACACCTCAAAAAGGCATTTTACACTTTGTGCATTAGGATGTTGCTAACTTTCGTCCCCATAGGCGCTTGCAGCTATTGCTTTAGTTTTATATGCACACAGGGCTGGCCTGCTGCCTGGGACCCTGTCCTGCTGCTGCCCCAAGAGCCTGCTGCCTGGGACCCCTCACAACTCACTTCCGCCACAGGTCTGCCATATCCACAGGGATGTCAAGAACAGATAAGATGCGTGCCAGTCCATTCACGAGTGAGGAGCTGGATGTCCTTGTGGACGAGGTGCTGGCACAGTACCCAAGGCTGTTGGGTGGTCCCAATGTTGTGGTAAGTCACCATGAAGGGAGCTGTAGGGCAGGGTGGTGTCAGACGTGTAGTCGTGATGCTGCAGTATATGCTTCGGGATGTGGGTCGATGACAAACACTGACAGACAAGCTGTCTCCAGGTCGAGGGAGTGTGTGTGTTGCAATGTGACTCTTTCCTAGGCCTGTACTCGTATGTGTGAGTGGGGTGTGTTACATTGTCGGGCATACAGACCCAACGGTTGTTAGCCTTTTAGATGCAGGAAAGTGAATGTTTGTGAGGACATTTCAGGGTGCCCCTGTAGTCAGAGTCAGTGTGACCCACAGAGTAGGTTCAGTGGCTGCACAGCCAGACGTTAAACATCATCCGACGTACCTGCTACAGTTGCTTCACACTGAATGGTAGATATGCCCCATCAGTGCCCTGTACATTCTCTGACTCACACACTGCTGTTGATGCATTTGTGTTGAGGCAACATGCATTTGTGTGAATATCATGGAGACTAGGAACCACAATATGTGCATGAATTCACTAATGTTTATGCCATGCAGAGTGCCCTTGTGAGGGTAGCCCCAGTTCTGGAGGGAGGGAGGTTACTGTGAGCCCTGAGTCAGTGTCTGGCTGCTGTACTGATAGATGCTGACATCTGACATTGTGTAATTGTTCATTTGCCCTTTACTCTCATACCTGCAGCTCAAGGTACACTAACGTAAGGCCATGTGGAGGGCCATAGCAGCAAAGGTGCGAGCCCTGGGGGTATCAAACAGACGACACACACACTGTCACAAGAGGTGGGACGACATCAGCCGGCTGGCTAAGCAAGTGGCAGAGATGACCTTGGGGATGCTACCACGCACAGGGCATTTGGCACGGCGCACCATGACTCTGCTGATGGGACGCATACTGGCAGTGACCAATCCAGACCTGGATGCACGTCTGAAGGGGCATCAGCAGCAAGACAGAGATGTGAGTATCTGGGGAGGGAGAGTTTGTCTGAGAGTGGATGCATGTGTACAGGGCTTGTGGCAGGGGTGACACATGTGATGTGCGTGTGTTGCCATGCTGTGATATGTGATGTGAGTGGTGACTGTGATGTGTGCCTGTATGAGGCATTGGGCCACCATGGCCTTACTGTGCTGCTCCTGCCTGCAGTTCTCAATCCTTGACAGATTTTTTGTGTCCACATGGTCACTCTTCATTGGGATGGTGTGGGGAGTCCATATTGTGGCGAACTGCAGTGTCCACTTAATGAGTGTGACACCATGTCTGTCTACTTTGCATGCACCATGATGGTTGAGGCCCACACATTTGACGACAATGTGAACCCTGATTGGCACATGGTGATTGATATGGCCTAGTAGGCATTGTGGCATGTGTAGTCAATACAGGTGTGTGTGGTCCCCTCTGGTTTCCTGTAGGGCTATCAGTGGTGATGTGTGTTGTGGCCACATCATGTCCATGGGGCAGGTCAATGTGGGCTGGGGGCACACCATCCATGGGCAGGGTGTAGTGCTGTGTTGCATTGACATGCCTCACTCCTGGCAGTTTGTCTGCATGACAGGCACTGTTGTGGTCTATATAGAGTGTAGCTGCACAGTGATCGCAGGGTGTGGTGGTTACCATGTAGCTCTAGGCCTCTACTGTGCTGCATTGATCTGAAATCGTGTGACCAGATGATGACACTTACACAACCCTGTTTCTCTCACTAATGCAGAATCGCAAGACACCACGGTGGAACATGATCCAGAAACAAGTGGTGGCGAGACCAGCACGACTGCTCAGCGGAGGCAAGTGAGACTGAGCCAAGTGACACTGACCACACCAGCGCTCCTGAGGGTGACAGGAGTATGCAGGAGGAATCAGTGGCTGAGACACAGAGTACCACTTCATCTGATGCCAGCGGGGATGCATCCCTGTTAGCAGGCACAGGGATGGGGAGTCTGCTGCAGCATCTGACACCAAGCGGCCACTGCCCAGCCTCCCATCCACTTCCTCTGGTGCTGGTCGTATCCGTGTTACTAAGAGGGGACGTGTAGCATTCACACATGGCACCACTGCCCCTGCAACTGTCACCCCTGCTGCCCTCAGTGCAGAGTGCGTAGAGCTCCTGCGCCAACTTTGCGTGGGCCAGACCGCCCTGCTCAATGCCTTCAGTGCCCACGAGAACAAATTAGGCCAGGGTATAGCATTCATGGAGGGCATACACTCTGACGTGGGTGGGCTACACCGTACAGTCCAGGCATTGTCAGCCACAGTCACGTCAGCCCTCCAACAGGCACATGCTCCCATTGCAGCTCAGGTGCCTGTGACGACCACCCATTCAGTGGCCACATCAGATGACAGTGACCACTTGGCACCTACGTCACCTAAACGATACAACACTAGGAGCACACGTCAGACCCACACCAAACAATCCCGTCCACAGACTCCATCCCCAAAGAAGAGCAGGGCCCCCCCAATATGCACAGACAAGATAAAGTCACAGAAGAGCAAGGCCAGAAGATCATTGTGGCAGACATCAGGCTCACATGCTGAAGAGGCATCACCAGAAATTGACTCTCCTATGCCCACAGAGGATGTGTGGCATGTCATGGCTACACCTGGGGAGAGCACAGGGACACAACCACCCACCACATCAACCCCAAAACAAAGTACATCGAGGCAGGTAGAGGAGAGCTCTGTTGTGACCAGCCCAGTCATTGAGGCAGAGGAGAGCCCTGTTGTAACCAGCCCAGCCATTGAGGCAGAGGGGAGCCCTGTTGTGACCAGCCTAGTGATTAAGGCAAAGGAGGGCAGTCTTGTGTCCAGGCCAGTGATTCAGGAAAAGGAGGGCAGTGTTGTGTCCAGGCCAGTGATTCAGGAAAAGGCGGGCAGTGTTGTGTCCAGGCCAGTGATTCAGGAAAAGAAGGGCAGTGTTTTGTCCAGGCCAGTGATTCGGGAAAAGGAGGGCAGTGTTGTGTCCAGGCCAGTGATTCAGCAAAAGGAGGGCAGTGATGTGACTAGCCCTGGCAGGAAGGGACAGGAGGGCACTGTAGACACCACCCCTGGGGGAAGTGGGAAGGTGGGCACTGTAGGGGGTACACCTTCCAGAGAGGATAAGGTGGTCCGGAGGCCTAGCCAGCCCAAGTGTTCTGCAGGATCAAGCACATCACCAGAGGGAGTGCCAGTGTCTGCCCCTGATGTGGGACAGTTGGTGTGTGTGCCTGTTGTGTCACCACCACTTCCCATCAACCCCAAGACAGGGAAGCCATTTCATGTTCCCATAAAGTGGAAGGGCACCCCTCCAACCTCTCCCACCCACACTGTGTCAGGGGTGTGCATGACTCCACCTCCAAGTGCCACTGTGCCACCTGGTCCACACAGCCCTCCACCTTGCAGGCCCTCTGTTATTACCACATCACATGGGCCTCTGTCACCCGAGTCAAGTGGGCCTGCTGTCCACAAAACACAGCCAGGTCCCAGTCCGCATGACAGCCAGGAGTGAGTTGTCAACATCCTCATACGCCTGTGCCCCACACAGGTGTGCTAGTCAAGACCATTGTTTGCGACCTGGGTGTGTTGCTGGCCCTGTTGCTGTGCTGTGCTGTACTCTCCCCTGCCATGGACTCTGGTCCTGTTGGTCCGCTGTGCTGTACTCTCCCCTGTGCAGCCTCTCATGTACTTGCTGTCTCCCCTGCCATGGACTCTGGCCCTGTTTGTCTGCTGTGCTGTACTCTCCCCTGTGCAGCCTCTCATGTTCTTGCTGTCTCCCCTGCCATGGACTCTGGCCCTGTTGGTCAGCTGTGCTGTACTCTCCCCTGTGCAGACTTTCATGAACTCGCTGTCTCACCTGCCATGGGTTCTGGCCCTGTTGGTCTGCTGTGCTGTACTCTCCCCTGTGCAGCCTCTCATGTACTTGCTGTCTCCCCTGCCAAGGACTCTGGCCCTGTTGGTCTGCTGTGCTGTACTCTCCCCTGTGCAGCCTCTCATGTACTTCCTGTCTCACCTGCCATGGACTCTGGCCCTGTTGGTCTGCTGTGCTGTACTCTCCCCGGCCATGGACTCTGGCCCTGTTGGTCTGCTGTGCTGTACTCTCCCCTGTGCAGCCTCACATGTACTTGCTGTCTCACCTGCCATGGACTCTGGCCCATTGGTCTGCTGTGCTGTACTCTCCCCTGTGCCGCCTCTCATGTACTTGCTGTCTCCCCTGCCATGGACTCTGGCCCTGTTGGTCTGCTGTGCTGTACTCTCCCCTGTGCAGCCTCTCATGTACTTCCTGTCTCACCTGCCATGGACTCTGGCCCTGTTGGTCTGCTGTGCTGTACTCTCCCCTGTGCAGCCTCTCGTGTACTTGCTGTCTCCCCTGCCATGGACTCTGGCCCTGTTGGTCTGCTGTGCTGTACTCTCCCCTGTGCAGCCTCTCATGTACTTCCTGTCTCACCTGCCATGGACTCTGGCCCTGTTGGTCTGCTGTGCTGTACTCTCCCATGTGCAGCCTCTCATGTACTTGCTGTCTCACCTGCCATGGACTCTGGCCCGTTGGTCTGCTGTGCTGTACTCTCCCCTGTGCAGCCTCTCATGTACTTGCTGCCTCACCTGCACCTGTTGGTCTGCTGTGCTGTACTCTCCCCTGTGGAGCCTCTCATGTACTTGCTGTCTCACCTGCCATGGACTCTGGCCCTGTTGGTCTGCTGTGCTGTACTCTCCCCTGCCATGGACTCTGGCCCTGTTGGTCTGCTGTGCTGTACTCTCCCCTGTGCAGCCTCTCATGTACTTGCTGTCTCCCCTGCCATGGACTCTGGCCCTATTGGTCTGCTGTGTTGTACTCTCCCCTGTGTAAGCTCTCATGTACTTGCTATCTCACCTGCCATGGACTCTGGCCCTGTTGGTCTGCTGTGCTGTACTCTCCCCTGCCATGGACTCTGGCCCTGTTGGTCTGCTGTGCTGTACTCTCCCATGTGCAGCCTCTCATGTACTTGCTGTCTCACCTGCCATGGACTCTGGCCCGTTTGTCTGCTGTGCTGTACTCTCCCCTGTGCAGCCTCTCATGTACTTGCTGTCTCACCTGCCATGGACTCTGGCCCTGTTGATCTGCTGTGCTGTACTCTCCCCTGCCATGGACTCTGGCCCTGTTGGTCTGCTGTTCTGTACTCTCCCATGTGCAGCCTCTCATATACTTGCTGTCTCACCTGCCATGTACTCTGGCCCGTTGGTCTGCTGTGCTGTACTCTCCCCTGTGCAGCCTCTCATGTACTTGCTGTCTCACCTGCCATGGACTCTGGCCCTGTTGGTCTGCTGTGCTGTACTCTCCCCTGTGCAGCCTCTCATGTACTTGCTGTCTCACCTGCCATGGACTCTGGCCCTGTTGGTCTGCTGTGCTGTACTCTCCCCTGCCATGGACTCTGGCCCTGTTGGTCTGCTGTGCTGTACTCTCCCCTGTGCAGCCTCTCATGTAATTGCTGTCTCACCTGCCATGGACTCTGACCCTGTTGGTCTGCTGTGCTGTACTCTCCCCTGCCATGGACTCTGGGCCTGTTGGTCTGCTGTGCTGTACTCTCCCCTGTGCAGCCTCTCATGTACTTGCTGTCTCACCTGCCATGGACTCTGGCCCGTTGGTCTGCTGTGTTGTACTCTCCCATGTGCAGCCTCTCATGTACTTGCTGTCTCCCCTGCCATAGACTCTGGCCATGTTGGTCTGCTGTGCTGTACTCTCCCCTGTGCAGCCTCTCATGTACTTCCTGTCTCACCTGTCATGGACTCTGGCCCTGTTGGTCTGCTGTGCTGTACTCTCCCCTGCCATGGACTCTGGCCCTGTTGGTCTGCTGTGCTGACCTCTCCCATGTGCAGCCTCTCATGTACTTGCTGTCTCACCTGCCATGGACTCTGGCCCGTTGGTCTGCTGTGCTGTACTCTCCCCTGTGCAGCCTCTCATGTACTTGCTGTCTCACCTGCCATGGACTCTGGCCCTGTTGTTCTGACGTGCTGTACCCTCCCCTGCCATGGACTCTGGCCCTGTTGGTCTGCTGTGCTGTACTCTCCCCTGTGCAGCCTCTCATGTACCTGCTGTCTCCCCTGCCATGGACTCTGGCCCTAATGGTCTGCTGTGTTGTACTCTCCCCTGTGCAAGCTCTGATGTACTTGCTGTCTCACCTGCCATGGACTCTGGCCCGTTTGTCTGCTGTGCTGTACTCTCCCCTGTGCAGCCTCTCATGTACTTGCTGTCTCACCTGCCATGGACTCTGGCCCTGTTGATCTGCTGTGCTGTACTCTCCCCTGCCATGGACTCTGGCCCTGTTGGTCTGCTGTGCTGTACTCTCCCATGTGCAGCCTCTCATGTACTTGCTGTCTCACCTGCCATGGACTCTGGCCCGTTGGTCTGCTGTGCTGTACTCTCCCCTGTGCAGCCTCTCATGTACTTGCTGTCTCACCTGCCATGGACTCTGGCCCTGTTGGTCTGCTGTGCTGTACTCTCCCCTGTGCAGCCTCTCATGTACTTCTGTCTCACCTGCCATGGACTCTTGCCCTGTTGGTCTGCTGTGCTGTACTCTCCCCTGCCATGGACTCTGGCCCTGTTGGTCTGCTGTGCTGTACCCTCCCCTGCCATGGACTCTGGCCCTGTTGGTCTGCTGTGCTGTACTCTCCCCTGGCATGGACTCTGGCCCTGTTGGTCTGCTGCGCTGTACTCTCCCCTGTGCAGCCTCTCATGTACTTGTTGTCTCACCTGCCATGGACTCTGGCCCGTTGGTCTGCTGTGCTGTACTCTCCCCTGTGCAGCCTCTCATGTACTTGCTGTCCCACCTGCCATGGACTCTGGCCCTGTTGGTCTGCTGTGCTGTACTCTCCCCTGTGCAGCCTCTCATGTAATTGCTGTCTCACCTGCCATGGACTCTGGCCCTGTTGGTCTGCTGTGCTGTACTCTCCCCTGGCATGGACTCTGGCCCTGTTGGTCTGCTGCGCTGTACTCTCCCCTGTGCAGCCTCTCATGTACTTGTTGTATCACCTGCCATGGACTCTGGTCCGTTGGTCTGCTGTGCTGTACTCTCCCCTGTGCAGCCTCTCATGTACTTGCTGTCCCACCTGCCATGGACTCTGGCCCTGTTGGTCTGCTGTGCTGTACTCTCCCCTGTGCAGCCTCTCATTTACTTGCTGTCTCACCTGCCATGGACTCTGGCCCTGTTGGTCTGCTGTGCTGTACTCTCCCCTGCCATGGACTCTGGCCCTGTTGGTCTGCTGTGCTGTACTCTCCCCTGCCATGGACTCTGGCCCTAATGGTCTGCTGTGTTGTACTCTCCCCTGTGCAAGCTCTGATGTACTTGCTGTCTCACCTGCCATGGACTCTGGCCCGTTTGTCTGCTGTGCTGTACTCTCCCCTGTGCAGCCTCTCATGTACTTGCTGTCTCACCTGCCATGGACTCTGGCCCTGTTGATCTGCTGTGCTGTACTCTCCCCTGCCATGGACTCTGGCCCTGTTGGTCTGCTGTGCTGTACTCTCCCATGTGCAGCCTCTCATGTACTTGCTGTCTCACCTGCCATGGACTCTGGCCCGCTGGTCTGCTGTGCTGTACTCTCCCCTGTGCAGCCTCTCATGTACTTGCTGTCTCACCTGCCATGGACTCTGGCCCTGTTGGTCTGCTGTGCTGTACTCTCCCCTGTGCAGCCTCTCATGTACTTCTGTCTCACCTGCCATGGACTCTGGCCCTGTTGGTCTGCTGTGCTGTACTCTCCCCTGCCATGGACTCTGGCCCTGTTGGTCTGCTGTGCTGTACCCTCCCCTGCCATGGACTCTGGCCCTGTTGGTCTGCTGTGCTGTACTCTCCCCTGGCATGGACTCTGGCCCTGTTGGTCTGCTGCGCTGTACTCTCCCCTGTGCAGCCTCTCATGTACTTGTTGTCTCACCTGCCATGGACTCTGGCCCGTTGGTCTGCTGTGCTGTACTCTCCCCTGTGCAGCCTCTCATGTACTTGCTGTCCACCTGCCATGGACTCTGGCCCTGTTGGTCTGCTGTGCTGTACTCTCCCCTGTGCAGCCTCTCATGTAATTGCTGTCTCACCTGCCATGGACTCTGGCCCTGTTGGTCTGCTGTGCTGTACTCTCCCCTGGCATGGACTCTGGCCCTGTTGGTCTGCTGCGCTGTACTCTCCCCTGTGCAGCCTCTCATGTACTTGTTGTCTCACCTGCCATGGACTCTGGCCCGTTGGTCTGCTGTGCTGTACTCTCCCCTGTGCAGCCTCTCATGTACTTGCTGTCCCACCTGCCATGGACTCTGGCCCTGTTGGTCTGCTGTGCTGTACTCTCCCCTGTGCAGCCTCTCATTTACTTGCTGTCTCACCTGCCATGGACTCTGGCCCTGTTGGTCTGCTGTGCTGTACTCTCCCCTGCCATGGACTCTGGCCCTGTTGGTCTGCTGTGCTGTACTCTCCCCTGCCATGGACTCTGGCCCTGTTGGTCTGCTGTGCTGTACTCTCCCCTGTGCAGCCTCTCATGTACTTGTTGTCTCACCTGCCATGGATTCTGGCCCTGTTGGTCTGCTGTGCTGTACTCTCCCCTGTGCAGCCTCTCATGTACTTGCTGTCTCACCTGCCATGGACTCTGGCCCTGTTGGTCTGCTGTGCTGTACTCTCCCCTGTGCAGCCTCTCATGTACTTTTTGTCTCACCTGTGTGATTGACAGTGGCCTCCCTGTTTGTATTTGAACTGTGCATGGTATCTTGCTTTTGGTCATCATTATGTGCCTTGCTGTTGACTACTATTATTGTACTGCTACATCTTAGCAAAATGTGAATAAATACAGTTACTCCTGTTGTGTGTTTTGTCGGTGTCATTGCTGAATTAAGTACTTTTGGTGTTGGCATTTGATTGGCTGTGCACCATGGTCTATGTCTCACTTCAACATTGCTAAGCTCTTAGCAGGCCTAATATTTTTACACAGGGGTGACAGGTCTTCTGTCCATACTGTACCTGATGATGGTGTAATCTGTGATGGCGATTGTACCTGTGGTATTTGTGCTGTGCATGTTTGTGGGGTGTGTGATGTGGTTGTGTTATTCATGTCTGTGTGCAGCTTTTGTGCTTGTTATACACACACTGCTTGTTGTGCATGCAGTGCTGTATGTATGTGGCCCTGCCATTGCCTGATGTGCATTCCCTGTTGTCATGTGGTGTTTGTTGATTGGTGTTTGGTGTACCTCTGTATTTGCTTTGATATGGCAGTGTGGGATGTGTGATATGTGTTTTGGTGTGTGTATTTTGTCCCTGAATGCTCATGTTCTGTGCTCATGTTGTGTGAGGGTTCCCTTTGCCTTTCCCCAGTATGGCTGACCAGGGTATGTATGTTTGTGTTGGAGTACAGTATGTGTTCCTGTGGTGTTTGTGTGTTGTTGTTGTGCATGCATTTTCGGTGGCAACCCTGTGTGTGTGTGTTGTGTTTGTGGCTACACTTAGGGTGTGTGTTTGTGTGTGTGTGTGTATGTGCTGGCTAGGATTGTATGCCTTCTGTGTGTGTGGCACTGATGATTTTTGATCCTTGTCAGCCACTGCTGCAGTGTCGGTCTACCTGGTTGTGTGTTGTGTGGTGCACTGAGTGTGTAGTGTGCTTGTTGTTGCAGTGCTTGTTGGTTTGCATGGGAGTGCACTGGATGTGCACCTGGCCTGTGACTTGGTGGGGTGTGTTGCAGTGTGATTTGGGGTGGTGTATCCCTGTGGTGTTTGTGCCCTGCCCATGCCTTGGAGTGGCCCTGTCTTCTGCATTTTGCACATGTGTGGACCGTGGCGGTGACGTGACCGGGAACGGGACGTTGCTGCTGGTCGACGGAGGATTAGTGTCCGGAAGATGAGGGGTGCCATGTTGTCAGGTGGGTGATGTGTGTGTGTCCTTGTGGATATGTTGTGACTCCCGGCAGGGTGTCTGTGTGGTGCTTGGACCCTGTGCATGCCTGTGTGTAGTGTTTGTATGGTCATGTAATTGCTTACCTGCAGCGGCATCCGCGGCGGCCCATCTGGCGGTAGTGTTGGAGGAGGAACATCACCGTATGCATATGGTGGGCTGGGTTCATGGCGTTCAGTACCGGGTCTAGTTTGTCACGCTCTGCTATCCAGTTTCCGCCAGCTCAAGCTAGGCGGGGTCTCTGCTGCGGTGCGTCGACTTCTTTTGGCCATCCTAATATGTGGAGCGGGGCGGACGTCATTCCGCACGGCGGTGTGTCTGGATTGGCTGTCACCGCCGCAATGTCGGGTGTACTTTGATGGCGGTGCGCGGCGCTCCGCGGCGGACGGGAAATGACCTGTGTTTACCTATCGTAATATGGCGGCCGTGACTTCCACAGCTAGTGGGCGGAAAAAGCTGTTTTTCCACCCCGCAGACAACGCGGTGGTGCCACCGCCTGACATCCTAATGGACCCCTTAGAGTTGAATATGCAACCAATATTACATTTGCATACCAAATAAAACACCTGATAGCCCTAGCATACGTGCCAATAACCAATGTGGCTGAGCACTATAACCTTTTAATAGAAAGTCCTTTCTATACAAAAAATTAACAAAAACTAGCTCCACTTCTCGATTATTTCGAGGATACCTGGGTGGGGAGACTACACAGGTCAGGCCACAGACGCCAACCCAAATTCCTAATACCTTGGTGGAATGTATATCTACCAACCCTAACCCAAGAAGCCAAAACAAACAACGCAGTGGAGGGTTGGCATAATGCCTTCCTATCTTCAACTGGCCAAACAACTCCTACACTACAAAAACTCCTAATAGCAATACAAAAAGAACAAAGTTTTCAGGAATTAAGAATGGAGCAATCTGTTTTACAATTAAAACCTAAACTATCAAGACAAACGGCCCAAATGTACCAATATTTACAACAAGTACAACTTTATCCCACAACAAGAGGACTAAAATACTTAAAAATGATTGCCAAAACATTAAACTAAAAACACTAAGGGGCCCATTAGGATGTCGGGCGGATTGCCCCCACCAGGCTGGCGGTAGCCACCGCCAGCCTGGCGGGGGCAATCCACCCGACATCCTTCCCTGAATTCCCCCCCGCCATATTACAATGGCGGGGGACCGCAGCGGAGTAAAACACCGCCCGCCACTTTTCCGCACCGGTCGCCTTGCGGCCGGGGCGGAAAAGAAATATTATGATGGTGGTGTCTATGAGACACCGCCAGCCATATTATGAAGTGCTTGAGGCAATGGCTTTCAGTGGTGGCAATGCTGCCACGGAAAGGCAGGCGGGCTTCACTCTGGGGGCCCCGTGCGGGCCCCCAGAGTGAAGGAGGGTAGGGGGCTGCACACGGGGGGGGTACCTGTGGTACCCCCCTGCATTTGCATAATCAAAGCGGCAGGCACCGCGCGTTGCCTGCCGCTTTGATTATTCAAATGTAAAAGTGTTTTTTAACCGCATGCGTGCTTGGGGAATTCAGCTGGCACGCTGAGAATTTGTAAATCCCATTATTCATGACGAGCTGGGCTCGTCATGAGCGTGCGAGGAGGCTACCTCATGACGAGCCCAGCTCGTCATGAGCGTCGAAGGGGTTAAGCATCGTGGCGGGCGGTGCTGAGAGCACCGCCCGCCACAGTGTTTTACATGCAGGATGTGCCCGCCACTGTGGCGGGCACATCCTAATACCACCCCCGGGACCCTGCCCTTATGGCGGGCGGTCCCGCATACCGGCAGGATGGCGGGTGGACTAAGTCCGCCCGTCATCCTAAACCCCCTAACCATCTAAAAGTAAAATATTCCTAAAAATGCCTCTATATAAACAAAATACATTTCCTTCACCAATTATTACATATTTATTTTGTCGACAATATTTAAATATTCAAAAATATGTAGACAAAACAAATATCGAAATAAACAAAAACAGTATAAAATATGTACATTTCCCAACCCACAAAAATATTAATATAAAACAACTTACCTTTCACAGCAACGTAAATAGCGAATGCAAATTTCCATAATAATCCAGGTAGTAAAAAATTCCAAGTGTAAAAATAAAATACCCCAATAAAAAGTAAAAATACAACTGTACAAAATTCATCGAACTTCCAAATAAATCGATAATCCAGAATCCATGAAAAGCCCCAAAAAGGTTAAAAATATTAAGAAACGCTCCTGGAAACCCGAAAATAAAGGAAGTGTAAGATACATATTAGTTGAAACAACTAAAACACACCTCCTTTAAAAAAAAAACTGAAAAGTTCTGAAAACGTAAACGCTGTATCCAAAAACCTAGAACAGAAAAATAAACATTCCCACCCACAATAAACTTAAAACCATACATTAATAATCACCAATACATACATATTTAAAACGAAAAGTAAAACAATCTAAAGTCTAATACAGAAGTCCAGAAACTCTAAATAACAAACTACTATCTACAAAACTTACATAAAATAGTTAAAATATAAAGAATAGAACTCTAACCTTCTCAGACGGGAAGTAGCTTCCAACCGCGAGCTTGAATCTTCACAAATGACACAAAAAGACTAAGGGCGGTTACAAAATAAAAGACCCAAATAATAATATAACCACAAAAATAGTTAAATAAATTACATAAAAATGTATTTAACATTTAAAAATTTCGTAAAAATGTATTACATTATTTTTCCAAATGTATGCAATTTATGTATGTTTTAAAAAATATATATATTATTATATTCATATATTTTAAAATATAAAATGAAATAATATTACAAATAAAATTTTATTTCTTATTTATTAAATATTTTTCTGTTACAATTTCTCAAGCAAAATGTATAATTTTTATGTATTTAGTTAAAAATAAGTCTAACATTTTAAATTTATAATATTAATAATAAAAATGTATATTAATAAAATTAAAAAATATAACACACATATTTCTAAAATGTTATGAAAAAAACGTATATTGTTCAATATACAAAATATGTAATATCAGTGTTATTTTTGATAAATATATCAACAGGGATTACATAATTTCAACACAAAATGTATATGTTAAAAATGTTATAAAATGAAAATTAATAAAATTTTTGAAATGTAAAAAAGTTTTTCCAACTGTATGTACTATATACATTCTAATATTCACTATATTTTCATTTACTACATTGTTTATATATACCAAAAATGTACTTTACTCCACAACTATACAACAACTAAATACTTTATTTAAATTGTACTTATATTTATTTGTTAAAATTGTATACATTCATTTATAACAAATGTATTATTTGATTTATGTACTATATAAACAAATAAAGAAAATTATTTTTCAAAAACTGTGTCATTCTTGTCTACTACATATTCTAAATTATTACTACCAATGTATAAAAAAATGTTTTGTAAAAACTTTATATATAGAGATATTTAAAAATGTAAATAACTATACAATTTTTTTTATAATTTACTATTCACACTAGAATCTACATTTAATTGAGGTAGGTGCTGCACACAGAACAGAATTAATTTACTAATCCAACTCCAATATACATTTAATTGAAATAGTTGCTGGACACTGGACCTATTTAATTTACTATTCCAACTCCAATTTGAATTTAATTGGGGTAGGTGCTGGACACTGAACCTATTTAATTTACTATTCCAACTCCAATGTACATTTAATTGGGGTAGGTGCTGGACACTAGACCTATTTAATATACTATTCCAACTCCAATTTACATTTAATTGAGGTAGGTGCTGGACACTGAACCTATTTAATTTACTATTCCAACTCCAATGTACATTTTACTGGGGTAGGTGCTGGACACTAGACCTATTTAATTTACTATTCCAACTCCAATCTACATTTTATTGTGGTAGGTGCTGGACACTGAACCTATTTCATTTACTATTCCAACTCCAATTTACATTTAATTGGGGTAGGTCCTGGACACTAGACCTATTTAATTTACTATTCCAACTCCAATTCATATTTAATTGAAGTAGATGCTGGACACTGAACCTATTTAATTTACTATTCCAACTCCAATTTACATTTAATTGGGGTAGGTGCTGGACACTGAACCTATTTAATTTACTATTCCAACTCAAATGTACATTTAATTGGGGTAGGTGCTGGACACTAGACCTATTTAATTTACTATTCCAACTCCAATTTAAATTTAATTGAGGTAGGTGCTGGACACTGAACCTATTTAATTTATTATTCCAACTCCAATTTACATTTATTTGGGGTAGGTGCTGGACACTAGACCTATTTAATTTACTATTCCAACTCCAATCTACATTTTATTGAGGCAGGTGCTGGACACTGAACCTATTTAATTTACTATCCCAACTCCAACTTAAATTTAATTGGGGTAGGTGCTGGACACTGAACCTATTTAATTTACTATTCCAACTCCAATGCACATTTAATTGGGGTAGGTGCTGGACACTAGACCTATTTAATTTACTATTCCAACTACAATTTCTATTTAATTGGGGTAGGTGCTGGACACTAGACATATTTAATTTACTATTCCAACTCCAATTTACATTTAATTGGGGTAGGTGCTGAACACTAGACCTATTTAATCTACTATTCCAACTGCAATTTAAATTTAATTGGGGTAGGTGCTGGACACTGAACCTATTTAATTTACTATTCCAACTTCAATTTAAATTTAATTTGGGTAGGTGCTGGACACTAGAACTATTTAATTTACTATTCCAACTCCAATCTACATTTTATTGAGGTAGGTGCTGGACACTGAACCTATTTAATTTACTATTCCAACTCCAATTGACATTTAATTGAGGTAGGTGCTGGACACTGAACCTATTTAATTTACTATTCCAACTCCAATCTACATTTTATTGAGGTAGGTGCTGGACACTGAACCTATTTAATTTACTATTCCAACTCCAATTAAAATGTAATTGGAGTAGGTGCTGGACACTGAACCTATTTAATTTACTATTCCAACTCCAATTTACATTTAATTTGGGTAGGTGCTGGACACTAGACCTATTTAATTTACTATTCCAACTCCAGTTTAGATTTAATTGAGGTAGGTGCTGGACACTGAACCTATTTAATTTACTATTCCAACTCCAATTTACATTTAATTGGGGTAGGTGCTGGACACTAGACCTATTTAATTTACTATTCCATCTCCAATCTACATTTTATTGAGGTAGGTGCTGGCCACTGAACCTATTTAATTTACTCTTCCAACTCCAATTTACATTTAATTTGGGTAGATACTGGACACTAGACCTTTTTAAATTACTATTCCAACTCCAATTTGCATTTAATTGAGGTAGGTGCTGGACACTGAACCTATTTAATTTACTATTCCAACTCCAATTTACATTTAATTGGGGTAGGTGCTGGACACTGAACCTATTTAATTTACTATTCCAACTCCAATTTACATTTAATTGGGGTAGGTGCTGGACACTAGACTTATTTAACTTACTATTCCAACTCTAATTTACATTTATTTGAGGTAGGTGCTGGACACTGAACCTATTTAATTTACTATTCCAATTCCAATTTACATTTAATTGGGGTAGGTGCTGGACACTGAACCTATTTAATTTACTATTCCAACTCCAATTTACATTTAATTGGGGTAGGTGCTGGACACTAGCCCTATTTAATTTACTATTCCAACTCCAATTTAAATTTAATTGAGGTAGGTGCTGGACACTGAACCTATTTAATTTACTATTCCAACTCCAATTTACATTTAATTGGGGTAGGTGCTGGATACTAGACCTATTTAATTTACTATTCCAACTCCAATCTACATTTTATTGAGGTGGGTGCTGGACACTGAACCTATTTAATTTAGTATTCCAACTCCAATTTACATTTAATTTGGGTAGGTGCTGGACACTAGACCTATTTAATTTACTATTCCAACTCCAATCTACATTTTATTGAGGTAGGTGCTGGACACTGAACCTATTTAATTTACTATCCCAACTCCAATTTAAATTTAAATGGGGTAGGTGCTGGACAGTGAACCTATTTAATTTACTATTCCAACTCCAATTTACATTTAATTGGGGTAGGTGCTGGACACTGGACCTATTTAATTTACTATTGCAACTCCAATTTACATTTAATTGAGGTTGGTGCTGGACACTCAACCTATTTAATTTACTATTGCAACTCCAATTTATATTTAATTGGGGTAGGTGCTGGACACTAGACATATTTAATTTACTATTCCAACTCCAATTTACATTTAATTGGGGTAGGTGCTGGACACTAGACCTATTTAATCTACTATTCCAACTCCAATTTAAATTTAATTGGGGTAGGTGTTGGACACTGAACCTATTTAATTTACTATTCCAACTCCAATTTACATTTAATTTGGGTAGGTGCTGGACACTAGAAATATTTAATTCACTATTCCAACTCCAATCAACATTTTATTGAGGTAGGTGCTGGACACTGAACCTATTTAATTTACTATTCCAACTCCAATTTACATTTAATTGAGGTAGGTGCTGGACACTGAACCTATTTAATTTACTATCCCAACTCCAATTTACATTTAATTGGGGTAGGTGCTGGACACTAGACCTATTTAATTTACTATTCCAACTCCAATCTACATTTTATTGAGGTAGGTGCTGAACATTGAACCTATTTAATTCACTATTCCAACTCCAATTTAAATTTAATTGGGGTAGGTGCTGGACACTGAACCTATTTAATTTACTATTCCAACTCCAATTTACATTTAATTGGGGTAGGTGCTGGACACTAGACCTATTTAATTTACGATTCCAACTCCAATTTACATTTAATTGAGGTAGGTGCTGGACACTGAACCTATTTAATTTACTATTCCAACTCCAATTTACATTTAATTGGGGTAGGTGCTGGACACTAGACCTATTTAATTTACTATTCCAACTCCAATCTACATTTTATTGAGGTAGGTGCTGGACACTGAACCTATTTAATTTATTATTCCAACTCCAATTTACATTTAATTGGGGTAGGTAATGGACACTAGACCTATTTAAATTACTATTCCAACTCCAATTTACATTTAATTGAGGTAGGTGCTGGACACTGAACCTATTTAATTTACTATTCCAACTCCAATTTACATTTCATTGGGGTAGGTGCTGGACACTAGACCTATTTAATGTACTATTCTAACTCCAATTTACATTTAATTGAGGTAGATGCTGGACACTGAACCTATTTAATGTACTATTCCAACTCCAATTTACATTTAATTGGTGTAGGTGCTGGACACTGAACCTATGTAATTTACTAATGAAACTCTTATATCCATTTAATTGGAGGAGATGCTGGACATTGAACCTATTTAGTTTTTATATACAACTAATAAATCTATACAATAATGATGTTGAACATATATTATAAAATTATAATAATGTATCAAATATTTTTAATAAAATTTGTTATATTGTAATAAATATTTACAAATATTCATTCCATTGAACTAATAAAAATCTATTAAAAATTATAAAAATATATTTATACATTTAATAATTAATATATTGCTTAAATGTTAAACATTCAATATTTATCTAAACACTCACAACCCTTATACCCTATAACACTAACATTCCACTCATGTTTTAATCAAATTTAACATATTAAAATTAAACATATTTATGTTTCAATATTTTTTAAATAGATTTCAATTTGAAATTTTTTAAAAACATCCCCACCACATTATCCTCTATAAACACAACATCTCATTCCTAAAATATAAATTGTAAGTTTAAATTTAGAATTTCAAATTCATATTTAAATTTATTTTATCTAAAAAGAAAAATCAAAATATATATTTTTAAAGCACTCCCCACCCTTATCCCCTATAAACCCAACATCCCGCTCCTAAAATTGAAAATTTAATTTGAATTTTGAAATTTCGAATTCCTAATTCTATTTAATAATTTTTTACAAATTTTCTATTTAATTTCAATATTTAAAAAAAATCCCCAGCCTTATACCCTAAAAACCCAACATTCCACTCCTAAAATTTAAAATTTAATTGTAAATTTGAAATTTGAAATTCCTAATTCAATTTACTAATTTTTGAAAAATGTTCTATTTAATGTAAATATTTTTAAAACACTCCCCACCCTTATCCCCTATAAACCCAACATCCTGCTCCTAACATTTTATATTTAATTTGAAATTTGAAATTTGAAATTCCAAATTCTATTTAATAATTTTTAACAAATGTTCTATTTTATTTGTATATTTTTAAAACATTCCCCACCCATATCCCCTATAAACCCAACATCCCGCTCCTAAAAATGTATAATACATAAAAAAAAAATGTTAATTCACTATAACAAATTATTTCTCAACTATTAAAAATTTCTACTTTATAAAACATAAAACAATGATATTTTGACATTTCGATATTTTATATGTCGATATTTCTTATCTCGACATTACTTGACTCGATATTAAAAACAATAGATCAAAATGATATTTTTTACTGCGATATTTACAACATCGACATTTCTTACCTTTGATATTTGGAACTCGATATTACTGCTAATCGACATAAAACACTCGATATTTTGACTGTGTGCCACTTATCCCACATGAACCGTACAATTCCACCAATTCAATTAATAAAAGAGAATTGTCTGCCCATCTCATATGTGATGTATTAAGTACAGTGGGAATCCCAATCAACCCTTGATGGCTTGGATAATATAGTATGAACTGGTAGGTGTGCCTACAGGGGATTTGTTTAAACACTCACCTTTTCGATTATTTATGCTCTTTACTTAGTGCAAGTTCTTATATCTTACTTGCAGATTCATTTCTTTATGTATATTTATATATTTTAATGCACAAACAACTCATATACAGTTATAGTTTTCTAACAAAGCATGAAATCATCAGATTATATCAGAACACATCAAAGCACACGGGTGTATATTAAAAAACAAATTTTATTGTGAATGATGCTAATAAAGGGTATTGGATCTTTAAACACACAATGGAACAGGAAGATGTAAAGGAAATACAGATGTTTTTGTACTTCACAGTAACAATTGCGTACACTTTTTTCAGATTAGATAAGGCAAATCAACTGATTAATACAGAAGAAAACAGCCTATGAAAACATTATACAGAAAATAAGTGCAATTGTTAACGTTTTGGTCTTTAAGGTGTCGTCTTTGAGACCATCTTCAGGACTATGCAAGTTTAAACTGGTTGACCCTTAAAAATAAGTCTGAGAGACAATTTCACTGCAGTGTCCAAAAGTGGCAGATATTCTATATAGAGGAGCGAATCCTAATTCTGAGAGCTAATACTATAATATTCACTGCACTCTAGAATCTCGCCCCATAATGCCTTGCTGGGCCTTTGGTTGGCATTGTATTTTTGCCCATAACTTTGCTTGGGGTGGTCCTAGGAGAATGGGACCACCACAATCATTGAGTATGATATGCTTTTTATATTCAAGGCATCTGTGTGGTCCTCCCCCTAGGTTAGGGGGGCCCTCAAAATCATCATCTCTGTCATTGCCTGATATTTTTCAATGCTCACTTTTGTGAGTTGGTTATATGCTTTTTTAGCATATAAAGCTAAAATTGTTTTATCAAAGAGTTGTGGGTGCAGTAGCTAACTCCGCTATGTGGCGGAGTCAGAAATCTTGTATGAATTCCGTGTTTTCAATGTAAGGTGTAGTTAACAAATTTCTGCAACCTCTGCTAGCGGGGCGGAGTTCATTGCCTATTGTTATTGTTGGTGTGACTGGAGCGAGAGCTACAACTACAACTACTGCTGCAAGCGCGGGTAAGATGTGTGAAGAGCCCCTTTGCCTGGACGGCCAGCTCGCCGCATAGTAAGGGAGCCGCGGCTGAATTGGTGCCTCTAGGAAAGTGTGGAAGAGTCCGATGTGGTGCGATCTACTAGACTTTGCCTGGGGGCCTGGCTGGTGCTCCCAGTGATGAATTGCTGCATCGGGCTGGATTGAATGTGGATGACCCATTGACCTGAGCATCCCGCTTACCACGCATGTGATCTATTGCTGATTAGAGCTCCCTCGTTTGATATCGCCATTAACGGTGAAGGTGGAGGAGGAATAGCGGATAACCCACTTCAGCCAAAACTGCACACGACTGACTGCTGCGCATGTTTGAGGCTAGCCTGGGCTGCGGCGAGGTGTGCCATCAGAATCTAAAGGCTGCCGGATGGTTATACATGTTGAGAGCCACGCTACGTATCAGGTGAAGAGAGCAAGCTGTCCACATTAAGGGAACGCTCGCAAGCAGCGCATGAGTGTTGGGGTGAACCCAGACCTGTATTTTTGATACGCTGGTCTGCGTGCAGCCTTTGAGTTCGAGAGTTGGGCAGTGGTGAGCAGCTGATAATTGGGCTACCATTGGGAAGGCAAATAAGCAGCATACACTCCTCACATTTGAGGTCCATAAACCCTCCAGATCTCAGCAGCGAGACCAATCTGACTCAGAGCAAGACCCCCCGAAGGTACTCGAGGCGACGCTGCTGGCGATGCAAAGTAGCGTCCAATTAATTGATGGGAAAATCGATGCACTGAAAATGCGCTTGTACCATTTCGCAACCAGACTAGTCAAACAGGGGGCCAATTGGGGGAGGCGGAGCAGAGTATTTCAGTGATGGAAGATAACCTCCAAGCAGTGACAACGAAAAATCTAAAAATGGAGAAGGTGCTGGCCGTGCGTGATCCAAGCCAAAAATGAAGACCTGGAGGCGTGGTCACGGCGCAATAATCTTTGCATTTTGGGACTGCCAGTGACCACCAACACAGGCCGGATGGAAATCTACATTGAGTCGATGCTCAAAGAGGTGTTTGGGCCTGAAAGTTTGTCCACTGTGATGCTGGTGGAGCGGGCTCATCAGTCGCTGGTGGTGCTGTCAGTTCCGGAGGCTCTGATGTGCCCGGTGATTGCGCGGCTGCTTAATTACAGTTATAGAGACACTATGTTATGCATGGCACGGGAGAAATGAAGGATAACATATGAAGGGAATGCGCTTGAGTACTATCCGGATTTCACAGCTGTACAACAGGCGTAAAGGAGCGAATATCTCCCAGTAAGAAAGAAGCTGCACGCCGAGCGAGAACATTACATATGCAATGCTGTATCCTGCTCGACTGTGCATTGAGGTGGAGGGTAAGCAAAACATTTTCGTGACTCTCAAGACTGCAATGGAGTATGCGAAAATGCTGCAGCGGATAAAGAAGAGCCTGGCGAATTCACAGTCTGATGATGAGTGAGGCAACATGTGACAATTGTTGGTGTGCAATTGTTGTGTGCACCGAGTTCTGTTGATGGGGAATGTCTTTGGCATGTTGGGCAGGCTGAAGTGTGTGGGGGGTGTTATGTTTGGAGTTTTTTGTTGTTGCAAGCGCAGTACACGCAGTGGGTTTGTGTGTTTGGAGGACTGTCTGGTGGGGGTGGTATCAAGCCTTCTTACGAGACCTGAACATATGAATGGCACCTCTGGGAGGCATAATTAAAAAAGCTGATGCACAATGTGCAGTTCAAGTGGTCCTGTTGCAGGAAACCCACCTAAACAAGTATACAGAACAGAATGTGGTGAAGAGGTGGCCAGCTGTACAGGTGGCATCGTCATATTCTGCTTACTCGAGAAGTGTCAAGCTTTTAGTAAAAAAGGGTACCCCATTTACGCTTATCAGCACCGAAATGGATGAACAGGGCAGATTCTTACTGGCACAGTGCACTTTAGGAGGTTTGAAGGTGGTGGTGACTAACACGTATGAGCCAAATGCTGATGACCCTGCATTTTACAGTGAGATTTTGAGGTGATTGGGTTTGCTCCCCCTTCCCTAATCATCTGGGGTTGCGATCTAAATGTATATCTGGAACCTGAAATGGATAGGCCTGTGTAACAGATTGGCATGGAAAACACGCGGCATGCACAGTACAAGAGATCATGCATGCAGAAGGTTTGGTTGATGTGTGGAGGGTGAAAAACCCGGGTGCGAAAGAAGGTGCATTTGTATTGTCTGTGCACAGCTCATGGTCCAGACTGGATTATTGGCTGTTATCTAAAGATTTGTGTGCATGGACAGTGAGAGTAGAACATTTGACTAGAACGCTATCTGACCATGCCCCATTGTTGTTGGAGCTGGCGATTCTGCCTTTCACTAGGACCCCATTTCAATGGCGATTGGAACTGGTGTCCTTGCTAGGCCCGGTGTTCCGCACCACAATAGGGAGGGCCATTAGTATTTTTTCCAGGATAATGAGGGGTCAGTAGAGAAAGCAGGAACACTATGGGAAACTTTTAAAGTGATGATCCAAGGTGAATGCATGGGGGTGCAGGCTGATGTTTTAAAGTCTCTACGCGGTAAGCCGGGAGATATAGAAGGCAAGCTCCAGAATCTCAAAAGGCAATATGAGTTGCAGCCGATGCCCAATAGTCTTGCACGAATGAGAGAGTTAATTACTGAACATGCTGAAATTGCAGAGCAGGAGGTGCACTATAGGTCCAGAAGCTGGACAGCTAGAGCATATGGGGAAGGAGGTAGAGCGAGACGGACACTGGCTGCAAAACTATCTGAACACAAAGAGCAGGGTCCTGTAATTAAAATACTGGACAAAGACTCTGAGTCAATATTATCCGGGTTCACAGAGTACTATGAGGGCCTATTGAGCTGATTATCTCGAGCATGTCTCAGACATGAGTCCCTTGCTCATTGCACCATCAGGATTCAAGCAAGCCGGGCCGAAGACGGCTGTAATGCCAGAAACCGGTCCCCGGAAGCTTGTTTCCTTCCCAGTGTAAGAATTGGCTTTTGTAGTTTGGTTTGCCCTGTTCCCATCATGCACTGGGAAAGGAACAGACTAATTTGCATACAGCCAGGTTCTGAAACTGGGATGGTGCAATGAGCTAAAAAACGGTGTTGGATCTAGCCCTGATCTCTTGACTGGGTGAGAGTATTCTGCTTAATTCAGAGACTCTGTCCCTCACCACCCCTTGTTGTAAATAATTTTGTCCACCCTAAGCGTGGAAGGGTATACTCAGACATGAGTCCCTTGCTCATTGCACCATCAGGATTCAAGCAAGCCGGGCCGAAGACGGCTGTAATGCCAGAAACCGGTCCCCGGAAGCTTGTTTCCTTCCCAGTGTAAGAATTGGCTTTTGTAGTTTGGTTTGCCCTGTTCCCATCATGCACTGGGACAGGAACAGACTAATTTGCATACAGCCAGGTTCTGAAACTGGGATGGTGCAATGAGCTAAAAAACGGTGTTGGATCTAGCCCTGATCTCTTGACTGGGTGAAAGTATTCTGCTTAATTCAGAGACTCTGTCCCTCACCACCCCTTGTTGTAAATAAATTATCTCGAGCATGTGGCACTGGGATGGCTGTCCTCAGGACAAAGGGAATATCTTCTCCAATCACTAACGGCAGATGATGTTAAGGAGGCTATACAAAAATTGCCAAATGGCAAGGCGGCGGGTACGGATGGTCTTCCTAGTGAATTTTAGAAAACATATGCTGACCAGCTGGCCCGCAACTTGTTGAGGTCTATGCCGAGGCATATGATAGCTGGACTCTACCACCCACGTTACATGAGGCCCTGATAGTTAAATAAATGCTGTGAATCATACCAGCCACTCTCCTTAATGAATATAGACACGAAAATCCTCACTAAACTAATAGTAATGAAATTGCAGCCACTGGTACCCACACTGCTGCTACCAGATCAATTGGGTTGTGTGCAGGAGAGGTCCACGACGCATAATTTGAGAATTTTGTTGCAACATTGCATCAATTTGATCCTGAAATGAAGGTTGCAGCAGTATTGCTTGACGCCGCCATGGCTTTCGTTTCCATACAGTGGGGCTATATGTTTACAGTGCTGAGTCGTATGTGGCTCGCTCCTACTTTTGTGCAATGGATCCATCTGTTATGCACCGACCTGACTGCAAGGGTAAGGGTTAATAAGTCTGTATCGGACCCTATCCGAATATGCAGAGGGACTCGGCAAGGATGCCCGCTGTCACAAATATTTTTCTCTCTCGTGCTGGAACCTCTGGCCTGACAGCGGCATAAACAGGCGGCATTGGGATTTCGGCAGCGACCGCTCATCATATATTTGTATGAGGATGATATGCTACTGTATGTGCGAATGCCAGACGCAAACCTAGTCCCTCTACTTAGAGAGTATGTAAAGTTTGGAGGGTATTCAGGCCTTAATATAAATTGGTATAAATCAGTAATATTATCCCTAACACAGTGCACCGCACGAGTCGGAATTCCCTTAGGCATGGGCTAAGGAATCTGTCAAATATCTTGGGATTTGGGTGCACAGGGACCCAGAGGTAGTAGTTCAAATAAACTATGGACAAGTGATCATGACGCTAACAGACCAGGTGTCCAGATGGATACGTCTTCCACAGTCCCTGTCGGATCACGTTGCAGTAATAAATATGACGATATTGCCTAGATTCTTGTATTTGTTAGTGAACATCCACATAGTGCTGAATGAAGCATTCTGCAAATCGCTTCAGGCATGTTTGTCAACGCTGGTGTGGGCGGGAAAGAAACCACGCTGCAGCTGGGATATTCTGGTACAGCCATTTGAGAGTGGTGGTTTTGGAGCACCGGATATGAGACAATACTATTGCATTATTGTTGTTTTCCGCAAAGATTCCTGCCACATCTGGCGGAGGACGTTCACCCAATTCCACTTTTAGAGATATTACTCTATGACCATCCTCTGAACTCTAGGGTGCACATCAACACAGTGACCTGCACTAGCTGTGCATGGAGGAAACTACGGGTAAGGGCGGGCAGGGACTATTTATATGCACCGACTTTGTTGATAGATGCACACCCTGTAATCTCAGTTACACAGGAGCAGGGTACATTGGACACTTTAAAGATGGCTGGACGAGTCAAGGGTTCTAAACGTGCTTAAGGTGCTGCTGTCCACGGAAGGAAGGAAGGGCCTAATAACTAGATTATATACTGCCTCTCTCGCTGAGAACCCAATGGTCACGTCTGGAGCGTATGAAAGATGGAATGCCTTATTGATATGCCAATGGTGTGGGAAGATTGGGTAGCATGCTATGCATTGACTGGGCGCCTCAAGGCGAATTGTAACCTCAGGATATCCATTTTACGTATCTGCAGCAGATGTATTATATGCCAGACTTCCTGCACTGACATGGGCTGCAGGAGGACTCATGCTCTGCAAAATGTGGGGTGGAGAACGTAGACTTTATGCATCTAGTCTGGGGTTGCAAAAATGTGTCATTATTTTGGGGCAGAGTGACACAACTTCTTTCAAAGATGATTATGGAGAAGGTCAAATATACGCCACAGGTATGTCTATTGGGCTTGCTGAAAGGAATTCAATTAAGTTATCATAAACTGGTAGCTATTGCGCTATTACTGTCAAAGAGACTGGTAGCTAGAAACTGGGGTGGGAAGGCGTAGACATGGCTTAAAGATGTTGTGTATTGTACAGTTCAGCTGGACGTTTATGCTGAGGAGCTTCCGATCGCATCCAAGCCGAAAAATATTTGGAGCCCTGTAACAACATACCTACTGGGGAACCCTACTGTATTTAAATAAGTCATGAACTAGGTCCGTATTTGGAGGCAGGGGGTATGTGGGGCACTGACAGAAACATTGGGAGGGATGCTGGTTCTCTAGTGGGACAGTTGTGGGATGCATACTGTATTGAATGTACTGTATGATATGCATGAACATGTATTGTAAGTTGCTAACTATGTTGCATTGTTGTATTGAGGGTTCGTGTCCTGAATATGTATGCAATATGCACAGATGTACTTATAAAACTCAATGTTTTTTTTTTAAAGCTAATATCCTGCAAATCAAAAAAAAGAGCATTAATCCATGTACAAATGTCCTCACATCTTGATTGTTCTCCGTTCCTGAAGATAAGAATATAGTCTATGTACCTACACTATATATAATACTAGCTTACCCGTCACGAGTTGCTGCGATCTCAGAAGAAAGGAAATTCAAGAAAACTTGTTATAACATTCAATTTACATTGTGTCATTTTTATTGAAACATATTCATTTTAATATGGAAAACATTTCAAAGTGTCGTTTTTATTCTATTTATTTATACCAGTACAACTATGTAGCCATAATAGGCACGAATACCTCAGAAGGTTTTCTGACGCGTGAGCTGGCCACATACAGTTGTCTATGTGAGAAGCACGGTTTCTCCAAATGGAGTCCACACACTTGCAGCGATTATCCTTGTGCTTTGTTGATGGTCATTGCAAAAGCGATTCGCACCTGAAACTGAAAATGTTTGAATTCAAATGGCATATCTGTTGGGATCATTGGAATACGTGGCAACAGTACATCTTCCCCCTTGAATTTCCCATTCAAAATTGTCTCTTCGATGACATTGTTAATCATCTTTTTCACCAAAAGTCTTGTACCGTTGCAAAGTCGTGGTGGATTGATGTTTCGGAGAAGAATGATAGGCACGCCAATTTTCAATGGCAAAATGTGCGGTGGCATACAGGGCAAATCCAGTAAATTCAAGAATTCCGTTGGGTAATTGACAACTTCGTCTTGATTCATCACAGTTGGAATACGTGGCAACAGTATATCTTCCCCCTTGAATTTCCCAATCAAAATTGTAGCTTCAATGACATTGTTCATCATATTTTTCACCGAAAGTCTTGTACGGTTGCAAAGTAGTGGTGGATTGATATTTCGGAAAAGAATGATCGCCACGCCAATTTTCAATGTTAAAATGTGCGGTGGCAAATCCAGTGCTTTCAAGAATTCCGTTGGGTAATTGACAACTTTGTCTTGATTCATCACAGTATCGATGAACTTATACATTGTCGCTTCGCCTGGTATTCCGTAAATGGAAAAATTCAGTATTCGAAAGATTATGAGGGCCCTGGGTGGCCGATATTTAAAAATAAATTATGCCAGAAACATTCGCGTGAGTGTACTCAACAACTTCCCAAAGTTTCATGGCGATTGGATGAATGGTGTAGTAATGCATATGTCAGAAACCTTCGCAGGAGTATACTCAACAACTTCCCAAAGTTTAATGGCGATCGGATGAATGGTGTAGTAATGCATATGCCAGAAACCTTCGCGGGAGTGTACTCAACAACTTCTGAAAGTTTCATGGTGATCGGATGAATGGTGTAGTAATGCATAAAGGACAAACTGACAAAGTATCTGAGATGTCTGTCTGTCTGAGTATTGCATGTTAGGAAAGTAAATAGACAGTTCAATAGCAAAAGCAGAGTTGAGCGCAAACATGACACTGTGATAATGTGACAGTTATTGAAGTGTAACTTACCAGGGTCCACTCCCTCGGCTATTCCTGTCAAGCCCTCAGCATGCAGGATAGCCAAGGCTTCCTCCTCACAGGGAAAGAATTGTAATGGGATTCTGGGAGGACCGCCAGTCCCCTGGGTCTCCAGGTGTTGATTTTTGTACCTTGTATGCACCCTCAACATAAGGTCGGTGTACCTCGTCCTAATGTCGTTCTGTGTGCGCAGGGATGTATCAACAGCATTTGCTCTGAGGTCCTCATCCTTGGACCCTGCCCCTCAGCATGGGACAACACTTGGTGGCCCCACACCCTCGGGAGTCCACCCACCCCTACAGACCATGCCCGGAACCTCGGCATAATACTCGACTCCTCCCTCTCCATAAACAGTCAGATCAATGTCGTCTCGTCCACCAGTTTCAACTGCCTCCGCATCCTCCTTAAGACCTTCAAATCGATCCCCCCGATTGTAGAAAGACCGTTACCCACGCCATAATAAGCAGTAGAATCTAAGCTGGAATCAACCAAACTCTTATACGCAAACTCCAAACCATCCAGAACACCGCTGCCAGGCTCGTCCTAGGGACTCCACGCCACGAGCATATGACCCAACACCTACGAAGCCTTCACTGGCATCCTGTTGAGAAGAGGGTCACCTTCAGACTCCTCACTCACGCCTACAAATCCCTCAACAACATCAGCCCCAAATACCTCAACGACCGAGTATGTTTCCAAGTACCCAAGAGGAACCGCCGCTCCGCCGACCTCGCCCTGGCAGTGGTCCCCCGTGTCCGCAAAAACAGAACCGGCGGGAGAGCTTTCTCCTACATCACAGCCAAGACCTGGAAAGAGCTACCAGATGCTCCCAAACGTTTCACACATTCAGGAAGGACCTCAAGAACTGTCTCTTTGACTGACCCGGCCCTGCTCCCCTCCCCCCAGCGCCTTGAGACCCTCACAGGTGAGTAGCGTGCTCTATAAACCTCTGATTGATTGATTGATTGATTGATTGATTGACTATTCTGTCCCACATTTCTGTTTTCCTACTGAGAGGAGTATGCTGGACTTAGGACCCAAAAGGTTGGATCTCTACTATAATGATTTCATCCACCATAACTGTCAACTCAGTCTCAGGGAAGCGTGTTTTTTTTTTTAGGGGGGAGTGATTATATGAAAGGAAAATGTGACATAGGTAAAAATTTTAAAAACTAAAAAAAGGTGCCTCAGCTCAAAATGCACCTAATGGTAGTAACTGTCCTGTGGGCTGCAATTGATAAGCAAAGGATCTTGGTCAAGGATGTGGTGTATTTTATAGTGTGATTCGCAGGCATGTCAACTTGGCAAAATGGTCATTAGCTGCGTAGTTTTTAAATCCATCCAATGGTCACTGTTAAGGTGCTTTTTTGCGTGCGTACCGCATTGGTCAACCACCATTGGATAACTGCAACTGGAAGACCACCAGTACAACTATGTAGCCCTAATAGGCATAAGAGGACACAATGCCACCATTGTACACTGCTGTGGTCCCGACGGGAAGAGTGTCATGGTCACAGTTAGGTTTTCAGACAGCACAACTCGTAATATGGCAGGCAGGTGGGCGGTAGACCACCGGTGCTGCAGTGTCCTGGAGGACACGGTGGTCGAGGGGTTGAACCGCTGAACTCATAATCATGGTCTAACTGTGGAATACACCGCTAACAGCAAATTTGCCTTTGAAGTCAAAACTTGATTGTACTAGCCTATGTCCCTGTGACAGAAGTAGCCAACCATTAGAACATCCTAATAAAAAGTCTCTCCTAGCAAAATAATGAAGACAAACTTAGTCCCTTAATGAACTACTCTGAGGGCACTGGGTAGGCAGACTGCATAGGTCAGTACATAGATGCCAGCCAAAATTCAAGATACCGTGTCTACGCCAGCACCTTGGTACAGGAAGCAAAAACAAACAACACAGTGGAAGAATGGCATAATTCCTTCCAATCCACACTAGGCAGAACTCAACCTACACTATAAAAATGACTAGCAGTCTTACAATAAGAGCAAAGCTACCAAGAACTTTGAATAGATCAATCTGTTACAGAAATCTGTCCTAAACTAACCAAAACTAGAAAAATTTATGAAATGCTACAAACCAAAGTAAGACTATTTATAGACAAGAAAGAAATAGACAACTTAGAAGTTAAAGCCAAATCTATCCTTAAAGCCACATATAAAATCTACCAGGTGTCTAAGAAACTGCAATCTAATACACCAAAAGAATTCAAATATATTTGTTTTAAACTTATAAATTATTATTATTATTAAATCAGTGTAAAATAATCATAAATTTTGCATTACTCACTGTGATAATAAACATATTAATACAATCATTTAAAAAAGATTTTACATTATGTAATACATAAAACAAGCTAACAAAATAACTACACAAAATTTCAAAAATACATCATATATTTTAAACAAAACAACATAATAAATATATCACCATAACATACATTTTAAATATATAACATTTCCCACCGACAGTAAATTAATAAAATGAACTAATGATTTTGATGCTGCCGATGTCTCTTCAAATCTGCATAGTTTTCAAAAAGTAATCCACCAAAAAATATTTAAAATGATAGTAAAAAGCCCAAAATAATGCCAGAAAGTTGTTTAAAAAAACAATCTCTCAAGGCAATCCACAGTCTGTAGGTTCCATAAAGAACCCCAAAAATTTTTTTTAAAAAAGAACCACACCAGAAAATGTAAAAAACAAGGAAATTGTTTATTTATTCTTTTTTTTTTTTTTTATGTTATTTTCTGTTTTAACAAATTAGGTACTGATCAATCATTTTATTGATATATTTATTTCAAACTTCATTTTCCATTTTAACAAATAAGGTACCGTACATACTCATCAATCATTTATCACATGCTGATCTTTATATTCCATCGAATGTACATACTGTGGTATTTTAAAGCCACCTATTCTATAGGGTGAGTGCCCAAAACCCTTAGAATCAGAAGGGGTTACCTTCTGCACGGCGTTCTGTGTAAAAAATAGTTTATACAAAACAAATTCAGATTTCCTTAAAAGAAAAGAGATGTGATGTCTGACTTCCCTTACAAACATCCAGGAAAATGAAACCTGTAACAATTACAAAAAACACCCTCCTGCACAAAACACTACGGGGTCCATTAGGATGTCGGGCGGTGGCACCACCGCGGCGATGGCGGGGCGGAAAAACAGCTTTTTCCGCCCGCGAGCAGCGGAACTCACGTCCGCCACATTAGGATAGGTAAACACAGGTCATTTCCCGTCCGCCGCGGAGCGCCGCGCTCCGCCATCAAGGTGCGCCCGCCACCGCGGCGGCTGGAGCCAATCGAGACACTCCGCCGCGGCCGATGACTTCCGCCCCGCTCGACAAATTAGGATGGCCCAAACAAGCAGACGCACGGCAGCGGAGACACCACACAGCTGAAGCAGGCGGAAAGTCGACAGCGGAGCACGAACGCCGAGACCCGACATGAACCCCATGGACCCAGCCCTCCACATGCATCCGGTCATGTACCTGCTGCAACACTATCGCCAGATGGGCCGCCGCGGACGCCGTCGCAGGTACGCCACTACACATATGCACCACACATCTCACATGCCGACACAGTGCCCAAACAAAACACTGGCATCCTGCTGGGGGGCACAACACATTCACATGGGCACCCACACATCACCCACCTCACAACAAGGCACCCCATGGCATCCGGAACACACAACGTCCGCCAACCTGCAGCAACGTCACGGTCACGAACACGTCACCGCCGCGGTCAACACATGCGCACTATGCAGAAGGCAGAGCAACACCAAGGCATGGCCAGGTCCCAAACATCACAGTGACACACCACCCCGACCAACACTGCACCCCACCCGAGCTAGTCACAGGCCAGGTGCCTATCCCGTGCAACCCCATGCACACCAACAAGCACTGTAACAACAAGCACAATACACACACACTGCGACACACAACCAGGGACACAGGCACTGCAGGATTGGCTGACAACGAACACACAACACCAGTGCACTCCCCACAGCCCACACAGTTGCATACAATCATCCACACAGGGCAAGACAAAACAAACAACAGGCATACAACTCCTGGCTGACACATGTGTGTCTCACACCATACAGGGGCACACATACATACACTACAAACTAACGCCCTTCACACTGCACACCTCTGCCACACCCAACACCACGCATGCCATGTAAGCCATGCCACCAGGACTAAGGGCCAACACAAGACGACCATACACATACACGCCTGGGCACACAGAAAGGAAAACACACACACCTCATCACATCATAGACATCGACTAAACCACAGCACAGCTGCACACCCTGTGCTGCCAGTGTCCCCCAAGGTGACCTGTGAACAGTGTATGCAGCAATAGCAATTCACCAACATGAAAACTGCATGGCCTGTAAAATAGCCATCACACAGTACAACATCAGCAGGGCCAGAATGGACTGAAGACCCTGTCCCCCCTGTCTAATAATCATATGGCCACATAGAGCCTTGCAATGGTGATTTACAAAATAGAGCATGGTACTCAGTCAAGCATATGCAAACAAGAAAAGTACTTTAATCAGTAAGGAGACAGAGAAAACACACCATCATTAACTGTATTTATTCACATATTGCACAGATGTAGCGACACAACATTAGTAGACACCAGCAAGTCACAAAATCATGTACAAATGGCACAGACTATGCACTGGTCAAACACAATCGGGAAGTGCAGAGTCCTTGGCAGAGCAGAGCAGAGTACATCAGAGCAACAGGCCCAGAGTCCTTGGCAGAGCAGGGCAGAGTACATCAGAGCAACAGGCCCAGAGTCCTTGGCAGAGCAGAGTACATCAGAGCAACAGGCCCAGAGTCCTTGGCAGAGCAGGGCAGAGTACATCAGAGCAACAGGCCCAGAGTCCTTGGCAGAGCAGGGCAGAGTACATCAGAGCAACATGCCCAGAGTCCTTGGCAGAGCAGGGCACAGTACATCAGAGCAACAGGCCCAGAGTCCTTGGCAGAGCAGGGCAGAGTACATCAGAGCAACAGGCCCAGAGTCCTTGGCAGAGCAGAGTACATCAGAGCAACAGGCCCAGAGTCCTTGGCAGAGCAGGGCAGAGTACATCAGAGCAACAGGCCCAGAGTCCTTGTCAGAGCAGGGCAGAGTACATCAGAGCAACAGGCCCAGAGTCCTTGGCAGAGCAGGGCAGAGTACATCAGAGCAACAGGCCCAGAGTCCTTGGCAGAGCAGGGCAGAGTACATCAGAGCAACAGGCCCAGAGTCCTTGGCAGAGCAGGGCAGAGTACATCAGAGCAACAGGCCCAGAGTCCTTGGCAGAGCAGAGTACATCAGAGCAACAGGCCCAGAGTCCTTGGCAGAGCAGGGCAGAGTACATCAGAGCAACAGGCCCAGAGTCCTTGGCAGAGCAGGGCAGAGTACATCAGAGCAACAGGCCCAGAGTCCTTGGGAGAGCAGGGCAGAGTACATCAGAGCAACAGGCCCAGAGTCCTTTTCAGAGCAGAGTACATCAGAGCAACAGGCCCAGAGTCCTTGGCAGAGCAGGGCAGAGTACATCAGAGCAGGCCCAGAGTCCTTGGCAGAGCAGAGTACATCAGAGCAACAGGCCCAGAGTCCTTGGCAGAGCAGGGCAGAGTACATCAGAGCAACAGGCCCAGAGTCCTTGGCAGAGCAGGGCAGAGTACATCAGAGCAACAGGCCCAGAGTCCTTGGCAGAGCAGAGTACATCAGAGCAACAGGCCCAGAGTCCTTGGCAGAGCAGGGCAGAGTACATCAGAGCAACAGGCCCAGAGTCCTTGGCAGAGCAGGGCAGAGTACATCAGAGCAACAGGCCCAGAGTCCTTGGCAGAGCAGAGTACATCAGAGCAACAGGCCCAGAGTCCTTGGCAGAGCAGGGCAGAGTACATCAGAGCAACAGGCCCAGAGTCCTTGGCAGAGCAGAGTACATCAGAGCAACAGGCCCAGAGTCCTTGGCAGAGCAGGGCAGAGTACATCAGAGCAACAGGCCCAGGAACACACCCAGATCGCTAACAATGGTCTAGAGTAGCACACCTCTGTGTGGCACAGGCGTCTGAGGGTGTTGACAACTCACTCCTGGCTGTCATGTGGAGTGGGACCTGGCTGTGTGTCAGGGACTGCAGGTCCACTTGACTGGTGTGACAGAGGGACATGTGATGTGGCTATAACAGAGGGCCTGCAAGGTGGAGGGCTGTGCGGACCAGGTGGCACGTGGAGGTGGAGTCATGCACGCCCTTGACACATTCAGGGTGGGAGAGGTTGGAGGGGTGCCCTTCCACTTCTTCGGAATATGAATTTGCTTCCCTGTCATGGGGTTGATGGGAAGTGGCGTTGACACCACCGGCACACCCCCCAACTGTCCCACATCAGGGGCAGACACTGGCACTCCCTCTGGAGAAGTGCTTGATCCTGCAGTACGCTTGGGCTGGCTACGCCTCCGGACCACCTTACCCTCTCTGGAAGGTGTACCCCCCACAGTGACCACCTTCCCACTTACCCCAGGGGTGGTGTCTACAGTGCCCTCCTGTCCCTTCTTGCCAGGGATGGCCACAACACTGCCCTCCTCTACCTGAGTCACTGGCCTGGACACAACACTGCCCTCCTTTGCCACAATGACTGGGCTGGTCACAACAGGGGTCTCCTCTGCCACAATGACTGGGCTGGTTACAACAGGGCTTCCCTCCACCTGCCTCGATGTACTTTGTTCTGGGGTTGATGTGGTAGGTGGTTGTGTCCCTGTGCTCTCCCCAGGTGTAGCCAAGACATCCCACACATCCTCTGTGGGCATAGCTGAGTCAATTTCTGGTGATGCCTCTGCAGCATGTGAGCCTGGTGTCTGACACAATGCTCTTCTGGCCTTGCTCTTCTGTGAATTCACATTGTCTGTGCATATTGGGGGGGCCCTGCTCTTCTTTGGGGATGGAGTCTGTTGACGGGATTGTTTGCTTTGGGTCTGACCTGTGCTCCTAGTGTTGTATCGTTTAGTTGATGTATGTCCCAAGTGCTCACTGTCATCTGATGTGGCCACGGACTGGGTGGACGTCACAGGCACCTGAGCTGCAAAGGGGGCATGTGCCTGTTGGAGGGCTGACGTCACTGTACCTGACAATGACAGGAGTGTACGATGTAGGCCACCCACGTCAGAGTGTATGCCCTCCATGAATGCCAGAACCTGGCCTAATTTGTTATCGTGTGCACTGAAGGCATTGAGCAGGGCGGCCTGGCCCACGCAAAGTTGCCGCAGGAGATCTACGCACTCTGCACTGAGGGCAGCAGGGGGGACAGGTGCAGGGGCAGCGGTGCCATGTGTGAATGTCACACGTCCCCTCTTAGTGACACGGATACGGGTAGCCCCAGAGGAAGTGGATGGGAGGGTGGGCAGTGGCCGCTGGTAGTCTGATGCAGCAGCAGACTCCCCATCTCCTGTGGCTGCTAACAGGGACGCATCCCCCCTGCCCTCAGATGAAGTGGTACTCTGTGTCTCAGCCACAGATTCCTCATGCATACTCCTGTCACCCTCAGTAGCGCTGGTGTGGTCAGTGTCACTTGGCTCCGTCTCACTTTGCTCTGCTGCCGCTGTCGTGCTGGTCTCGCCACCACTTTCAGGATCATGTTCCACCGTGGTGTCTTGCGAATCTGCATTAGTGACAGAAACATGGTTGTCTAAGTGTCATTGTCTGGTCACACGATATCAGATCAATGCAGCACATGAGAGGCCTAGAGCTACATGGTAACCACCACACCCTGCAATCACTGTGCAGCTACACACCATATAGACCACAACAGTGCCTGTCATGCGGACAAACAGGCAGGAGTGGACCAATGTCGATGACACACAGCACTACACCCTGCCCATGGATGGTGTTCCCCCAGCCCACATTGACCTGCCCCATGGACATGATGTAGCCACAACAAACATCACCACTTACAGACCAAAAGGGATCCAGAGGTGAATACACACACCTTTATTGTCTACACATGCCATATTGTCAAATAGGCCATTACAATCACCATGTGCCAATCTGGGTTCACATTGTCGTCAGATGTGTGGGCCACTACCATGAAGGTGCATGCAAAGTAGACAGACATGGTGTCACACTCATTAAGTGGACACAGCTGTACGGCAGAATAGGGACTACACCCACCATCACAAAGAAGAGTGACAATGTGGACAACAAAATATCTGTCAAGGACAGAAAACTGCAGGCAGGAGCTGCACAGTAAGGCCATGGTGGGCCAATGCCTCATACAGACACACATCACAGTTGCCACTCACATCACATATCACAGCATGGCAGCACACGCACATCACATGTGTCACCGCTGCCACAGGCACTCTACACATGCATCCACTCCCAGACAAACTCTCCCTCCCCGGATACTCACCATCTCTGTCTTGCTGCTGAAGCCCCTTCAAACGTGCATCCAGGTCTGGATAGGTCACTGCCAGTATGCGTCCCATCAGCGGAGTCATGGTGCGCCGTGCCACACACCCAGTGCATGGTACCATCCCCAAGGTCATCTCTGCCACTTGCTTAGCCAGCCGGCTGATGTCGTCCCACCTCTTGTGACAGTGTGTGTGTCATCTGTTTGATACCCCCAGGGCTCGCACCTTTGCTGCTATGGCCCTCCATACAGCCTTACGTTGGTGTACCTTGAGCTGCAGGAATGAGAGTAAAGAAGGCCAAATGAACATTTACACAATGTCATATGTCAGCATCTATCAGTACAGCAGCCAGACACTGAATCGGGACTCACAGTGACCTCCCTCCCTCCAGAACTGGGGGTACCCTTCACAAGGCCACTCTGCATGGCATAAACATTAGTGAATGCATGCACACATTGAGGTTCGTAGTCTCCATGATAATCACACTAAAGAATGATGCTTCAACACAAATGCATCGACAGCACTGTGTAATTCAGAAATAGTACAGGGCATTGATGGGGCATATCCACTAATCAGTGTGAAGCAACTGTAGCATGTAAGTTGGCTGATGGACAACGTTTGGCTGTGCAGCCACTGAACCTACTCTGTGGGGCACACTGACTATGACAACAGGGGCACCCTGAAATTACATCACAAGCGGACACTGTCCAGGCAGCTACAAGGCAAACAACCGTAGGTTATGTCTGCCCGAAAAAATAGCAAATCCCACTCACACATACAAGCATAGGCCTAGGACAGAGTCACAATGCAAAACACACACTCCCACCACCTGGAAACATCTTGTCTGTCAGTGTTTGTCTGCACCCCACATCAAAAAGCACATACTGCAGCATCATGAATACACGTCTGACACCACCCTGCCCTACTGCTCCCTTCATGTTGACTTACCACGACATTGGGGCCACCAAACAGGCGTGGGTACTGTGCCAGCACCTCGTTCACAAGGACATCCAGCTCCTCACTCGTGAATGGACTGGCACGGATCTTATCTGTTCTTGACATCCCTGTGGATATGGCAGACCTGTGGCGGAAGTGAGTTGTGAGGTGTCCCAGGCAGCAGGCTCTGTGAGCAGCAGGAGAGGGTCCCAGGCAGCAGCAGGAGAGGGTCCCAGGCAGCAGCAGGAGAGGGTCCCAGGCAGCAGGCTCTGTGAGCAGCAGGAGAGGGTCCCAGGCAGCAGCAGGAGAGGGTCCCAGGCAGCAGCAGGAGAGGGTCCCAGGCAGCAGGCTCTGTGAGCAGCAGGAGAGGGTCCCAGGCAGCAGCAGGAGAGGGTCCCAGGCATCAGCAGGAGAGGGTCCCAGGCAGCAGCAGGAGAGGGTCCCAGGCAGCAGCAGGAGAGGGTCCCAGGCAGCAGCAGGAGAGGGTCCCAGGCAGCAGCAGGAGAGGGTCCCAGGCAGCAGGCTCTGCGAGCAGTGGGAATGTGTGGCTCACTCCAACAGATTTATAGCCCCCTGGGGTAGTTAGGAAGCTAATACGCTGCTACAATTGGTTGTCTGGGTCTGCCCTATTCAAAAGCATCCAATGACCGGCTCCGCGGCGGCGGAGCACAGCTTCCGCTATTTTCAAATATGCATCATGCCACAGCGACCACCCATGCCATTGGCTGTATGCAATGCGCCATGGCGGTGACGCACCGCGGGTGTCCGGGGTGCGCTACCGCGATGGTGCATCATTCAAAAGCATCCAATGACCGGCTCCGCGGCGGCGGAGCACAGCTTCAGTTATTTTCAAATATGCATCATGCCACAGCGACCACCCATGCCATTGGCTGTATGCAATGCGCCATGGTGGTGACGCACCGCGGGTGTCCGGGGTGCGCTACCGCGATGGTGCATCATTCAAAAGCATCCAATGACCGGCTCCACGGCGGCGGAGCACAGCTTCCGCTATTTTCAAATATGCATCATGCCAACGCGACCACCCATGCCATTGGCTGTATGCAATGCGCCATGGCGGTGATGCACCGCGGGTGCCCGGCGGTAGGTACCGCGACTCATGCGGAGGAGCATAGCCACCGGCATGTACACAAGTCCATGTGCCAATGGCTACCTTGGCTGGGTAGATGGTGGTGCTGGGGTCACACCGCTGGGGACCGGCGGTAGGTACCGCGACTCATGTGGCGGAGCATAGCCACCGGCATGTACACAAGTCCATGTGGCAATGGCTACCTTGGCTGGGTAAATGGTGGTGCTGGGGTCACACCGCTGGGGACCGGCGGTAGGTACCGCGACTCATGCGGCGGACATAGCCACCGGCATGTACACAAGTCCATGTGCCAATGGCTACCTTGGCTGGGTAGATGGTGGTGCTGGGGTCACACCGCTGGGGACCGGCGGTAGGTACCGCGACTCATGCGGCAGAGCATAGCCACCGGCATGTACACAAGTCCATGTGGCAATGGCTACCTTGGCTGGGTAGATGGTGGTGCTGGGGTCACACCGCCGGGGACCGGTGGTAGGTTCTGGCATTTTCGTACACATTGCTGTGTATGTCAATCCTGGACAATGTATAAGTACCCTGCAGCTACATGGTGTAGGGGACATCATTGTACACACGATGCCACACAGCCATTGCATCCACAGGAGGACGCACGTTCAGTGTGAGCCACTTTAGCATGTGTTTGGCCATTTTAGTAAGGGTTTTGATGTGTGATGATGATTGACAGACGTCAGCTGCTCTACATAGATGTCGTGAGGTTTAATGTGTTGTTGGTCAGTGCAGACCTTGACCGGGCTGGTGGCACTGCATTGTATCGTACCTGACTTGTGGATTCACAACTGATCATGCACACAACCAGAAGTGTCCCTGCTACTGTGATCATTGTGTTAATGAATGGTTGCAGAATGTACATGATGCATTGAGGTGTGGCAGGTACGGCAGATGGGTATGACAGACATGTTAAGTCACATTGCATTTGTGGCTCTAGTAGCTCCATGTCTGCGCATGTCAAAAGTTCAATCATTATATCCACTTTCACATTACCCGATGTGGTACTGTCACTTGGGTTTTGTCACTGGAGAGGCCTGCCCTCTGTGTGTAGCTATTGGCCAGCCATGTAACCAGATGTGCCATGCATCTCTCTGGCCCTTGTTGTTTTCCCATTACATCATTGATGCTTTGTGCTATGGCCATCTCATGATGCTTGTCATTGACCTATTCTTTATAATCCTAAACTAGGAGGAGGCCAAATCTCCTACGTCAGTTGATTGTGCTTGAGGACATGGAGAATGAGGCAATCATCAGGAAATTCAGGCTGGACAGACCGACATTGAAGATCGTGTGTCATCTATTGGAGCCCCACCTGCAGCCTCGCCGTCACTATCCTACGGCATTCACACCAACCTACAAGGTAATGGCAGCACTACACTTCTTTGCGACTGGTTCCTTCCAAGAGACCGTGGCTAACGCTGGGGGGATGTCGCAGCCCATGTTCAGCATGGTGCTGAGGGATGTACTTGAGGCCATGATGATATATCGCAATCGCTACATACATTTCCCCAGGGGACGTGAATTGGCTGCCGTTAAGGGGGACTTCTATCCACTTGGGCGCATCCCACATATAGTCGGTGCCATAGATTGCACCCATGTGGCTCTGGTGGCACCGCAGGTGACGGAGCACATTTATCGGAACCGCAAACACTACCACTCCATGAATGTGCAGGTGGTGTGCCTTGCGGACATTACAATATCACATGTGTGTGCAAAGTATCCCGGTTCGGCCCATGACTCTTTCATTATGAGGAACAGCATGGTGCCACGGATGATGGAGAATCTGCATCCCGAACGTGCCTGGATTGTGGGTGAGTTACACTACTGCATTCACGTGCTATGTGTCACTGGCTTTACTGTGGCCGTACAACATTGCTATGGGTGTTTTTCATTCACAGGGGACTCTGCATATCCCAGTAGGCCATGGCTGTTGAGCCCACTCCGGAATCCCCAGACACCAGCAGACATCCACTACAATGAGGCCCATGGCAGGACACGACGGGTAATTGAACGGACTTTTGGCCTGCTGAAGTCAAGGTTCCGGTGCCTTGACAGGACTGGAGGCGCACTCGCATACTCGCCTGGGAAGGTGTGCAAGATCGTTGTGGCATGCTGTATGCTACACAACCTGGCCATCCACAAGGGGGTCCCCCTGCTCCTGGACGATGGTGAGGAACCAAGGCCACAACCTGCTCAGGGACCTGAATCCAGTGATGAGGACAGTGGAGAGGAGGAAGGAGTTGACCTACGCCAGCAGCTAATCCAACGCTACTTCACTTGAAGGTGTGTGACAAGTTACAACGTCTACATAGTCTAGTGTGGTAGCTTTTGTTGTGAATAGATATGCGCAGATGTTCCCAATAGCCACATGTTCTGTCACCTATGTATGGTATTGTTGTAATGGACGTTACGTACGGAGATGTTTTCTGGACCGTATTTGTGCATATCAGCTAGACAATGTGTAGTGTACCTGTGATAAATTGGATATTTGTGGAGCAGTGATCTGTGTGTGTTGGCATGATGAGACCAGTGACTGTAGTTCTGTTGTGTCTCCCTAGGTGCTCCAGAGTGTTCCTGCCCTGCATACTGTACATCATGTTTACACATCATGGACATTATCATCAATGTAAATACTGCACTAAAGAATTCAATACACCAAATCTGGAGTGTCAGGTATTTTATTTACGGGGTGGACATGTGAATTGTGCGGGAATATTTACAGGAAGGTGGTGAATGAGCAGTGAGTTGACAGTCATGGTCGCAGAGATGCAAGAGTAGACACCACATGGATGTGGTGACCCAGTCCAACAGACAGGTGCCATTGCCAAGGCAATGTGGGGAAAGACAGTCCAAACAGTGAATGCAGTTGGGGAGAGGGTTGTCTTCACGGCTGGCTCCGTGACTGGCGTGTGGCAGGTGCTTTGCTTCCAGAGACTCCCAGGCTCTTCTTCGGACGCCCCCTAGATCTTTTTGGCGGTGGGGGGCCTGCTGAATGGCCAGCGGCGTCAGAGGACTCGCCCCTCTCTGTTGGCGCAGGGGAGGATGGTGGACTGTCATCCTGCTGCACAACAGGAGGGGACGGCGGTGATGGTTGGGACACAGGCCTGTCCCTCTGCAACGCCACTTGCTGGCCCATGAGGTCCACCATCTGTCCCAGGCGGTTATCGATGGACCTCATCAGCAGGATGAGCTCCCTTAATAGTTCATCCGACCGGCCACTTTGTCCCTGGACCTCTTGGTAGGCATCCACAACTCTGGTGAAGTGGTCCAGGGATGGTGTCCACTCCTCCCGAGGTCTGGTGTTGACCCTGGCCCTCCCGCCTGCTCTGCTGCCACGGACCTCTTCCCTCGCCACTGGTGCGCCACGCACTGGCTCCCTGCCCGCCACAGTTGTTGGTGTGGGCTGGTCATCCCTAGGGACAGGGAGGGTGCTGCAGGTGGTACTGGTGATAGTGGTGGTGTTGGTGGCAGTGGCTGCGGTGGTGGTTGCGGTGGAGGCAGAGGCCGTGACAGCAGGGGTCTGCTGCGTTGTTGTTGCAGCAGAGGTGATGGTGGGGAGGATGGGGGCCTGGGACCTCTGGCTCTGTGGAACACCAGATGGGCCGGCCTGGAGCTCATCATCCAAACTGTCCTGGGAGTCTGCATCTGTGAGTCCATGTGCCGGAGGTGGAGACTGGCTCTGCTGGTCGTTGGTGTTGTCCCCAGCAGTGAGTTCTTCATCACCTGTGGAGTAGATGGGGAGTGGTCAGTGTTTGTGTCATCTGCGTATCATCAGCTGTCTGTAAACTAGTGCAATTTGCTGTCATCAGTTGTACAAATCATGGCAACACCGTGTTACATTACATAGTGCAGAGTTACATCATGGAGTCATAAAGGTTGATTGTCTATGCATTGCGTACAATAGTTATTTGATTTCTACACACACACACTTCATGAAGATATACGGTAGTTAAATACCTGTAAGGTGAGTGTGCAGGGTGCAATGGCTGACACTTGCTCCTGGCTGGGGGAGGCCTCCATGCTGCTGGGCTGTGGGACAGGGGGGCATGCTGGGAGTAGTGAGAGAGGCCTCCCTCCCTCCCTCACACCCACAAACAGCCTCTAAGTGAAGATGGCTACCTACCTGTAAGTTTGTTTGTTAAACAGTGCAATGGCTGACACTTGCTCCTGGCTGGGGAGGCCTCCATGCTGCTGGGCTGTGGGACAGGGGGCATGCTGGGAGTAGTGAGACAGGCCTCCCTCCTTCCCTCACACCCACAAACAGCCTCCAACTGAAGATGGCTACAAACCTGTAAGTTTGTTTGTTAAACAGTGCAATGGCTGACATGTGCTCCTGGCTGGGGAGGCCTCCATGCTGCTGGGCTGTGGGACAGGGGGGCATGCTGGGAGTAGTGAGGTAGGCCTCCCTCCCTCCCTCACACCCACAAACAGCCTCCAAGTGAAGATGGCTACCAACCTGTAAGTTTGTTTGTTAAACAGTGCAATGGCTGACGTGCTCCTGGCTGGGGAGGCCTCCATGCTGCTGGTCTGTGGGACAGGGGGGCATGCTGGGAGTAGTGAGACAGGCCTCCCTCCCTCACACCCACAAACAGCCTCCAAGTGAAGATGGCTACCTACCTGTAAGTTTGTTTGTTAAACAGTGCAATGGCTGACACTTGCTCCTGGCTGGGGAGGCCTCCATGCTGCTGGGCTGTGGGACAGGGGGCATGCTGGGAGTAGTGAGACAGGCCTCCCTCCTTCCCTCACACCCACACACAGCCTCCAAGTGAAGATGGCTACCAACCTGTAAGTTTGTTTGTTAAACAGTGCAATGGCTGACGTGCTCCTGGCTGGGGAGGCCTCCATGCTGCTGGTCTGTGGGACAGGGGGCAATGCTGGGAGTAGTGAGACATACCTCCCTCCCTCACACCCACAAACAGCCTCCAAGTGAAGATGGCTACCTACCTGTAAGTTTGTTTGTTAAACAGTGCAATGGCTGACACTTGCTCCTGGCTGGGGAGGCCTCCATGCTGCTGGGCTGTGGGACAGGGGGCATGCTGGGAGTAGTGAGACAGGCCTCCCTCCCTCCCTCACACCCACAAACAGCCTCCAAGTGAAGATGGCTACCTACCTGTAAGTTTGTTTGTTAAACAGTGCAATGGCTGACGTGCTCCTGGCTGGGGAGGCCTCCATGCTGCTGGGCTGTGGGACAGGGGGGCATGTTGTACTGACATTCCGGCCCCATACAGGCCTCCTCAGCAGAATGGCTGGCTACATGTTGGTTAGGGATGGACAGTATATTGGTGGTTGGGTATTGCAAGGAGGTAAATCTCAATGTGGTGTTACACATTTGTCGGTACTTACCAGCCTCCGCTCCCCCGGCTACTCCTGTGAAACTCTCAGGTAGCAGGATAGCAAGCACCTTCTCCTCCCATGGTGTGAATGTCTTCGGTGGGATGGGAGGGCCACTGCCAGTCGCGTTTGCCAGCATCCAGTTCTTGCTCCTCCTCTCCTTGACAACCCTCTTGAGATCATGCCACCGCTTCATGATCTCCTTCTTGGATCTTGGGGTGGCCCCAACTGCATTCACCCTTTGGACTATCCTTTCCCACATGTGTGTCCTGGTGGCTAATGGTGTCTGTTGGACTAGGTTACCAAATAGTTGTGGTTCTACTCTCACAATCTCGTTGACCATGACTGTCAACTCACTCTCTGTGAATTTTGGCATTTTTTGTGATGTCATGGTGTGGGGGGTTGAGGTGTTTGTTGGTGCAGGGGTGTGTGGGTGCAGGGGTGTGGTGATGAGGTGTGTTTTTGTGTGCTGGGGGTTTGATTGTGATGGTGTGATGGTGGTGTTGATGGTGGTGGTGGGTGGGTGGGTGTGGTGTGCGATTTTGCCTCTCCTCTCAGATGTGGTGTGTGGCCTTCTGTTCAGGAAAGATGCAAAGGATTGTGGTGAGTGGAGGGGGTGGCTTTGTACTCAGCTGTGTGGGTGTGTCCAATTGGATTGTGGTTGTCAGGGGTTTTGTGGGTGTGGGTATGTTGTTTAGTATATTTGTTTGACATTTCTGTATCTGTGTGTGTGTGTTGTATCTATTGGGGGCAGGGCTACTTTGTTTATGCAGTATTTTGGCATCACTGCGGTGCTTTGACATCGACCGCCATGTATTTCATGTTCGTCCGCTGCGGTGAGTTTGCTGGTGCTTGGCCGCCATTTCTCCCATGCAATCCTGCCTTCAACCGCGGCGGTCGGTGCCTGCGGTTCCGACCGCGACACCCTCGGGGATATCGTAATTTCCCGTGCGGTGTCTCCGCTGTCCCTGTGGCCGGTTTTGTATTTTCCGCTGCTTTTCCGACCGCCGCGGTCGGAGTTTTGTCATCACCGCACACGCCGGGCGGTTTCATTTTCACCGCTACCGCCGCGGTCGGTCTGTACTGGCGGTCGATCCTAATTTGTCTGCCGGTTGAACCGCCTCCATGGCGGGCGGTTGTTTTCCGCCTCCATGGCCCGCCCGCTATCCTAATGAGGCCCTACATTCCCAAATATATATATAAATAATATTAATCTACACAAAACTAGTCAGCAGTACATACACTACACATAACTCACATTAAAAACACTTTACGTCCTAAAACACATCATAAATGCCATACCAAATAGCATCCAAGAACAATAAAACACACTCACCAAATCACATCACATATTTAATATACACAACCTTCCTAACTTTTCCCTACCTAAGAAACACCTTAAAAATCAGTAAAAATGAACTTACCTTTATAGATCAATGGCAGCGCTCAACCATAACTTCTTTCTTCATCAAACGACCCAAAAAAAACACTACTACACTACTAAATTGACTTAGCAGTAGAATAAAATGGCGGCCTAATGAAAGGTAAAAAGAAAAGACTATCCCCCAGATGCATCAAGCAAACATTTTGCGAATTCTAAATTGCGAAAAATACCGGATCGCAATTTAGAATTCGCAGAATGGTATGCATCATGTAAAGCGATGGAAAAAAGCGTATCGCAATCGGCCGCAATTGCCGATTGCGATTTTCGCAAAATCGCACTTAAATCGCAAAATCAGCCGTTTCCCATGTATCAATTGCAAACACGCAATTACCGAAATCGCAAATTGCGATCTCGCTAATTGAGAGATCGCAAAAACGGGAAGTTGCATTTCAAGCACATTGATGACATCACAACCAGGAAGTAGGCAGTTCCCTCCCTCATTCAGATCACTGAGCCTGAAAGTGGAAGCAGCACTGGCCAGAGCTCCACAACAGACCACCTGCAGCACCACACCAGGACACAAAGACCTACTTAAAATGTCCCAGGAAGCAGCAGCGAGCAGTGCACCAGGAAGGAAAAGGAAAATTAAATTTTCAGAGCAGGAACTGGAGTACCTCATTGAGGGAGTCACTAAGGACCATGATCGCCTTTCTTAGAAAGGAGTCCCGGAGGGTGCCTGAGGCGGACAAGAGGCGTATCTGGCTGCGCATCCACGCAAAGGTTAACTCAGTCGGAGTATAGGAAATGCCACCTCCCAACTTTTGCGCCGCTCCCTAGCAATGCAGGTGCAGATGGTCCAATGCTGCCAGGACGTCGCCAGGGCCCATGAACAGGTGACAACAGCTGTGCAGAGTCTGCATGTAACATTTAAAATAATTGTAGTACCCATTATTGTGAAAAAACAATACGAATTTATGGTCACAAGTTAATCCGACTCATGTCATTATTACATTTGTCATGCATGAGTGCAGTGTTGTGTGAGGGGAATGTGTGCTCTTGAAACAGTTCATTGTGATTTGGTTGTGGCGCCTGTGTCCTTCAGCAGGATTTTCCCCACGTGCATGATGCACATTTGCAGGTGGGCGGTTGTCCTCTTCCGACTCACTGCCAGAGATATCCACAGGTATTCTCCACTTGGTAGCAATGTTGTGGAGTATTGCACACACGGCCACGATGCGGCAGCAGACCTCAGGCTGGTATTTGATGGCCCCACCAGTCTTGTGTAGAATGCAGAAATGGCTCTTTAAAAGCCCAAATGTCCGCTCAATGCAATTTCTAGTGCAAATGTGTGCAGCATTGTAACGCCGTTGCTGTGGTGTGGCAGGGTTGAGGTATGGGGTGAGGAGGTACTCATGGAGGCCGTATGAGCTGTCACCTGAATGAAAGGAGCAGAGGGTGAGTGCCTGTGATGCGCAGCTACATGTTCTCGATGTACTGTTTGTTGGCATGTGTACTTACCTAGAAGGTGTCCTTTGCCATAGTCTCCCCTGGCCAGTCGTGTGTGCATGCCGCTGTGCCAGAATATGAAGGAGTCATGCGTGCTCCCTGGGTATTGTGCCACTATGTCGGTGATGATTGTCTTCGCGTCACACACCATCTGGATGTTCAGTGAGTGGTAGGACTTGCGGTTCCGGTACATGTATTCAGTCTCTGCGGGTGGGCAGATGTGGATGTGGGTACAGTCAATGCATCCAATTACATGGGGGAATTGTGCTATGTTGTAAAATTGTAGCTTGGTTTGATTGAAGTCCTGTTGGGTGGTTGGAAATTTGATGTAATGGTGTAGCCGGGTTAGCATGGCCTCCAGGAAACTCCTTAGGCAGCGGGACATGGTGCTCTGGGAGATCCCCCCTGCAACGGCAACTATCCCCTGGAAGCTTCCGGAGGCCAGGAGGTGCAGGCTGCACAAGACCTGGACATGGGTGGGCACGGCATTGGTTCTCCTCGTTGGGTGCTGCATCAGGGGGTCAAGGTCCCGTATGAGCTTTGTAATCATTGCCCCATTCTGCCGGTACTTTGAGTAGATTTCTTCCTCAGTTTGGCCCAGTAGTGTGATCCGCTGGCGGAAAATTCGCTCCTGGATCCTGCGCCTGTTCCTTGCTGCAGCCTGGAGCCTTCGCTGCCTAACCACCATGTAGAGTCCTGGCATTGTGAATGTCCTCATGCTCCTACTGTATCTCCTAAAGTGTGTTTGATCAGCCCCGCACCTCTGGCTAGTTATGAATTTAAAAAAAATTGGGGGGTTTTTTGCACTTTGCGATTTTTCATGCATTTGGTTTGTGAATATTTTGCGAATTCGCAAAGTAAATCGCAGATTCGTTGGGAACTCGCAATTTCTGATTCGCAAAGGGGGTTCCACCTAGATTCTGCGAATTTCTTTGCGAAGTCGCAAAATATGTTTTGCGAATTCGCAATTTGGTCTGGTTTTATTTCATGAATTGCAATTAATGGAATTGCGATCGCAATAGCTAATTCGCAGCTATTGCGATAGAAATTTAGGTTGATGAAGCTATCTGTATATCCCCTGTGAATAAATGGGAAAAATAGCAGAAATATTATAAAAATGTTTATTAAAATGTTTAAAAATGGCAAAAATATAACACATGCACAACAATGTTCCAAAAAGTAATATAACAATTTGTAAAGTATGCCTTACATAATATTGTAACATATATACAATTATTTAATATATATTAAAAATATTATGATTAGTATGAAAACGTATGTAAAATATATTTGTATAAAATATTTTTTAAGATGTATAATGTTTAAAAAATATATAAAAGTGCATATTATTGAAAATGTGTGTAGAAACATTTGTTCTATATTTCTTTCATAACTACTAAAAATTGTTATATATTAAATAAACAAGTGACAATTTTTCTAATATATAGCAAAAATATAAAAAAAATTGCAATAAGTGTTTATTTCTTCAAAATAAAAATAATAAAAACGTATATGTGTATTGTGTTCTTCTAATACTTTTTTTAGTATTAAAATAATAATGAATGTACATGCTACACTTTCTTACCATACCAATGCAAACACTACAATTATATAATGCTACAAACATCACACATACTAGCCCCACTTCATTACAATGTAAACACATATCTATAGCACTAAATAGTTAACATTCTCCATATTCACTGAAATACAAGTTACCTCAAAGAAGGTTTAGGACACTAAAAAGATGAAATATACTATTCGCACTACAGAATAAAGTAAGTCAGGGAAGTGTATATGTACTTTTGCTTCAAAACTTGAATAGACACCTTTGGTGTTTTAATTTAATACTAGTGCAGTGATGAAAGGCTAGGTCTTAATTAAGGTTTCACACAGAAGCGTTATGGTATTAATGTGTAATGTATGTGTTTTAAGTGATGTTTTATTGAATAAGTAGAGCTGTAAATAATGTGATATCACCTGCTGTGGGTTGTACACATTTTTGGTGAACATTATTGTAACAATCTTCATGTATTTTGAAATTTGTAGCCCTGATGAAGTTCTTAACAGGACAAAATGCATTGACTGGGCTGACTGGAATGTACAGATTGGATGAAAGCAAATAAAGATGATCTTGACTCCCTCCTTATGCTTAATTCTGAAGCTTAAAAATAGGTTGCTAACTGTTTTCAATGTGTTCAACAGGACTATTTCTAAGAAATGTGTTCCCTGTATCCCAAGGCAAAAAACTCCACCTCCACTGTATAGTTCTCTGCCTCCACTATCTAACAACTATATAGCAGAGGAGGAGAAATCAGATGGATGTGGGCAATGGCATAAATTCCCTTACTACACATTGACTTTTTGCAAGTGACTGCAGCATGGTGATAAAATAGTGTACTTGGCATGGGGTTCTTCTGATTACCTGTCACAAGCACCATGATTGGCTTGCCCACTGTGTCCCCACTGACCATGTGAAAAGATCCAGTGGCTAAGAAAAGGAGTTCTGCCAGTTTTTGTTTTTAATTTGCAGGGATGGCTTTGGGGGGGTTGTTGGTGGACCGAGCTGAGTGCCCAGCCTGCAACTATGTCAAGGATCAATATGGGTGAACAACGGTAAGTAGAAATTGCTACTTCCCTGGAAACTCCAAAGATGTTGATCTTCTGCCTGTAGGTCCTCTCTCCTTCTCAAGTAACTGTAACTTATAATGAGGGGCAAGGCGACAAATACATACTACTGTCATGGTGTATATATGTTTTTTTCCCTGTCTTGCTTTCTTATGTGGACAGGCTAATCATGACTGGTTGAAGACATACTGCATTTCACTTGGTAATCAGTGTGATTCAGTCATAACTGTTGGGTCCTGCATCATGTTGCCTTAGAATGTGTGTTGATTTGCATATGCTCTTATAAGTGTTAGCTATAAATTCAACATATATTTACTGTTATGCCTGATGCTACAATAATAAGTTAAAATAAATTAATGAGAAAATTAAAATGTGTAATACTTATTGTCACACTTTTTAATTATTTTGCCCTTTGTGCTGTTGGTGTTATTCCCTGCCTCAGCTGATTTCTATGAGACTGTCTTGCAGTACTAGTGACTGGCCATGTGTGGAGTTGAACTTACTCCAAAGCAGGGATTGAGCCTGCTTGGTCAGTAACAATATTGGAGCAGATATGGTAGAAACTTTCTCGAACAGCAACTACCTTACTATTTTGTAGATGTGAATCACTATTTGCATGTGCCTTTCTGATCCCCTCATTATTTTCCCCTTTACTACTCCAATTTTAAGGTGATATTCACTATTTCCCTACCACTGTGCCTTATCTCTCATATTTTTAAATCAAATACATGTCTCTTCATATGCATGGTTCTCCACAGTTGTGACAGAGAACTATCAACATAAGAGATAGGTCAATCGCGGACGGGGGTCTCCGCCTGCATACTAGTCAATAGCATTATTAAGTCCATAAAGTAGTATCGGACTACGAATGAACATACTTAAAAATGCTTGATGAATAGATCTCCTAGGTTCCCATTGTTGCACAATTATTGACACAGATGAGCATTGTGATGTAGAGAATACAACATATCCTTGGTCCTTCTAATCTAAAGTGGACAACTAAAACTAAGATGCTAAAAGAAAACAAAGAAACAAAAAAAAAACAACGGGAATATATGCATATGCTTTCTAAATACAAACTGATCATCACACCAACATATGCACATGTTTTCCATATACAATCTTAGCGGCACACAAAATCTCGAAGATAACTAGGTTGCCTTCTGACCCTTTGTGGAAGAACACTGGTATTGCCACAAATGGTAGTGTCATTTCCACATTTTTGATCATTAACTGAATGAGAGTGGAGATCACTACCATCGACACTTTTCGCTTTCTTGTAGAGGGCAACCCTCCTGAAATTCCAATGTTCACCATTGTAAAGTGTGACAAATTTGTCATGGACTGACCTTACTTTGAATGGGCCTCTAAACTTAAACCCGAACAAACACAACCCGGTTTAACCTTTACCCAATCATTCACTGCCAATCTTTCCGCACACAGCTTATCACGAACTTTAGATCCATCCCCACTCAAATCTGTCTTAGATGTATTCTTACCCAAATCTGCTAGCCCAAAGCACTCTTTCATCCAAGCTGGTACAAGTTTGGTACCAGCCAAACGACCCCTCATCAAGTTGAACGGAACCTTACCAGTGACACCATTCACTGTAGTTCTATATGCCCAAACTAGGTCGTTAACCATACTCCTCACAGAGCCACCAGAAGTAAGTGCCAACTGAATATCTCCCTTCACCATTCTATTAGCCCTCTCAACGATACCATTACCTTGTGGGTTATATAACGAGGTCCTGGTATGAACAATACCACAAGCATCCAAAATTTTCACCATGTTCTCTGAAACAAGCTGTGTTCCATTATCAGTCACTAGTCGCACAGGATAACCTTCTTCTCTGAAAATATCGGACAATAAGTTTATCGTAGATTTAGTAGTTATTTCTCTCGTAAATTTCACTATCAGCCACTTTGAAGTTATATCAACCATAACAAAACCAAATCTCATGTCTTGACTCAAAGAGTGAAAAGGACCAATAAAGTCACAACACACAGTGTGCCACGGTATATTTGGGTTATCTATTTTCCCATAATCTTTCTGACACCCAACTCTCAATCTTTTTTCACTCTCAAAACACTCCATGCACTTCTCAACCCACTCAGAGACCTGTTGGTCCATTCCTGGCCACCAGAAGAATTCCCTGATTCTTCTTTTCGTTAAAGATTGTCCTAGGTGTCCCTCGTGTGCCAACTTAAATAGGACAAACCTTAATTCCTGAGGAGGAATGAACTTATCGTCTTTCATGACAATATTCCCTTCAGCATCTAAGATTGACAAATCCTCTAGGATTCTCAGATAGGGACGCGCAGCCAAAGGTAGAGTACTCTCTCTCCTAGAACCTTTCACAATTAGATTTTTCACACACCTCAGCACTTCATCATTAGCCATACAGGAGTCCCATTTCTCCTTGTTAATAGCACCAGAACAGATATCCACCAGTTCATCAATAGCCGCCACCGATCCCTCCGATTGCATAGCTTCAACGCCCAATTTGTCAACAACTTCCCAAGGTAATGGAAGTCTGGATAAGCCATCCGCTTGACTATTCTGCCACCCAGGAATGTATTCCACCCTATACAAAAAATCCTGAAGTCTAGCAGCTAACCTTGCCAATCTCGCAGATCCTTTTCCAGCACCACCTGGAGAGAGTAATTTGATCAATGGTTTATGATCTGTCAACATCCTAAATTTTAATCCCCATAGGTACATCCTGAAGTACTCACAGCCCCAAGCGGCTGCAAATGCTTCGCGCTCAAAGATAGAATAATTCCTTTCAGAGCTGGTTAGTGTCCGTGAGGCAAAAGCGACAGTCTTCAACCCAGAGTTATGTTCTTGTGCTAACACTGCCCCATACCAACAGTGCTGGCATCAACCGTCAACACTGACTTGCATCTAGTATCAAATGGAGTTAGAATTTTAGCTTTACATATTGCCTTCTTGATGTCAACAAAACATTGCTCTTGCTCAGCACCCCATACAAACTTGCACCCTTTCATCAACAACATTTTAATCATTTCAGTCTTTGCTGCAAAATTCTCTACGAACTTTGCATAGTATTCGATGAGACCAAGAAAAGATCTTAATTGATCCTTATCACAAGGTGTCGGTGCTTTCCTTTTTGATTCCAAAAGATCTCTCTTGGGTCTCACACCACTTGCAGAAAGCGTGTAACCCAAATATTCTACCTCTTCTACTGCAAATTTACACTTCTCTTTTCTCAAAGTTAACCCTGACTGCTCCATTCTGTTCAATACTTCCTTGAGAATCTGATTGTGCTTCTCTATTGTTTCCCCAAACAACAAAACATCATCCTGGAAATACACAACGTTATTTATCCCTTTCAAGACCGAGCCCATCATTCTCTGAAACACTCCTGCTGCCGACGCGAGACCAAAGGGCATACGAGTAAACTGGTAAACTCCTTCAGTAGTGATAAAAGCGGTCAAGGCTTTGGAATCTCTGTGCAGCTTTATTTGGTGGTACGCACTTCTCAAATCAAGTTTTGAAAAAAATCTCCCACCCTTTAATGACAAAATTAATTCATTGATATTTGGTAATGGAAAGTTGTCTACAACAATATTTTGGTTGAGTGTGCGAAGATCCACACAGAATCTAAATTTCCCATCAGATTTGGTCGTGATTACAACTGGCGAAACCCACAGAGAAATTTCAATCTGCTCAATCACACCATTACTGAGCATATCATCCAACAACTTCCTCACCTCCTGTCTAGCGATGAATGGCACTTTCCTCACTTTGTGCTGCATCGGAACTGCATTTTCTCTGAGCACTATTTTATGGACATACCCTTTCAATTCCCCAATGTGTTCAGCAAATAGTTCTGGCATACTCTCAACTATCACTTCAGTAGTCATCATATCTACGACCATCACCTGTTGACTCGCTCTGGGATCAATGACGATATGAAGGTCATACTGGTGACCCCACCCTAATATTGCAGGACCAGAACTTGCAACGTAGACTTTCCCATGAATTATACGTCCCTGAAACCCAATCACAGCTTCCATGTACCCTAACAAATCGATACATTCTCCTTGGTATCCACAGGGATTGATGTCTTTGGGGAGTAAGACAGTGCCCTCCCAATTCTCCCTGAATATGGATTCTGACACAATTGTCCAAAACGAACCTGGATCCACCATCAGTTCAACTACTTTATTATTTATGTTGAGGGTTGCTTTAGGTCTATTCTTCCTTCCTAGTTCTATTTGCAACGCATTCACTTCACCTAAACATAGAATTTTATTAGCACCTTCCACATTTTTCTGCATACTAGTTTCTTGCTTCACATCGACAATCGCGACTTTGTCATTATTCGATGTTTTGCACATCCTTGAGTAGTGACCTCGTTTCCCACACTTCCTACATTCTTTATCAATGGCAAAACAACGTTTGTAATCTGTACCATGATAGGTGCTGCCACACCTGCTACACATTCTAACTTGATATCTCCCCCTCTCTCCACTGTTGTATCCTCCTGAACTTCTCTTTTCTGTTTTTTCATTAGGTTATGGTATTTTCTTGTTCATTACTGCAACCTCACTTTGAGCAACAGATGACACATTCAACCCACTCTCTCTTACAGTCTCCTTCCTCTCCATTTCTTTCATACAAGCTGTAGACTCCTCAACAACCTTTGCTATGTCAATAGCAGCTTGCAAGGTGGGATTTTTCGCTGCCCAAAGTTTTTCCTGCATTTTTTTGTTTTTGCATTGGACGATCATTTGATCCCTGATCATTTCGTCCCTCATCTCATCAAAATTACATTTCAAAGAAAGTTCACGTAGTCTTTTTTTTTTTTTTTTTTTTTTTTTTTATCCTCATTCGCGCCATGGCTCCAATCCATCTACTAGCAGTCTCTCCACAAAGCAAGAAGGTAGGCAGTGCCTGGTGATGTCTCAGCATCCACTGGCAGGAATATTTTAGTGGAATTAACGCCACATTATCCCAACAACACCTACTGGCAGGCCGCTTTCCGTCGACCTCCGGGCTAAGACCGCCACAAGATAGTGTCTGGCCTATTTAGGCTCCCTTGAATATATTTTCGTTCTGGACCAACCCAAGGGTGAACCATGTATGCGTAATCATTGGACCTGGGGAAAGAAAAAAAAAAAGAAAAAAAAAAACCCCAGGCTCAACGACACCAGTCCAGCTGGTACCAGAAAGCTCTCCTTTCCTGGTTTCCTCCCCTTGCCAGGTCCAATTTAGATATTCGAAGCATTTCAGAGCGCCATTCGTAAAAAGAGGGAGGCAAAGCATCCTTCCAATGCCTACAAATTTCCCTGCGGGCCACCAACACTGAAAAAAACAAAAGGTTCGAGGCAGCAGAGCGGGATTTTTCACTCAGGCCAAAAATAACAAGACCCAAATCTATAGATATTGGGCGACCCAGACAAAAGGACAATTTCTCACTTATAGAGATCCAGAAAGCAGCGATTTGCGGACATTCAAAAAACATATGCACGTCCGATGCCGCCTCCAAGCCACATCTTGAGCAGGAGACCGGTCCAGTCGAGGAAAACTTCGACAGCCTCTGCGGGGAATAGTAGGCCCTATGCATGGTGAATAAGTGATTTCTTCGCAACCAGGCTGGTTTGACTAAGTCCCAAAGTACCTTGCAAGAGGCTCCCCACAGTTCCTCCACATCCTTCCCCGGCATCAACTCGCCCCATAGTTGTGATGGGAGACAGAACTTTCCGTCAGTTTCCTCTAAAATTGTTTTATACCAGAGTGAGATCTCCTTTTTTGCAGGGGGTTTATTGACCAGACCCACCTCTAGCTCACTTACAACTCCTATAGGTAGATTTCTACTCCGTGTGGACTGTCCTTGAAAGGTCTGAGCCCAACTTGCTATTTGGACATATTTAAATCCTGAAAATCTTGGCCCGATTTTATTGACCAAGTAATTCCATGGTAGTAAAGATCCATCCATGAATAGGTCTCCCCAAGATTTAACTCCAGCCTCTCTGAGTGGTAAAGCGAGTGCATCTTCTGTCCAGGCTGGGGGTGCAGGTAGGTCCCAAATTGGGGCACAGTTAGAATAATACCCCAATTTAATCAAAAGTCTCAATCTGTACCAGGTATTGGCCATCCCCTGCAACACCTTCAGTTTTATTTTTTTTTAAAACTTGGGATCCCCAAATTTAAACAAAAAGCTGCTCTGCCCAACTCCCTCACACATCAGCAAAGCTGAAAACATGCCACCCACACCTGTGTCGGTAGGAGTTTTCAGCAACATGCGTGAGTGGGATAACTGAAAGGCCCACGCATAAACTTGGAGATCCGGACCTGCCAGTCCTCCCTTCTCCCTACGACGCCTTATCTTTTTCCAGGCCATTCTCGGATTTTTGTTACTCCATATAAATGAGGAAATCTCACCCTGTAACTTAGATATGCTTTTGGGATCAAAAAACAACGGGATTGAATTAAATAAAAAAGTAACCTTTGGCAGGATGGACATTTTCACCAGATTCACCCTCCCTAGGATGGTAATCGGGAGATGTGCCCATGCTCTCATCTGTCTTCGGCACTGTGCAGCCACCCCATAAAAATTTGTAGGAGCAATCAGCCCTATATCTTTAACTATTGAAACACCCAAGTACCGCAAATTGGTTCTAGATATTTCACCATGAGTGTTATGGGTAACGTTCCATGACATGGACTCGGTCTTGGAGGCATTGACTTCGTAACCCGAAACTCTGCCGAATTCCAAGGCTAGATCAATGACTGCAGGGAACACCGTATTCATATTAGATGTAAAGATCATAACATCATCCGCGTAGAGGGCTACTTTTTTTATCCAATTGCAATAGGTAAATGGTGCAACTAAGGTGGCTTCTCTTAGTTTCTGGGCAAATGGCTCTATGTATAGATCGAATATTAGGGGAGACAGGGGGCAACCCTGCCTTGTCCCCCTCGTTACTGGAAATGACTCAGATAGCCCCCCGTTAACCAACAGAGAGGCTGATGGACTTCTGTACAGCAACTTTATCGCTCCACAGAATTTTTTGTCCACGTTGAACCTCGACAGGGCCTCCGACAGGTACAACCAATTGACCCTGTCGAAGGCCTTGGTGGCGTCCAACGTGAGAACTGACAGGGGCATACCTTCCTTTGTTGCAATATCGATGGAGCCTATAAGGTCATAAATGAGCTCAAACATCTGCCTCCCCTTCACAAAGCCCTTTTGGTTAGGGTGCAAGATGTCCGGGGCTACTTGTCCAAGTCTTTTCGCTAAGATCGAAGCAAAAAGCTTGTAGTCGGCATTCAGTATCGAAATAGGCCGATAAGAACCACAGTCAGCCGGGGACTTCCCAGGCTTCAAAATAAGTGTTATAGAGGTGTTGTCCCAGGAAGCTGGTGGTGCCTCACCCTCCCTTAGTATCTGGTTAAATAAAGACACCAGAATAGGGGCAACCTCGACCATCAAGTTTTTATAGATTTCGGACGGTAGACCATCTGTCCCTGCAGCTTTATTACCTTTAGCTCCCCGAATAGCTTCCTCTACCTCTACCCCTGTTATTTCTTTGTCTAGGAAGTGGTTTTGCTCGGCTGTTAGTGATGGTAGCGAGATGGCCTCCAACCAGTTTGTAATACTCTCTACTGTTATATTAAGATCCTCCTGGTATATTGACTTAAAGAAGTCTCTAAAGGTGGCCCTAATATCCTCATCTCTTGTAAAGGAATTTCCTCCGGCAGTAATTACCTCTACATGATTTCTTACCCTGTCAGTTTTAGCTTTCCAGGCCAGCAACCTGCCTGCACCCTCCCCATACTGAAAGTGAGACAACTTGCTGGCCTCCCATCTCTGCAGAATCCATTTGTCCAAAATAGATGATAACCTGTTTTTTAATTCCTCCAGCTCCTCAAGCTTCAGGGATATATCATTACCATCTTCAATTGTACTTCCCTCAATAACTGTTTGTACTATTAACATTCTAGCCTCAATCGAGGATACCTCTTCCAGATATTGCCTTCTTCTGTAGACCGTTTTATTCTTTATCAGTCCTCTTATTGTACATTTAAAGGCATCCCAAACAACACCTAATTTTGCAGAGCCTACATTAGTCAGAAAAAATTCACGGGCTTCAGATTTAATAAACTTCATGTCCTCTGGGGAGGTTAGAAAAGATCTATCAAAAGACCAATTTCTATCGGGCTGCTTAGGCCCCCAGTTCAGATCCAGCATCATTGATGAGTGATCGGAAAGATGGGAGGGAGCGTAACTCACGCTGGCAACGGAGTCCACAAGTGAACGGCTAATTAAGATGAAGTCTATTCTTGATCGATGCCGATATTTAAGATTTCTATAGGAAAATCCCAGTTTCTGACCTGCCCTTACCCTCCAAATATCTACATAGCCATATTGGCTCATGAGACCAAGCAGGCCACTCCTAGACTTTGACAAAACTTGCTGCCTGCTTGTCGGAGATTTATCCAACTGAGGGTTTAAGACAATGTTAAAATCTCCTGTTATAATTACAGGCTCTGGGAAATGCAACAAGTGAGAGAATAAGGCTTCAAGTGCCGCAGGGTCATCTCGATTAGGACCATAATATCCTGCAAGTGTTAATACGCTCCCGTCCATCTCAACCGCTGCAATAGCCCACCTCCCTCCTGTGTCTACTTTTTTCTTAATGATTTTAAACCTCATAGGTTTTTTAAACAGTATCGTCACTCCCCTTATGTTTAGATTTTGTGAAGTCGAGACTGAAGAATCTAGCCACCCATTCTTTTTAACCAGATCATCCATCTCGGTTTCAATTAGATGGGTCTCCTGGAGTATCATGACCCGCGCATCAACGTCTCGAAGATATTGCAAGATTTTATTCGCCCTAGGTTTGGTGCGCAGGCCATTCACATTCCAGGAGAAGATCCGAAGCTTACCCATACTCTAAAGTTTGATGGTAATTGAATATCTGGCTGCATTCACCCTCCTCAAAAGGGATACACTGAACAGTTACCGAAAACAGATTAAGTACTGCCATAAAGAAAAACAAAAACCATAATAGGAGCATGGTTACGAGCGAGGATTTTTTCTTCTTACTTACCCCCGCGTGCCCTTCCCTACTACCCCCCATCCCAAGAGGAACCCTTGTACTCTCTATCCGGTGTTACCGGATGGAAGGTACCCCTACTCTACCTAACCTCCTGTGTGTGCCTCCTATACTTAATGCTTATTCTACCTATTTTACCCTGTTGTGTGGACGAATTTACATGCATATGTATGCTTTTTTTTTTTTTCCTTCTTCCCTTTTTCCTTCCTCATCCTTTTTTTTTTTTTTTTATTCCATTTACTGTGTTTTCCATAAAATCTTTCCCTCCTTTATTTTCCATTCCCACTATAAATCATTGTTTCTTAAGTAGACTTTAAGAAAAAGGGCGACCCTACACAGATACACAGATATGCTGGATGAAAAAAAAAAAAAACCAGCTCATCTGTGTTAGTCGCTAGTTCCCTTTCTACTTCCCAGTGATAGCAGTAATTCATCAGCTGCCTCTACTGACCGTATATTGTGCATCTTGTTATTATGCATTACTTTAAGAGATGCAGGAAAGCCCATCTGAACCGTAGCGCCGAACCCCCGAAAAGCCTCCATCCTTCTACCTAGCTCCCACTGCTTATCTAGGGTAAATCTTGATAGATCTGAGCGGACCTGAAAATTGAACCCTTTCCCTGCCAAAGACTTTTGTCTCAGAGCTAGGTTCAGAATTTGTTCTTTGAGGGTATATGTGTGAAAATTCACTAAGATCTTCCTCTGCTTGGTTCTTTGAGGGTTGCGTCTGAATGGATCCCTGTGGATACGCTGAATGTCCTTTGCCAGGTCCTCATCGGATTGATGTAAGTTAAGAGACTCTTTTAGTAAAGATATTATAAACCCCTTAATATCCGTACCTTCATTCCCTTTCGGAACGTTAAGTATACAAATATTGCATCTCCATGCGTTATTCTCGACTGTCTCCATTCTGTCAGAGAGGGCAGCGTCTTCTCTCCTTAACTTCCGAATATCGTCCTGCACACTCTCTACGCTCATTGACAGCTGCCCCACAGTTTCTTCCAAAGCTTGTGTTCTTGTAGAGATACCCTCAATTTTGCTATCCAAAGATTCACAGAAACTTCTAATGTCTTTTTGGTTAGCAGCTGATTCTTCAAAACCACGCTTAATGTCAGCAGACAAAGCTGAGAATATTAAGTGTAAGGATTCTGCAGTGATAATGCTGGAGCCACCAACCTTAGCCTTAGCCCCTCCTTCCTCCAGGCTTAAATCCACGTTCTCGCAGTTCTCTGATACGGTAGCTCCTTCCAAAGGGCTAACAGATAAAACAGTATCACCACTACCATCGCCCTCAGCAACAGTTATAAGTAAGTCCGATGAGGGTGAGGATAAAGTAGACGTGGTAGACGTGGTAGGTAAGGTAGATGTGGTAGATGTAGTAGCAGTCATTAAAGTCCCAGGTCCATCTTCCCCCTGTACAGGAGTTAAGGCTTTGTGCATACTGTCTATTAGATCTAATTCAGGTAACCCGTCTGTATCGCTATGTATATGATTGAAGGGATCAGTAGCTGTGGACAACACTAAATCATCAGCATTGGCCTGTGCAGAGAGCGCCATTCCACTTTCTTTAAAGGAAAACGCTGAGGAGGTGCTACCTGCTGAGCTTATGTCCTGACCGACGTCCAAAACCTGTGGGACTACCTTGAAAAATGAGCGTAATGAGGGAGTAATCTTAGAGCTTAGAGTGGCGGTGAGTCTAGCAGACTTACTGCCCTTCCTTCCCCTTCCCCTTTTAGCCTTAACTTCTGCAGAAAGGTAAGACGAGGTTTTGTGAGGACTAAAAACCACACGATCTTGAGGTGTAATGTGAGGGGGTACCTTGGTACCTGCTGACAGATTGTTGCAGGAAAGTGACTCTACTGTAGGTGTCTCGAGTGGCTCACCCTCCACCTCCTTAATCCTTTGTGCACCCTTACCCTTCCCTTTCACTGTGCTTTTATTTTTGGTTTTGCCTGCTCTTACTCTTCCTTTAGGCAAGGTGGGTAATGTAGGTGATGCCAAAACAAACAAGTCTCCCCCCTCCACCTTCCCCTTCACCTCCGTTGTTGCAGGGTCTCCTATAGTGACCTCCCAGTCGGTCTCTGAATTTTCCGCAGCCACTTTTTTGCTGCTACGGAGACTCCAGAACAGCCTGCCTCTACGGAGCTCCAGGGCGGCTTGTAACCAACGCTGCAGTCCTGACACCGGCCTCTCTGTCAGTGTGTGCTCTCTGCCTTCGTTTTCACAAGGCTGCTTCCCCTTCTCCTGCTCTGTTTCCACTTTCGCAGCCCTGCACATTGGGGCGGGGCCAGGCAACAACGCCAAACAAAAGTAAGCCGAGAAACAAAAAGCGGGTTAAAACGCTGCCTCCGGGCACATTTTCATCAAGATAAAGCCCTACGGAGTCAGGTCATCCTTATCGTTTCAAAAAAATCCGAAAATCTGGGCAAAAAAAGGCATACTCAGACACGGCACGCCAGGCAGGTCAGAGCGGAGTACCGCGGCCGTCAGCCGACTGCCGCCATGTTCCTCGAAAGTTCACGTAGTCTTGTCACAAACTGGTCAACAGATTCATCAGTCTTCTGCAGTTGCGTATAAAATTTATGTCTAGCCATGACAATTTTCACTTCCTTAGAATATTGCTTCTTCATTCTCGCTTTAGCTTCAGTGTAAACATTGTTAATCGGCCTGCCATCTTGGTTTAATCCCAAAGGTAAGTATTTGAAAGAATGTTGGCCCTCCTTCCCAAGAACGCTTAATAACAATGCTTTTTTTCTTGTTGCGCTGAAGTCTTTGCCATTAAGTGCCTCTATGTAGTTTTCGAAAATGTCTATCCACTCATCCCACTCTATTGGAGGTTCACCACTTGACTGTAAAAACATGAGAGGTGCAATGACACTTGGGCTCTCCATATTCTTCTGGATTAGAAACTGTGATATTCTTCTTCTCTAATCAGAGATTTCCTAAGTACTATCTCCTCCTATTCTTCTCTTTCCCACGGATTGCAAATGCGGTGAAAACGAACACAATATAAAATATTACTCACTGTTCTCTTCCTCTCAGTGTAGAGAATAGCGTTATTTTTGTTAACCAAACATTTGTTCTGTTTCTCAATAGACGCTGGTTCAAGTACTCTTTACAGACAAAAACGCTCTCCGTTCCGTTGCTAGGATACAAATCCGAAGAGTCAAAGTGGCCGCCACGTTATTTCACGCACTGCGCATGCGTGTCGTGTTGTTTACGTGAACGTGCTGTCCGCGTTGATGTGGCTCTTCAGTTCGGATTCCGACGTCAGGAAGAATGAAGGGAACGAGACGTGGAAGTATGGCAGAGTTGCGTGTAAGTAAAATTTTGAATGACGCTTAGTTTAGTAACGGCAGTTCACACATGCACGATTACAGTAATTTTCGGTGATTTTAAAAGTCAATTTGCATATTTCAAGAAATTACGTGCTCACCGTTTTGATAATCAGGCATCCGTGTTCGTTACTGTCTTCTTCATGCTATTTTATTCCGTTTACTCGTTTTCCCAAAATCAGAAGAGTGGCGTTACATTGGGTGTTGTCCTGTGTCCTCCTTTACTCTTTTCTTTAGAATATGGACTCACCATGCAATTTCTCCTTCCGTTGTCGTTTCTTGGTAGTACAATTGTCGATTCTTGATGGTTCAATTACCATTCAATTCCACCGCATGGGTTCTTTTCCACCAGTTGAGTTTTCGTGAATAAACTCACTCTGTATTCTACTTGCTCCAGAAGCCAATCGTCCTAATTGAGGATATAATGTCTTGGAAGCAACTTGGTTGATTAAAAGGTTTAATGTTGATACAGAGAATAAGCTGGTGTTCCCAGTCCAGGCTTAGGAGCAACTGGCAATCAGAGATTGGACAGACTACAGGAAGCATCATGACATCAGCAAAGACAGAATGTTCTCTTTTAAAGTGAAATGCAAGTATATATAAATTAAGAGAATACAACACATTGCATTTATTTAAACATACAGAAGTGGCTTGTCAGTCCCCCAGAGTTGCGTGTCAGTAACAATATTGGAGCAGATATGGTAGGAACTTTCTCGAACAGCAACAACCTTACTATTTTGTAGATGTGAATCACTATTTGCATGTGCCTCTCTCAGCGCCTCATTATTTTCCCCTTTCCTACTCCAATTTTAAATTTGGAGCACAACCACTGTGCCTTATCTCTCATATAGAAAAATCATGAGCCCAATATATACAAGGCGTCAACAGGGAAAAAAAACAGTGCGCAAAGTCATTTGCATGAATGACGTAATATGTGACATCATCAGCAGTGGATTGCGGGCGCGCTAGTTACAGTTAGTACAACTAACTATAACGGAGGAATTTCAAAGGTTTTGTATGAGTGAAATGTCCAGCTAACTATAACACCCCTGAAACCTATGGTTTTTTCAATGAATTTCTAAGGTTTTTTATATGATAATTCCTAACTATAACCTGCCTGAAACCTATGTTTTTTTCAGTAAATTTGATAAAATGATAATTCTTAGTTATAATGTCCATTAACAATATCTGTTTTTTCTATCTTTTTTAATTATCATGTCAATCTCAACCTAGTAAAAACTGCAAATATCACCACTCTGCAATTGATTCCTTCCACCACCAAAATTGCCACAAACCACTAAAAAAACAGGCGATAGCTCCACTTACCAGTAATAAATGAACATCAACATTTAACTGTTGTGAGGAGGTCGACTATCTACTGCGTAAATTACACACAACTCACACTCATATTTAAAGACGAATATGTGATAGGGGTGCTAATCATGTACCTCCGACACCCAACAAAATCACAACACCCAGTGCCACCAGCACCACAACCAACCCCCCCGGATCCCTCCTCCCTACTACCTCAGAGGCAGTGCAAAACAGGACAACAGACCTTCCCAAGATACCATATCCTCTCAAACGCACAATAGCTGAATGTTCAGAGATGTGGCAACCAACTATGTATAAGGGAGTAAATTCACACATCAACAATAATTTACAGAATCTCAAGTGTACCGGTGATATGCTATACACAACTCACTATAGAAAGAAAAAATGTTTCCATGTGAAAATATAGTACCTGTAGTGTACTGCACAGTGGACGCAACCATATATCTGAGACTGGGGAATATCTCGGTCATGTAGCTGTGTTGTCCCCCTCCTTGAAGCAGAAGTGGAGTGGGCTGGTTCAAGGTACGCAACTCCAGCGTAAGAGTATAAATAATTAGCCCACGCTTTGGGCGTAGTTCACTTCTGCAAAGAGAAAAGACCGTGCAACAGCGAAGGTCCTCACCCTGCCACGTGGCTGCCACCATGACCATGTGCCTCCTTGATACAGGCCCATTGCAAACTCAGTGCCACAGCACCGCAGACCTATGTCTATATAGACTACTGCCATCGATCTACACTGCGGATAGCAGGGTTTACAGCTTGAATTCAGCTTTGGATCTACACTACGCACAGCATTGAAGTTATACTTGATTTATGTAAGGCAGAGACAATTGTACTCTATGTCCTCAGACTTTGTTAAAATAAGTGATAAAAATTAATCGTCGATGTCTGTGCTGACTACTGCCTTCGATCTACAGCGAAGTCAGTAGAGTTTACAACTTGATACCAGTGGCATATCAGTACTACAGACAACAATGAATTCAGTCTGGATTTATTTAAGGCAGAGACAATTGTACTGTGTCCTCAGATTTTGTTAAAGTATGTGACAAAAAAAGCAGTCCTCGATGTCTGTGTCAACTACTGCCTTCGATCTACACTGCGGACAGCAGGGTTCACAACTTGAATTCAGCTTTCCATCTATACTACGGACAGCATTGAATCAAGCTTTGTTTTATTTATGGTAGAGACAATTGAACTCTATGTCTTCCGATTTTGTAAAAGGATGTGACAGAAAGCATTCGTCTATAACTGTGCTGACTACTGCATTCGATCTACACTGTGGTCAGCAGGGTTCACAACTTGAATTCAGCTTTGCATCTACACTACAGACCAAAGTGGATCATTACAATACTGCAAAGAAACTGTATAGTTAATTTATAAATGTGTACTATTTCTTTTTTTTTTTTGCATTTTATATAGCGCGAAGTCGAACTAAAACTATATTAACAATTTACATGAGCACCGTATTTACAGTACATTTTCAGACATGCGTTGATTACGTCATTACTCTACAATAACAGGATGTGGACACAACTCTGAGACTCGAACACTGATTTCCAGCAGCAAGTTATACAGTCTACCTGAATGACCACATACGTACATATATTAGCTGCCCTTAAACCTTTCACAGCCCTGTATTACTACAGCTAGAACACTCCACTGAATGTACAATAAACATTCATAATCACAGAAATACGTCATGTCCACCATCTTTTATGTATGCAACTATGAACGAATATAGAGTCAGTGATACCCCGTACCTTCTATGTTGGCCAAGTTATGGAACTTTACAGATATAATGACACATTTGCTTTTAAGACCCGGGTGACATCAGCACTACAAAACGGACACCCGATTCACTTGATTTCTCATATAGGTCATGATGGGACCACGCCCATAGCTCCGGAATCATGGTTTAGAGCCTCCCGCAGCATTGGCATACGTCAGGCCAGCCCACTCAACTTAGGCTACCAGGAAAAACCAAAAACAAAACATTGCCCAGATTTCAATTGTAGTGATTTCTTAGTTCCAGGTCTAGTTGTCAGAATGGCACACACACTCCCTCATGGCTGGTATACACCCACACCACACCCATCCAGCGCATCCGTCACTACACACGTGACCGTACCTATAAAAAAGACGGGGGGCACGTGCTGTACTCCATTTTTGAGTTGCTCCCATCGCAAGCGCTATGATGGCCCGTCCTGGTGGTTTGGACACCTCAAGTAGGCCCGAGCCACCGAACTGGGGGCCCACCACCACGTGCGTGGCCTCTTTTGTTTCTGATTTAGTGGTACCGCAAGAACTGAGCGGGTGAAGAACCTGCGATGATGATGATGATGGGAGCACAAGTATGTCGTTAGCCATAGCAATATCAAGATTCAGCACCATATTTGAGACTTCTTGGTGGCAGAGCAAGACTGCATGATGTGGAAGGTGTCCTGTCCACGAAAAGGTGAGCAGTGAGGCCTGGGTGCGCATCGTAGGGAGTCGATGGGCTGCAGCAGACTGGATACAAAAAAGCAACGCAGCGATTTAGGCGTACACAATCCTATATAGCGTATCTTATTGCATGTATATTTTATTTTTCCCAATAGCAGGACATTTTTTATAATCGGTCATACGGCCGGAATATAAATTATACAAATAGTTGTTTTTAAATGCGAGAAAGAAGGTGTGTGAAAGGGCGATGTAATTCTACTCCACATTAAGATAGTAGCAATTACCAATCATAACATCTTTCTTTTACTATCTTTTAGATGTAGAGCTTCAGGGTGCATTATGTCCCGGCACGTAGTGAAAAACACACCGGTGACAGAAAGGTGAGCTTCAGATATTCTTTTCAGTAACTCTTTCACTTCCTCTCTCCTTTGATAAAAAAATGGCGCACAATGTTAACTTCCTTTTTATCTTACAGGTTGTGTTTCACAAATTGGCGTCCCCCCCAACACCTCCAAAGCTCAACGTTTGAGGATTCTGCGATGATGCGTGGCCATCGTAAAAACATCTGAGAAGGCTGTTTCGACACGTGGTGCAACCTCTTTGAATCACGCCAATGGCACAAGGTGAGCAAAGAAGCTTGTTTCCGAAGCAACCAAAAGTCACCTGTGGGCGGAGAGAGTGGGTAGTGTGCAGCAGCTTCACTGCGTAGGAATGTACAATTACCTCTGAGCAGTGAGAATAGATAGGTTGCAACATTCTGAGGGGCAGATTTACAAACACCTTGCGCCACTTTTGCATCACTTTTAACATGGGAAAAGTGATGCAAAAGTGGCGCAAGGAGCTAGTAAATCTGCCCCAGAGTGCGCAAGAAAAGGCGCTCACCTCCAGACTCTGGGAGTCAATGGGGTGCAACAGTCTGAGTATGCAGTAATGAGAACTCACCGCTATGCAATGGGAGTGTATGGGGTATAGTACTTTGGAAGAAAAACAGTGCACAGATACGTCCTTGCAATGGAAGTTGAAGAAATACAGTATCCTGAGTGTGCAAAGACATGAAGCACAAATATACTTGTGCAGTTGTATGTACTCTGCTATTACTAACTCTATACTATCTTTCAGATCACTAAACTTGAGAGTGCACTATGAACCAGCACGTGCTTGGACACACAACGGACGCGAAAAGGTGAGCTACGAAGATTTTCTCCATTATTAACACTACCTCTCCTGCTCCATCTATTACTTTCTCTCTCTCACCCTTTTAATAGTGTTTTTTCTCTCTTACTCTCTCTCACATTGTTTCTATTTCTCTTTTAAAGTTATGGAGGCTGCTTTCCACTCTGCTGATAAAAGAAACAAGGCTGAATTTAACCCCTTCGCTGCTAGGCCTTTTCCCCTCCTGTGCTAAGCCTTTTTTTGGCTATTTGGGGTAGTGCACGCTTAGGCCCCTTTTCTTCCAACATCATGGGCATTCTAAAGGCTCCCAGGGTTTGTGGATTCCCTTCGAGAGGTCCGAGAAATTAGCCAAAATACAGTAACATTTCAGTTTTTTCTCAGATAAATTTGAAACATGGGCTACAAATGAAAGCCTCTGGGTTTTTCCCTGCAAATGTTATCAAAAAAGGGTTTGTGTAGCTTAAATCACCATTTTCCAAGCTTTTATGGAATGACAGTCTTTTGTCAGAGAACCAACAATTTTTTACATAGTTGTGGCATTTTTCTGGGACATAGCCTATTTTTGCTATTTTTAATGCTTTCAACCTCCTTCCAGTAAATGGTAAAAAAGAGTTTGAAAGCAATAATGGATCCTGTAAAGCTATATTCTTTTGTCATTTGTGTAGATCCATCAAGGTTTCTATATAGAAACTAACAGTTAAATGTTGGAAAAATTGAAAATAAGTTGGAAAAAAACTGTCAATTATTTCAAAGTTTTCACCTGTAACTTCTTGCAATTATGACAGCTCTTTGAAAGCATTATACCGTTACATTTGCCGGACCTTCCTGGTTGTAGGGATATATAGGACTTGTAGGTTCACCAAGAACCAGACGAACCCAGAGTCAAAAATTGAGTAGCAATTTGCAATGGCTTTGTATTATGAACCGGGTATAAAGCAATTATTGTGTGAAAATGTATACATGGAAAAATTGGTATGAAAGACACCTATGTATTTCTGAAATGGGAACAAATTAAAGAGTTTAGCAACAGTACATATTCGCACATTTTTTAAATTGGGAATACTCATACTAGCAAGGGAATTATTGGCCATTTTTCAAAATGACTTATTTTTTACACAATGTCTTTCATATGGAAGGCAGAAATGCATCACAAATCAATAGGTAATAACAGTTGCTTTACAAATCTGAATTACCCTAAGTCTCCCTATAAAAATGGTACCTCACTTGTGTGGGTGCATACTGTCCACGACTGGAAAAGGCTCAAAACCCAACGTGAACACACCACATTTTCACAATGAAAAATGACCCTTTTTTTGCAAAGTGCCTAGCTGTAAATTTTTAACCCTAGCTCTGCCAGGAATTAGGGAAACCTAGCAAACCTATACATTTTTGAAACCTAGACACCCAGAGAAATCCAGGATGGGGTGGCTTGACTGCCTCCCACTTGGTTCTGTTAGCCAGAATCCCTTGCAAACCTAATAAATAGTTAAAAAAACACATTTTCCCCACATTTCTGTGGTGGAAAGTTCTGGAATCTGTGTGGATCAGCAATGTTCCACCCACCCAGCATTCCCCAAAGTCTTACAAGAAAAATGGTACCTCACTTGTGTGGGTCGGCCTAGTGCCTGCGACAGGGAACGGCGCAAAACGCAGCGTAGTCACACCTCAATTTTGCTGTGAAAAATTACCTTTTTTGCAAAGTGCCTAGCTGCTGTTTTTGAACCCTAGCTCTTCCGGCACCTAGGGAAACCTAGCAAACCTATACATTTTTGAAAACTAGACACACAACGAAATCCAGGATGGGGTGACTTCACTGCTTCCCACCAGGTTCTGTTACCCAGAATCCCATGCAAACCTACAAAATTGGAAAAAAACACACATTTTCCCCATATTTCTGTGGTGGAAAGTTCAGGAATCTGCGTGAATCCACATATTTCTACCCACCCCACATTCTCCAAAGTCTTCTGAAAAAATGGTACCTGGGTCGGCCTAGGGCCCGCGACAGGAAACGGCGCAAAATGCAACAAGGTCACACCTCAATTTTGCAGTGAAAAATGACCCTACTTTTGCAAAGTGCCTAGCTGTCGTTTTTTAACCCTAGCTCTGCCGGCACCTAGGGAAACCTAGCAAACCTATACATTTCTGAAAACTAGACACCCATGGAAATCCAGGATGGGGTGACTTGACTGCCTCTCACCAGGTTCTGTCACCCAGAATCCCTTGCAAACATAAAGAATGGTTAAAAAAACACACTTTACCCACATTTCTGTGGTGTAAAGTTCTGTAATCTGTGTGGATCAACAATTTTCTACCCACCCTGCGTTTCCCTAAGTCTTACAAGAAAACTGGTACCTCACTTGTGTGGGTCGGCCTAGTGCCTGAGACAGGGACGGCGCAAAACGCAACATGGTCACACCTCAATTTCACATTGAAAAATGACCTTTTCTTTTTGCACAGTTTTATTGTTTAAGTTGTGTTGTGCAGCTACCTTGTCGGGCGCCAGGACGCTCCTTCGCTGGAGCATCTGTGCGCCAAATAAAAACGCATAACATAACATAACATAACAGTGCCTAGCTGTAGATTTTTTAACTCTAGCTCTGCCGGAACCTAGGGAAACCTATCAAACCTATACATTTTTGAAAACTAGACACCCAACGGAATCCAGAATGGGGTGACTTCACTGCCTCCCACCAGGTTCTGTTACTCAGAATCCCTTGCAAACCTACAAAAATTGCCAAAAAAAACAAATTTTCCCCATATTTCTGTGGTGGAAATGTTCTGGAATCTATGTGAATCCACAAATTTCTACCCACCCCGCATTCCCCAAAGTCTTCTGAGAAAAATGGTACGTCACTTGTGTGGGTCGGCTTAGTGCCCGTGACAAAACACGACGCAAAACGCAACATGGTCATACCTCAATTTTGCAGTGAAAAATTACCCTTTTTTGGCAAAGAGCCTAGCTGTAGTTTTTGAACCCTAGCTCTGCTGGCACCTAGGGAAACCTAGCAACCCTATATATTTTTGAAAATTAGACACCCAGGGAAATCCAGGATGGGTAAGTTTACAGACTTTCACCAGGTGCTGCTACCAGAATCCCTTGCAAACCTAAAAAAAATGGTTAAAAGAACACATTTTCCCCACATTTCTGTGGTGGAAAGTTCTGGAATCTGTGTGGATCAACAATTTCCACCCACCCCGCGTTCCCCAAAGTATTACGAGAAAAATGGTACCTCACTTGTGTGGGTCGGCCTAGTGCCTGCGACAGGAAACGGTACAAAACGCAACGAGGTCACACCTCAATTTTGCAGTGAAAAATGACCCTATTTGTGCAAAGTGCCTAGCTGAAGTTTTTGAACCCTAGCTCTGCCGGAACCTAAAGAAACCTAGCAAACCTATAGATTTTTTAAAACTAGACACCCAGGGGAATCCAGGGTGGGGTAAACTCACTGCCTCTCACCAAGTTCCGTCTCCCATAATCACTTGCAAACCTAAAAGATTGTAAAAAAAACACATTTTCCCCATATTTCTGTGGTGGAAAGTTCTGGAATCTGCGTGGATCCACAGATTTCCACCCACCCTATTGTTCCTCAAAGTCTTCTAAGAAAAATGATACCTCACTTGTGTGGGTCGGCCTAGTGCAAGCGACAGGAAATGGTGCAAAACTCAACGTGGTCACACCTCAATTCCGCAGTGAAAAATGACCCTTTTTTGGCAAAGAGCCTAGCTGTAGTTTTTGAACCCTAGCTCTGCTGGCACCTAGGGAAACCTAGCAAACCTATACATTTTTGAAAACTAGACACCCAGGGGAATCCAGGATGGGGTGACTTGACTGCCTCTAACCAGGTTTTGTTACCTAGAGTCCCTTGCAAACCTAAACAATTGCCAAAAAAGCCAAATTTTCCCCACATTTCTGTGGTGCAAATTTCTGGAGTCTGCGTGGATCCACACATTTCTACCCACCCTGCATTCTCCAAAGTCTTACGAGAAAAACTGTACCTCACTTGTGTGGGTTGGCCTAGTGCCCGTGACAGGAAAAGGCGCAAAACACAACGTGGTCACACCTCAATTTCGCAGTGAAAAATGACCCTTGTTTTGTAAAGTGCCTAGCTGTAGTTTTTAAACCCTAGCTCTGCTGGCACCTAGGGAAACCTAGCAAACCTATACATGTTTGAAAAGTAGACACCCAGGGGAACCCAGGATGGGGTGACATAACTACCTCCCACCAGGTTCTGTTACCCAGAATCCTTTGCAAACCTAAAGAATGGTTAAAAAAATACATTTTCCCCACATTTCTGTGGTGGAAATTTCTGTAATCTGTGTGGATCAACAATGTTCTACCCACCCTGCGTTCCCCAAAGTCTGACAAGAAAAATGATGCCTCACTTCTGTGGGTCGGCCTAGTGCCTGCGACTGGGAACGGCGCAAAACGCAACGTAGTCACACCTCAATTTCGCAGTGAAAAATGACCTTTTTTTTGCAAAGTGCCTTGATGTAGATTTTTTAACCCTAGCTCTACTGGAACCTAGGGAAACCTAGCAAACCTATACATTTTTAAAAACTAGACACCCAACGGAATCCAGAATGGGGTGACTTTACTGCCTCCCACCAGGTTCTGTTACCCAGAATCCCTTACAAACCTACAAAAATTGCCCAAAAAACAAATTTGCCCCATATTTCTGTGGTGGAAAGTTCTGGAATCTATGTGAATTCACAAATTTCCACCCACCCCGCATTCCCCAAAGTCTTCTGAGAAAAATGGTACATCACTAGTGTGGGTCGGCCTAGTGCCCGTGACAGGAAACAACGCAAAACGCAACATGGTCACACCTCAATTTCGCAGTGAAAAATGACCCTTTTTTGGCAAAGAGTCTAGCAGTAGTTTTTGAACCCTAGCTCTGCTGGCACTTAGGGAAACCTAGCAAACCTATATATTTTAAAAAATTATACACCCAGGGAAATTCAGGATGGCGTAAGTTTACAGACTCTCACCAGGTTCTGCTACCAGAATCCCTTGCAAACCTAAAAGAATTGTTAAAAAAACACATTTTCCCCACATTTCTGTGGTGGAAAGTTCTGGAATCTGTGTGGATCAACAATTTTCCACCCACCCCGCGTTCCCCAAAGTATTACGGGAAAAGTGGTACCTCACTTGTGTGGGTTGGCCTAGTGCCTGCGACAGGAAACGGCACAAAACGCAACGAGGTCACACCTCAATTTTGCAGTGAAAAATGACCCTATTTTTGCAAAGTGCCTAGCTGTAGTTTTTGAACCCTAGCTCTGCCGGAACCTAAAGAAACCTAGCAAACCTATACATTTTTTAAACCTAGATAACCAGGGGAATCCAGGATGGGGTAAACTCACTGCCTCCCACAAGGTTCCGTCTCCCATAATCACTTGCAAACCTAAAAGATTGTAAAAAAAAACCAAATTTTCCCCTTATTTCTGTGGTGGAAAGTTCTGGAATCTGCATGGATCCACAGATTTCCACCCACCCTGCGTTCCTCAAAGTCTTCTAAGAAAAATTATACCTCACTTGTGTGGATCGGCCTAGTGCACGCGACAGGAAATGGCGCAAAACGCGACGTGGTCACACCTCAATTTCGCTGTGAAAAATTTAACTTTTTTGGCAAAGAGTCTAACTGTAGTTTTTGAACCCTAGCTCTGCTGGCACCTAGGGAAACCTAGCAAACCTATATATTTTTGAAAATTAGACACTCAGGGAAATCCAGGATGGGGTACTTTAACTGACTCCCACCAGGTTCTGTTACCCAGAATCCCTTGCAAACCTAAACAAATGGTTACAAAAATACATTTTCCCCTCATTTCTGTTGTGGAAAGTTTTGGAATCTGTGTGGATCAACAATTTTCCACCAACCCCGCATTCCCCAAAGTATTACGAGAAAAATGGTACCTCACTTGTGTGGGTCGGCCTAGTGCCTGCGACAGGGAACGGCGCAAAACGCAACATGGTTAACACCTCAATTTTGCCGTTAAAAATGACCCTTTTTTTGCAAAGTGCTTAGCTGTAGTTTTTGAACGCTAGCTCTGCCGGAACCTAAAGAAACCTAGCAAACCTATACATTTTTGAAAAGTAGACACCCAGGGGAATCCAGGATGGGGTAAATTCACTGCCCCCACCAGGTTCTGTTACCCAGAATCACTTGCAAACCTATAAGATTGTCAAAAAAACAAATTTTCCCCATATTTCTGTGGTGAAAAGTTCTGGAATCTGCGTGGATCCACACATTTCCACCCACCCTGCGTTCCCCAAAGTCTTCTAAGAAAAATGGTACCTCACTTGTGTGGGTCTGCCTAGTGCCCGCGACAGGAAATGGCACAAAACTCAACATGGTCACACCTCAATTTTGCAGTAAAAAATGACCCTTTTTTGGCAAAGAGCCTAGCTGTAGTTTTTGAACTCTAGCTCTGCTGGCACCTAGGGAAACCTAGCAAAACAATACATTTTTGAAAACTAGACACCCAGGGGAATCCAGGATGGGGTGACTTGACTGCCTCCTACCTGGTGCCTTACTTGTGTGGGAGGCCCAAGTGCCCATGACAGGCAAGGGCCCAAAACGTAGTGAGGCGACATCAAATGTGCCTATCTCCAAACCACCGGGTTTTGCAAGGAGGGTCACCTGGGTTTTTGGCCATGTGCTCGGCGGCCATCTAGGGAAACCTACCAAACCCACACATTTCTGAAAACTATACACCCGGGGGCTTCCAGGGAGGTATGGCTTGCCTGGATTCCCCAGCGTTTCCTTACCCAGAATCCCTTGCAAGCCTCGATTTTTGCTGAAAAAAACACTTTTCTCAGACTTTTTTATGTGGGAAAGTGTGGCATTACCGGGCTCACACAAATTTCCTACACCCAGCATTCCCCCAGGTCTCCCGATAAAAATGGTGCCTCACTTGTATGGGATGCCCAAGTTCCCGCAACAGGCAAGGGCCCAAAACGTAGTGAGGCAACATCAAATTTGCCTATCTCCAAACCACCTGGTTTTGCACGGGGGTCACCTGGGTTTTTTGGCCCCGTGCTCGGTGGCCATCTAGGGAAACCTACCAAATCCACACATTGCTGAAAATTAGACACCCGGGGGCTTCCAGGGAGGTATGGCTTGATTGAATCCCCCAGCGTTTCCTTACCCAGAATCCCTTGCAAACCTCGATTTTTTCGCAAACCTCGATTTTTTCTGACAAAAAAACACTTTTCTCACACATTTTTGTGTGGGAAAGTGTGGCATCACAGGGCTCACACACATTTCCTACCACCCAGCATTCCCCCAGGTCTCCCGATAAAAATGGTGTCTCACTTGTGTGGGAGGCCCAAATACCCGCGTCAGGCAAGGGCCCAAAACTGTAGTCAGGCAACATCAAATTTGCCTATCTCCAAACCACCTTGTTTTGCTAGGAGGGTCACCTGGGTTTATGGCCCCATGCTCGGCTGCCATCTAGGGAAACCTACCAAACTCACACATTTCTGAAAACTAGACACCCAGGGGCTTCAAGGGAGGTATGGTTTGCGTGGATCCACCAGCGTTCCCTTACCCAGAATCCCTTGCAAACCTCGGTTTAAAAAACTAAAAAAACACTTTTCTCACATATTTTTGTCTAGGAACACTTGCCTGTTCCACTAAAACAAGGCTGCCTATTACAGACTCCTGAAACTTAGCAAAAGTCATCTTTGACTCAGGACAGGAATCTTGGAACACAACAAAAGCATTAAAGGTTGCCAAGTGGAAATGATGGATAGCCAACTACTTGTACCAAATGTAAGCCTTACGAAGAGCAGCATAAGGTTCCAACCTCTGACCTACTCTGTCAACACCACCCATGTGCCTATTATAGTCTAAAATGCACACAGGTTTGCGCACTTCAGCAACCTGACCCCAACCAGTCACAGGTGCAGTGTTTTCATCATGGATGGTAGTCAGCATGTAGACATCTCTCCTGTCTGAATACTTTACAGCTAGAAGCTCCTCACAATGCAGCGCACTACACTGCCCCCACACAAGCTTTTGACAAACAAGTTCTTTTGGGAAACCTTTACGGTTAGAGCGGATTGTGCCACAAGTCCACTTTCGCCAATTCCCTGAACAACCCCACACCAGTGTAGAAGTTACTTACATATAAATGGTGGTCTTTGTTAAAAAAAATACTCTTCCAAGTTCCCACACAATTTTCTCAGTGACTCCAAAAGTGGACAGACAACCGGGGGGGTTAATCCTGGATTCCTTACCGATGTACACCCTGAAATTAGAGACATATCCAGTCCCACTGTCACACAGCATATACAGCTTAATTCCATAGCCTGCCCTCTTACTAGGAATGTATTGCCTAAAAACCAAGCGGCCCTTGAACAACACCAAAGACTCATCCACTGCAATTTCTTTCCCTGGAGCATAGATCTTGGAAAATCCATCAACAAAGTGATCAATGACAGGCCGAATCTTAAAAAGACGGTCACAATCAGGGTGATCTCGTGGCAAAGCTAAACCATTATTGACAAAATGCATCATCCGAAGCAGAAGCAAATACCTATCATGACTCATGACTGCTGGAAATATAGCAGTTGCCATCAAGGGAATAGTAGACCAAATTGATGGCTTCCTTTGCAAGCCCATCAAAAAAGTGAAACCCATTAAATTCTTCATCTCTTCCAGATGTGTGGGAATCCACCGGGTAGCTCTAGAGTGGGGCTTAAGGCTGGCACTGTTGTCCCCCAAAAACTGTTCGGCATACAAATTAGTCTGCTTAACAATCTCTGCCAAAAACACATCATCCATAAACAACTGAAAAAAATGTATCGGCAAAAAGTTTTCAGTATTCACCCTACACCCTGGAACACCAGTAAAGTCTGGCAATGCCGGCTGCACCATGCCTGGGGCAGCCCAGAGGTCAGCACTTTCAATGGGAAGCCAAGCAGCCCGAGGCTGCAGCCCAGCTGCCTCTTGTCTCACCATACCAACGGGAAGTCTTGCTTCCCCAGGCTGCAGCCCAGATGCCTCTTGCCGCACTATCGGCACATCAATGTCTTCCTCTAACACAGGCACTTCATCAGCACCAAGATTCGCTTCATTTGTACTGAGAGTATCTTTATCATCGGATGATGCCATGTGGAGGGAAAACTCACTCAGAATCAGAGTCAGTCTCTGGACCATGGTCAGAGGAAGAATCAAAAAGCATTCCAACGACCTGCTGGGCAGTAATCCTGTGGCTGGCCATTATCCTTACAAAGAAAGGAGACTGCACAAAAAAGTTAACAACCAACACTGTGCAAAGTAAGTAAAAAAATGTGTGCCTTTATCACAAAGTTCTAAATACTCAAAAACTATACAATTCACTTACAAGGGACAGCTACACTAAACAGCACCTACTCTGCAATGACACAGAAAAAATCAACGATATCCCACAAGAAACAAGAAAAAAAACAATTAATCTACAGAAAACAAAATGCACATCAAGCACAAATGCAAAACATTTTAGACACTCAAAAAAACAGAAGCCAAACATACTGGTATTATTACACACTTTGCAAAAAACACATTTACGTTGTAATTGTACAAAAAATGTCTCTTACTAAACACATGCAACTACGCAAACAGCAGAACCACCAGTAACGAAACCGCAACCTGCAACAGTCTAAAGAGCAAAAGCCTTGAACTAGAACATAAAGGGGGAAATAAAACATTACAATTCACAAGAAATAAAAACAATACACATTATACACAGGCTATGTCACTACACAAATGGGGGCAGAAAGGCCAAATAAACGGGCTGAATACACATAAACAAATATATGTCCCCTGGAAGCAACCAATGAATTTATTTTTAAATCCCTGGCTTTAGTGGGCTTTTCTGCCCCCTCAGGCCAGAAACGCCAAAAAATAGGCCCATAAGGAAGCGAGGGGTCGCTTCCATTTAAAATTTAAAACATTCCCTGGTGTTTAGTGGGGTTTTCTGCCCCCCCGGGTGCAGAAAGGCCAATTAAACAAATTGATCTGCCCCCTGGGGTGGGGGAAGAATATACTTTAAAAAAAAACTGTGGCCCCTGGAAGCGAGGGGTTGCTTCTAATTTTTAAAAAAAAACAATTCCCTGGCTTCAGTGGGCTTGTCTGCCCCCGCCCCCGCCCCCGTGGGCCAGAAATGCCAAAAAAAAGGCTATCTGTCCCCGGGGGGGCAGAATATAATTTTGAAATAAATTTGCCCCCCTGGAAGCGACCCTTGCCCAAGGGGCCACTTCCATTAAAAAAAAAAAAAATCTGTGGTGTCTAGTGGGGTTTTCTGCCCCCCTGAGGGCAGGAAGGCCAAATAAAAAAAAGGATAGAATATACTTAAAAAAAAATTTGGGCCCCTGGAAGCAACCCTTGTCCAAGGGTTCGCTTCCGATTTTTAAAAAACAAATTCCCTGGCTCTAGATGGCTTTTCTGCTCCCCCCCCGGTCCAGAATCGGCCAAAAAACGGCCTATCTGTCCCCAAGGGGGGCAGAAAAGTCTGAATTTACATGTGCCCCTTAGGAAGCGTCCCTTGCCCAAGGGGTCGCTTCCTGTGCTAAAAAAAAATGAATCCCTGGTGTCTAGGTGGGGGCATTCCTGGTGCACGATCGCAAGGCTGTGCGCGATCGTGCACCAGGAATGCCCTGCATTGGGACATCAGGGGAGAGGAAACACTATTTCCTTCCCCGATGCCTCAAGGCACCAAGAAATGTACCCCCCCGCCCCACTGGAGGTCGAAACCTACCTCCTCTCCCTGGACGCGCTGGAAACAAGCACGTCCAGCACTTCTTGATGATGTCAGCGCGCGCTGTGCGCGCTGACGTCATGGGGAAGTGTAGGGGGGTTGGGGGTGGCAGCGAAACTCTTCCGCTCCCATCCCTGTTTGAGGCCGCAAAATCGATGCCCCAGGGGAGGAGCGCCAGCCCTCCCCTCAGTGGCTGTGATGATGATAGAGCGGTTCCGTCATCAGCACAGCCCAACCAATGCTGATGAGGGAACCGCTCCTTCATCAGCATCGAAGGGGTTAATACAGTCTGCAGTGTAGGACCAAAGCAGAGTTCAAGTTGTGAACTCTGTTCGCCACAGTGTTTACATAAGGTAAGCTTATACAAAATGCCTCTGATTAAATGCATTCGAAATAAAGAATATTGTCATGCATAATAACGTGATCTTTCACCTAATTCTGTCTCACCTCCGAATCATTTTAAAGACCTGTTGGTCCATACTGTAAATCTGATGCAGTAGGCACTTCCGTACAGACACCTCTTCAACGCAGGCCTATAAGAGAGGTGCAATGTATCCAGCACACTCCAGATGTGCAAATTAACAAATATTGCCAAGTGTTACCTTAATTTGTGATCTTTGACCTCCTTCAGTCACATCGATCTAATTTTAAACACTTATTTTCATTTTTGTTTTGCAGGCTACCTACCCTCCTTCTATTGGAGTCCATTTCACATTTTGTTTATTATATTGTTATGTTAAAGTTATGTTTCTAGTTATTTATTATATTGTTATCTTAAAGTTACGTTTCTAGTTATTTATTGTTGCTTTAATAAAAGTTAATTTTAAAAAGTATATCTGTCTTCTTTTTCTTACAACATTTCACTATTATTTAGTGTGATATTCATATGCTTAGAAAACATTAAACAATAAAAAGTACAAATGATGTTTAAAACCAGAAGTATAATACTGAGGCTAACTCTTTACCGGCTCTTTTGCAGAGTCTATAGCTGTGATTAACGGTTCCTATGGAAAATTTTAAAAACTCCAGCACAATACTCTGTTTGGATTAGCAACATTGTGTGGTGAACTTGTAACCTGTGTGCTCACTTAAGTGTTCCATGAAATGTTACTATGGTAACAGGCAGTAAGCAGTTTGGGGGTAGGGTTAAAAGGTACTGGCTGTACAGAAACCGTTATATTTACCCAGGATCCTCTACATGACAGAAAGGAAAGCAAACTAAGACAGAACACTGTGTAGCAGATTTACAAGCCCCTTGCGCCACTTTCGCATCACTTTTCCCATCTTAAAAGTGATGCAATAGTGACGCAAGAAACTTATAAATCTGCCCCATGCACATCACGAGCAAAGGTACACAACTCTTTGAATTCTTTATCAATCACAATAAGACAGTGTTGCTTTACGATTCACAATGCACTTCACTAAATACTTCATGCCTATTTAAATGGGAGACGGGATTGTCGACATTACAAAACTTAGGGGCATATTTACAAGGACGGCGTTAAAATTGTCGCCGCTTTAACGGCAGCAAACTACAACTAAAATGGCGATAATGGACTTCAAAATCCTTTGTTATCTTACCGAAATATTTTTTCAACATTGCTCTTTCCTATGCAAGAGTGAGACCTGAGGCTCTCCCCCTGCCATAGCAAAGTTGGGGGCATATCATCAAGGACATCGTTAAAATGTTCTGGTGTAAACCTGGGCTTCTATTGGAATTCTCACGAATTCTCAAAAGCCTATTATTAAGCCATTATAGCCGCTTTAACGACACTTTCCTAACGCTAAAGCAATGATAATTTTAACGCAGTTCTTGTAAATATCCCCCCAATATCGCGAGAAATACAGCGATAATTTATGTTCGCAAGTGAAAAGCTTATTTATATAAGACTGTGGACTCAACATATCAATCCACCTTGCATATTAAACATGCTTAAGTCTACTTCAGAACAGATGTTAGGATCCGACATAAACCGCAAATAGCAAGATGTTTCCTATCTGTCCTCAAATCCAGGGCCACCTTGTAAATACAATGCTATTGTCATACCTCCCTCTTCCTTTTTATACTCTCATAGAAACACCTACCTTGCCACTAACAACACCTGCATAGCAACTCATTGGAGATACGAGGAAGCTCTTAGCAAAGGGGCTGCTAACATGCATTAATGAATCTTAGCCTCACATAGTAAATAGGGCAATATAATTTTCACTGCATTTTGGGCTTTTTTTTTTTAATTGCAGCGAAATGGCCCTTGTTAATATGCCCTCAAGTTTGATATGACAGAGGGGGAACCTTGACTCCCGCCCTGCCATAGCAAACAGCAGTGTCCCGGGGTAGACACCCGGAGACACAGCAGGAACTGCTCCATGGGGGATGGTGTTCCCGAAGGCTTTCGACCGCTCCAGAATGGAGACCACGCGGCCCCCTTCTCAAAATATAAAAAGCCCCGGAGGGTGGTAATCCCCGGGGCTTAGACGGACCTTTGAGCTCCCTCATCCATTTATTTTGCAGCACCGAAGAATGGCGGTCCCCGGGCTACAGGGCCCCTCTGGACCCCATCAAATGTAATATTTTAGACCCCGGGATTTGCCCTCCCAGGTAGCTAATTTTTAAAGAAGCACAGGAGCCCCCGCTTTGTTTTTATTTTTGTTACGGCGGATCCATGCACCCAGTGCACATTTCTCCGTTTCTTCAACAACAACAAAAAATTCTTTTTTGTGCCCTAGGGGTCCTTGTGGGACCCCCTAAGCAGGTCTAGAGGGTCAAAATATTTCTTACCTGCCCCCTTTATACGTTTCAAACACTTGTTCCACTAATTTCTAAATCCTCCTACCGAGGCACAAAATGGCTGCCAACACTTCCTGGTTTTGAATGTTGACAACCACTTGACAGCCAATCAGCATTCACAGCGTGATCGGGATGGTGCGCTTATAATCCGTGCAAGATGCGCAGATCCACCGAGGCCATAGATATATGTACTTTTATTTGTAATTCTCTCAGGAACTACTGAACAGATTTACACCATATAAGCAAAAGGCACGAGTCTGAACGAAGGACTACAGCTTTGCCAAATTTGGTGTAATTCTGTTCAGCCGTTCGGGCTATAGCCGCGATGAACAGTACCTATGGAAAATTGCATGGGTAAAACACGTTTTGGGACCCCCTTTTTTCTCAACCCCCACTTCACTAATCACGCCAACACTTTCAGGATAGAAGCGGACCGGAGCACCCCATCAGTTTAGAGTATTTCGCAAAGATTCATCAACCGGCGCCAAAGTTAATTCCAAATAGAATGTTTCGGATTTTTGGGGAAAATAGGTCCTAACTATAACTACCTACTGGCGACCGCCAGTAGGTAATATATATATATATATATATATATATATATATATATATATATATATATATATATATATATATATATATATATATTCACTGAAAAAACCATAGGTTTTACACCAGTTATAGTTAGCTGGAAACTTTACTCGCATAAAACCATTGAAATTCCCACGTTATAGTTAGTTGGACTCACTATAACTTGCGCGTGCAATGCACTGCTGATGACGTCACATATTACATCACTCATGACATGGTCAGTGACATCACTCATGACATCACTGATGACACCATCCAGTGAATGTGTGTCTTTTTGAAAAATAAATATTAGTGAGTAATGTTTAAATATTTAAATATATTAATTAGTGTTTCACTTTATGTATAAGTGGCTGCATGGGTTGGTGAGTAGGTACATGTATATGTATATAGGTTATTAGATGTTTTTCTTAGTATCAGTATGAGTGTTTGTATGGTTTGGTGGAGGTATTACTTAGCACATAGATGCATGAATGACTGACTCTCTCTTTGTATGTGTTTTGAAGACAGCATATGTGCAGGACTGTATGGGTGGATGACTGTATATGTGTGTGTTACTGACTGAATGAGTGTCTCACTAGTTTCTTTATCAGTAACTACATATGTTTTAATCTAGTGTATGTGAATATTGATGTATATAAGTGAGTATATCTAAGAGTAAGAGATTGTAAGAGTTCCTATTTAAATTAGTATGTGTTTCTATAAGTGATTGTTTAAGAGAGTAAGTATGTGTAAGTTTTCTTTGAAGTAAAGTGGTAGTGTGTGTATAGCTGTATATGCAAATAAATGGATGTTCAATAGTTTATTTGCATGTGTGAGTATGTGTGTGAGTAACTTTTGGATGACTGTCGGTGTGTAACAGGATGTATAGGTGTATCACTACATATGATGAGTGAGTATATGTATGAGTGACTATATAGAACTGTTGGTGAATCAGTGCATTTGTATATAGATGGTGGAATTATTCAATTGGTGTAGTAACTGGTATGGGTATCTCCATTTTCTTGAAAATGTTACTTTTTATTTTTGAATATGTGTTTCAAGGGTTACATTTCAGTGAAAGGTCTGTCACTCTGTCACAAGGATGGTGTCATCAGTGATGTCCTGAGTGATGTCACTGACCATGTCATGAGTGATGTAATATGTGACGTCATCAGCAGTGCATTGCACGCGCAAGTTATAGTGAGTCCAACTAACTATAACGTGGGAATTTCAATGGTTTTATGCGAGTAAAATTTCCAGCTAACTATAACTGGTGTAAAACCTATGGTTTTTTCAGTGAATTTAATAGGTTTTTTAAATGCTAATTCCTAACTATAACTGGTGTGAAACCTATGGTTTTTTCAGTGAATTTCAATGGTTTTTTAATAGCAAATCTCTATAGGTATGAAAAGTAATATTTTTTATAACGAATATTATATTGTATAATTATGTAATTTTTTTGATTTTTTAATTTTTTGCCCTGGGGCGCTCCCGGGGCGCGTACCGGTGAACGCACGGGTAAGCGCAATGTTACGGCGCGCCCTGGGGTGCGTACCGGGGAGCGTCCCGTTAGCGCTATTGCCGCGATCGAAAAAACCACATCGTGAAGCGTCGCGTAAGCATGACGTATCGCGTTGCCGCGCAATGTGTCTTATGACGCGCTTCGTAAACGCACCCGGAAGCGCTCCACGGCGTGGCCCGGTGCGCATAGCGTAAGCGCGCCGGAGCACGTAACGTAAGCGCACCGGGTCATGTGTCGGGTCATGTGACCTGAAAATAACGCTTTTCATTGGTTCTCATCATTTTTTTTCTCCAAATGATGAAAGCCCCCTCCTTTTTTCCTCATTCTAACTTTCTTCATTGAGAGAGCAAGAGCTATTTTTGATCACTGCAATGGCATCACTTGTAGATGCAGCTGGTGCACCCCCCCCACCACCACCACCACCAAGAAAAGAAGGTCCACCACCACAGTTCCTTGGAGGACAAGAAGAAGAAGAGGAAGAAGAGGAGGAGGAGCAACAATCAAGGCACTTCCTGCCTGAAGAACCAAGGCAAAGGCACGTTAAATTGCACTATATTTGGCAATTCTTTTCCATTCCTGAAGGCCAAAAAAAGGTGAACGCCCCCAAAGTCACCTGTCTAATTTGTGGCTCAGTCCTCTCCAGGGGCAATCCCCTAAAGAAATATTCATTTGGTAATTTTACCATGATCCGCCACATGGAGAGGTTTCATCCCAATAATTTAGCCCACGCTGAAGTACAGGAACTTCAGAACAACCCACCCCCTGTGGCCAGCACCTCCTCTACTGAAAACTCACTTTCTCGTCCTGAAGCACGCCAAATGGTGCCAAATATACAACCAAAATTTGGCACCATAAAACATGTTTGCATTTTCTGTGGCAAAACGTTATGTTATGGTGAACTTAGTGTCACCTTAATAAATAATGCTTTGGACAACCACCAATGCAACAAGAAAAGGAAGCACTAATTCTTTTCTTTTTTTTGCTCCTGTTGAGCCATTTCCACTTCCCTGTTTTTTGTTTGTTCCCTTAAAAAACACACAAAAAATATAAAATTGTTCAAAAATAAAAAAATAAAAAAAATGTTCAGTAAAATAATAAAAAAAATATAAAACAACAAAAACAATAAAAAAGTTCTTTTCAGAACTACCTTACATTTATCAAATGAAACCTATATTTTTAAAGGATCTCTGTCAATTTTTTGTCCTTAGGGTACGCGTACCGGGGCGCGCCCCCCCCGACCCAAAGAAAAAAAAAATGAATGAAGCAGTTAGCATGAGGGAAGGACACAAACAGAGTTATGTTAAGAGAAAAAGAGCTACAAGATGACCACAGAGGGATTGTTTATTACATAGTAAAAAATAGAGAAGGTGTAATTGGATGAAAGTGAGAAAAGTAAAATGACTAAAAGAGCAAAAGAAAGGAAGAGAGAGGAAGAACACTAAAGTAGAGATAGTGTGAGACTGTGATTGGCTGTTAAAAGAAAAAGAAAGGACAGTTAAAAATGGAGAATGAAGGGTAGTGGCGGAACCACGATAAATGAAGAACGATGAGGGAAAGTGAGAAAAGACCAGGTAGTATAAGTAAAGAGGGGTGAAAGAGGGAGAAAAATTGAATTAGGATAACACATGGGGAGTGACAAAGAGAGAGGACAAAGAGAGTAAAGGAAACAGTACCTGAATGGGCTTGAGTAAAACAGCAAAAAAAGATAAGTAATGCAGTGTGTGTGACTTATAGGGAGTCAGTGGGTGTAGGTCGCGGTGTGGGTGTGTAAGGTGTGTCTGTGGGTGTGGCTGTGTGGGGTGTTTCGGTGTGGGTGGGGTGAGGGTGTATGAAATATGTGTGAGGAGTGTATGAGTGTGGGGTGTATATGTGTGCGATGTATGTGTGTGTATGGATTGTGTGTATGTGTTTGAGGAGTGTGTGTGGGAGGATTTTTTATGTGTATGAGGTGTGTGTGTGGTGTGTGTGGGGTGTATGTTACAGGTGTGTGTATGTGTTGGAAGGGGGATGAGGTGTATGTGTAGGAGTAAGGTAAATAATTAAGAAAAAGAGAATGAGTGAAGAAGCAAAGGAAGGTAACAGAGGGTAAGTGAAGTAAAGAAAAGGGATTGAAAGAAGTTGAATATGAGATGGGAAATCGGAAAAGGGAGTAAACATGTAGAATAAGAATAAGTAAGGGAAGCAGAGTAAAGACACAGGAGTGAGGTTGATTGAGAAAATGTTAGTGAGCTTAAAGCAAAGGGTGATGACAAACTACATTTTTTTAGTCATACTTACCATATAATAAATATAACTTTAATTAATTTTTTTAACTACACTTTGTATCTGTGAAAGAGAGAAGAAAAAATAAGTTATAATTAGTAAAATATGTATTTTAAATTAAAAGATACAAATGAAGAGGTTAAAAATCATAACGCTCTATTTAGAAATAAAGTTAGAGTGAAGAACACAGAAAGGGAAATAAACTAAGGTAGAAGGACAAAAAGAGAGAAAAAGAAATAGAAGAAGAGGAAATTATAAATAGTAAGGCATATAGATTCAATGACAAAAAGAGAGAGAAGAACAGAGAAATGAACTGAAGGTAAGAAAGATACTAAAACAATGTGAGTTAGCAAAACTAAATCAGGAAACAGAAGTAAGTAATAAGATAATGACTGAGACAGAAAACAGTCGAATTAAGGATGCATTTAGAAGAATGAGGAATAGAAGATAACTGAGAGTAAGTGAAGAACAGTCATAGAGTGAAAGGATGAAGGGAGACAGGATAATATACAACGATTGAGGGAAATGGACTGAGGAAGTTATAAGGTAGACACACTAAGACAAAAACTGAGTGAGGTGCAGTACAATGAGTGAGAAAAGGAAATGAGTAAGTGAGCAAAAAGAAGGAAAGAGAGGAGAAGACAACTAAAACAGTGGTACTGAGAGAAAATAATTTGGTGATGAAAGTAAAGAGAAGGACATTGAAAGAAAGGAAAAAAGGGATAGTAATGGAACCAGAGTAAAAGAAATGGGATGAAGAACGATGAGAGAGGAGCAGTGAAGTTGTTGTAAAAGAAGTGATAGAAGGTAGATAAACACAAGTGAAAATAACACAAGTAGAGTGAGGCACTGAGGAAATAGAGGTAGTGAACGAAAAATAGAGAGAAGAGGTCAAAAGTAAGGAGCAAACAAAGATAAGCTAGGGAGAGTGGGTGATTTATAGTGATAGAGTGCAATATTACTGCTGAGTGAGTAAACAGGAATTACTAAAAGAGCAAAGGAGGAAAATACGGAAAAGAGAAGTAAAGCAGAGAGACTGAAAGCTGAAAAGTTATGCAAGGGAGAGACGGGATACACACAGTTGAAATGAGAATGAGGGGTTGTCAAAGAAGTGGAGTAAGGGAACGGGGGTTACAGAGAGTGAGAGAAATACATTATAAATGAGTAAAAAGAGCTGAAAGAGGATGGAAAAAGGAAAGTAAGTGTCACAGAATGGGAATACAATTTAATTTACACAATCCAAAGTATAAAATAACTTGTACAACATGTTACATAGTTTATTTTTGCTGTTCTCAGAATATATTGAATTTCACTTAAAACAGTGAGTTCAAATTACTCATCATATGACAGCGGGAAAAAAAACCACAATCTAAAATATTGTGTTTTAAAAAAAAACTTAAATACTGACAAATGACAAATGTACGCTAAAGTTAGATTGACTTACTTTTCCTTGAGGCCAAATACTGTATCATGGTGGTCCTTTTCTTGTTGGAAAGTACTTTGCTGTTCACTTAAAAATCCATTTCATCGACTTTCTATAAGAAAAGCTCCAAGAACATCTGAAATATTTTCAATATTTTCATATACTCCTTTTTTCAGTCATGACTCTTTACTCATTCCTGCACCTTTCCATTTGGCCAAATAGTGTCAGATGTATGAGTATATGTTCAAATTAATTCTAAGGCATTCTGAAATGACCTTTTTCCCGACGTTCTGAAAGAAAGGCTCTACAACATTTTCACAATATTTAAGTATTTGTAAAACCATCTCTGACTCACTCATGTTCATCATTTTGTATAATACTAACATCACTTACTATGACATCCACTTACAGTACCTATATGACAAGTCAATTTTTTATATTGCCTGGATCACTTTTACTCAGAATATATTTTTAAACAGCAAAATAACCTTTATTAACTGCTCCCGTCTTCATTAGCCAATTACTTTTACCTAAATTTTGGCTGTAAAATCACTAGGTATGAATTTATAAAGCCAAAAGGCAAACGTTGTTTGAAAGTCAAATGAGTGTCGTTACATTGGGTCCAACCTTTATAAGTTCTTAAATAGCATGTGTAATGCCCTGATGTTGTAGAAGGACCATCATGAAAAATAATAGCTGCAGTTGCAAAGGTTCTTCCTGATATCGATAACTGAGAAGCCACAAAATTTTTAATAGAAGTTGTCAATTTAGTTCCATCAGGTCTACATCGTTGGAACATTAAAATGACATAGTGACCATCATTTTGTAGAAATAATGTGGACAGCATTGGGTACACACCATATTGTGATCCGCTGCTTTAACTAGATTATTAAAAGACACTGATTTGCAGTCTGGTAAAGTCAAATATATAAATCTTTCAGAGTCTATTGTAGTACTACTTGATGAAGCACAGTTATCACAGTCATGTTGCCATTGATAAGAAAGGTTAAAAAGATTTTTTATATCTACTCCTTCATCTTCCAATACATCAAACATATACATTAAAAATTCCTGACAATCCTGCTGAATTATCTGTGAAAATTGATTTTGACCTGAACATATGTCTACAAGATTGCTCATTTCTGAAACACTTTCTATTTTTCCTCTATCACTACTACATTTCTCTAACACAGAATTCAATAAACAGCACAATGTTTGTTCCCGATTTTCGACAATCTGTTTTTGTAAATTTTGAAGAAAAAAAACAACATTAACTACTACATTAGCATAGCAGTTGACACCAGAACTGTTTTCAAACTGAAATCCAACAACATCCTCAACAGAATCCTTTTTCCTTCTGCTTACAATTACAGTTTCATCTACTTTTTGTCTTTTTGCTACTACCTCACTGCAATTACTCTCATTTCTTCTTTTTCGGCCTACCACACGTTTTTCAATCAGAGGATATTGAGGCAAATGTGGAGCATACTCTCTTCTTAACCTATTGTATTCTTTAACACAATCTAGATCAGCACAAATCTTTGTTTCATCACACTCAATCAAGTACAATCCTGATAACGTTCTGACTCGTGATAAAGCCACATATGCCATACCCTCTTTAAACACAGAACTTCCAATGTTCACCAAAGCACTATCTACACTTAAACCTTGAGATTTATGAATTGTCACTGCATATGCCAAACAAATAGGAAACTGTTTTCGGCGAACATATAAGTCTTTCACGAGCAAAAATCTAGCTGAACAACGACAAATTTGTTCTATTTCATCAATGCCATCAAATTTAAGTTTTATAATTTCAATTCCATCCTATTTTTGTAATTCACAAAGCCAACAACAGACCTCTTTCAACATTTAAATTCCTTCGCAAAATGACACGACAATTCAAACACACATTCAGAATATACTCTTCTCTAAGGAAACCAATTTTGATTTCAAATTTTCAGACAAAACAATTGCTGCTCCCATATGCTCTATTTTATCTGTAGCTTCCAGTTTCACTATCTCTTCATTTTCTAAATTGAACATTTTGTTGTTGAACATGGAACATTCTTTCAGAGTTGGCATCAAACATATGGCAGATTTCCTCTCGTTAATTTTCTTAAAAATATTCTCTGGAAGAATGTTTTCATTTGGGTACAAATTTGAAATTAACCGTCCATGTAAAGCTTTTTTCCCTTGCTGACTTATTTTTCCTACTCTTACGTCTTGTAAAATATTTTTATAATCTTCATCCTTTGCCTGCCGCATATTTTGAAGCAGTTCTGCATATTTGAAGTTTAACCATATATTAACGTTTCCAATGCTTCCTAGGCACTTCCTGGTATCTTCATGCATGAGCATTTTGAACACAGGTTGTCCTTTCACTGGAGTCAACTGCAGAAGATCTCCAAAAACAATAATATGTTTTCCTCCAAATAAAACATCATAGTCTGTTCTAAGAATTTCTTGCATTCTCAAATGCACAAAAGCAAGCATTATATTTGACACCATGCTTACTTCATCAATGATAAGAAGTTTCATTTTCTTCAGGACTCTCGAAACTTCGGAACACGCATCTCCAGATAGCTTGTGATATTGCAATTTGTTATCATGCTCCACTGGCAGCATCAGTAAACGATGTAAAGTAATCCCTTTAATATTATGTGCTGCCAGCCCAGTTGGAGCGGTAACAACACAAGACAGCGGCGATTCAGTCCTTTTCTGCAGATAAGATGCAATTGCTTTAATCAGAAAACTTTTTCCAGTTCCCGCTTCTCCACTCACGTACAGTCGGACAGGCTTAAATGATGTACATGAGCACTCTTTCTTCTCATGACTCAATCCATGTTCAACCTGTTCTGTGACTTCGTCATATATCAGTTTCTGCTCAACGTTTAATTGTTTCACCAAATCTTCTAAATTAATTACATCCTCTTGAGCTTGCTCCATAGCTCTTTCCACCTCATCCATGGCAGTGGCAGCTTCATTTTGGATAATTGGTCCTCCTAGTGGATCCTGACTCAATGAAGCAGAACTCTGACTGCCTTGAGAACTGTCTCTCGCAATCTCTACAGCAATTTTTGCTTCTTGCTCTATTTCTTCATTCAACAATTGCAGATAATTTGGAAAAACAGGACATTCTATGGTATCCTTCGTACCATTAAAAGAGTCTTCATAACAGAGAAAATCTCCAAGTAGTTCCTCTTCTTCTCGCCATGGTTTAAAGAGTTGCAAAAGACCCAAATAGTAAAATTCTCTTTTGTCTGGATTTTCACAACTCAATTTTCGATGAATAATCAAATGACCTTTTCTCTGTTTCACTAGACATCCTTCACATCCAATGACAGCATATATTCCATTATTGATATCTTCTCTGATGTTCCTCTTATAAATATAGCTTTGAAGAACTTCATGGAGACAAACGTTCTCAAGATGAGGACTTCTATTTGGATAGTATGTATCCAACATGTTTGCCTTCAAAATATCTGTACTTTCTGGTTCTTTCTCCGCCAAATACTCTATCTTTTGTACAGATTTCAAAACTCGATTTTGTGTTGCAGCAAGACCTAGACTCACCCAAATGATTGTTCTAGATTTGGAATAGAGACTTGCTGACGACAATCGATCAGAACATTCATATGCTCCAATTTCTCAATGCGACAACATCTTCAGACTGTAACTGTATAATTTCTTGCTTAGACTCTTTTCATGTGAAATGTCCTCCCACATTTCCTTCAGTTCTGTCTTTTCTTTTTTTGTGATGTAAGACGTCACATATCGAGCCACAGCAATAGAGTTGTCAGCAACGAACTGAATATCCATGTTAGCATTCCACATGGACAAAATCACTGGGTTGTAGTCGTTGATGTACTTGGACTCTTCGTTTCTTTTTAAATTGTATGTATTTTTTGGTGATTTCCTCGTCACAGTATGTCGCAGAGAAGACATCAAATTATTTACTCTTCCTTTAGAAATCACTTGTCGTGGAAAGCCGAAACGACATTTTGTGTAGAACTTGTCCTTGTTTCTGAATTTTCGACGACAGTACTTTCCACAACGATGGGATTGAAAGCGTAAAACTTGTTCCCTTAAACTGTTTTCCTCTGTAGTTTTCGGAACAGCACATGTTGAATACTCTTCAATGAAGCTCATCACTGTCTCATCCGAATCTGTTCCAAATTTGGGTGCATCTTTAATCCATAACAACATATGTATGTGAGGAGCACCTCTCGCTTGATACTCCTTTCTCCAAAAGAAATCCAAAACCTCTCCAAGGGGAGGATTTTTTTTGTTGGTAATAAAAGACATCATAGCTTCAAATCTATGATTGAAATATCTGCATACATTCACTGGATCAAAAGAACACAGTTCTCCAGGTGTTTTGAATTCTATATTTTGTATATTTGCATTTGCCTCTCGTAGAAATTGAAGTAAGTCGTCCCATGCTTACTCGGCACAGCTAAGAGTGAGGAACCATGTAGGAGTTCCTAAGTTTCTTAGCATACATTTCAATTCCCCATGACGACGGTACCAATACTCGTTTGTACCACACTGACATGCAATGAGATTCATTAGATGAGATTCTAAAATATTATCTTGCAGATTCACTTTCTCCATAAAGTCCCTCGCCGAAACATTTTGCAGATGTGCTCCACTTGTCAGTATATGGTTTACTGCATAAGAAAGCCCAGACAAGTCACTTTCATACAGTAGATGAAACAAATAGGGAATGCATTGACGAAACCTTGGATCTTCAGCATATAATCTTACAGTTCGATATTCAGATGCAGGAATTTGAAGTGGTCGATCGTCATATCGTCCACCTCGACCTGTTGGAAATAGCTGTGGAAAACAACGAGCTTCCAAACTTTGTTCCCATACACTAATGGGACTTCCTTTTGCTGCTTTCATTTGAAACAATTCAATTGCATTCCCCATTACTTCTTTGGAATGCAAAGGATGAACAGTATAATGTTCATATATTTCTTCACTTCTAGACACATCAACTTTTTCAATTTGGCCGCCTGAACAATCACTGTCTTCATCTGCAGCTGTTTCCTCTGCTGAAACACATACATCTTTGTAATACTCATTGTTTTTTACTAAATACAACGTTGCCTTTTTGACTTTCCTAACATCCACTAAATCTTGCCAGATTTGTTTACTCCTTGTCGGAACTCCATTAACTAGAATAACTAAAGGTTCCTGTTCTACTTTTTCTATACCAATTGTATCAATATTTTTTTTGAAATCTAGGGGCAAATAAACAACTCTTCCCTTTAATCCTCTTTGCAAATCTGCAGGAGGCAATTTCCCTATCTTAGGCTCCATGCGAACAATTGCCTGAAAAGGATGGACACATTGAATCAAAATAGACTCATATGTATTTAAATCCATCAATTCACGGGGAATGTCTACCAGTTCCAGATTATTATGAACAGCTCTAGCAGGCATTCTGTTTTGATTTAATTTATCATAACAATATTTACAAATACGCTGATCAGAACTCAAATCAAAACAATTCTCCACCCACAAATAAGTTGCAAAATATTTCCACTCATAATTATTCATCTTTTCACTTTTTACATATAAATCAACTAATCTAGTTTGATGCTTATAATGACTTCGTCGACAACACACACAAGTAAAATTCGGCCTTTCACTTGATTTCACATTAAAACTGGTCATTTCCTGCTCAAACTTTTCTGTATTTGAAATCTGTACATTGTCTTCCACATTACCTTGAATTGCTGTGTCAATTTCTACACTGTCCTCTTTTTCACGAAAATAACAAATCTCAATTTCTTCACAAATCTTCTTCACATCTAATTCAGTTCCATGCAAAAGAGCACTGTTTAATTGTTTAAGCTTAAGTGCTGGACTTTTTGCATAATACAACATTCTCACTAATTTCCTCATTTTGGTATGATGCACTGCTAACATCCTAAAATGATGAAAAACACTCTGACAGACTTTTCTAGAAAGACAAGCCAGTGAATGCCCTTGCAAACCTGTGTTTTCTCTCACTCTGCAAGGATCTAAGTCTTGCAACAACTTCACTTTCTGCTTTAGACTTTTCTTACTATATGTATGTAAGAAATTACAAAACAAATCAATTGATTCCTGGATTCCTGTCGCACACTACAAATACTACTACACTTCCAAGTGTACACTGGGCCCTTAGTACGTCTCCCTAAAACTTCATCAGTTAACACCTCTTCTGGTTCTTTAGGCACAAGTTTCTCTTTTTCAATCGGACAACCGTCTTTTACTTCATACGCTCGACCACAGGTGTCAACTGCATGCACTAAATCATTATCCTGGAAGTAACTCTCCTCATTAAAAAATGGCTCACAACTTGAACTGTGCATCCATTCTCCCGAAAAAACTTTACAAAAATTAGTCCGATTAATTACTCTTTTCCATCTACTGTTTGATTTGAAAACATCAATTGTCTTGTTAAGTGTCCTAATTCTATTGATTATTAAAATAAATAATTTTTTCTTAACTTCAAAAGCCTGATCAACAATCTTCTCTACACTTTTCTTTTTCTTATAAAAAGCAGCTCTCTGTTTACCTTTCCTAATGTTTTTTAACAAATTTAAAACCACCCTATTGCGAAACATTCGTTTACGAATGTCTCTAAACTGATTCTGCCTTCTATTCCTATACATATTATTCTCTCCTGCTCCAGTTGTAGAATTCTTTGAGGGTCTCTCCTTCCTTTTCAAATTTACTCTCTCATTCTCTTTTTCTACATGCTGTCCATAATTTTTTTGCGATGTACATATGTTACATATGAAAGACTTAGTTCTCTTACCAGGAGCTTTGTTCCTGTTTTTTGAAGTATTTGTTGTGGAAGAGTGCTGTAATTCCGTTGCTCTTTTTGGTTTTTTGCGGTTATCTTCTTTTCTTCGCCTTTCCCTTGAAGGCATTTTGTCTTACTCTTGAAATCTTGATTTCAATCTGTGTTAAAGAAAAAAATAGCACATTATAGATCACTATTACCAAACAACAAAGCAATGACAAAAACCAAACAGTCTATTCAGGGTTACAGATCAAGTCAGGATTCTCCAGGGGTGCAGAAGAGGTGAGGCCTGTATTGAAGAGTGTAGTGGAACACAGCTCTGTCCACAGGTACAAAGTAGGTGAGACCTGTGTCTAAGAGTCCAGTAGGGGATAGACTTCATGAAGTCTAGTCCACTGCACTCTTATACAAAGGCTTCACCACCTATGCTTCCCAGGAAAGGCCTCTCTCCCACTACAGTCTTGAACATAGATCTCATCTCCTCTGTCCCTCTGGATATGCCTCACCTCATCTCCACAATCTACTTCCTAATCTCAGGTGAAACAGGTGACATGATTGTGAAAAGATCAAATTGTTTTTATGTAATCATGGACACACAATTTATTCTGTCTCAAAAATGTAAAACACATTACTTTGCCCTATAAATGTTTCAGTAGTGTAATGAAAAGCTTATACATATCACCTTATCTCTGTTTTTCAAATTTCATTCTAAAAAAAGATTATGAGGCCTAAGCAGGACTGCTCATGTGATGGATCCTGTCCAGGGGAGCACAAAACGTGAGGCTTCTGTCCAAGAATGAAGTGGACAGGACTAAACTGGAGTAGTGTGCAAGAAAAAGATGAGCCTCATTTATAAAACCATGCGTCAGTTTTGCGCTACTGATGCGTCACTTTTTGTGACGCATTGGCGGCATAAAACATATGCCTTGTTGCACCATATTTAAAAAGTGACGCATGTAGGTAGATGCGTCATTTTTTAAACCTCTGCACCACATTCTACCTCTGTCAAGTGTAATGTACTTTACAATGATGTTACCTGTGTTAACTCAGTGTAGGAAGCATATTGAGTTTGTTTGCGTAGAGGAATTGTATGTTGTAAAATAGTGAGGTTTCAGTAATGACATGGAATGCTTGTACATAGGACCTGTGCTGTGTTTCCTAAATGTGATATCAAAAACGATTTTGAGGAAAATGAATGGCTTTTACATTTTTGAGTATAATGTGGCGCAGAGGTTTAAAAAGTGACGCATCTACCTACATGCGTTACTTTTTAAATATGGCACAAAAAGGTACATGTTTGGGCTTTCCTGGGGAGCGTAGGTGGTGAGGCTTGTGTCTAAGAGTGCAGTGAACTAGGCTTCATGAAGCCTATGCTTGTACATAGGACCTGTGCTGTGTTTCCTAAATGTGATGTCAAAAACGATTTTGGGGAAAATGAATGGCTTTTACATTTTTGAGTATAATGTGGCGCAGAGGTTTAAAAAGTGACGCATCTACCTACATGCGTCATTTTTTAAATATGGCGCAAAAAGGTACATGTTTTATGCCGCCGATGCGTCACAAAAAGTGACGCATCAGCAGTGCAAAACTGACGCAGGGCCTCACAAATGAGATTCTTTTTTTTTTGCACACTACTCCAGTTTAGTCCTGTCCACTGCACTCTTGGACACAAGCCTCACCTTTTGTGCTCCCCTGGACAGTCTTCATCTCATCTGCACTCCTTCTTAGGTGTCAGAATCCTATCACATGGGCAAAGCTCCATGTGAAAGCGTTTGCCTCAGTCTTATCCCTGCTGTGAGGCAGATGCTTGTACATAGGACCTGTGCTGTGTTTCCTAAATGTGATGTCATAAACGATTTTACACCAGCTTATCTGGTGCAATGTTTCTTTAAATAACTTTTTTTTAACCATTCAAATTACTTCTTACACAGAACACAACCATGCACCCTATCTTTCAGTTTTCAACTATCTCAATCTACCAATCATTGCTTGTGATTCAAGAGCACTGAAACTCCACAGGTTTTTTTTGCAAACTCCTACTGTTCCAACTGCCATTTCATTTCTACACTTCATCTGACTGCACCAGAACCTCCTCTCACCATGTATTCTGTCTGGATTATTGGACATAGCTATATCCACTGGGCTCAAAGGTATGCAGCTACCAGAAATTTTCACAACCTTGACTTACCAAATGTGAAGATTAAATGGATTGGCCAGAGAGGATTGAGATGTCACCAATTGATACCATTGGTGGAAACCTTTTTGCATTTGCCACACCCTGACCTTTTAATTGTGCACTGTGGAGGAAATGACTTGGGCACTTTGACTGGGGTAGGTCTGGAAATGCTTTTAAAGGACACCTTTGATCAATTGATTGCATTTTTTCCTCAAACTGCCTTGGTATATTCCAATATATGCCAAAGACAGAAATGGAAGTGGTCCAATCAATTTTGTCCACAATTTGAGAAAGCACGGAAACATGTGAATAAATCTGTTTCTGCTTACATGAGAGACTAGGGAATGGGTTCAATATACAATAATAACTTGCGTTACAACATGCAAGATATCTACAGAGGAGATGGTGTGCACTTTTCAGATGAGGGGAATAGAATATTCCTCCTGAATTTAAGTATGTGCATTGGTACCTACTTGTAGGTTCCTAAATCAGCCACAGAACCCAAAAGCCCTTTTCAGGGCTACCCTATCTCTGATCACTCCAAATGATTATCTTTTTCTAACTTTTTTCACTATTTTTCACCATAGTACGCTCCCCGGTACGCTTCCCGGTGCGTGTACCGGGCGCTCCCCCCGCGAAAAATAATTTTTTTAACATTTATTTTGCCTATTTGGGCCTCCTAAGACCCCCTCAGAAAACCTAGAGGGTCAAGGAGTGCCTACGATGCCCCCTTATACCCATTCCCAATGTTGTTTGTCCTCCATTTTCTGTCTTAAATCTACCGAAAACAAAATGGAGGACTGCCGTAGTGCTGCCGGTACGCGTACCGGGAAGCGCTCTAAAAAAATGTTAAAAGTTAATTTACATAAAAACCACTGGAGACACTTTCACCAAATATAGAATAGCTCATACTACATACCAATCCCTACCATTTTCCCAAATTCGATGGAATTCCATTGAGCCATTTAGCCTGTAGACCTCTCTAAATACCCTGAGGTAAATTACTTCACAAAAACACATCTGAAGTGTTAGAATTGACAACCAATTAAAATGTTACTTTCATTTTCTACTTTTTTTACCTGACATTTGATTGGTTATGTACATGAATATATATAAAGAAAGAGAGGGAAACACAGCCATTTTGACTACTACTTCCTGGTGTACATTTCAAAAGGATTTTCACTAATAACTTCAACTTCTTTTTAAAGGTAAGTTGTTATTTTGAAAACTGAAGTATATTTTGCACTTTAATTTAATATGGAAAACTTTTTCTGATAGTTATATACTATCCCTCTGTAATAGTTATAGATTTAGATAGACTTCTCTGTTATAGTTATGGATGGATTTAGGCTTGACTTGTATAATTATGAATTTACTTAGGTTTCATCACATACACTTTTTTATATTTCTACTTCCAGTCTGATACCATACATTGCCCAAAGATAAATTCACTGTTAAAAACTACCTATCTAAACTTAAACCCAACAGTGCCCTATCTCTACTGATATATATTTTTTTTAATGCAAATTTCAGCCAAAATGGAAGGAGAACAAAAAGTTTCATTTGAAGTTGTCCTTGAAAAGAACAATGAAGAAAACATTGAACCAAATGACATTGAATTCATGGACGAATCACGAGACAATGAACTTCTACAATGTGTAGAATCTGTGGATTTCCTCCTTCAAAATGAGGACATTTCGGACAGTCAAATGTTAGACGTTATATTTAATTTAGAAAATGAATCTCAAAAATAAATTTATATTTAATAATTCGAAAATTGTTTGAGACATTATTCATTTTTATATGTAATTCTTAAACTAGTACCAAATTGATTATAATGTAAAGTCAGACTTATAGTATACTGTGCAACTTTTTTGTGTTACATAGTAATTTTGCTCATAGATCCTTCCTTTCTCCCACTATATTATCTCTAATGTGTATTTGACATCTCTTTTTCATCTCCTGCCTCCATGTTCTTTCTGCTTTCCTGACAGACTATGGTATGGATTCCATATACCACAATAACTTCTATAACAACATGCAAATTATCTACAGAGGAGACAGTGTACATTAAATTTAAGACTCAACATTGGTACCTACATGTTGGTACTTAAAACACCCAAACAACACAACAACTCTATGCAGAGCTACCCTACCTCTAATCACTTTGAATTATTATTTTCCTGTTTCACTCTGTTTTCCCCGTAGTACGCTCCCCATGTGTGGGGGGAGGTGTGTGTTGGGGATGTGCGGGGTATGTCTGTGAGGTGTGTATGTGTGTGTGTGTGTCTGCGGGGATGAGGTGTATAGGTGTGTGGGGTATGTGGGTGTGGCTGGGGATGTAGGTGTGTAAGGTGTGTGTGTGGGTGTGGGGTGTGTGGGGTGTTTGGGTGTAGGTGGGAGTGTGGGTGTGTGAGGTGTGTGTGGGGTGTGTGTGGGTGTGGGGGGTATGTGTGTAGAATGTGTATGTATGTGTGGATGTGTCTGTGAGGTGTGTGTGTGTGTGTGTGGGGGGGGGAGGTGTGTGTGGGGGATGTGTGGGGTGTGTCTGTGAGGTATCTGTGTGTGCGTGTGTGTGTGTTGGGGGGGTGAGGTGTGTGTGTGAGTGTGGGTGTGTGGGATGTGGGTGTGGGTGTGGATGTGTAAGGTGTCGGTATGGGGGTGTGGGGTGTTTTGGTGTGGGTGTGGCTGGGGATGTGGGTGTGTAAGGTGTGTGTGTGGGTGTGTGGGCTGTTTGGGTGTAGGTGGGAGTGTGGGTGTGTGAGGTGTGTGTGGGGTGTGTGTGGGTGTGGGGGGTATGTGTGTAGAATGTGTATGTATGTGTGGGATGTGTGGATGTGTCTGTGAGGTGTGTGTGTGTGTGTGGGGGGAGGTGTGTGTGTGGGATGTGTGGGGTGTGTCTGTGAGGTATCTGTGTGTGTGTGTGTGTGTGTGTTGGGGGGGTGAGGTGTGTGTGTGAGTGTGGGTGTGTGGGATGTGGGTGTGGGTGTGGATATGTACGGTGTCGGTGTGGGGGTGTGGGGTGTTTCGGTGTGGGTGTGGCTGGGGATGTGGGTGTGTAAGGTGTGTGTGTGGGTGTGGCTGTGTGGGGTGTTTGGGTGTAGGTGGGAGTGGGAGTGTGGGTGTGTGAGGTGTGTGTGGGGTGTGTGTGGGTGTGGGGGTATGTGTGTAGAATGTGTATGTATGTGTGGGATGTGTGGATGTGTCTGTGAGGTATGTGTGTGTGTGTAGGGGGAGGTGTGTGTGTGGGATGTGTGGGGTGTGTCTGTGAGGTATCTGTGTGTGCTTGTGTGTGTGTGTTGGGGGGTGAGGTGTGTGTGTGAGTGTGGGTGTGTGGGGTGTGGGTGTGGGTGTGGATGTGTAAGGTGTCGGTGTGGGGGTGTGGGGTGTTTCGGTGTAGGTGGAGGTGTGCATGTGTGAGGTGTGTGTGGGGAGTGTGTGGGTGTGGGGGTGTGGAGTTGTGTGCGTGTGGGTGTGTGTGGGACGTACTTGTAAGTACCTAAAACAGCCACAGAACCCAAAAGCTCTTTTCAGAGCTACCCTACCTGTAATCACTCAAAATGATTATTTTACACTATTATTTTCACTATTTTTCACCAAAGTACGCTCCCCGGTACGCTCCCCGGTGCGCGTACCGGGCGCCCCCCCCCCGTGAAAATCGAAAAAAAATAAAAAAATGTGTTTGTCCCGCGGGACCATTTTATGGCCCCCACATCAAACCTAGGAGGTCAGGGGGGGTGTACCCTGCCCCCTTTTGGTCATTTCCCCCTTTTGTTTTTAGCCACCTCTTGTGTCTCGGTCCTACCAAGACACAAGATGGCGGCCGCTCCAGACTGTTTCGAATGTTTGCAGACACCCGAGAGCCAATCAGCTTCCCGTGCGCAAGTCGCGTGGCGCGCCCGGAGTGCTCCCCGATGCGCGTACCGGGGCGCTGCCATAGATATATACATTTTTTTTAACCTAAATTACTCAAAATCCTCTGGAGCACATATCTTGAGACATAGCAAAGGCACATCGGGCTACAAGTCCCTACAATTTTGCCAAGTTTGGTGAAAATCCATTCAGCCGTTCGAGCTAAAAGTGCGACCGACCGCCCTATGGAAATTAACATGGGGAAAACACGTTTTGGGACCCCCCTTTTATCTCGGCCCTCACTTGACGATTCCCCCCCAAACGTTCAGAGAAGGAGCGGAACGCCGCGAGGCAAAGTTGCTGAAAAATTCAGGCAGGTTCCTCAACCGGCGCCAAAGTTATTCCAAATAGAATGTTGCGATTTCCCTATGGAAATCAATCCTAACTATAACTACCTACTGGCGACCGCCAGTAGGTAGTATATATATATATATATATATATATATATATATATATATATATATATATATATATATTCCCGTACGGAATAAATAAATAAATATATATGTGTGTGTGTGTGTGTGTAGTGTATATATATTACCTACTGGCGGTCGCCAGTAGGTATATATAGTTAGGATTTTTTCTCTATGGGATTTTTGAAAATTCTATGTCTAATAACTTTGGCGTTTGTGGACGGAATTGGCTGAAATTTTCAGGAAAATGGCACATTTTGTTTCTGAGAAGCCCTTGAAAATTTGGGGGGGGTTCGTCAAGGGGGGGCCGAGAAAAAAGGGGGGTCCCAAAACGTGTTTTTAACATTGAGTTTTCCATAGGGCGGTTGGCCTCACTTTTAGCCCGAACGGCTGAATGGATTTGCACGAAACTTGGCAAAATTGTAGGGACTGGTAGCCCGATGTGCCTTTTGTAGGTCTCAATATATGTGCTACAGTGGATTTTGAGAAATTAACGTTTAAAAAAAGATATATATCTGTAACAGCGGACCGGGCAGCGCTCCAGGACGCGTACTTTTCGCGCAACGGAGCTTTGTGAAGCGACGCTGATTGGTTCTCCGGCGTCTGTAAACATTCCAAACAGTCCGTAGCGGCCGCCATCTTGTCTCTCGGTAGGATCGAGAGAGAAGAGGAGGCCAAAGCGAAGGGGCAAATGACCATAAGGGGGCATAGTAGATCCTCGCTGACCCCTAGGTTTGATGTGGAGGTTTTAAAAGGGCCCCGCGGGGCAAAAAAAAAAAAATAATAATAATCGAACGGCTGAATGGATTTGCACGAAACTTGGTAAAATATTAGGGACTGGTAGCCCGATGTGCCTTTGCTAGGTCTCAATATATGTGCTCCAGTGGATTTTGAGAAATTAACGTTCAAATAAAGATATATATCTGTAACAGCGCTCCGCTTCGTGTACTTTTCGCGTTACGGAGGTTTGCGAAGCTGATTGGTTCTTCGGCGTCTGTAAACATTCCAAACAGTCCGTAGCGGCCGCCATCTTGTCTCTCGGTAGGATCGAGAGACAAGAGGAGGCCAAAGCGAAGGGGCAAATGACCATAAGGGGGCATAGTAGATCGTCCCTGACCCCCTAGGTTTGATGTGGAGGCTTTGAAAGGGTCTCGCAGGGCAAAAAAAAAATATACAGTTTTTTTAGTTTTTTTGCGTGGAGTGCGCCCGGTTCGCGAACCGGGAAGCGTTCTGGGGAGCGTACTTTCTTGAAAATTAGTGAAAAAAGTTAGAGTAAAATAATAATTGTGAGTGATCAGATGTAGGGTAGCTCTGAGAAGAGCTTTTGGGTTTATGGTACATTTAGGTACTTATAAGTAGGTACCAATGCACAGTCTTAAATTCAGAGTGAAAATTCTGTTGCCCTCATCTGAGAAGTGAACTCCATCTCCTCTGTAGATATCTTGCATGTAGTAACGCAAGTTATTGTTGTACAGGGAGCCCATTCCATGGTCTCTCATGTAAGCTGAAACAGATTTGTTTACATGCTTCCTCGATTTCTCAATTTGTGAACAAAACTGGTTCGACCACCTCCATTTTTGTCTTTGGCATATATTTGAATATACCAAGGCAGTCTGAGGAAAAAGTGCCATCAATTGCTCAAAGGTGTCCTTTAAAAGCATTTCCAGACCTACCCCAGTCAAAGTGCCCAAATCATTACCTCCACAGTGCACAATTAACAGGTCAGGTTTTGGCAAATGCATAAAGGTTTTCACCAATGGTATCAATTGGTGACATTTTAATCCTCTGTGGCCAAACCACTTAATTTCCACATCTTGTAAATTGAGGTTAGGTAAATTCCTGTTTTCAGCGTACCTTTGAGCCCAATAGATATAACTATGTCCAACAATCCAGACAGAAAACATGGCGAGAGAAGGTTCTGCTGCAGTCAGATGAAGTGTGGCAATGAAATGGCAGTTGAAAAAATGAGAGTGTAAAATGAAAAAAACTGAGGAGTTTCTGTGTTAATGAAGCAGTAAGAGTGATTGGTGGATTTTGATTGCTGAAAACAGAAAGTTAGTGTGCATGGATGAGTTCGTTGAAAGATGTATTTTGAGTGGCGAAGAAAAAATCATTAAATGAAAGAATGCTCTGGATATGCAGGTGCACTGAGAGTTCAGAGTTCAATTGCAACATTGTTGTGTGAACTTGGAAACACCAGAGGTCTTGCAAGAGGTGGTTGCTATGCAGAAAAAGCAGAGAGGGGGCAGGGTTTTGCTTTGAAAAAAAGTGAGGGAAGAGTTTTGATTGGTGTGACATGAGAGATATGTGTGAGGAATTACAGCATTTCTGTGCTTTTGATAGCTGCAGACTCTGGAGTGCATACCTTTTGCTCTGCTGAAGACAAATTGGTGTGTTTCTGAGACTGTTTTGAAACTCAAAGTATGAATATATAAAAAAATAGAAAATCGTTTTTGAGGTAAAGGAATGTTTTCAAAATTTATGTGCGCCATATGCTCCCAAATTTCTTTTTCGGGGGTGCAGCAGGGTGTTCTTGAGACACCCCTGCACCCTCGGAAAAATTCGTAATTTGCGATGAGGTAATTGCTAATCGCAAATTGCACCTTCATTCCTATGGGCCTCCTGCTGCATGGAAATGAATGGGTAATTTGTAATTAGCAAATAGGTCATCGCAAACTAGGAATGGTAAAGAATCGCTATTTATTCCTTAAAGTTCGCTATTTAGGAAATGCAAAAAACTTTGATGATACATATGGCGGTTCATCTCTAACAAGATAAGAAGCATAGGGATAGATTTATGATGACTGGCGCATCACCAGGGATGTGTTAGTCATTCTGTGCCGCTGTTCCGTCACCTATGGTGTGCTGCATTTACAATGCGGCGCATCATGGGGCAAAAACAGCACAGATGCGTGACGTATCTGTGCCGTAAAGGTGGCGCATTGCTGGAGTTGTATCGCAAGTGTGATGAAGCTCCAGCAAGGCTCAGGGGTGCCCCTGTCGCAGGGTTTCTGTTCTCACACAGAACTGTGGACAGAGGATTGGAACCTCGGCGAATTAGGGTGTCCCAGAACTCACCTTAGTAATCAAAACCCCTTAGCAAGCTAGGTACAGTGTCACATTGGATATAACAAACTCTCAATGTTTAGACAATCCAGAATATGAACTTATAGTACCTCAGGATACGTGGAACTCATGAACAGTCGGTCGTTATATATTTCTTAGAAACCAGAACATGGAGTTAAGAAGAACACATGTGTATTTGAAATGTTTATTTACTAATGCCGTCTTCTCAGGCGTAGTATCTTAGATAATACAAGTACACATATTATCAGTAGCAAAATTACCAGCATAGTTACTAGTACATAAAAAGCGAATGGTGACAGTATGTTAACATGCTGTAAATGAATAAGAGTTAGCAACACTTATAAGCAGCCGCGGGCCGTGGAGGGAGTTACGGTGGGGCAGGGAGGCGGGGAGGGGGAGGGGCAGGGTGGAGAGGGCTCCACCCTGCCCCTCCCCCTCCCCGCCTCCCTGCCCCACCGTAACTCCCTCCACGGCCCGCGGCTGCTTATATCTCACCCTCCCTAATACACATATGATATTATTTGCTAAGAAGGTCTCTTTGTGTTGGTTTATGGCGTGCCCATACTTTAGTGTCTTAGATTTGAAGGAATCACATCAGCATACACCAGCTCTCTCTTCATGTGAACCGCATCAACTGTTGTGTATGTGTGTTCGGCAAAGCAATATAAAACCCGCCTCATGCCCAGAATTGGCAGAAGTTGCACTTATGTTATGAGTATGAAGTCGTGGAGATCAGACCTCATAACAATTCTGTATCGTGTTGTTCTTGAAACTTCAGCACTCGCTGTACAGATATAGTTTAACATGCAAAGCAGATAGTAGAGCAAGAACATATTATTCTCATGTAAACCACGATGAACTACTAGGTTGAAAGCTAAAGCAACAACTAAGTGTCGTGTGCAGAAGTTGCAAAAAAGGAAAAATGGCGTTTAAACCGGTAATGAGCCCATGCTAATTTAACACGGTGTAAAGATATCCAGGACCTAGATGACACCTCCCCATGATCCGGAAACGAACTGAATAAGATAATAGAAGTGCCATCTCATGAGAGCAGATTGCAAGTTTATATGTGGACGGTCCGCAAGGTAAAGCATTAAAAACTAGGAAAATTTTATGCTAAAGAAAAATAAAACAGCCAAGTACTTTATCGAGTCTTAAGCCAATAGGCAAGCTAAATAATAAAAACTTGACAAATAAGTCAATGAATTGTCAATGAAATGCTAGTACTCAGCATATCAAACATGAAAAAGGTCTATGACATAACTGTGTATGCAAAATAAGCTGGAACAGCCTCCAATAGGAAGTCACCGTCTTATCCGAAAAGAGTTCAGCCATCCAATTTAAAAGCGGAAAAGAACATACGTGCTCTCCCAGCACCGGATCCTCTATCACCATCAGAGGACAGCTCGGTGGGTTTTCAAGAAAGCTCTGTTCCAAGAAAGACTGTGTTGCCGCCAGTAAATTCCAGGGACCAATTAGTCCATGCATCAATGCCACAGCCATAATCCTTTCGCCAGGACAAACCAACTCGTGAGTAATGATAGGAGTCATCAGCTGATTAAAGTCGACATCAGGAGAAACCGGTCCGCAGAGACACAAATCAATGGCCCAATCGAAATCACAGGTCAGGCAGTGAAATACAGGCTGGACACAGGTGAAGTAGGAGAATCGAAAAGATAATCCATATGCCGTGCTTAATATCGCCAACGGCATTGTGCCATAATATTCTAGCATGCGATTGCGGAACAGTGTCAGCAGCTGCAGGGCGGGAGCTTGCACAGGAGGGACATCCATATTTAAAAATGTAAAAAAGCACAAGAGCGTCCGCTGGTAATGCAAGTAAAAATGGGAATCCACGAAGCAGAGTGGAAAAAATAGAATGAAAGAAAGCAGGGATGACTCCAAAGATTTTCTCAAATGAAGTCACGAGACCACTGGTAACAACTTTAAAAAAGTGCGCCAGGGCCTTTGTGGAGGACGCGTTAAAGATAGTCCGAACCATCTTGCTGAAATGGAAAGGCAAATCTGTATTGAAAAGGGTCTGCACCTCTGTACGGGTGTTCGCTATGTGAAGCACGAAAGTTTCACGGGCCGAACTCAAGGCCACCTCTCTCTGAGACAAAAGAGCTCTTATTCTTGCCATGCTGTTGAAATCTGCTCCCATGGTTGGTATTTGTGGCGAGATTGAAAACTCCCTATGTTCATGTGTGGGAGGAAATAGAACATTTCTGCAGCAAATAACCCGTTCACTTACTGTTACGATAAAAGGAATACTTTTAATTAACCCAGAACAATCTTCATTATTGAGCATCAAATACCTACCATTTTCCAACAACTTGAACGTGGGGATGATAGCAGGAACTGGCGTGCCTTGCAACACGCAAGCCATATTTGGTCGGTGTTTGTTGCATGAACCGTGTAACTGTATGTGCCTACACATTAGTGAATGATGTGGCGTCTCAGTGCATTCCTCTCCATTCAGATAAACTTCTTGATCATCTTTGAAACATCTGTATGTGTATGGAAGCGACCAGACCTCATGAAGAAAAGCACTACCTAAAGGTTCATAACGACCTATTGGTATATATTTCATACAATTTGAAAACTTATATAAAGCAAAAGGCAGCGTTATTAAACCGTGGATAAGGCACGTTGCCAAAAAATCCGCAATCCTCTGCTGATGATGTCACTGAGCATGTCATGAATGATGTAATATGTGACATCATCAGCAGTGGATTACGGGTAATAGTATCTCTAGTTTACTCCCTTATAGCTGTCTTTCTTTTAACATAAGTGTCTGTTTCCTTCCCTTATACTTACTGTTCTTTTTAAAAAAAAAAATTTTTGGTTCACTTCCGGTTCGCGTACCGGCGAGCGAACTGGGAAGCGAACTACGAGAAATAGAGGTTGGCACAGTTCCAAATATTGTACCAATTTTTTAATAACGGGGAGGTAGTTCTGAAAAGAACTTTTTTTTTATTGTTTTTGTTTTATATTTTTTTATTATTTTTCTGAACATTTTTTTACTTTTTTTGAACAGTTTTATATTTTTTTGGGTTTTTCTTGGAGGGGGCAATGAAAACGATTCATTGTAAAGGGCTCAACAGGAGCAACAAAACAAAAAAAAAGTATTTATTATTTTGGGCGTTTCGTACAAACTTGCATATGATAGTCAATAGCTCTGTTGATCAGAGTGATGCTTCTTTCTCCGTAGCAAATGAATCCATCGCAATGTACGCAGACGTGTTTTACTTCACCAAATCTCATTTGTATATTTGGCACTATCTCCCTGCCCTATGGTCCCGTTACTTCCGGTACAACAGATCTTCTGGCCATAATAGGGAGATTATCCAGGTCGTTCCGAAACTGTGCAGCACTGTAGTTGTTAGGATGCCACCTAGTCATATGGCGATGCATTGTGTAGTTTCCGAAACTGTATTTTTTCTCGGTCCCTCTGGACAGTCTATCTTGACATATAAGGCAAGTTACGTATCTTGCATTTACATTTTTCTGACCTTTGGGAATTTTAAAAAATTGCCAAATGAAGTTTTCTTTCCGGTGAGACGTCCTGGGCTCCTCAGGCAAAAACTGCCTCTCTTCGTGCTCGTCGTCCTGTTCCTCTTCTTCCTCTTCTTGTTGAATTATAACTTGAGCAGGTGGTCCACTCTTCCTTGGATGTGGTGGAGGTGGTGGGGAAGCACCAGCTGAAGCTACTAAAGAAGCCATTGCTCACTGGTAACAAAGGGTCTTTCTCTCACAATGATGAAAGTCAGAGTGAGGAAAGAAGGAGGGATTTTCATCATTTGGGAAAAACAAGAGTTCTCAACCAATGAAAAGTGTTCATTTTATATTATATGACCTAGTCTTACATCATTAGGAAACCAAAAGTGAAATGACCCAATGAAAAGTGTTATTACCAAGTCACATGACCTGCTGTGTTTACGTTAAGCGCTTTGCAGGGCCTCCCGGTTTGCTTCCAGAAACCTGCGCTTTGCGACTCGCTTCGCGTACCAGTTCGCTAACGTAGCACGTCATATGACGTATCACGCGACAACGTGAAACGTCATGCGGACGGGAGGCGTCACGATGTTGTTTTCTAACGCGGCAGTTGCGGTAAAGAAACGTTTACCGGCTCGCGGTCTATTTCGCGGCATCAAGGTCAGCTAACGGGAAGCTTCCCGATTCGCGAAGCGGGAACGAAGAAAAAAAAATATTTAAAAAAAAAATTATTCATAAACATATAAAATATATTTTTGGATTTAAAGAAGAATACATTTTACAGCTACAGATATTAGCTGTTAAAAAACCAATGAAATTCACTGAAAAAACCATAGGTTATAGACCATATATAGTTAGGAATTAGCATTTACAAAACCTTATTTTACTCACACAAAACCATTGAAATTCCATATATAGTTAGTTGCACTAACTATATATCGCGCACCCGCAATCCACTGCTGATGATGTCACATATTACATCATTCATGACATGGTCAGTGACATCACTGATGACATCACTGATGACATCTCAAATGACATCACTGATGACATCTCATTTGACATCAATGACCACATCACTGATGATATCATTCATGTGACAATACAATGCATCTCCTCACATTTTAATATAACCTCTGTTTCACCCAGTGTTAAATACAGAGTATAATTTTTGAAACCATTGACACACCAATACTAGTTACTACATACGCACTCACTGATTCCTATGTCTACACACACATTCACTCATTCACCCATACAATCATTCATACATACAATCACTCATCTTTACAACACTATCATATGCACTCATACACCTATACAGACACTCACAGTCTGCCACTCATCCATGGAGTTACTCACACACCTAGTCAGTCCTGTAAAGAATCAATGACACTTCCATTTTCTTGTCTATACAGTTAAACATAGAGCACCTTACATTTTCAAACATATACTAACACATACTTACCTTCTTATACAATCATTGATACAAGTACACATTGATCTGCACAGAGTCACACACCTCCCAGCCAGCCACACACACACTCAGTCTCCCATACAAATACTTGGACAATCAATCAGTAACCCATATAGTTAATCATATAGCTACTGATCAACACATGCAGCAGTTTACAGAACAACAGACATAATGATGCACAAATTAAGACAGTTTAGTCACTAACCCATGCACTCAGTGAGACACATTTAATCACTCACTCATACATTCAGTCATGCACCTACTAAATCCTTTGTCCAGACACTTATACTTCCACTCATTCTTCAATATGTAACACACATTTTAACTTTACAGAAACATACAGTCACTGGATGTTGTCATCAGTGATGTCATCAGTGATGTCATCAGTGATGTCATTTGAGATGTCATCAGTGATGTCATCAGTGATGTCACTGACCATGTCATGAATGATGTAATATGTGACATCATCAGCAGTGGATTGCGGGTGCGCGATATATAGTTAGTGCAACTAACTATATATGGAATTTCAATGGTTTTGTGTGAGTAAAATAAGGTTTTTTAAATGCTAATTCCTAACTATATATGGTCTATAACCTATGGTTTTTTCAGTGAATATATATATATTCACTGAAAAAACCATAGGTTATAGACCATATATAGTTAGGAATTAGCATTTACAAAACCTTATTTTACTCACACAAAACCATTGAAATTCCATATATAGTTAGTTGCACTAACTATATATCGCGCACCCGCAATCCACAGCTGATGATGTCACATATTACATCATTCATGACATGGTCAGTGACATCACTGATGACATCACTGATGACATCACTGATGACATCATCCAGTGACTGTGTGTTTCTGTAAAGTTTAAATATGTTAGATATATTGAAGAATGAGTGGATGTATAAGTGTCTCGATGAAGGATTTAGTAGGTGCGTGACTGACTGTATGAGTGAGTGAATAAATGTGTCGTACTAAATGCATGGGTTAGTGACTAAACTGCCTGAATGTTTGCTTCAGTATGTCTGTTGTGATGTAAACTGCTGCATGTGTGGATCATTAGCTATACGAGAGGCTACATATGTTATTGATTGGTTGCCCAAGTATTTGTATGGGAGATTGAGTTTGTGTGGGGGTGGCTGGGAGGTGTGTGACTCTGTGCATAGATGTGTGAGCAGTTGATTCACTAGGTGTATGAGTTCAAGAGTGCATGTGGAAACAGCTACATGGGCGGTTGACTGTGTGCATGAGTGTATTGATGAGTGAATGGATATGTCAATGCTACATGTCATAGTAAGTACATATGTAAAACACAGTACATGTGAGAGTTGGCATATATAAATAACTGTGCATGAGAGCCACTGAATGTGTGAGTGGCTGTATGGATCATTGTGAACTTGTATCAGGGATTGTATAAGAGAGTAAATATGTGTTAGTATATGTTTGAATAAGTAAGGTGTGTATAACTGTATAGTTGAGGAAATAGAGGTGTGATTGATTCTTTGCATGACTGACTAGGTGTGTGAGTAACTCCATGGATGAGTAACAGTGTGTGAGTGTCTGTATACACTGAGTGTATCTAAGGTTTTATTAGAGTCTGAAGAGGTTTATCGTATTAGCACAAGAATGATGTCAAATGAGATGTCATCAGTGATGTCATCAGTGATGTCATTTGAGATGTCATCAGTGATGTCATCAGTGATGTCACTGACCATGTCATGAATGATGTAATATGTGACATCATCAGCAGTGGATTGCGGGTGCGCGATATATAGTTAGTGCAACTAACTATATATGGAATTTCAATGGTTTTGTGTGAGTAAAATAAGGTTTTTTAAATGCTAATTCCTAACTATATATGGTCTATAACCTATGGTTTTTTCAGTGAATTTTCAAGGTTTTGTAAATGCTAATTCCTAACTTTATATGGTCTATAACCTATGGTTTTTTCAGTGAATTTCAATGGTTTTTTAATAGCAAATATCATAAGCTGTCGAATGTCAAGTACGTGGTAAGTAAAAACATTTTCGTGTTTATGCACACTGATCTGCTTTGAATGCTGCCCCCCACCCCTCATTTCTATTAGGAGTACTCTCTCTTTGCAGATAGTGAAGGGTAGTTAACGCAGGCCTTTGCCCCCGTTGTAATCCGTCGTGCCTGCTTCTCTCTCCATTTCATTGATTGTTCTCTTTGGTTCATTCTCTATTTACAAACAAGCACAGAGTCGCAATACTCTGTTTAGTCTTTGCAGATAGCGAAAAATCGTGTAAAAAAACAAAAGGAATCGAGCAAAATCAGTAGGCCACTAATGGGATCTCTTTTTGACCTCGCTAAAATAGAAACATTAGGAACAACCTGTTGAAAATAGCAATGTGTATGTACATAAGCGGCGTTCATTTGTGTTCACAGTACCCCTTGTTGATTGTTTGAATCGAGCATTGAATTGTTCGAAGTTGGTTCTCTTAAGGATCTTCTCTGCCTGCAAACGAGGAAGAATAGGAATATTCTCTCTCCCTTTGCAGATAGTGAAGGGTAGGTAACGCAAGCCTTTAACACGTCGTACCTATTTCATTCCTCATTGATTGATTGATTGTCCGAACATTGACTGTTTGGGAATTAGTTCTTTTTGGAGGTATTCCCTGTTTGCAAATAAACGTAGGAAAATCTTTGCAAGTAGTGAAAGTGTAGGTAATGCAGACCTTTCTCCCCCGTTGTAATCTGTCATGCCTATCTACTCCCCACTGATTGATGCACCTGTTTCACCCGGACCATTTACTAGAGATAGGTCATCTGGCCCAACAAGAGAGCACCCCTAGTGAAAAGGACATATGCAATAATAACGAAGTGATCACTGTATCCTGTTAACAGAAACTTTAGCATGAAACAACCTGGAAAGAAAAGAATAGGAAAACGAAAATCAATAGGCCACTGATGAACTTTTTATTAAATAACAAACAAAGAAACGATAACAATACGTAATGATAAAACCTATTATTGTCCTAGAAACAAGAAACGTTAGAAGTAAGCCCGTAATAAGAAACCTGAAAACATCGCCCCTCACTGCCCCAAAACGTGTCTGTCCCACCGCCTGCCACGGCCAAATAACGGCAAACTGGGAAAGATAGAAGTCAGCAGACATCCGCCCCATTCTAGAAACTTCCAAAGGGCAACAGGTTTTCGGCTACGCCCAGCCGGAAGCAACACATATAAGGCGGGTCCTGCTGCCACGCCTCGGCCAGGAGATCATCACGTAGGGTGTAGCCGGAGGAGAGGCCAAGGCCAGTGGGACCCGGCCAGGGGGATTGACAACGCTGGAGAGTTGCAGGGGGGGGAATGTCCGTGTCCTCGACCCTCCCCTCTCTCTCCCAGTCCGGCCGCGGTGGCCCTTGACAGTTGCAGGTAGTCCCGCCACATTCTCTACCGGTCCGGCCACCAACGGCCGGGGCCGATGGGATCCGGCTGCAGCCGATAAACCAAGGAACCCGTTCATGGGGCCAGAGCAAGGGGCATCCGGCCGACATCCACCGGAAGCCCGGCCCGAAGACGGACGGGACATTTCTTCTTTCTTCAATAATGGCTTTGACAAGACTGGGGGGGATGTCTTGCACATGCCTCCGACCCCCCCCCCCCTCGTCCACATCGCCTGGTCCGGCCATAACAAATCTCAAGCGAGACGCCGTGGGGTGCACTGGGAGGGAGAGACGGTGCGAACAGGCCTCTCCCGCCTCCCCAGTGGAGGCTTCCCACCTGCACCCTCAGCGCTCCAGGCGCCCGGAAAAGGGTTCTTCCACTGTGGCGATGCTGCAACGTCTCGCCCGGCAGGGTGGAGCCCGTCCGCTCATTTGACCCCGCGATCGCCAGTAGCTACCGAACTCTCAAAATGGCGATCGACCTGGCAAGAGCGGGCCCAGCATAAAGAAATGGCCCGGTCACTGGTTGACTCCACCACCGTAGTCCTCCACGACCTTGAAGATTCTAGAGGAGCCGCGGGAGTCTCCGACCCCCGCAGACACCCCCGATGGGGAATGACTGCCATGATCGCCCGTGGAGTGACGAAACTGTATCCGCGGGACGTCGGCGCTCCCATGCTGGCGCCAGCCTCACTTTGAATTACTAGAATCCTGCAAACCTCAGTTCCGGTGAAAGCACACTGTGGCCCGGTAGGAAAAATTGTTGCACCCCCTCCCCTTTTTGACTGATAGTTCAAACCACCGATCCTTTCCTTTGCCCTTTTACCAGAACTTTGGACTGCCTCCCCCTCTTTTACATTTTCTAGAGAAAACAAAACATTAACCACTACATTAGCATAGCAGTTGACACCAGAACTGTTTTCAAATTGAAAACCAACAACATCTTCAACAGAATCCTTTTTGTTTCTGCTGTGACCCTGCTACAGCACAGGCATTGTCCCCAGCAGTAATTCTGCAATGCCGGTAAGAATAGCTGTGGTGCCTACTGGACTCACTCACCCCCGCGGCGCCCCACGCCGTTATTTGCTGGGCGGCAACTTACTAGACATCACCTTCGTGACATCCAGATTTCAGCGCGTTCTGCTGCCTTCGAACTATTCGCACAACAGACTGCTACTGACGACCCACCCCCAGGCAACATCTTCTGAATTTTCATAATTTGAAAGAACTAGTAACATGTCCTCATCAGGAATTTCCTCATGAAAAGTCTGCAATGATGATTCTTGTAACTCTATGGTCTCCAAACATTCGATAAATTCGCCATCAAGAGATTGATCAAAAAAATCATTCAAATCATCTCCTCCTTGTGAGAATATTTCGTTATTGGTGCTGTCAATTTCAATAAATGTATTGGATAATTCAAAAGAAATTGCCACGGTCTCTTCGTTGTTTAAATGTTTTTACTGTTTTTGTTTTGTTGTATATATTTATAAGTTATTAAAGTTTTATAATCCTACTACTTTGTTGGAGTGCTATATATTTTTAATGTGACACATAAATGTAAAAACTTTGATGTACAAAGAGTCATCCCTGGAATCTTCCGCTTCAGGCTCGGTCCCCTCCCCAATCACAATACAGGATGGTTTTCAGATAGTAGGAACACGTGTGGTGTGACGGATCTCATCGGGTGTGGGCCTTGATCTACAACTCCTTTGAAGAGAGGTGATTCTTTACAGCTGGGGCCATAAACTACATCTGCAGGGCTAGCTGATAGCCTGGACAATCGGACACAGAGGAAGAGGAGTGTCAGAGGGTGCGGTAGTGAATAGGGCGAAAGGGAGGTGTCGGGCGGGCACAGGGTGTGATTCTCAGGGAAGAGCAGCGCAGATGGGGAGAGGTTTATTGCCCATGCATAACACAGAGAGCGGGGGTGAGCAGTGCCTGGGGAAGATGCTTGCGAGGGTGAGCCATGCTACGAATCGACAGCGTGCAGAGAGTGGGTCTGGTCAAGGCATCTAAAATGGCTGCCGTGCACGACAAAAGTGTGGCATTTCAAAAAAGGCAAGATGGCACAAATAATGTTTTTCAACACTTCCTCATTTCCTTCGAATCGAACGTTAACAGACGTTGGTGCATATTACCAAAGTTAAGCAATATTTATCGCTAACGATGCTTACCAACGAATTTTTTACCGCTAAGCATCGTCAGAAATTATCGAAGATAAACCTTGCTATTATCAAGGTTTATCGCAAATGCGATAAAAAACGACCGCAATGCATTAATATCGCTGAAAACTCAGCGATATTCATGCATTACCGAGCTAATGCTCTTAGCCATGTTATCCACCTCCCATTGGATAACATGGCTAAGAACTGCTCAGGGCAGGTGTTAGTTTTTGGAGATATTCGCGCTTAGCGCGAATATCTCCAAAAGTTGGTAATAGGAGATATATATCTTGCATGTTGTAATGCAAATTATTGTGGTATATGGAACTCATACCATAATCTCTCAGGAAAGCAGAAACTGATCCTTTTGGGACCGCCTGAGAAGGCCTAGGGGGTGAGGGGTACTCTACTTTGCCCCCTTTTCACGTTCCGAACTATTTTATTTTACTCTCTTCTGTAATTACACAAAATGGCAGCGATAAGATGCATCAGAGACAGACAGTGAGAGAAAGGAGGCCGGAGATGAAGAAGAGATGTCAAATACACATTGGAGATAATATAGTGGGAGAAGGGAAGTAAATATGAGTAAACTTACCATGTAACATAAAAATGTTGCACTCTATACTATAAGTCTCATTTTATACTACAATCACTTCGCTACAACCTCATAAATTAAAAATAAAAATGAATAATGTCTCAAACAATTTTTGATTTCTAAATATAAATTTATTCTTCTGAATTTTCTAAATTTGAAAGAACTAGTAACATGTCCTCATCAGGAATTTCCTCTTCAATCATCTCATCTGGAATCTCCTCATTAAAAGTCTGCAATGATGATTCTTGTAACTCTATGGTCTCCAAACATTTGATAAATTCGCCATCAACAGATTGATCAAAAAAATCATTCAAGTCATCTCCTCCTTGTGACAATATTTCATTATTGGTGCTGTCAATTTCAATCAATGTAGTGGAATCATTCAAGTCATCTCCTCCTTGTGACAATATTTCATTATTGCTGCTGTCAATTTCAATCAATGTAGTGGACAATTCAAAAGAAATTGCCACGGTCTCTTCATTGTGAGCCATTTTATTTTGAAATTGCTTGCTGTAAATTGCAGAAAAAAATAATCACTTTCATTTATCGTTTTTAGTAATACATAATATAAAACTAACTTTATCAAGTATTTAGTATAACAGAACGACTGCAAATAAATAACAGAAAACATTTTTAAAATTATCTTCAAGTGTACAACATAGTTCCCCTTACAAATTAAAAACTCACCTTTTTAAAAGTAGGAGAAGTGTTAGTACTGTGTAAATCAAACACCAGAAATTCACCACCAAAAATTCCTCACAAATGTACCTCAGACAGTAGTATCACAAAATGGCTGTGGTTTCCTCTCATTTGAGATATATACATAACCAATTAACTTTCATCACACACAAATACAAAACCAAAGTAACATTTTAATTGGTTCTAAATTTCAACACTTTCAAATGTGTTTTCCCCATGCAATTTTCCATAGGACATTTACATACGTCTACAGCCTGAATGGCTGAACGGAATTACACCAAACTTGGCAAAATGGTACATCAAACCTAAGAGGTCAGGAAGGATCTACTATGCCCCCTTATGGTCATTTGCCCCTTCGCTTTGGCCTCCTCTTGTCTCTCGATCCTACCGAGAGACAAGATGGCGGCCGCTACGGACTGTTTGGAATGTATACAGACGCCGGAGAACCAATCAGCTTCGCAAAGCTCCGTAACGCGAAAAGTACGCGAAGCGGACGCTGTTACAGATATATATCTTTTTTTGAACGTTAATTTCTCAAAATCCACTGGAGCACATATATTGAGACCTAGCAAAGGCATATCGGGCTACCAGTCCCTAATATTTTGCCAAATTTCGTGCAAATCCATTCAGCCGTTCGATTATTATTATTATTATTTTTTTTTGCCCCGCGGGGCCCTTTTAAAACCTCCACATCAAACCTAGGGGGTCAGCGAGGATCTACTATGCCCCCTTATGGTCATTTGCCCCTTCGCTTTGGCCTCCTCTTGTCTCTCGATCCTACCGAGAGACAAGATGGCGGCCGCTACGGACTGTTTGGAATGTTCACAGACGCCGGAGAACCAATCAGCTTCGCTTCACAAAGCTCCGTACCGCGAAAAGTCCGCGAACCGGAGCGCTGCCCGGTCTGCTGTTACAGATATATATCTTTTTTTGAACGTTAATTTCTCAAAATCCACTGAAGCACATATATTGAGACCTAGCAAAGGCACATCGGGCTACCAGTCCCTACAATTTTGCCAAGTTTCGTGCAAATCCATTCAGCCGTTCGGGCTAAAAGTGAGGCCAACCGCCCTATGGGAAACTCAATGTTAAAAACACGTTTTGGGACCCCCCTTTTTTCTCGGCCCCCCCTTGACAAAACCCCCCCAAATTTTCAGGGACTGCTCAGAAACAAAATGTTCCATTTTCCTGAATATTTCAGCCAATTCCGTCCACAAACGCCAAAGTTATTAGACATAGAATTTTCAAAAATCCCATAGAGAAAAAATCCTAACTATATATACCTACTGGCGACCTATATATTTGTCTTTGAGCATGCCTTTGAGAAAGGAGCAAGTTGCTATGAAACGCGTCAGGCTACAAGATTTATTGGGATGAAAAATGCCGGTTTTGGAAATTAAAGTTCAGGATGAACACATCTACTGTGAAACACCTCCAGCTGCGAGAAGCCAGCGAAGAAGGAGAACAGACCACAAGGATTTAGGCAAGATGTTCCGTTTTATTTCTTGCTGCCAAGTTTCACAAGATGCCGCGTTTTGGGCTTGAAAAGCCCTTGATCACATAACGGCTGCAACAAACGACTCACTTTTTTAAATGCTTAGTTGTGTACTCCCCTACACCATGTGACGCAGCCACGTGATAAGTAATAGCGAAGAAATACTATGTTACTGCAGATATCTCTTTTCTAACAGCATTTGATGATCAAGAAAATCATTTACGACATTTATAAATATTCCTGTATAAATACATGAATTTTATTGTTTTAGACATATTGGGGCACATGCATCATCAGAAATTGCATTCGCAAACAGTGCGAATCGCTGAAATTGCCCGTTTGCGAATGCAATTTCTGATTTTGGAATGCATCATTTTTTTTCAAAATAGGAATCGCAATTGGCTTTGCGATTCCTTATTTATTCGCAAACGGCTTTGCGAGTTTTTTAAAAATCGCAATTTTGAAGAATCCTTAAACAAATTGCAAAAACTGGAATGCATGAAAATTCGCAATTTGCGATTTTCATAGAAATCGCAATTAAGAATTCCTAAAACTAGAAGAAGTGTGAGCAGGTGGTATTTTTTTTTCTTTCAAAACATGTGCAAATGATTGGGCAACTATAAAAGGGGTTCCACAGTCCCTCAGGAACTCTTCCAGGATGGCAACAGTCATTGTGCTGGCATGTAGGTGGCGTTTGAGAGCAGCAGGAAGGAGGAGAAGAATACTCAATGAAAGAATATTTAGATTGCGCATCACTTTGCTTGGGCAGACACAGCCAGACATATATGATAAGTATAGGCTTAATGCAGACTCAATTTTAGAGCTGATAGCAGAATTAGACCCCATATTGCATAGGCAAACGCGTAGGACTCAAGCCATACCCACCCATGTACAGGTGTTATGTTGTCTTCATCTTCTAGCCTCTGGCTCCTTTCAAGGTGTCATTGTTGTTGCGGGGGGGGGTTCACAGAGTGCAGCAGACAAAATTAGACTTTTACAACATGGCACATTTCCCACATGTAATAGGATGTGTTGATGGAACACATGTTCCCATTTGTCCCCCTTATGCAAATGAGTATATTTTTAGAAACAGGAAAAATTACCATTCTTTAAATATTCAAGCAATCTGCAATGCAAAAGGAATCATCACTCACTTATTTGCCAGTTACCCAGGGAGTGCCCATGACTCGTACATTTTTAAACATAGTGCCATCCATGCTCGCCTGCTTTCTGGAGAATTTGGAGATGGATATTTACTAGGTAAATGTAATTAATCAATGTGAAATGTATTTTACTATTATGCTTTGGCATTAAATTGGTACTCATTTCCAACTTTTAGCTTAAAACATAGGAGATAGTGCATATGGTGTGAGGTCATACGTGCTCACACCTTTCCTGACTCCAACAACCCACAAAGAACAGCAGTACAACCATGCCCATATCTCAACCCGCAGTATCATAGAGAGGACTTTTGGTGCTATGAAGTCTAGGTTCCGCATACTGCATAAGACTGGTGGAGCATTGCAATATCGTCCGGATGTTTGCTGCAAAATAGTTGCAACATGTGCTATCCTGCACAACCTAGCTACTAGGAGAGGCCTTGAACTTGATATGGAGGATGTGCTACCAAATAATGACAACCAGCCTCAACAACCCCATGCAAGATTACATGGACCTGACGCAGCAGAAGGGAGAAGAAGGGCAGAAATTACTCAATATTATTTTTAAGAAAAGGTGAGATTAATGTCATTTTTTATTCAAATTTTTTTTATTTATTGTTCAAATCAAAGGAAGAGCTTGGTACTTCAAAAACATTACTGCATGTAATTTGAAAAAAAACATAAACTTTTAGCAAACTTTAATCAGTCAAGGTCCACTGTTAAGCATTTTAAGAAATCATGAACATACTAACAAATTATTACAGGTAATCATTTCTTCCGTCCGCGCAAACCTAAAGCTTTGGTTTTCACATTCTCTGAAATTATAGGTTTTCTTGTGTTTATGTCTTGGCCTCTTCCGCTACGGCGTTCAGACACTTCTTTTGGTTTAATTTTGACACTGCTTCCATCACAATCAATGTTTAAACCCCCTTCAACAGATTTATTAAGGTTTTCTTTAGGTTGCATCTCAATAGCAGCACTTTTCATAGACATCATACCTTCACAAAGCTCCCCACAACATTGTCTAATGTCCTTCTGAATGGAAATTGTATGTTTAATAAGTCGTGCATTGCTGGTAGTCACTCTATTCAAAGCCCTGGCATATGTGTCATTGCTCATCATTGTTCTCATGTGTCTATTGCAATTTGCAATCTTCTGTCCATCCATGCCATGACAAATAGTCTCCAATGCATTTGCTATGCGGTCAAAATTGTCACATGACGCCTTATGTGCACCTTCAATCACTTTTGTTAATGTAGTCAAACTTTTACTCATTGCACTGATGTCTTCACTTATATGACTCAGTTTGCCCTTCATAATCCTCATATCCTTCCCTTGCAGACGCTGCACTTTCAATAACTTTAATTCTACATCACTTGCATGGGTGTTATCTTCTATGGAGTTTCTTTGATTTGAAGACCTTGGCCTTCCTCTGAAGAACTTTTGAAGCTTTCTGCAATGACTTGACTGTTTATTTGAAGTGCCAGTGATTCCTGCATTTTGCTGTTCAAGTTCTGGGACATTATGTTCTTCTTCAGTGTCTGAATTCTGAAGCTGACGCACTCTCTTTCTACCTTGCAATGTGTGCACAGTTGGTGAAGATATATGAGTTTTGATCTAATGTGTTCTGTAAATCCATGTTGGTGTCTTCAAAAACTTTTTTTTCTGTTTCCTTATCAACATCTATAAATGATAAAGTGCATTCAGTATATAAATGTATTGAAATGACATGTTTGAATAAGCACTGCAATGCACATTTGTTTGGTAATAAACATGCTAAATGCATGCATTTGAACTATCTCATTAGTGATGTGTTATTTTTTAAATTAAAAAATGAATTGTTTTAAACATTTTACTAATCATGTTAGAAAAACAACAAGTCCCATAATGCACTGCTTTCTTCATGAAAATGCGTTTAAACCACCATATGCCAAAGCAAAGTGTACAATTCTTTAGGGGTTAGAACATGAGCAGTAATAAAATGTGTAATTGCATCCTGCAACCTCATGTACTTACAATGTAAAATATATTTCAGACAAAAATCTTACCTTGTGAAGTGCCAGCATGCTCAGAGGTGTCTATTTGAATCACTCCAATGACTGCTTCTGTCACAAGGGTCCCCTCAACCAAATCCTCCAGGGGGGTAGTTGGTCTGTCCCTGGGAGTGCCTCCACCAGTCCTGTTGGCACTTTTGATCCTTGTCGCAATCCTTTCTTTTGCGCGAGAGCGTAAGTCATACCACAGTTTTTGCAGGTTGGTGATATCTCGGTGGGCAACCCCCACAGCATTTACTTTTGCTTGTATGGCAAGCCAAAGATTTCTTTTGACTGCTTCTGGAACCTTCAATGACTGCTTTCCAAACAGCTGATCCTGCCTCAGAGTGACCTCCTCTATTAAAATCTCCAACTCCTGCTCACTAAACGTTATCTTCCTTTTTCTGGCATGAAGGTCTTGACTAGCACTTTCTGGCTCCATTTGTCCCTCTGCTGCACTCCAAAAACACTCCTCCTGGTGCAGCAAACAAAGTTGAAATGACCAACTGCCACTCTCTAGTTCAAACTAGGTTTCAGGTGTGTTTAATCAGTGTGTAGGATTCCTGGGTGTGTCCTCAATCCAATGCATGATTTTGCGAATTCGCAATTTTGCGATTTTTTTGCGATTTCGCAAAATGCGAATTCGCAGAAAAATCGCTAATAACTTGCAAATCGCAAAACATAGCGATTTTTACCGATTCTCAAAAAAACGCAAAACAAATGATGCATACAGTTTTGCGATTCACAACTTGCGATTCCTAAAAATTCGCAAAACGACACAATGATGCATGTGCCCCATTATGTGATTACTGTATATATACAATTTGAAGGTTTTTGAGGTCTACATTACAATTTATTAAATCCTAGATTTCAACGAATTAACGTACTATTATCATGCTCCGTATAAATACACAGCTATACCTCAACCTCCGAATTTCATCACATTTCAAAATTTCATGTCATCATAAATATAATTTGTATATCTGTAACATGTGCAAATCTACGCAGTTTAGTGCTTGAATGTGCAAAATCCATATACTGTGCAAAGAAATCTACTGTGCAAATAAGTATTGTAATGTGCAAACCGCATGATAAATAACATCTACTCATCATATCTTCAACAACAATGAATCCTTATAAATAGGATAAAACATTGTTTAAGAATATATAAATAGTGCATTCAAACTTTATCTTTTGGTAAAATTAATACAAAAAAGAGTTAAAATTCATTATACAAAATCCTCTGATTTAATTATTTACAATATTTATACTTTCATAGCCAAATGGAAATAGATGTTAAACCAAATTTTTATATCCGATTATCACAAATATATCCTCCGTTACTACTCTTTACACATTACTTTTTATATACAAGAAATTAGGGAACCTATGTTTCATGCGGAGATATACAAATGATTTACTGACGCCAGCAATCCTGATGTTATACTACCATCTGCGTCATCAGAAAATAAAACCAAGTATTGCACACAATATCCAGGGTACATACTATTTACAGAGAGTGGTGTAATTCTTCTGTATTATTGAGCCCTTTCGGCCATTTGCTGTCAAATTCAAGTATCATTTTGGTTTCTAATTGACGCAATTGCCGTTCACCGATCGCCACGCGGCGCAATTTAGGAATAGCTCCCACAACAAAATATTTAAGACACGCCACATCATTATTATGACATCTTTTAAAGTGGCGTGCACGTCAGGACATACACAGCAAAATTGCTACATCCTGCGCACTGAATGGAGTCCGAAAGTGAGTAGTGTTGACTCTGAATTTACACGCCCTACAGCTTCAGCATTTTCAAAACCCAGGGGGCGGCTTAAGCCACATGCTGTTAAAGAGTGTTTCGGGACTATTCTTGTCTAGTTTTCTTCCCATATTGTTGGCTCTCCTGAATGTAATGGTGGGGCTATTAGGTAATCTTGGACCAAGAACACAGTCAGTCTGAAGGATCGGCCAATTTTTATTAATTATGGCACGAAACTTTCTCTCTTGCTGACTAAACGTTGTTATCAGTCTAGGGCATTCAATTTTTTCCGCCTTTTCAGTCGGGATATCTACTAAGTTTGACATACAATTGACAGGTTCTTGAATCTCAAAAAGACTTACCCTGGATCTTAGTTCTGCCTTTTTTATTGCTTTTTGCAACAGATCATTTGAGTACCCCCGAGCTCTTAATCGTGATGTCAAATCATTCAGGCATTTTTTGAACTGAATTTCAGTGCTGCATATGCACTTCAATCTTAAAATTTCTCCATAAGGAATACTGGCAATCAAGTGTTTGGGGTGCAAACTTGTGGCGTGAAGGGTGGTATTGCCAGCTAGGGATTTTCTGTGTAACGTAGTCTCAATTCTTTCATTTTCAATATATATTTTTACATCTAAAAATTCCACACTTGTTTTGTTAATGTGGGAAGTAAATTTTAGATTGAGATCATTTTGATTTATTTCATCCACAAAAACATGGGCTTCCGACTCATCCCCCTGCCATAAAATAAAAACATCATCTATATAGCGGAGGTAACATATGATTTTTTCGTTGTACCATGTTCTGTGTTGCTTTTTTAGGACTTGTTCCTCCCACCAGCCCACATGTAAACACGCGTAGCTGGGGGAGAAACAAGAACCCATTGCCACCCCTCTCAACTGTTTGTACAACTCCTTTCCAAAAAGGAAGAAGTTGTTGTTTAGGCACCACTCAATTAGTTTCAAAAGTGCCTTGTTATGTTCATATAATTCACAAGATCTTTTAGAAAGAAAATATTCAACAGCCACCATTCCCTGAGAATGATTAATACTAGTATATAATGACTCTACGTCAAGTGTTATTAATATCATATCATCACTCCAACATAAGTCATTAATTTTAGTCAGAAAGTCACTAGTATTTTTTAAATAGCTCGGTAACTCTTTAACCAAGTCCTGCAAGAAATAATTGATGTACCGACTCACTTGCTCCGTGGCACCTTTGATAGCTGATATAATTGGCCTGCCGGGCACAGGCATGATGGTTTTTATGAATTTTTGGTATTAAATACAGCACAGGAAGTACTGGAAATTCATTGTTCATAAACTTGAATTCCTCATTGGAGATCAGACCTTCCCTGCGCCATAGTGCCAATTGTTTGTATAGACTTTTTTCATAACACTCTTTTACTTCCAATTGTCTGTTGGCTTCTTTAATGTAATCTTTTTTAGGCCAAATGACCAGATTGCCGCCTTTATCAGAGTTTTTGATTATGATTTCATTGTTGTCGCTTAGTTTTTTGATCAGATTTGCATATTCCAATTTTTTTAAATGGATTTTTTTGTTGTTTTTGCTTTTAGTATATAGGTAAAGATGTTTGATATCATTAACAACACATTCATGGAATGTATCAACTGCGTCTTTAGGCATTAAGGGCAAAAAAGTAGATTTGACTTTGTATGGACTCAGTCCAGCTCCTTTTTGTGTCCTGACGGTTGGGACAAAGTAGCAGCGTTTAGATCATGCAACGTTAAGAGATCAGCCACATCTGCAGAATCCAAGCTTTATTCAGTAATTGAACTACCATTAGATTTATTGCTGTCCAAATTATCTTTCGCTGTTTTTAAGGTGAAACATTTCTGTAGTTTCAATTTCCTAATGAAAGAAAAAACACCAATGCGTGTATTTGCATAATTCAAATTCTGATACGGACAGTAACTTAAACCTAACGATAATAATTGTTCATCAGCTTTGGTCAACACAACTGATGACAAATGAATGATACTTTGATTGTTTGAATCTACTTCCTCCGCCAAGTTTTTTTTTTCTTTTTCTTTTGCAAATTTTTGTCTGCACTTGCGTTTCCTTTCTCTTCTCCGCTTGTTTTTTCTTTTTCTTCTTGCTTCTTTTGCCTTGGCCTCAAGGTCTGCAACCTCTCCTCCACTTAAAAATAAATCTCTTGCTCAAGATTTAAAGTGGTTGGAGCCGAGTGACTAGTGCCTTCTGTATCATAGCTCGAATCACCTGTTAAAGATATAGTGTCAGCACTTGCACTGTCATCCTCTTCAGTTGGTCTTATATTCACAATCTTTGTTTGGTTAGACAATCCTTTTGACACTTTTTTGCTGAACTCTTGTCGTTTGGTAGCACTGTACTTTCGAGCAAATGTGAAAATTTGGCCGTTTCTATAATCTGCTTCATCCCTTGCGAATTTGTGCGCTTTTCTTATTTTAATCTTTTCTTCATGTTTCTCCAAACGAACATTCATCGCATCCATTAATTTTGTAGTATAAGGAGACATATATATATATATATATCCACAACAGAGGTTAGCCCTCAAGAAAAGTAGCCGGAGGCAGGTATGTATTTCATCTATTTATTGGAGCCAAATTGCCAGCAGACTGTGACATGAACACAGGCATCAAGTTCAAAAAGCCGCCAGACGTGTTTTGGGAACTTCGGGAAGTTATATATGTTCCTTTATATATATATAACTTTCACTCGGTGCAGCGTTCCGCAGTTCCAAGCCTACGGCGTGGGTGCCTGCCAACGGCTGCCGCTCAAATTTTTCAGACTTTCTGAGTCGACGCCCCAATCGGCGCAAACATAAGAGGCGGCACACCAGGAGAAGGTATAATAGTTTATTATGCACTAAATAAAGGACGATGCGTTTCGGCGTTTAGCCTTTGTCAAGTGTTTTCCCTCACATCAAATTCCTCTAGAAATACAACCAATGGTGTGTAGACATAGAAGAGTTATCCCATACATTTTCACGCATTTTTCAATTCAAAAGAGGTGATAGCACAATCAATACAGACATAATTATACAGTAATCTGCATCTAGTCATGTCACTCAACACAATAGGTAGATCAAATGCTATAAGTAAAACGTGTAAATTCATATTGCTAGCGTTTGTATGGGAACAGTACTGTGTCAATAAAGTTTCTCAATGTTCAATACCCAATCGGGAAACATGCGTAATGGTGCCTGAATACTCATAACATTATACTGTTACCATATTCCGATTGGCAGTGCAGTGGGCATTGGCATCGCAACACTTATACGGGAGTCCATGCTGTGCTAGTCCTTGCATGTCAAGTCACCCCCCCTGTGCATGGTGCAGGTATTATTGCTAGCAGCATTACCGTCAAGTGACTCATACAATTAATCACAAATCGATAAGTTATTAGTCACGGAATGCTATTAGGGAGACAGTTCCTACAGCATAGACATTCCTGATTCTCATATGGTTGTGTGTAATTTTCATCATGCATCTAATCAGTCTGATTTGTCTGGAAAACTTTTGTTAATAATGTTTTGAACGTAGGGCCGGCTTAATCATCAAAGGCAAGTGCCTTGTTACTATTACATTATGCCATCCTGGCCCCTTCGAACATAGATGGCAAATGACCAATGTATACCTATTGACGTTACAATGCAAGAATATCAGTGTGTCTAATGTATTCCCGATAGATGTGAGTGAAGGAGCCTTATTTTAGTGCCAAAGTGAAGTAGGACTGTGAAAGGTGAATGTCCCTATCCGTGATAATATAATGTGGAAGTATGTAGGAGTATAAGTACTGCTTTCCAGGCGCCAACATCAATTGTGCGGCATCCAGGTAATGTATGTAATAATACAGTTATCTGCTATAGCGATGTCCAACCGGAAGTCGCTAGTGCGGTGCTTGCCCCTACTACATATCCACCTTAAAATGGTGAAGTGATGAGGACAAAAACAACTAAAAGAATAAAATTAAAACATTAATTTTGAGGATATCCTACTGAGCATCTATTGTTACCAGTCATGCCAAACCTCACTAGTGGTTTCAGTACATAGTATATCTGGTGTAACAGTTTAACTGGACCAGCCTGAATCCAGAACTAATTATTACCTCAGGGTGTGCCTGCATGTTGTCTCCTACTCGCAGTCACAACGTGTCACTATATCTTCTTCCTATTTCTTTCTAAGTGTTCTGAGGGTTACTAGGGAGTTATTATAAGGGTTCTATGGGTTCTATGTAGCAGAGATATGGCGTGTTTAAGTAATGTATAGGGGAATGCAAAAATTGTGCAATTAACACTATCATAATTAGACAACATTACTCAATAATTATGTGTCTTATTGTATCACACACATAAACATTCCACAAAGATTCCTTTGACTCTAAAACAAAGCTCAAAACAGCACGATGCATGACGCACACACCCGCCACGTTGATTGGACTCTAGCCCACTTCTGTCTAGCAGTTCACTTGTGTTCCCTGGACCATTACCATTCCACTCCATCCTATCCATTTCTGTCCGCCACTCCCGTTTTTCTAGTTTTGGTTTCATGTAGTCTTTACCTCCCCTGTGCCAGTGTATTTATTTTTCATTTTTATCTTGTCTGTCTGCTTTTGTCATTCACCCACCCCCAATTATTGCAGGCAGGGTGGCATGGGAGGAAATCAGCTCCATGTTAAGGGAGTCACCCCATGCAACATTTTCTCAGAGGAGGTAGCAGCACTTCTTTTTTTTTTGTTGCAGTGCCATCTCCCCCTAGTTTTCACCCAAGTAGCAGGCCCTAGGCCTGGAAAGGGTTACAGCTTCCCCGAGAGAAAGATGCCGTGGGGGCAAGTATAGCGCAGGATGAGCTACCACACTCATTTGATATTTACAAGCCCCGTGCTCCACCCATGCGTACGTCACTTTTTTCCATGTTAAACGTGATGCACTAGCAGCACAAGGAGCTTGTAAATAAGACCCCCAGTGGTAGGTGATGCGCCCCTGGGCCCAGGGCTGATCCTAGGACTTCTGGAGCCACAGACGAAAGTGAAGATGTGAAGCCCCTGTAATTTGTGACTTTGCAGGACTATTGATCCTATTTGGCATCACTGAAGAGACCTAATGTGGATATCAGTAACATGGACAAAAAGATAAATATTAAAAATAAATAAGTCCATGTACTTTAAAACTGCATTAAAATGGATTACATTTGTCGCATTGGATGGAAAGCTAGGTGCAGGTCTCACAAAGATGGATATTTTTTACTCCATGTTAACTGATTGTTTCCGAATGAGCACATGATAAAAATTACAGAGAATTGCAGAAAATAAATTGAATGGCATCACTGGGAAAAAGTATGCAACAGGGAATATAGTAAGATGAATTTGAGTTCAGATACATGTATTTTTCATTTTTATTTGAAAGCTAAGCAACTCACTGACCAGACCCAAAAAAGGGCAGCCACGAACCAAGAACCAACTCTTTTGGATTTAGAATACAGAATTAATACATTTTCCTCACAAGGCGATGAGGGGATGGAAAACAGATAAGCAAATATTAATTTCTTATCAAAAGCAGATAAAAGGAAAGATTGCAATAAAACAATAAGGAGAGAATGAACACATAAAAATACAATTCCAGTAAAACATGAATAGAGTAACTCCAACGTTCTAGGTAGATTATTCTCGTTGTGTTTCTCCCTGGGATTGATTCATTAGGGAAGGCCTAGTATCTGGGTGTGTTTAAAGTGAAGGTATGCTGTAGATTCAAGGGGTTTTCAAATCAACGTATTTGATCTGGTGTTAGAACTGTGGGAAGTGGTAGTGGCTGGCTTTAGGGCTGGTGGTGCTTGTTGGTGCCCCCCAATGACTCCCTCCACCACGGATTCCCAAAGTACCTCCCTTTAACAGTGCCCCTCAGGTCTCTATAACCACACTCTCTCTCATATGCATGTAATTTGATTTACAGCTCCACTGATAACAGTGTAGGGTGTCAAAGCACCTTACATCACACGCATTACACAGAGACAATCACTCATATGTGTGTAAATCACTGTATGGGAAATGTTACAAAAGACAGAGGACAATAACATGTAGGATGCACATGACAGCCGTACTAGTAGGCAATATATTTTAATAGTAATTGGTCTGAAGAAACACAAACTGTGAATTTAGATTGTAATACCATGGTTGGGGATTCTCTTTAATAAGCATAATTGATTTATATTCAAATTAACCCTTTTTGCAACATTAGGATAATCAAAGACTGAGTAAAAAACCCTCACCCTGCAATTTATACCTTGCATGTAGCTCTAAGATGACAGTTAAAAGCTCACTGTTCTATGCTAGGATTTTGACTTATAAACTGCAAGTAACAAAAGGATCTCACTGACAAAAGCAATAACCCACTGACCTATTTACATTATGTGCACTTTGTGTTCTGCAAGGTACATGTCTTTCCAGCAGGCACATTAACCCTCTGCGCTACCTTTCCACAAGTCAAAACTTCCACCTGACAAAATTCAATTTTTCTCTAGGGAGAATAATAATTTCCAAAGTTATCTTGACATTTTTATTGTAGCCCAAAATTGCTAGAGGCCAGGAAGGAGGAAGCAGGTGCTTTTAAAAACATAATATACTTGCCATTTCATTCAAAAACTTTATTTCGGTCTCGAGGACCATAAAAGTACAGATCATAGCAATATAAAAAAGACAATATATACATTTAAATCATGGATAGTACACCATCATAGAACTACTACATATGCCAATGAATAGAAAGACAACTGTACATTTGAAGACAAATTAACCTGATTTGAAATACGTTTGAATTCTCCACCAACCCAGACATGATTTGTTATTAAAGTGCAGGTGCAAAAAAGGTCTGTTAACAATTAAAACAAATAAAATTGGGCAACTATCCCAAGTTAAAACAGTAAAAATACATACAAAATAATAGAGACATAATTATTAGTTTAAGAAGGTCCTCCGAGCGTGCCACATGGAATTTAAAAAGCGGGAAACAGCAAAGACAGTGGGGGCGTGAGTTTCATATTTTAGAACTCTGTATGCCACAGCGCCTTGTGTAAAACCTAGATTCTTGCATAGTTGGATAAGCCAGCGCTGGCGTATTGATCTGTAGGCGCGGCAGAAGAAGAGGGCATGCAAATCTGTCTCCTCCTTGTGACGCAAAGCAGGGCATCCATCAGAATCAAAGTTGGACCATTTAATATTGAAACCGCGAAGCAGCAGAATCCCCATTCTAAACTGCATATACAGTTTTCTAGCCAAACTAGGTTAAATGTCATCCAAAAGGGACTCTATTGAATATTCAGCTTTAATTTGGATAAAATGGGCCATCAAACGGCCATAGGACGAAGTTTGGATGACTGATAATTTGTGCGTTCTATAGGATCTTATCAGTTTCAGCCATGAAGTTGATGGGCATGATTCTTCTGGTGATTTCCAAAATTCTGCTTTTATCAGGTTACTACAAAGAACCCTAATATTTTTGAACCAGGGTAACTTAGCAGAGCCTGGATTGTTCAATATCTCTTTAAGCTCTGCTTGATATGTGGGCAGTTCCGGGGTCACCCATAGCCGCCGCCAGTAGGTTAGGGGTTTAAGAGCTATCTCTTCAGAAACAGGCCTAATGCCCAAGTCCAAGCGTAGAGGAATGAGGGGTGTGCTGGGGGGGAGACCTAACAACTGTCTCATAAAGTAGTTCTCAACTTTGTTCAAGCTGATAGTAGAGCAATTACCCCTCACTTCTGCCCCATACAGTGTAGCAGCCCATGCTTGGGTTTTGTAGATTTCAACCACTGGCCCTGCAGGTTTAAATGTAGAGGTTCTATAAAGTTTCATAAGCCCTCCCAATGTCTGCGCTAGTTTATGGCTTGCCTTGGCCATCTGGGGCACCCATTCCAGATGCTCTGTAAGAGTAACACCCAGGTAATCAAAGACCAACACTCTTTCCAGTAGTGTACAGTGTAAAGATGGGTTGAAGCGAGACTTGATGGCAGGGTTGTAGACCATATATTTGGTCTTTGATGTATTAATCTCCAGCCCCCGGATCTTACAAAAAGCGTTGAAGCTGTCAAGAATACGCTGGATTCCCATGGGCGTCTTTGAGAGTAGGAGGATATCATCAGCGAACATCATCGCTGGGACCCTACCAGAAGCTAGACTAGGGGCATCATTGTCCTTCACCTCCCTGAGCTGCTCAAAGAGTCTGTTAATGAAGAGGCAAAACAGGGTAGGAGCAAGCCCACAGCCCTGCCGCACTCCCTTTCCAACATGAAAGTGGCGTGTTAATTCACTGGGTTTCCCAAACCTTACTTGGGCAAAGCTATCTTCATGGAGCCTTACTGAACTACTGAGGAGATAAGGTGGGATCCTCAAGTCTCTGAGCACATCCCAGAGTTTGCTGCTGGGAACAAGATCAAAAGCCGACTTCAGACCTACAAATATACGTGCACGCATGACGCCCCACTCAAAGTCAGCACCCTATGCGATTGCACCAGTTGCACTGCCCTAGAGCCTCCATGCTAAAGGGTCATGTGGTCTCAGTGACAGTCACTGTTGCTTTGTAGGCCTATCCACAAGACTGAAGGTGAACTTCAGTATGGATTGTGGTGGACAGGCCTTCAAGGTTAACCCCCACCTGCTGCTAAGACACCATGGCTTCTATGGTCTAGCAGGCCTTGTAAGGTCTAGCATGGGATGTACTACCTCAGGGTAGTAGTCTGGGGGACTGGTCATGAAGGCTGATCCTAGGTCCCCAGTTCCAAATTCGGCAGCTCTGACCATAGTGCCACAACCTCTCTCCCACTGAACACCATACTGCCCCACGGAGAAAAACTTGTACTGCCTTCAGCTGCAACCCAATTGTGCCTTGCTATAAACACCTCAATGTGACTCAATTCAAATTACGCACTAGACAAGAGTAATATGCTACCTAAAAAAAATTAAAATAACAACATCATTGTAAATGCAGAAACTCAAGGGAATGCAAGATTAAGTAAAGCCTGTTTGTTTGCTTGTTGCTCCTGGCCGGTGCTGTTTGTTTGTAAGGGCCGCCTGAGCCTACGACTTGCCGAACCCGCTCCGCGGGTCCCGCTGCGGAATCATCTCACCTTCACCGTCTGCCCGTGGTCTCCTGCCTGGCTGCTCTGTGGGGGCGTGTGAGGCTTCAGGGCTGCGAGCGCGAACCGGGACTCACCTTCCCAGGAGTCCCGGTCCCGGAGGCTGAGTCACCTGGCCCCGCTCTCCCTGAACGCCCCGCCCCCACCTTTCTACAACCTTAAAGGCACCTGGACCCTTCTCCTCGTGGGACGCTGTTTGTTTGCTTGTTGCTCCTGGCCGGTGCTGTTTGTTTGTAAGGGCCGCCTGAGCCTACGACTTGCGGAACCCGCTCCGCGGGTCCCGCTGCGGAATCATCTCACCTTCACCGTCTGCCCGTGGTCTCCTGCCTGGCTGCTCTGTGGGGGCGTGTGAGGCTTCAGGGCTGCGAGCGCGAACCGGGACTCACCTTCCCAGGAGTCCCGGTCCCGGAGGCTGAGTCACCTGGCCCCGCTCTCCCTGAACGCCCCGCCCCCACCTTTCTACAACCTTAAAGGCACCTGGACCCTTCTCCTCGTGGGACGCTGTTTGTTTGCTTGTTGCTCCTGGCCGGTGCTGTTTGTTTGTAAGGGCCGCCTGAGCCTACGACTTGCGGAACCCGCTGCGGAATCATCTCACCTTCACCGTCTGCCCGTGGTCTCCTGCCTGGCTGCTCTGTGGGGGCGTGTGAGGCTTCAGGGCTGCGAGCGCGAACCGGGACTCACCTTCCCAGGAGTCCCGGTCCCGGAGGCTGAGTCACCTGGCCCCGCTCTCCCTGAACGCCCCGCCCCCACCTTTCTACAACCTTAAAGGCACCTGGACCCTTCTCCTCGTGGGACGCTGTTTGTTTGCTTGTTGCTCCTGGCCGGTGCTGTTTGTTTGTAAGGGCCGCCTGAGCCTACGACTTGCGGAACCCGCTCCGCGGGTCCCGCTGCGGAATCATCTCACCTTCACCGTCTGCCCGTGGTCTCCTGCCTGGCTGCTCTGTGGGGGCGTGTGAGGCTTCAGGGCTGCGAGCGCGAACCGGGACTCACCTTCCCAGGAGTCCCGGTCCCGGAGGCTGAGTCACCTGGCCCCGCTCTCCCTGAACGCCCCGCCCCCACCTTTCTACAACACGCCCCATTGGTCTTTGGCCCAAAAATATCAGAGAGAGACGCTGCGCGGGAGCGCGCGGGAGCGTCCGGGGCTAAGACTGGGCAAAGAGCGGGCCGTTCTAGGCCGTTAGAGGCCGGAAGAGACCGGACCGGGCGATTCCTCTGACTCCTGGCCTCTTGTGATATCTGCCCTTGCTTTCCCAAGGTTGCTCTTCGTGTCGAATCACCTCCATGGCTTCCAGAGGATCCCGGAGTAAGTCTGCCCAACAGCATGCTAACACGCTAGAAAATTTCTTCCCCAAAGCTAGCGCTGCAGCCAGGAAAAATTCCACAGTGACAGAGACACTGCTAGAGGCGAATACTGAAAATTTGTCTCAGGAAATTCTGGTTTCTCCGTCAAAAGATGCCACCACTCCAATAATTCTCCATAATACTCACCTATCACTCCTGGATAGCATTGATGAGACTATCGAGTCAGTGCTCCAACAACTTAGGACCCCGACAACTCAATCAAGGGACAGTCAGCCCTTGTGTCCTTCCGGGGTAGTGGAAACCACTCCGTATGTGAACTGTGTGGAATCAATTGAGTCATTAGAGGAGGGCCCGGCCCTATTGGCAACAGACTCTGTGGGTCGTGCAAGGTCCCATGCACCGAAAAGAAAAAGGTCAAGAGAGATTACAGAATCAAAAAGGGCTAAAGTGGATACGACTACTCTAACACTGGATGCCAGCACGGACATGTCGGCATCTTTTGATATTACTGGTTTGGGCTTTGAGTCTGACCAATTAGATTCACCTTTTGTCGTAGCTGAACCAGGGTGCTTAGGGCCATTCATATTTGGAGGGCCCCTACCCAACCCTGCAGATGCTCTAATTAGTTCACTTACGGTCATTTTCAAGAACTTGTTGGAACCGCTATCTGTAAAATTAGACTCTATAGCCGCTAGACTCACAGTTATAGAAAGTGCGCATATGCGAAACACTTCTGGTGGGGGGTTGGATGCAAGCGCACAGCTGGTTCCTCGAGAACCCGTGGGGAATGGTCATTCTACTGTTGAAACATCCACACAGGCCCAGACGGGGGTACTAAATAGCACTGTAGTTAATCATGCCCCCCCACTCCCTCCTTCACAAACCCGCAGGCCCCCTATCCCCGCACCAAGAAGATCTAAGCCACCAGTAGTACCTGAACCAAGGAGTGTGAGGTGTGACACTAATGCACCTTCTGGTCACATTACCAGTCCTAATACCAGGCGTAGGGTGGTGAATCTGCCTCCGGAGGCTGTGCCCTACACGGCAATAATGGTGGGAGTTCCTGAGCTCACTGGTGGTACCAGAGAGCCACAGGACTCACTCCGTAATAAGGTAATTAGTTGGCTCAACATTAACAGACCCCTCCCACCCAATATCAAAGGCGATGTCCTAATGGTTAGAAGGATTCCATGGATTGGAGTCACTCCCAAGAATAGGGCTGGGGACTGTGTCATAATTAGCTTTAAAAGCCCACTAGTCGCCCCCTACATCTGCAACTGGCTGGTAAGGCCGGATAAGTCAAATATAGAACTAGTGCCCCTCTCAAATTTTTATCCACATGTGACCAACCTACCCACAGGGAGGGAGCAGGGCTGGACTAGAGTGGGCTTTGCAATTGATGGTTCACGGTACAGACCCAAGCATAACCCAATCCCCGCTCTTGGTAACTTTGTTCACCAGAACAGATTTTCTTGCCTGGACCATGTTGATTGACCACAATGGGGAGTTATACTCAAACACTCTGTAAAATCTCCCAATGTGATCGCAGTTAGAGGGATGGACTTCCTCAACCCTGTAGCTGAGGCAAAGATCCAGGATTTTCCGAATGAGGGGGGGATCTCCGAGGGATGTACCCAAATGCAAGTACAGGAACCACTCTACCCAAGCTCTCTTCCCATATCGCAACAGGAGGAGTGTGTTGTACCATCCATCTTGCAGCCTACCACATCTGGGTTGGGCGCTTCGGCAATGCACATATGCGATACTGTGTCCGCACTAAGCGAAGTCTCCCCACAGCCCCAAGGTTTACCACCAAGTGAAGTTTCCCCGCAACCCAGAGGCTCAGGGCTGGTTATTCAGTCATGGAATGTGGCGGGTATTATGAATAAGGTGGGTACTCCGGAGTGGGAGACCCTGGTTGATGGGAGTGACATTCTTCTCCTACAGGAGACGTGGGCAAGGGAACCGCATTATATGAGGGGGTATGATATTTATGAAATCCCGGCAAAATGGAATGGTAGGGGGAGACCTTCGGGCGGGCTGGCAATTTGGGTGGCGAGTCACATTGGGTGTCAGGTGGAAAGTGTGGATACTCTCTCCCAGGACATCCAGTGTGTTCGCTTCAACTGGCCTGGTAAAGGGTCCTGGGCAATTGTAAATGTCTACTCTCGACCAGTTGCTGTGGGCAGTGAATCTACCACCCTAGTCGAATTCTCATCCTTTCTAGGTCAGTTACCAGCGGACTTGAAATTAGTGATGGGAGGCGACTTCAATTGCCATTTTGAACCTCTCGAGGGTCTAATGGATGGACCATTTACAGCTGAGGATGATTTTTGGGGAGTTCCCCCCTCCTCCTCGCCTCACCCTAAAGCATGGTCTCCGCTGGCAATACAACTCACCTCCCTTACTTTGAACTTTGGACTGAGGGCATGCAATGGGCGCACTCCCTCCGATACTCCATCGGTGTGCACATTTAATAGAAAGGGGCACGAGTCCAGGCTCGATTATATATTTATTGATATATCTTTATGGCCTAAAGTGCAAGATTTTAGAGTGGCATTAAGAACAGATAGCGATCACAATTCTCTCCTCTTGGAAATTCAGCACCCAACCGCCGCTGTAGGGCTGGCAACCACTGGTGCTGGAGGTGACCAGGGGGATATACTCCTCACCACAAGTAGACGACGGGTAAAATGGGGGAAGCTGGTCAATAATGAAAGTGCCATGAGTAAGTTATATGGTATAGCACTCCCCATGCTTCAGGAGGTGGATGCTCTCATTAGTCAACCTAAACTCTCCGACTATAATGAGAGACTTTCCGGCATCCACCAGACTTTGGTCAGGGACCTTGCAGACGTTTTTAATCCGGTGGTGCCCTTAAGAAGGAAAGCTACCCGTATTGCAACTTGGTACACTCCTACCTGTAGGAAAATTAAATCCGATCTACTTTCAGCCATCAAAGAAGGTAGTGATAGGGAGAGGGTTGCAACCCTGAGGAGGGAGTACAAGTCAGCACTGGCCAGCGCTAGGGCTGAGTGGGATTGGAACCACTGGCAGGAACTGTTTGAAGCCCTGAAGTGCAGAGACTCTAGGAAGTTCTGGGCTCTGGTTAACAACGGCACTGGGGTGCTCACGCCTGCTGTAGAGCCTAACATTGCCCCCTCTGTTTGGGAGGCCCATTTCGGAGCGTTGTACCATGCAACCACACTATGGCCCGATGGGTTGGCGGCGGATTTCCCTTGTCCCTCAGAAATGTCCCTGGAATTTTCTCTAGGTGAGGTGAAGACAGCACTAGAGTGTCTGGCCCTGGGGAAGGCACCGGGGTTGGACAAGCTACCCGGTGATTTGTTTAGGTACCATCCCGACATCTGGGCCCCGTACTTTCTCATTTTATTTAACGCTATTTTAGGAGGTATGGTGGTTCCTCCCTCTTGGTTAGGGGCCGAAATCGTGCCAATCCATAAGAAAGGCTCCCCTCTGAACCCAACTAACTATAGGCCAATTAGCCTCATAGATGTACCCCAAAAGCTCTTTGCGCGTCTTATCTTGAACCATCTATTAGACTGGGTAGAGGACAATGACATCTTGAGTCCTCTGCAGGCTGGCTTCAGGAAGAACACGTCGACCATGGACCAGATCTTCCGCCTTGTCCTCCTTTACTGGAAGACTGTGATCATCGAGGGGGGAAGACTGTACATGGTCTTCGTGGACCTGAGGTCAGCCTTTGACCTAGTCCCGCGCAGGAAGCTGTGGGAGGTGCTGGGAAAGCTGGGAGTTCCCCCCCAGCTACTTAACATCTTAGTCAGGCTGCATGAGAACAACTATGCGCAGGTCAGGTGTGGGAAAGATGGCAAATTATCATCTAGGTTCCCCGTTTCTCGAGGGGTGAGGCAGGGTTGTGTCTTGGCACCAACCCTGTTTTGTTTGTACATCAACCATGTCATCTCCCACCTGGAAAATGTCAACAACAACGACGCCCCTTGCCTGGCAGGAAGGAGGGTACCGGCAATTATGTTTGCCGACGATACCCTCCTTCTTTCCAAATCCCCCATGGGGATTCAGAGGATCCTGGATGGATTTGATCTTTTCTGTGCTCAGCACGGGTTGGAGATAAACACAGGGAAGACAAAGTACATGATTTTTAATCCACCCACTAAAACAAGACCTAATCCCACCTTGGGGACGGCCAGTCTCGAAAGGGTGTCCACCTTCATATATCTGGGGGTAACATTACAGGAACACTTATCTTGGGACCACCAGATAGCACGCTCAAGGGTAAAACTGTCTCAACTGTCTGGTGCAATTCTGAAGGTGGCCAATTCTTCGTCCTTTAAGCCTGTGAGCCCGGCCCTTGAGACCTACAGGACCCAGGCCAAGGCAGCGGCCACTTATGGCTGTGAACTTTGGGGGCATAAAGCGGCGAAGGTCCTGTCTACAGTTGAAAATAGTTTTTTAAGGCGCTTACTGACTCTTCCGCGTGCAACGCCACTTCTGCCCTTGAGAATGGACCTGGGGCTCCCCCCTATTGCAGAGGAGCTTGTGTCCAAACCAGTGAAGTTTTGGCACAGGCTCTGGTCCACGAATGAACTGCACCATTATAGGGAGGACCTTACCCACGTCATGAGCCTTAATTGTGGGGGAAAAATTCCTTGGCTTGCCTCTGTGAAAAATGAATTGACTACAATGAATCTTTGTGACCTTTGGGAGGACCCAGCGCGAGGCTGCCAAGCAATCTCGCGCAAAGCCCTGTCAAAAATTTTTAAGGACAGGTCTCTTGCACTCTTGGTAAATGCGCAACACAGTGGCACCCTTACTTTGCGATTTTTAGAATCCAAAAATTCATATATTTTTGAACCTTTTATGGATTTTATTTTTCCCATCCTGGCGAGAAAACTCTTTGTACAATGGAGGCTTGGCACACTGCCTACTAAAACTTTTACATCCAAGTGGTCTAACACGGCCGATAAATTTTGCCCATGCTGTAAAACCCACTTGGAAGACGACCTTCACATCCTGTTTGTGTGCCTCGCCTACCAAAGGCCCAGGAAACGCTGGATAGCACCACTCTGTAAAAATCTGGGGTTCAGAGAGTACGCACAGGCATATAGGATCCTGAAAACCAGTACCCTGGGTCACATTGTGTTTGCCGTCTCGAAATTTCTTATGGCTATATGGCTGATCAGGAAAAAAAATATATGCTGAACCCTCTTGAACTTTCCAGCTTCCTAATTATTCCTACGCCGGGATGGAGTATTTTATAATATGTAATTTTCTTAATACAATGTGTATTTTACTGTATGTGCTGTTTTTTACTGTCTCTTTTATGGTCTATATGACCGAAATAAAGAATTTTTGGAATTGGAATTGGAATTTGGTAAAGCCTGTGAAATGTAAGAAGGAACAACATGGTTACCTTTCACGAGTGTTTTTCCCTGAAAAGTTAATGCCATGACTACAGGGCCCGGAAGGGACCTGTTTCAATGTCCATTAATTATATCCTTACAAAACATAAGCAGTATAGTTTAAAAAGACCACATCCCTGGACACAGAGTTGCATTACACATTTTGTTTTCCAATTCCCAAATCAAGCACATATTGCAATACCTCCAGGAATGGTGCACTTCCCCACCCGGGGAAAACAACGTTGTTCAAAGAAATACGAAGAAACAATAGTAGCGCTTCACTGGAAAACTCTATAAAGTGGCGCTAATGTTTTTGGGTGTGAATAAAATCAATCTGGCCACTTTGCAGCCCACTCTGTCATGCTTTATTTTGTTGTTTTTCAAATTTTTAACCTTTTATTCTGTCATACATCTGGCCGGAGACCTTTTCCTCTTCTGCCTACCCACAAACAGCCAAGCCTTCTCTATAGGCCTTAGCTATTTCTACCGTCCTTGTACCTTGTAATCGTGGGAACAGATTCTATTAATTTAAAGACTCTAGACATGAGACCTTCTGAAGACAGGCAAAATGACATAGCTGGGGCCCACCTGCTGGGGCCTTGCAACACTACAGATTGTCTACAAGGCCCAGGGAAAGCGGCCCCCACACCTGGACCTTGCTCCAGTGCTTCAAGGCACAGGAAAGAGGGGAGGGTGGGGAGGGCGGGGAGGGCCCTCCCCTGGGCCTCGAAGCCGTAATGGGGCATTTCGTAAAACACTGCTCTACCACGCCAAGATCTACATACATTTTAAATGCACATTCCCATCACAGAAATGGGTGAGGCAAAGGTTAACAAATGCCAGTTGATCTGGCTGCTCCCTCCTCCCCTCAACCATCTCTCCTTACCTGTGTCTGGCTAGTCCTGGAAACAATGAGGCCTTCTGTCGTCTAGAAACTAAATGCAGAAAGGGAATGGGCGGTAGTTAACAGAGGCGCTACCCCGCCCCTGACACTGTGAGCCAACATAATTGCTGGCCCCACTGCTGTGCCTTCCCCACTCTGTCTGCCCCTCCCCACACCCCTGCATCCCCAGGAATGGTGCAGGGGGTGCTGGAGGAGCAGGTGGCCAAACTGTGAAAGTGTGGTCTTTCACAGTGAAGCACGCCCCGTTTTTTAGCGAGGCCCTGGGAAGCCGCCCACACTGCCCATGCCTAGGGCCGGCCATGCCTGGGCCGACTTCATTGACCGTGCACAGGACCTTCTGAATCAGCTCGGCATTGATGTTGGGGGTGAGGACGGGTAAGTCATGTTTAAAATGTTGTAATGTTATACATATATATGATCTGTATACTTTTAATGATATACACCTTAGTACATTGAATTTCTATGACCACTCCTAAAGGAAAATCTTTGTGAATCAGGTCTTAAACGATTATCTCCTTTTCCACTCCTCTATGGCCAATGAACTCCTCACAGATTCAATGCATTTTTCATACTAAACATATGTGTTTTTTGCACTGCTCTTTGTAGCTTGTTTGTCTAGTAATAAATTATCATTTATTAAGATTAATCAAAAAACGCGCAAGAGATAAATTTGACATGAAATTTATAAAACTGTATTAACAAATTATAATAGCATCTAACATTTATTGGGACCTGTCACAACAACGAAACAGCTAGCAAAAAAATAGCTTGAGCGTTTCATAGCATCTTCCAAGAAGCATTTGTCGCAGACAATCTCTGAGTACCAGCCGTACAGAACAAGTATTAAAAGACTGCATGGCTAGAATGTAAAATGCGTTTTAATGCTCTTTTGACGCTGCAAACAATTTATGTACAACGCAGAGGTGTTTGACAGGTTGTAGCAAGATCCTATTTCACACTGAAATTGCAGCTCTCATATTTAAGCACATGTTGTTTAAACTCTAGGCCACGTTCCCCCATGAGATAAAACGTGTGCTGTTAATCCAATGCAAAGTCTGCAGTAGCCTGTTACCACCTGACAAGAACGTCAGGCTGCGAACTAAAGGATCTTAAACTCAAGCTACACCAGTCATCCCTTGTGGATATCCTGCTGATACCATGACAGCATCTTTGCAGACCACTGTGGGCTGCAGGCTATTTTTGTCTCTAAATTTCTTCAAATTAAGGTAAAAATTGGCTGTGTGGTTTGAAAAGTATCCACAAAATTGCAACATTCAGAAAATAAATCTTCCCAAATAGCGTTTTAGGATGTTTACATCACCGTAACAAGATATAAAGGCGACGTAAATGCTTAATAATTACTTTTTACCGAAGTCCCTTATTTCGTATACAGTATTTTTATCGCAAACGATTTTTGTACTGAAATGTGAAGGTTTTGAAACCTGATTTTGGCTTCTATATGTTTTGCAGGCAACATCTCTGTCTCATTTCGTAAAGTTTTAATAGTATCTCTCCGGAACTAATAAGCGTGTCTAAAGAAATTGGTAAACCAGCAGTCTTGGAAACAATGATATTTATCTGGGTGTCCACAGCAAATATCGTCGGCTTGACTGATTGTTCCAGTGGTTGGCTCCCCGCTTGGCCGCTCACTGTGAACTTTGCTGTTGTTTATACACCGCCCATCGTGTGAACAACAAGAAGCAGACACTTTCTATCTGCTGCCACGGGTATATCTTGACTCCTATCTGAAAAAGAAAGAAGTACTGACAGCAATGAGTAATGCTCCTTAATGCAGTGTCAAGGGCTGTGACGAAAATCCAATCTGAATTCTCGCTGTACACCAGGAATGAAAGGTATCTCTGACACTCCAGTGACGAGTTCAATAAACATGCGCACGTAGGTGACGCGAGTAAGTGGAAGGTAGTGTGAGAGGGATTCTTCAGATGGAGGTTCTATTAATAATCTTCTCCCAAATCCATAAAACGGCTTTGGTTTAGCTATTTAAAAGCGACAGCAAACATTTTCGGACCATCAAATTATATTGTTGGTGCTCTTAGGATTTGTACACATGATTTGTCTTGGTACCTGCATGTTTGTCGAACAGGCTGCCAACCAGCAATCTAGGGAACAATTATAGTGTTAGGAAAGGACCTAAAGACGTTATGCTGTGGTTTTGATATTACACAGAATTGTGACCTCTCCTGTCCCTTGCAGGCCTAGAGGTACCAGCTGCACACGACATGAGCAGGCACAATTGAGGTGTACGCAAAGGACCCACAGACAAGTACTATGGTTTTTTTTTTGTCCTCATATTTGCCACCAGATGGAATGACTCTAGATGGAAACTCTCAATTCTGCCAACACAATACCTAACTGTGCGCCCTGGAATATTGTATTATTGTGTTTAGCTTTCAAGAGATCTCCCAGAGGTAGGTTCTCTACCAGTCCAACTCCCCTAATCGATGTCTCTATACCTTGTCTTTGTCTTGGGGAGGACCGGACAGCAAACCCCTGGCATAATCCTTGGACGTTTGTTGTCTAACTATCCGACCATCTTATCAGTGGAGCCCAGATCTTTGGAGCCATAGTACTTGTCCACTCCGCTCGACAAGTACTATGGTTGATGAAATGCGGCTGTGGCATCTGTAACTTGCATTGCTGTGGTGCCATAGATACCAGGGAATGTATTCTCTTGTTTGGTAGCCTGGTTACAGGGCGGTTGGAATGTAGCCTTTTAAATTGTGGTTGAGGCTGTTGGTGGAACTAGCTGTGAAACTTGGATGGGATTTTCTTACCTTTCTCCCTGGGCCTTGTAGACAATCTGTAGTGCCTGCTTTGAGTGATCCCTTATATCGATATCAGGATCCCACACTCGCGTAGTCGGCAGGTCAAAACTTCGTGGGAAGGAGATTGGGAAGAAAATCTAAACAAGCTACAATAAACTAATTCTACAAGGTTGTGAGAAAACACTTACGTTGACTTTGTTGGGCCTCTGCTTCCCCAGAGCTCTGTGTCTCACTTCGCTGACCTCTCTGGCACTTGTTAGGTTTCAAATTCCCATCCCTGCAACGCTAAATGTGGGCTAAATAGATGTAATTTGTATTCACGTAATGCAACCCACTAAGTTATCCCAGTAATGTGCAGGCTTCAGTTAGCGAGTGTGACTTCATTTTGCATTTCATAATCCCTATTAGGCTGCTTAGACTGTGCCTGAGTTAGGCCTCATTACTTGAATTGCTTGCCTCAGCTGTACACTGTATTTTGTTATTTTCTCTTCATTCAAGGCTGTTTCTCGACTTACTAATGAATAAGCCATTCTGCCCTCGCATACCTATCCAAATGTATAGTTTATGCTCCCCCGTTAGGAGATGCTGAGACCCAGCACCGTAGCCTTGAATGCCTGATAACATGTACCCGTCTGGCAGTTCTTATCTCATCTTACTGTACCTCTTTGTTCATGTTCGGCCCAGGTTGGTAGTTTTCCATTGTGGGCGTGGATGGAGGCTTCATGGGAGGAATGATTACTCACTGTGGACCGTTGGGGGGGTCAGTCCTTCTGCAGACATCTTAGGGTGCAGGTCATGATGGACTCCTCTGCAGAGTATTGCTAATAAAAATGTAAGTTTGTATTCTCTACTGTCTGACTGACTCTTCATTCTTGGTAAGGCATTGCAGGTGGTTGTAAGAAACCCGGGTGGCCTCTAAGGGTCACTTCCTTCAGTTGGCACTCGAACAGGAACCCCGTAAGGTCATTTGCAGGGTCATGGGTGCGTCTAGTCGGTCGGGCAGATCGGGCTACCTCACACAATCGAGCTTTGTTCTTGCAGCTGCCCCGCCCATCTGATGGGGCAACTCCTCATCTAATGGTCACTGGCTGGGGTCCTGAGAATGCGAAACCTTGAAGTTGACTATTTGGTCCGAAGAGTTATCAGTGGAGAACAATTTGAATTGACTTGAGTGCACCAGGTGAGTGATTTGATTCTTGGAAAATGGTGCCATTCTTGAACAGCACGAGCCTGCGGGCTGTTTCCTGATACAGTCTCTTGACTGCCTCGCTGCAGTTTTTAGACTGCCTTGCTTTAACGGCACAAGCCGACGGTCTGTGTACTGGTATGGTCTTTTGGGCTGTTTTGGTTTGAACTGGGTCAGTTTGCGGACCTTTTTAAAAGATGCAGAGTGTTTGCGAACAATCTGCCAGTCCAACTTGTCATTTATTTTTTCCTCGCAAAAAGTCTGGGGCTAGAGCCTGTCTTCTTGAACTTGGTACAGTCTCCGGACTGCAGTGGGCTGTCGGTGGTCTGTTTCGTTTTGGTTCTTGAACCATTGTTCTTCGAGTATTTTCCTTCTATTAGTTTTGTTAATGTTGTGTTTGTTCGTTGGGGACAGTGTATGTGTCTTATATTAAGATGGGCAATAAACAGGTAGTTAGGAGCAAAGGGAATTTTAAAGACCAAGCTCCAATATGTTCCCTACAAACATGTTACAACAAAAATATATTGGAGGGTCTAACACACACTATATCCCAACAGGGTGCCCTATACATACCTCAAACCAAAGGTATCTAAAACAAGAGGGTCATCCCCATGATGATCAAAGAGGGATGCCCATCAGTCACCACACGGAACCGCCCTTCATCATTTGGGATTCCACCAAGACCAACACTGGGGTAGCCAAACAACTATCACGGTCGGGGGTCCTGATGTTGAAAGGAGCTCCACCGCCGATCAGTGAGGTCTAACTGAGGTCTTGCTTCTCATGTTCTGAGGATGAAAGTATCAAAACTTTGGGACTGATGTTGCAGTGCACGAGAAAGGTATAAAAATAAGAAAAAACTAGTGAATGTAAAATAGGATAGGGGGGTACTAATAACTTTATTCCGGTGTTACCCTGCCTTCCAATCTTAAAAAGTAGTAGTTAATGACAGTCAAAGATATACAGACCGTCTGGAAATTTCTATGTGGTCGACATGTTTCAGCAAACTACAGACATATTCGTCAATTGCTTTCTTCAGGACCATGTTAACTATTGGCTACTGCAAACTAAGTGATGGTGAATACAACTGAGTGCTCAAAATCAAAATAAGATACAGAGGTCACCTGATGTCACTAGGTGTTCTGCTCCCTCTTAACAAGAATTCTGAAAAAGAGGAACCAGTAAGGTTTGAGGGATGTAACCAAGGCTGTTCTGTTGGACAAACGGCGTAACATTAAAATCATAATTATGATTAATAACGAGTATCAATACAGTATACTAGCTGCTTCTATTCATAAAGTGCATATGTACAATCACTGGATCCAATCTGTTGACTACCAGTGAAGAGTTTTAGCCCATCTTACCATCTTTGTAAGAGGTATAAACCTCACCCCACCAGGCCACGGCTCAGGAAAGAGGAGAAGCACCGCTCTGCGATAGAAAGAGATGCAAATACGCAAGTATTAGTACACTCAAACTACCGTTCTACTCCAAAAATCAAAGTGGCACACTTCGAGCCAGACAATCGCTCGCTCTCACCCCGCACACATAACAGCATGCACATGAATGGCTATAGACATGCCGTCACAGGGTACATGCTAAAAATGAACATGGCTCCATAACGTAATTATTGCTGTCTCTATCTCAAAGAGAAGACAGAGTCCACACCGAGTTTGTTCAACTGTATATCAAGGACTGTTAAGTGTGGTTCAGTCACTCGATATGTTCAATACATTCAAGTCATGTGTAGCCCGTTATGAGTGTCTCTCAATGCCACACACATTTTATCTCAACCACTCGGCGTGTCACACACACAGAAGAATAAACTAAAGTGAAAGCATTTACAGGTGATGAAATGACCCGGTATGCATTCCCTACCTGTCCGTCGGTACCACAGCGTCGGCATCCAAGCCGATCGGGGAGGTTCCGGCCGACGGTCAGGTGAACAATTAAATTGTATCGTGTGATTGGTCTACCCCGCTCACGTGGTGGTGTTTCGCCGTCATAGAGTAAGCTCTCTCCTGATTGGCTGAGAAGAACGAACTAGTAGCCAATCAGGACGTCGTATTTATCAGAAGGCGTGCTGCTGTAGGTAAACACCGCCGTCCACGCAAACTCTTAAAAACTTTATTTACTGAAAAACACAGACATCGAACACACGAACAAATCACCAAAAAAGAGGGAATTAAATCCTCTGCATGTGATCACAGGGATCAAATAGGGCTATCGTGCATCCAAAAGAATGTTTAGGCGACATCAATACCAAAATTGCCTGCTAGTGACACCAGGCTAAGGTAATACTGGTAATCGCAATGTGACAATGGGTACACTTTATTGATCATCACGATGTTATAATGGATATAACAATATATAAATATATATCCCAAGCAGATTGTTAATAGGAACAAATCCCGGACCGGTGGTTGATTGTAGCAAACCAAAAGTAATCTCTAGTAATGCACAAAATTAAACATCTTCGGATCGGACAAAGAATGATTGTACTTCGCACTGATATGTGACAAATCAACAATATGAGGTGACTAACGAAGGATATAGATGTTTCTCGCCAGCACTAATCCATAAATCTTGTACTAAACATGTTTGATTATGTCTGAGGACAAAATGTTGGTGTAGGGAATGATAACTACTCATATATCCAAGGGCAGGTCCATGTTCACTTGAGGTTACACTAACCCTAGCAGACTGTATGGTAATCAAAGAGAAACCTATTAGGATCAGAGGGTTGACCAAGGTATGTCATCATTTAACCCCAGCCGGTTGGTGCCCATCCTAAACACCCATTTCTGTTCCCTGAGTAACAGGTATTTGGATACATCAGTGATACTGGCAGGGATGTGAGGCTGTTCAATCACAGTCCACTGAAACGCAGTTGAGGGATGACGTGCTTCTAAGAAATGATTCGTGAGTTTGGTTGCTTGCCTTCTACACCTAATGGTGCTCTTATGTTCAGAGATTCTTATCCTGATCTTACGAGTTGTCATCCCTATGTACTTCAACCCACAGGGGCAGGTGATAAGATACACAAGGTTCTCACTGTTGCAGTTTGTGAACTTAGACTGGATCCATGGTCTGGAAGTGCCAATGTCCAATTCCATAGACTTTTTTGTTTGGGGACATGAGTTGCACATCCCACAAGGATGGTGTCCTACAACTGAAGGGAGGTCCCATAACGTGCCTAGAGCCCTAGGCCTGTCCTCACGTGGTCGTGTATGGACCAGTCGATCCCTGAGATTGGGTCCCCTCTTAAAAGAAAAAAGGGGACTTTGGATTGAGACGTTGTCTGAGTTGAGGATAGACCAATGTCTCATTACCACTTTCTTGATGTTATTAGACAATGTTCCAAAGGTGGTCACAAACATAATCCTTTCCAATGGAGGTTTCTGCACAGGAAGTTCCAAAAGGTCCAGACGATTATTGTTTCGTGCACGTTTTAAAGAGCGTTGAACTAGTCTGGGGGGATATCTTCTTGAGATGAGTTGTTCTTTAAGGGCCTGAGAGTGTGCCTTGAAGGCCTCTGCATTTGAACAATTTCTGTGAACCCTCAAGAATTGCCCATATGGCAGACTGTCTCGTAGAGACTTGGGGTGATGACTGTCAAAGCACAAAAGAGAGTTCTTCGCCAGAGGTTTCCTGTATAACTCAGACTGTAGACCACCTGTGGTGGCAGTGATCAGCAAATCCAGAAACGCTAGGCTATTCCTACCAATCTCTATTGTAAAGCGGAGGAAAGCGTTACGACTGTTCAGCCAGGATAGAAATTCAAGGCCCCTCTCCTCCGTGCCCCGCCACACCACTAGGACATCATCGATGTACCTTTTCCATGTTCTAATACACTCTAAGAAAGGATTAGTGGTGGCCAGTATGTGCTCCTGCTCAAACGAATGAACATATAAATTAGCTAGGCTGGGAGCGTAAACGCTCCACATACTGGTTCCCGACACTTGGAGGTACATTGATTCTTCAAATTGGAAGAGGTTTTTCTTCATTGCCAAGGGGGCACAGGCCATGATGAAGCTGACCGGAGTAATACTGTCTAGCTCCCTTGATTGTAGTAGATGTTCAATCACTTCCAAAGTTTCGTCCTGCGGTATTGATGTATACAGTGCCTCTACATCGAAGGATATAAGAAGGTCAGTGTTCATATCAAATTCTATTTCAGGCAAAAGGCGTAGTACGTCCGTAGTGTCTTTCAAATAGGTTGGCATTTCACGGACCATAGGACGCAAAAAATGGTCAACAAATGTTGATAAGGGTTCGAGAACCGACCCAATGCCTGAGATGATAGGGCGACCCGGAGGTGGTCTCTGTTTCTTATGCACCTTGGGGAGGGCATAAAAATAAGGGGTGACTGGATGCGTGGTACAGAGAAAGGCTGCTTCCTGTGGCGTTATCCAGCCTTCGGATACTGCTTCTTCGGTCATAGTCTGGATGGTGGCTTTCAATTCCGGTGTAGGATCAGTCTCCAAAAGGCGATAGGATCTTATCTCGCCTAATTGGCGTAAACATTCCGCCCGGTAGGCGCTAGTGTCCAATAGGACAATAGCGCCCCCTTTGTCTGCTGGTTTGATAGTCAACTGGTCCATCATTGACAGTGTCTTAAGAGCTCTCTGTTCCTCTTTAGGGAAGTTGTTATAACACTCCCTTTCCTGTTGTGTAAAAAGATCCTCAATGCTTTTTTCAATGGCTTGTTCAAAAGCCAAAACTTTAGGAGGCATGGAATGAGATGGTGGGTAAAAGGTGGATTATTTCTTAAGCCCCGTGTTTACTTCATGTAACCCAACTTCTTGTTTATTTTCAAAGAAGAAGTGTAAGCGAATTTTTCTTAAAAATTTAGACACTTCTAGACGTGTTTCAAAATGGTCATTTTTATTTGTTGGTACAAACCCCAAGCCTCTATTCAGAGCCTTTTCTTCAACTGACGTCAGTACATGCTGGCTTAAGTTGATCACGAGCCCGGTTCCAGGCTGGTTGATGCCTGCTCCTTGTTCTTCGTGGTGGTACTCCTCAGGCTCCTCGCTGACGTTGCTGGTGGACTGTAATGTACCTGTGGTGTCTGTTGGCCTCTTCTCCTGCCACAAGATCGTCCTCGGCCTCCGCCTAAAAAAGGCTGGCCTCCAAAATTGGTTGGGTATTGAGGTACAAAGGACCCATCTGAGGTAGAAAAGGACCCATTTGTTGAGGTCCCATTTGTGGTTGGAATGGCGGGCCTCCAAATTGCCATGGGTTGGGTTGCCACCACATCGGTGTTTGATGATGTTGATTCCCTCTCCAGTTGTTCTGGGGGTTCCTTCTACCCCGGCCTCTCCCTCGGGCTCCCTGATTCCCGGAGCCTGTATCACTCCCTGATGAATTATCATCAGAGCTGGAGGTGCCGTAATTTGACCCAGTTTTTTTACCTTTCCCCGAGAAAACAGGAGTGTAGGTGTCACTTGTATAGGGGTACACTTTGTCCAACTTGAACTTGTCCAAATCTTTTATAAAATTCTCAATTTTTACTGACAAAGTGAATTCTTTGAACTCCCTGTTGTTTTTGTTTGTTTCATCCACGTTTTTCTGGAAGGCCTTAGTTGAAAGGGTAGTCTTAATATGTGACTCAAGGATCTGGACCTCAACAAGTATTGCATCTGCAATTCTTTTGGAGGTCTGTATAATCAGAATAAGCCAGTCCCTAGTGCATCGACAAGCAATGAGTGACCAATTTCTTAAAAATTCTTTGTCTGTCAAGAAGAGTCTAGGATGGTTAGTCACAATCAGCCCCGTGGGTGCACAATTATTACGTAAATACTGTGTCATTATAGTACCATGGAGACTTGTCCGTGTGTGTGATTCCTTAAGAATTAATATCTTGCCCCACTCATCCTCATTACTGGTTGCAGGAGTGGGTACCGTCTAAGAGAGGTCAGGATGGTCAGCGAGGACTAGAAGTACATCGTCCAAATCAAACGACAAACCCTGATTTTCAGCCATAATGTGCACAGAATAGAGTGCGAGCAGAGCTAGAACAAACCGTGCCGCAGCGAAAGGTAGGAGCAAAAAACAGAGTGAAAAAAGACGCTGAACACTGATATAGCAATGGGGTCTAAGAACAGTAATAAATACTGTTATGACAAAAGGTCCGCAGTCACAGCGACTGCTCGAGAACAGGCAATAAACAGGTAGTTAGGACCAAAGGGAATTTTAAAGACCAAGCTCCAATATGTTCCCTACAAACATGTTACAACAAAAATATATTGGAGGGTCTAACACACACTATATCCCAACAGGGTACCCTATACATACCTCAAACCAAAGGTATCTAAAACAAGAGGGTCATCCCCATGATGATCAAAGAGGGATGCCCATCAGTCACCACACGGAACCGCCCTTCATCATTTGGGATTCCACCAAGACCAACACTGGGGTAGCCAAACAACTATCACGGTCGGGGGTCCTGATGTTAAAAGGAGCTCCACCGCCGATCAGTGAGGTCTAACTGAGGTCTTGCCACTCAAGTTCTGATGATGAAAGTATCAAAACTTTGGGACTGATGTTGCAGTGCACGAGAAAGGTATAAAAATAAGAAAAAACTAGTGAATGTAAAATAGGATAGGGGGGTACTAATAACTTTATTCCGGTGTTACCCTGCCTTCCAATCTTAAAAAGTAGTAGTTAATGACAGTCAAACAGACCGTCTGGAAATTTCTATGTGGTCGACATGTTTCAGCAAACTACAGACATATTCGTCAATTGCTTTCTTCAGGACCATGTTAACTATTGGCTACTGCAAACTAAGTGATGGTGAATACAACTGAGTGCTCAAAATCAAAATAAGATACAGAGGTCACCTGATGTCACTAGGTGTTCTGCTCCCTCTTAACAAGAATTCTGAAAAAGAGGAAACAGTAAGGTTTGAGGGATGTAACCAAGGCTGTTCTGTTGGAAAAACGGCGTAACATTAAAATCATAATTATGATTAATAACGAGTATCAATACAGTATACTAGCTGCTTCTATTCATAAAGTGCATATGTACAATCACTGGATCCAATCTGTTGACTACCAGTGAAGAGTTTTAGCCCATCTTACCATCTTTGTAAGAGGTATAAACCTCACCCCACCTGGCCACGGCTCAGGAAAGAGGAGAAGCACCGCTCTGCGATAGAAAGAGATGCAAATACGCAAGTATTAGTACACTCAAACTACCGTTCTACTCCAAAAATCAAAGTGGCACACTTCGAGCCAGACAATCGCTCGCTCTCACCCCGCACACATAACAGCATGCACATGAATGGCTAGAGACATGCCGTCACAGGGTACATGCTAAAAATGAACATGGCCCCATAACGTAATTATTGCTGTCTCTATCTCAAAGAGAAGACAGAGTCCACACCGAGTTTGTTCAACTGTATATCAAGGACTGTTAAGTGTGGTTCAATCACTCGATATGTTCAATACATTCAAGTCAAGTTATATTAAGATGCCTTGTTTAAGTAAGTTCGGATGTTTTGGATGTCGATGTTGTTCTACTGATGCTCGATTGGAAGAGAGCCAGCCTGCGGAGGGTTCACCAAATATTGACTTACACGTCAAGCATGGTATTGGCCCTATTATGTTTAGCATGTTGTAGCACAAATATACAAGGGACAATGCTGAGCTGCAAAGGCCACTTACAGGTTTGTTCGATGAACAAAGATTGAATTTCTTGCTCGGTAAATTGTTCGCTAAAAAGAGCAGCCAGTCGATGTTTGATTCTCTAAGAGTTGGCAGAAAGAAGCAAAACAGTGACGTATGAGAGCAGAGAAAGAGGCCCAGAAGAGGCAGACGAAAACTATAACACAGAAGGCAGTGGCCTATGAGAGGGAACATTTAGAGAAAGGCATAGAATGTGCAGATAAAAAAGTTCCAATTACAGACTGATAAATATTATGTTACTAGAGAAGAAGGTGATGATTTTGTTGAAGAAGTATTGGATTCTCGCCCCCACCTCCTTATGCCCCTGAACGGATATAACTGACAATTCCGACGTCCCAGTCTCTGGCCCCATAATGCCGCCCTCTCTAGTGTTGTTGTTTCTGGCACTACTGCTTCAGCCCCGGCCCCACTTTCTTCTCCTTTACCCGCACTAGTCACGGGGCGGGAGCCGTTAGCTCTCCTGTCCTGTTTATTAGTTCACATCGACTGCTATGTCCCCTTTCACCCTTACAACCCTGTCTCCCTACATGATGGTACCGGTCTCTGCATCCCCTCTTTCCTCCTTGGGAGTGACACCGCAAATACTGTCAAATGTTGAAATGCCTGTGCGTGGGATGCATGAACCGAATTGGGCAGCAGCGCGAGACCACATGGAGAAAGTGTTGGTGGGTTCTGCTGTTTTCAGGGTGTTGCACCGTAGATCATTTATGACATACGGGACAGGGTATATGCAACAGGTATGGCTCCCAATGAGGTTTTTAGCAAATGTAACAACACTGGTGGGTTACCGAGGCAGACTGCTCCAAAAGGTTCCGACGATAGGGACACAGCACCCCATGAGAGAGGTCCATCCCATATACCATCCTTAAATACTAGAACTGCGTGACTCCACGGACACTGTAATTAGACCATGGGTTGATGCTTGGTTCCAGGAACAGTGGATCTATGCTCCTTGGAAGAGGAGTGAGGCCCTGTCCCTAAAGAATCAGCTGCCAGACCCATGGAAAACCCCCACTGCATATTATAAGGAATTGATGGAGGCGGCCTCCTCCATAGTGATGACGTTAGCTGATATTGAGTTGGTCTTTGGTCTGCTGGGACTGGTAGATATATGGAGGGGAGTACATACGCAGGACCATGTACTGGAGTTAGGTGGCATATGGGATGAGATCAAGGCATGGGATAAGGAGCGCAAGCCCAGCGATAAGCTGAAAGCGGAGCGCCTAGTTTATTATTACTTACATGCACTCCCTTATCCCGCCAAAGAGATTGGACTGGGATAAGGTGACTGCATGTCATTAGAAGGATGAAAGGGCAGCAGATTTCTTGACTAGATTTGATGGGGTGTTTCTAGATTTTAGTGGTCTGGTCCTGTCACAGGAGGGGGGTGTTTGTTTGTTTGTTAACAAATCTGTCACTAATTTGCTTCCCAAGATTGCAACTAGGTTGCAGGCTTTGGAAAGTACTTGGATGACCTCATCCCCATCAGTGATTTTGAGTATGGCACAATACTACAAACATAGAGAGAATGAGGACAAAGAGAAGGTGGAGAAATAATCAAAGGATCTGAAGACAAGGGTGTTGATGCAGCAGGTTGCGAGGGGGAGATGCAGAGGTTCGGGTTCGGCTCAGCGGTTACCCAAGCCCAATAGGGGAGGTGCTTCGAGTGCGCCCCTTGGGCTCTACCAATGTGCGTATTGTAAGCAGGAGGGACATTGAGCAAAATGAGTGTCCGGAATTGTTGCAGAAATGAGAGGCCCAATGGGTCGAGGGTTTAGGCGACGTGGACGAGGAGGAGGAGGCCAAGGGGAGACGCAGTCAGAGGATACATCGTACAATAGACAGAGGGGGAACTATTTTGACGACCCCCGGAACCGGCAGTACTACCCCATAACTATGACATGGATGAGGTGACTGGGTTGTCTCACAGCTAGGAAAGCCAGGGACAGGGTAAGGGACCAGTTCTGGTGCATACAGATCAGCGCGGACCCTATGTCACTGCTTATTTACAGGGCACAACAGAAATAATTTCAGTTGATGCAGGGGCTATGAATAGCTCTGTTTCCCGTTCACTGGTCCCGGGGGCAGCTCTGTCTGGCCAAAACAATGTTTCGGTGTGTTTCTCAGGTGTGCCGGTTGTTAACCTAATTTCCAAACCCCTTGCCCTCACTATTGGTCCCTTTACAATTCACTCACCATTTTTACAGACGTCAAATTGTGGGGAGAATTTGCTGGGATCGTATCTGTTAAAAAGATTGCATGTAACAATGTTTTGTTCTCCAGACAGTGTTTACATAACTTTTTGGACCGCAAGTGACCCGCACCAAGCAATGCCTTGCAAAGGCTGTACCCCTCCCCTCTGAGTTTAGCGATGAGCCACACACTCTGTGGGCTACGGGGGACATGACTGTGGGGTTGCTCCAGATCCCATCGGTCTCCATCCAGATAAAGGACAACACCAAATTGCCACGAATTCCCCAGTACAAGATATCCCAGGCAGGAGAAAAAGCCCTATTGCACATAATTCAGGATTTGATCAAGTCTGGTGTGATTGAAGAGACAGTGGTGATTGTGTGTAATAGCACTATTCTTCCTATTCTCAAAAAGACACCCTTGGATTCTTCTGATGCCCACCCTGCCATTTACAGCTTTGTGATCAACCTTAGAGAAGTAAATAAGATCGTGGTTTCCCAGTACCCAGTGGTCCCAGACATTACCATTATTCTGACAATGACTCCCCCATCAGCAAAATTATTTTCCGTAATTAACTTAAAGTATGTTTTCTTCAGCATACCAATCCATACAGATAGCAGATATCTGTTTGGATTTGCAATAGCCGGTCGGAGCTTTAGATTCTGCCGTGCTCCACAAAGCTATACGGAAACTCCTAGTATTTACAGCCAAGCATTGAAAGCTCAATTGGATTCTTTAGGGTTTCCCCCGCGTAATGTGCTGTTGCAGTACGTTGACGACCTCCTTGTGGCTTCCGACACTGAGGATGGTTGCAAAGAAGCCACAGTTAAATTATTGTTGCATTTGGCACATCATGGACACAAGGTGTTACTTTAGAAATTCCAATATTGTTGACAGGAGGTCACCTATTTAGGCCACCTACTGTTGAAGAAGGGTCGCAGACTAACACCTGAACGCATAGCTGCTATTACTAATATGCTCATTCCTAAGACCCAATGCGAGGTACGCACGATCATTGGGATACCCTCGTATTGTCGGCACTGGATCTCTAACTATTCCCTACTAACAAAACCATTCTTTACCTGACCACCAAAGATGTGCATGAACCCCTGCCTTTAACACCTGCATGCCAGCAAGCTTTTGAACAATTAAAGGTTGAGCTTTGCTCTGCTCCTGTGCTTGGTACTCCTGGTTTCCAGAAGCCTTTTGTGCTCTACGTGCATGAGGCGGACGGTTGCGCGCTTTCTGTTCTAACACAGGGTTTCGGTGGCAAGCAGAGATCCTGCGCCTATTTTTCTGCCATGCTCGATAACGTCGCCAGAGCTCTCCCGAGCTGTCTGAGAGCTATAGCGGTGGTGGCAGTTTCTATCAGACAATCGGCAGGGCTCGTCCTTGATACTGATCTCACAGTAATGGTACCTCATGCTGTGGATACGCTATTGAATAAGACAAAGACGCACCACCTTACTAGCGCGTGTCTGACTGGCTATGAATTGACCTTGTTTTCTCCGCTCATTACCATCAAACGATGTGCTGCTCTGAACCCAGCCATGTTACTACCCCTACCTTCAGAAGAAAAGGACAATGATGTCCATGATTGTTTATTTCGGACTGAGGAAGAAACAAAAGGACAGGTAGACCTGACTGATGTTCCCTTATCTGACCCACAAGGGGAACTATATGTCGATGGCTCTTTTTCAAACTACCAGATGGCACCACATCTGCAGCAAATGCAATCACAACGTTACACACTGTAGTTGAGACATCCCGTATCCCACACCAATCGGCCCAAGCTGCAGAGTTGGTTGCCCTCCTCAGGGCTTCTGAGTTGAGTGAGGGACTGGCTGTTAATATCTATACCGACAGCCAGTACACCTTTGAGGTGGCCCATCATTTTGGGCACCTCTGGGCAGAGAGAGGATTCTTGACTTCACACGGACCGCAAATATAGAATGGCCCACTGATACATAGATTGCTGTCCGCATTGACACTTCCGGATGAGTTAGCAATAGTGAAATGTAGAGCTCATAAAGCCATTACAGATGATGTTGGGAGGGGAAATGCGTTCGCAGACCAGACAGCTAAGGAGACAGCTCGGTCAAAGATGAAAAAGATGTTTGTAGCAGGTCCCGCTAAGTGGGTCCCAGAAAATGGAATGTTCGAAGATACATTAGAAATTGTCAGGGAAATTCAGGGCGTGGCGACTCTAGATGAATTGGCAATGTGGGAGGAGAAAACAGGTCATTTGAATGAGGATGGGTATTGGACTGACTTGTCTGTGAAACTGTGATGGTTGCTGCCCAATTCATATGTGCTCCCTGTTGTTACCATGGCCCATGTCCCAGCACATATCAGTGCCAAAGGAATATGAAAGCTACTGGACCCAGTATGACAGCATGATAATATTGCTAAGGTAGCCACACACCTAGTGAAGCATTGTATCATTTGTTTGAAGCATAACCCTTGGAAAGGTACTCCTACACCCGCTGGTAACTTTGCGCTGCCTTCCGTCCCTTTCGAGGTTGTCCAGATGGATTTCATCGAAATGGAACAAGTTAAAAACTTGAAGCATGTGCTAGTAGTGATTTGCGCATTCATTAAATGGATTGAAGCTTACCCCGCTAAAGAGAATACAGCTATGGCGACAGCGAAGGCACTTTTAAAAGAGTTCTTCCCGCGCTATGGATTGCCACGCGTGATTTGGAGTGACAACAGAAGTCACTTCAATTCAAAAGTCGTTGAATTGGTGTGCATAGGTTTGCATATTAAGCAGAAGTTTCATGCAGCAAATCACCCCCAGTCAGCAGGCCTGGTTGAGAAGTACAATGGTACTCTCAAACTGAAGCTAGCAAAGATTCAAGAAAGCACAGGACTGCAATGGCCAGATGCGTTACCCTTGGCTATATTATCTACCAGAGCGACAGGGCATCCTAGAACAGGGTTGTCCCCATATGAAGTGGTCTTCGGATGCCCTGCTAATATATGGTAGGTAAAACAAACAGTAATATCTGGGACGTTCTAAGACCCAAGCTCTTTTCTGAGACAGAGTACCCCCTGCTTGTAGACTATCTGTATGAGTTGTCTAAATATCTTCGTTCTCTTCACCAACAGATACATGCTACGCTGCAGCCAGTACCAGAGGGGGCCGGGCAACAAATACAGACCGGAGATTTTGTACCTATCAGAAATTTTGAACTGAAAAGCTGTTTGGAGCCTCTCCTCGTCCTACTTGCCACCCACACAGCAGTAAAAGTAGACGGCAGAAAACACTGGATCCATGTTTCACATGTTAAACAGATACCTCTACCGCTCCAGTATGACCGTTGGGTCAACAAAGGCATTGCTGATAAGGAAGGAGAGAGGGTGCTATGATACGTTCCCTTCTCTGATGCCCGATTGATGTGGGTGCTGGCGGATGAAGAATGTGACGCAACCCTATTCGAGGTGATCCCACTAGAGATAAGGGCCACTCCGGATAACACCATTTCTAATACACCAGAATCCGAGTCTCGATGCCCACCTGACCCTGAGTTTCTGCCCCTTTTTGTTGATGAAACAGTGCCTGGAGTAACAAAATATAATTTGCAGCCCTGAAAGAAGGACGGTGCACCAGCCGAACATTCCAAGAGTTAGGGAAGGACTTGAGCTTAGGGCGCAGGTGCTGTGCCTAAGGTGCCTGTATTAGACTAGAGTGAGCTACACTGGTGCACTGCCCTGGACACTGTACAGGATAGTTGAGGGAACTTGTCCAGGAGGGAGGGTGCCCTATCCTGAAAGTAGAAGATTTGTTTTTCTGCAAGGGCTGCAATCGCGTAGCTCCTCGGTAAGAGTGCTTCATAGCACCATTGGTTTTTTTTTGTGTCCTCATACTGCCAAAGTTCTTTTTAGGATTTCTCCAATCTCTCCATACCAGACTGTCCAACCCTAGGAAAAAGTAAAGAGAGAGAGGAGCTTTCCCTCAAAGATAATAGGGTTTCCATTTCCAACTCCTGTTCACTTTAGAGCACCGGATGTTCCTAAGGAGGCAAGGACCAACAGTAAAATCGGCTTAATCATAGGACCCACTTGCCTTCTCCCTCCAATCCAACAAGGCAGCCCAGATCTTAACTTTACTTATTTGGTCACAGGCCATGTCTGATTCACTAGTATAGATTATATTCTTTAAGCATTCGCCAAAGGTAGGGGGGCTTCTAATTTCCACATTCTATGTATTTCTCGTCTTGCTAAGATAACCATATAAAACGTAAAGTAGGATCTAAGTGCATTCAAGTGATAGTCATTCAAAAGTCTGAAGAAAATCAAGCTGGTAGTTACTTCAATTGATTTCCCCAGCACTTTATCCAAAAATGTACATACCTCCGTCCAATAGGATTTAATTTTCAGACACTCCATAAACATATGTATGTCATCAGCTGCAGAATACTTGCACCTAGGACAATTATACGTGTTTCCTGTAACCTTAGATAGCTTTTGTGGAGACCAGTAAACTCTGCAGGCAGTATACAAGTGGTTCCTTCTAAGTGCAGCTGGGTTTACGATGGCCTGCAACATAACAAAAGAGTCAGACCATATTCTGTAAATATTACTATCATCATCTCTAAACTCTTCACCCCAAAGGCTTATAACTTCACTTTTACTTTATCCACAGCATCCAGTAAGGCCCAATACCAAAATGAGATTTCCTTTTTCCATTGGACCATTCTGGTGACTTGATCCAATTTTTTGTTTTCCTCCTCTTTAGGCCAGTTTTGTGTCGCCCACCACAGGGATATCTGATAATACTTGAACCTCGTCAGCATTGCCTCAAAAAATAACCCTAAAGATGAAGTGTCAGTTTTACCGGCCGGCATTCCAAAAATTTTAAAATGAAAAGCGTAACAATATGTAAGTAGGTCTGGTAGTACCAACCCACCCACAGTGAGGCCTCTTCTAAGGTTTTTCCAGGCTATTCTCGGGTCTTTCGTTGCCCAGATGAAATGACCTATTTTATCTTGTAGTTTAGCTATGTCTTCTTTCCTGAAAAGCAATGGGATAGAATTGAATAAGAAGGTTATTTTTTGGTAAAATTATCATTTTCAAAAGGTTAACCCTCCTATAGATGTTTAGAGGGAGGTTAGCCCATCGTTCAAGTAAACTCATGACCTCTTTACTTAATCTCTTCCAATTAACTGTGGGGATGTCCTCTAATTTATGCGTTAACTGTAACCCTATATATCTCATTTGATTCTTAACCCCCTGACATCCCATTACTTGATTCCATTCCATTATTTTAGTTTTTTCCCGGTTGATTTTATATCCCGAGACTTCACCAAACCTCTCCGCCTTCTCAATTAACCTAGGGATTGCCTCTAAGGGATTTGTTGTGTATAAAACGGATGTACGTTGTTACAGCGCAGGTTGTAACAACGCATTCCTTTACCACGCGGCCGCTACAACGCAAGTCGTTACCACGACTTGCGTTGGAGGGCGCGGATTTAGGATTTTTATAATTTTATATTCCAACACCAGTCCCCGTAACAGTAGGGAAGGTGTTGGAATATAAATTTATAAAATTCCTTATCCCACAGCGCCCTCCAGCGCAAGTCGTGGTAACGACTTGCGTTGTAACGGCTGTGTGGTAAAGGTACCGCGTGGTAACAAATGCGTTGTAAAGGTTACATACCGTATAAAACGAAATCGTCAGCAAATAGGGCAAGTTTAGGTTCTAGCTCTCCCAATTTATAGGGGTAAATCCCAGTATCTGCTCTGAGCCAACTGGCAAATGGCTCAATGTACAAATTAAACAAGAGCGGCGACAAGGGACACCCCTGCCTAGTGCCTCTGGTGATGTTTAACCAATCCGTCAGGGCCCCATTAACCAACACCTTTGCTTTGGGCTGAAGTAGAGACTTTTCACTGCCTCAACAAGGTTATTCGAAAAACTAAAACTTTTCAAGGTCTCCCACAGATATACCCATTTAACTTGGTCGAAAGCTTTGGCAGGGTCTATTCCTACTAGCGTTAATAGAGTCTTTCTTGCTTCTGCCATAACTATGGCCCCCATTACCTGAAATATAAGTTCATTCAGCTGCCTCCCTGGTATGAAGCCTCTCTGATCAGGATGGACCACCCCCTTAATTACCTTTGCAACCCTTGCTGCCATTATACCTGTGAATACCTTATAATCTGAGCTTAATAAAGATATCGGTCTGTAAGACTCTAGCTTCTGGGGGTCTTTATTTGGTTTTAATATAAGTGTAACCGTGGCTTCTGCCCATGAGCAGGGTGGATTTTCCCCTCCTATATAAATTTTATTGAACAGATTTTTTTAAATTGGCACAACCTTATCCAAAATACATAGATACAACTCTATTGGGAGCCCATCCGGGCCTGCAGCTTTTCTCCTTGCCATCTTTTTACATTGTGCTCTTAGTTCTTCCTCAGTAATACCTGCTTGCAAGAAAGCCTTATGTTCCTCAGTCAGCCGAGGAAGTGTTATTGATTTTAACCACTTCTAAATGATCTCTTGTCCTGGCGTGATATCCTCCTTATATAATTCACTCATGAAGCTTCAGGCTTCTTCACGGATCTCTTCATCCGCATGTATGATTCCTCCCAATCCCCTTTTGACTAGGTCAATAGTCACTTCTTCATTCGATAATATGGTCCTATCTGCTGTCCATCTTTTTTGTACCTCTTTTTGCCTCAGCCCCAAAGTCATAACTACTGCTGAATGATCTGATAATATAGCAGGAATATGATTTATTGTCTCCACCTCTGTAAACAACTGCTGATCTATAAGGAAATAATCGATTCATGACTGGTGCTTGTATTTTTTACTGTAAAACGTAAAATCTCTGGTTTCCCCTTTCATACTTCACCAGATATTGAGCAAATTAAACTCTCTAATTATATTTTTAAACCTAGCAAACATTTTAGGGGAGCTATTATATTTAGCTTTCGAAGTATGATCTATTTCCTTATTTATAACTAAATTAAAATCTCCCCCATTATAATCGGCGCAGTTGTGTCTAACAAACAGACTTCAAGTTTTAGAAGTGCCCCGGATTGTCTTCATTGGGTCCATAATACGCTACACAGACCAAAGGTCTATCCTGAATTGTTATGGTGGCCACCAACAACCTACCTGACTGGTCTGTTTCCTGTTTTACCACATTTATTCCTGCATTACTTCTTATAATCAGTGCTACTCCCCTAGTGCTTGCTCTTTGCTCAGAACAGAGCCCCTCCTGAATCCATCTAACTTTACTAAAACTCTGTTTGCACTCTTGCGCCTCCAAATGAGTCTCTTGTAAGAGACACATGTGTGCATCACTGTTTTTCAAAAATTCTATCACCCCAGATATCTTTCTCCTGCTCCTCAACCCATTCACATTCCATGTTATTATTTTATTTTTATTGGGCCTATCCATCCCTTTACTCCCTACACTATTCCATCGTAAACCTAAAGCATATATGAGGACAACATTTTTTCTTATTTTACCCCTTGCTCCCCACACCCTGTGTCCCAACCCCCCTCGAGGTACCCTCCTACTCACTTGGCGATTAAAAGCGCCTTTCAAGATCCTCCCTTTACAGCTGGAGGCATCCACTCAAAAGAAATAAGTTGGAAGAAGAGAAAAAAGAAAAAAAACATTATACGTATAATATACTGTACGTTTTATACTGTCAACCACACACCCTACGCACCTACCACAGCCATCTAATCTAATCCCAGTTATCTATATCCATCTATCTATCTCTAACTCAAATCTACATCTACATTTTTGCCAAAAATGTGACAACTTCATCTGGGGAGCTGATATTTTGCATCTTGTTTTGCCACATTATTTTGAGCATGACTGGAAATTTCATTTGGATTGTGCCCCCGACTTCTTAATGCAGGCATTCTTGTTCTAAGGTCCCACTGTGCTTGTGCCGTTCTCTTTCCAAGGTCTGACCTAATTTGATAACTGAAAGACTCGTATTGTAATGATGTTTCTTTTAAAGCTCTATCCAGGACCAACTCCTTAACTGCGTACGTATGAAAATTAATCAGTATTTTCCTTGGTGCCTTTCTAATGGGATTTAGCTTAAAAGGGTCTATATGGACTCTCTGGATCTCCTTATCCAGCTCTATGTCTGGTCTATCCTTGAGGATACCTTCTTTCAAGATTTTGCCTATGAAGACCTTAATGTCTCCTCCTTCTACACCCTCTGGAATTTTAAGAACTCTTACATTGTTCCACCTTGCCTGCATCTCCAGCCTTTTATGTCCTCCTGTAAGGTTCTATTCTGTACTTTTAATTTCTCAAGATCTTTAGTATTCTCTGACACAGCTTCTGAGAGGACTTTTACCTCAGATTCCAACGCCCAAGTTCGTAAGGCGATGTCATCCAGTTTTCCTTCTAAAATATCACACTTATCATGAATCCCTCTCTGGTTGGTCTCTGAAATCTCAAATTCTGAAAATATATCTTCTCTTAGGCTTAAAAACATCAATTCCAATTGAGTCTTTCCCCCCACTGCTCCTGGGAGTATGTCGGTATTTTCCCCATCCAAGGTACTGCCATGACCTTGCTCTGATGTTGATACTATGATGGGGGCAACCCAATACCAGATGGGGGGGTCACTTTATTAGTACCTCCTGGGCCCTAACCTGGTCAGTGGATTGGCGTCCCCCATCCTCCCCAATTTTCTCCTCTGTCAACAATGCAAAGCAATTTTCCAGTTGTAGTGGCCGTCTGTTCACATTTACACCCTCCCCTAGAAGTTGCAACCTGCTCCATTATTTTGAAATAGGATGTTAGGGAAGGGGTTGTTTATACCAATGTGCGCACGGCATTGACTCCACTCTTCTTTTTATTCCCTCCAGATTTTATCGCGTTTTTCTTTGGGGAGAGTGGTGCCACCTCTCCGACATTCTTTCCTTCCGCAACCGTTTTACCTCTATTTTTCGTCTAAAGGTGGGAGCGTAACTGATATCTGTTTCTAGGCTGGGGGGCGAAGGTCTCTTTATTAGACACACAACTGATACACTTTTCGAGGTCCACTGGTGCCTCCAACCCTAGCTGAGCACTCCCACTGTCTACATTTGCTAGGTCCATCCTCTTCCCCTTCCTCTTCTTGTCCGTATCAAACTCCAAGACCATACGAAGCGGGTCTCTTTCCATCTGCCAAGCCTCTGCGTGTATTTCTCCCCCACTACTCTGCCTTACCCTTTCAGTCTGGACATCTGAGGCCAGTCCCGCACCGCAAAGCCCTCCTCGGCTCTTTGCGACTTTGTCCCCCTGCCTCCTTGGCCCAAGCACTGTTCTGTCACTGCCGATCCCAACCCGGAAGATGATCCGTATCACCGCGGACTGCGTCTTCCTCCAAAGGTCAACCCGGCGTCTACAAGTAATCAACCACTTCCCGACCCATGTACCGGGAGAGGTTTTTCTCAATGTCAAGAGAAAGGTATTGCTATAATAAACTCGCCGAGTTTAGGTGCATCTTGTGTGCCTTATACCGCTTCTTCTGCTCTGTTCCTCGGGTTATTTCCTCCAATGTTTCAATCCATGCCTCGCGCTGTGCGGGGTACTCCCGCCACAGGCGTCAGTCTGCCGCCATGTTCCTCCCCATAGCACCATTGTTGATGAAAGATATGATTCTACCAGCGAGGCTCTAAACGGAGGCTGGGTAACTTTTGCCCCCCTGGTACTGTTGTTGCAAAAGTGACTCTAGCCCGTGAATTTTTCTTTTCCTTCTGACACATATAAGTTGCCCGTAAAATTTTCTAAATGTATCACTTTGGTCATCCTGTCCCTGATGAGGGACAGCCCTTTTGGCTCCGCGTCCCACTTCAGATGGGCCTGTTTGGTCCTCTTGGTCCACTAAGAGTAAAATAGTGTTTTTGAAATAATTTTGCTTTCCCTGCTAGTCGTATTTGGGGTGCTGATCTTCCTAGAAGAGAAATATCCTGTGCATTCTTGGATAAGTACTACGCCAATCCCTCCTGAACATATTTCTGGTACGTTAGCGCCTCACAAAGAAGAACACCGGAAGTTCTATAAAGAAACTGTTTTTAATCAGACGTTGCACCAAACGTATGCTGTTTATAATGCAACAAAATGTTGGGTGTGTGGGTTGTTACCTTCTGTCATGTATCAAAGTGAGAATTTGCTGCCTATGCCCTTATCCTATGTGAATAGTTGTGAGGGATGGTTTACCTTACGTAGTATGATCTCCTCATTATCTCTAGTTGTCTCCTAGGAACGAAGAGGCACCAGTTCCCGTTCTTTGACAATGAATGTGTATCTTTAGCATATGTCCCCATCTGGTGTTTCCCCCGGAGATGGGCAGTTTGATTGAGTATTCTTGAGTTCTTGCCTCAGGGCGGCAGATCGAGGTAGAAAGGCAAACAGAACAGAGATGGATAGATACAGGTTTTCTCAGTTCAATATATCAGAATATTACCAATCCTTCCAAGCTCGCAATGTCACTGAAGATAAGCCCATACCCCTGGTGGTGGTAGACGTACTGGCTCCTTTTTGTGTTCATGGTGCGGGAGACATAGAGGTGGGGGACAGTAGATGCAACACCACTTCCATATTGAGGATACCTAAAAGTCTGCCCTTGATCCCGCCACCTAATGTTTATTTTGTTTGTTTATTTTGTTTGTGGTGCTCGTGGTTATTTGTGGCTCCCTGATGGCTCCCTGATGGATAGTACCTCCTTCCCTCAGTCTATATAGCCCCTCCCAACTACCACAAAACTCAAAGCCTACAGTGTAGGAATGTCCTAGCCCCCTGATTTAAGAGAATAGCCAATATAGACGATCTCGATCAGACAGATATTTACAGCAATTTACTGACATATAGAAGCGGATTCTGCCATTTTGGGTTCCCATGTTTAATAGCCGTAATATTTGTCGCCTTGCAAGAGTAGTTGAGGGAGTTATTAATACTACTGCAGGTATACTGACCAATATTACTATTACAGTCAAGCTTCAGGCTACGAGGCTTGTTGCTCTTCAAAATCGGATGGTTTTAGACATCATTCTGGCTGATAGGGGTGGAGCCTGTCACGCCATCGGCAGTAGCTGCTACGTGTACATTCCTGATAGTGCCCCTACTGTATACTCTGCAATACAGACATTACCAGGCTTGCTTCGGAAGGTCATGGTTCATGGTCCCTCACTGGGTGGCTCTGGTGTCTATTGATATCATGGAGTTGGAAGATAATACTTGTCCTAATAGCTATCGCAGGTGTCATCATTACCTATTGCTTATTTATTAATTGCCTCACAGCATGTTGCACCTATTGTGTAAGCAAGCTCACCCCTTCTCCTAAGTTCTCAGGACGTGATAATAAAGTCTCTACTATGATGATGCAGGATATCAAGGATATGATGCCCATAGATGAAGGCATTTATTAGTATTAGTTGGATTTTCATACTGTGTGTTGCTTGCTTCTCCATTGTTACATGATTTTCACAAGCGTACTTACGCATTTGCCCCCCCTTAGAATTGTAAAGACCCTACCGGATAGCAAATAAAGCATTTAGCCATGCATGCTTAAAGGAGGGTCTGTGAGGTTTCAAATTCCCATCCCTGCAACGCACTCGTTCCATGGTATATTAGGTTAGCAGTGTGTGGTTAAATAGATGTCATGTTTATTCATGTTATGCAACCCACTGAGTTATCCCCATAACGTGCAGGCTTCAGTTAGCGAGTGTGACTTCATTTTGCATATCGTAATCCCTATTAGGCTGCTTAGACTGTGCCTGAGTTAGGCCTCAATACTCGTACTGCTTGCCTAAGGAGAACACTGAATTTTATTATTTTCTCTTCTTTCAAGGCTTTTTCTCGACTTACTAATGAATAGGCCATTCTGCCCTCGCATACCTATTCGAATGAGTAGTTTCTGCTCCCACATTAGGAGATGCTGAGACCCAGCACCGTAGCCTTGAATGCCTGATAACATGTACCCATTTGGCAGGTGTTAGCTCATCCTACTCTGCCTCTTTGTGTTCATGTTTGGCCCAGGCCTGTAGTTTTCCATTGTGGGCGTGGTTGGAGGCTTCATGGGAGGAATGATTACTCACTGTGTACCGTTGGGGGTCAGTTCCTCTGCAGACATCTTAGGTTGCAGGTCATGATGGACTCCTCTGCAGAGTATTGCTAATAAACATGTAAGTTTGTATTCTCTACTGTCTGACCAACTCTTTATTCTTGGGAGGGCATAGCAGGTGGTTGTAAGAAACCTGTCTTGCCCCTAAGGGCCACTTCCTTCACACTGCAGCTCTTGTCTCCATTTCACAATGTTCCTGGATGTTGAGCGCTACACTCTCAACACTATCCCCTTTTCTGGCCTCACAATACTACAGAGTGGCATTTGTAGCTTGTAGTACATTTGTGGGATACTCCTGAGTTGCAGAACTATCCTCTTGGAGTGTTTTTCTTGATGAGCAACGGTTGGACGTGACCAAGTCAGCTGCCTTCTTGGCATGGTCTCCTGCCTTCCCCTTAGCGAGCATCCATTTCTTTTCCGTCTGCTCAAATTTTTCCCACCTCTTTAATACTTAATCTGCAAATGACTGGGAATATTAAAGCTGAACTGCTAACTCGCTTTTCTCCACTGCACATTGATTGAATGAAAAACAATCCCACTACACGCAAGTGTACAGGTGTGGCAAGCCTGGGCATTTGGCAAATGATAGGGATTGCCCTGCACTAAAAGTAGTATGTTCAAAATGTAAGCAGAAGGGACATCCTGCAATTGTTTGTAAGGCAAGATCATCTTCTATTAATTTGAAGTGTTTTGAAGCAGAGGATATTTAGGAAGATTTTGTTTGCGGGAAAAATGTGGTTCAGGTTGACAGTGCCGAGGTTAAGGGTAAAACATGTCCAGTTGATACCATCTTAGTAGAAGGTGAGTTCACATAGGTGCTTTTTGATTCAGATGCTAAAATTATGATAATTTCCAAGCTATTTTTTCAAAGTAAGCTTGCACACAAGACTTTCTTACACAAACCTGATATAAATCCTTTAACTTATGGTGAGAACCAATACCTCTGCAAGAATATTTTGTAGGTTTAATTAAGTACAAACAGCGTTATGCCTCTGGGAAAATATACTTCTCTGAAAAAGGAGACAGTATAATAATTTGGTTTCACCATGTCGACTTGGGTGTTATGCTTGACTCAAGTAGTGTTACTTCCATCCAGTTGAAGGAGAAGGTGAACACGATTCAAGGGAGCTCACTTCTCAGTAGTGGTGTTGAATGTCAAATCAAAGAGATTTCCCAAAGTTTTCAGGGAAGGGCTTGGGTATTTTAATGGTTTTCAGCAACCATCATGCTCAACCTTCATGCTATAAAGTAAGAAGTGTACCTTTGGCTGTTAGGGATGAAATGTCAAAGGAAATAATAAAACTTAAAAGGATGGGGGTATAATTGAAGAGGTGAAAGGTACTGAGTGGTTGGCCCCAGTAGTCGCTGCTCCCAAGTCCAATGGAAGTATTCATCTTTGTGTAACCTTGAGGCAGCTTAATAAGAGTATTATCCTCTTCCAAATATTTCAGAGTTATTGCTGTTGTTGGGTGGGGCTAGGGTGTTCAGCACCATTGACCTGACTTCGGCTTACCACCAGATAGAATTGAAGGAGTCTTCAAGAGACCTCACAGCCTTCGTTACACCTTTTGGCACATGCAGGTTTGTGAGGATGCCGTTTGGCTTAGTATCAGCGGCATCTGTTTTTCATCGTGCCATGTAGAAGATTCTTAAGTGTTGTTAAGGTGTCTTTGTATACCAAGGTGACATCCTTGTCTTTGGTAAGGATGAAGAGGAACATGGGTGTCGTCTTGGTATGGTACTATAAAGGCTTGACAAAGCAAATTTAACTATTAAAGCTGAGAAGTGTCAATTTGCCACCACCACCAACAACTATCTGGGTCTCACCATCTCTGGTGATGGTGTCATGCCTAAGTATGATTTGATAGATACCAACTCTCACATGTGTGCCCCTACTCCCAGACAACAGCTGATGTAATCTTTTGGCATGATTGAGTACTACAAGGTTGTTGAGAACTTTACGGAGCTACGTGTCATTAGCAGAATGCTACTAAAGTTTATCTGGACTAATGCTTGTGGGAAAGAGTTCATAATTCTAAATGAGAAGCTTAATTATGTTCCATGGCTTAAGAGTTTCGATCCCTCAAACGGGTCCATCATCACTACGGATGCGAGTCTTAAAGGTCTGGGGACAATGCTTCAACAACAGTGTGATGAGGGCGTGAAAACCATTATATTTATGTCCCGAGGATTGAAGTATGCTGAGTCTCACTATTCAGTTATTGAGCGGGAAGCCCTAGCTGTGTTCTGAGCTATTAGAAAACATAAGAAATTCTTGTGGGGAACAAAATTACTTGTGAAAACGGACCACAAACCTCTTTGTGAAATTTTCACAAAAAAGGTATAGATTTGATTTCAGTCAGGATAACCAAATGAGTAATCACCTTCTAAGAATATAATTTTGAAATACGGTACATACCAGGTAAAGAAAATGGAGTTGCTGACACGTTGTCTAGATTGGTGGGAAAGGTGGACAAGAGTGAGGCAAGTGAGGAATTTGATGATGATGCTCATGTATGCTTTGTGGATGAGGAGATTGTATATGAGGATCTGGTACTCTCTGCGGTTTTGGTACTTGTCAATAAGGGGTGGCATTCTAAGAGACAAGCTACTGAGGAAGCTACAAAATCTTGGGGTGTGAAAGGTGAGTTGTTGTAGTGTGGTGACCTTTTGCTTCGTGGCACGAGATTGGTACAACCACTAAAACACTATGCTAAATTGATTGAATAGGCTCTCATTTCTCATCTAGGAATGTCCAAGACAAAGGAGAGGCTTTGCTCCTCATATTGGTAGCCTGGTATAGATTTACAAGTGGAAAGGCTGGTGAGAGATTGTTTGGCGTGTGTGATGTGTGAAGAGTCAAAGATAGTGAGGGTACAATCTATTGTTGTCAGAGAATTACCTGTTGGACCATGGAAGGAAATAGCCTTAGACATACTTGGTCCCATTCATTGGAAAAGACAGCAGCTGTTTGTTATAGTGGTTATAGACATGTTTTCAAGGTGGCGAGAAGTATGCTTCAAGAGTGAAATTGAAACTAAGAATGTGATTGGGGTTTTAGAGAACCTCATGACAAGGGAAGGTTACCCCAACACCATTTTAACTGATAATTGTGTCCAATTGGTTTCTCACGAAATGGAAGCGTTCTTAAGGAAGCGTGGAATTAAACATAAGAAGTGTTCTCTTTATCATCCTGAAATCAACGGCAAGCTGGAGAGGTTTAACCAATTTTTAAAAGAGGTTATTGCATTAGCCAAAGGTAGTGGTCTTAATTGGAAGAATGAAGTCATGAAGAAGGTTGAGATTTACAGATTGACTCCTCACAGTAAAACTGGGAAATCCCCTTTTGCTTTGTTTAGGGGTAGATCTCCTTGTACTCTAGTGAAGCCATCCTGGGTGAGAGAATTGGAAGGGACAGAAACCAAGGATGTAAGCACTGACCTTTGGCGTGAGAGAGAAGTTGGGAAAATCTTAGCTAGAAAATCTCATTTTGAATCTAGAAAGGCTACAAAGAACACTGTAGTTACTGTTGGCAACATGGTGGTTAGCAAACATCCAGGATTTCTAAATTTTTTAAACCCATTCGGGTAATTGAAGTGTTTAACAATGCAATTAAAGTGCAAGATCAGAGCATTTGGAACTTGGGGGGAATTGTTCCTTACAATGGACCAGTGTGTCCCTCGGGTTTTCCTTAGGCCTGGGCGGTAAATTCCGTTCCGCTGGCGGAATCTTGGTAAGTTCGCGTTCCGCGGAGAACGCAAAACTGTCCAAATTTCTGCGTTTCGCGACTTTGCGAAATTTTTTGCTTGTTCGCGTTCTCAAAATGCGTGTTTGCAGAATATTTCCCCCCACGCACGCAAACAGCAATTGCGAACAGGAAAAAAGCATCGCGAACAAGCAATTCCGCGTGTTCGTTGAATTTCTGCGTGTTCGTGGAGATTTTTTACCGTTTTGCGGAGATTTGCATAACGCAATTACTCAAATTCCGCCCACCCCTAGTTTTCCAACGAGGGGTAATGACAACAATAGTTCAGATGTAATTCCAAGATTGTCTTCAAGGGTCAGCAAGAAGCCATCTTATTTAACAGACTTTGTACAGTAGATTGTAAGTACAAAGTCTAGCCCTTTAGTCACCTTTATTCTGTGATCCATTTTTTTGCAAAGTTTTTACTGTTGTACTGTTTTTTTTTGTGCTCCGTTTTTTATGAAAGAGGGGAGGTGTGTGGCATCTGTAACTTGCATTGCTGTGGTGCCATGAATACCAGGGAATGTATTCTCTTGCTTGGTAGGCTGGTTACAGGGGGGTTGGAATGTAGGCTTTTGAATTGTGGTTGAGGCTGTTGGTGGACCTAGCTGTGAAACTTAGATTCAATTCTTACTAGTCTACTTGCCTTTCTACTCTGGACTATGGACTTCCAACAGGCTTCTGGTAAAATTGCACTGGTCTAGTAGTCTTTCTTACAAGGACATGCATGTGCATGGAGGGATGTCTTTCCCAAATCGCAAAACTACCTCTATAACCTGCACCTTTGTTACACCATAAAACATTGTAGTAATTTATGGAGTGTGAGGTACATTTAAGAACTTGTTATGAGCGGGCGAGCTCCTCTTTTGCAGAGCAAGCTCACTTGTAAAAAGTAAATACATTCCAGTTGCTATGCTTCCTTTTGAGTTACTGCTGTATGGGGCACACTCCTGTCCTGCATCAGTTGCCCAGTCTTCAATGAGCATCTGATGCATGTGGGACCCTTATTTATTTCCTTGTACTTCCTGAAATAAATGCTGTACTTATCTCTACTTGGCTCCTGAAGTCTCTATGTAACATTTGGTGACGATTTATTAAGAAATTTGAGACATTTGAGAAATTGAAGCTTACAGAGTACTCCAGATAACCCACGCAATCATCGGTATTATTTCAATCATCAAAGCTGATACCCAGTGAGTACTTCTCCTGAACTCCCTAGAGCCGAGACAGCCCAAGGCTACTTTTAGATTATTTCAGGCGCAGATCTGCCCACTTCCTCATTTTGGCTCCGTGGGTGAGCCAGCATGCTCATGTAAGTCCTTGATAAAATTTCTTCAGTTTACACTCCTTGTCTACAAGTAAATAGTGAGCTGCCCCATGTGCATGTGCCTTTATAAAGCTAGCTTTGCATTTCTGATCTATTTCTGCTTTAATTATCAACATTGCGTCAATACTCAAATTTTTCAATGCCAGTTTTATATTGCTTTGGATACATCAACATTACAGCAACATTTCTTTAATACTTGAGAACTTTTGTTTGAATTGGCTCAAGTGTACTTAGAAACAGGTATTGACTTCTCAGGACGGTATCATTACCTATATCCACTCTTCATTGGCTGGTGAAATCTAACAATTGTTTTTACTGGCTTCTAACAATTTAGCTCAGATCTCACCATTTTTTGAACTTCTTGGCAAGTCTTTGATTATGTGGAATGCCTGGTTAAGATCTTTTGAGAACTATTTAATCACAGTTGGAGCAGATGGCGTTGAACCTAGAAGAAAGGCTGCTATTTTGTTTAGTCATTTGGTAATGAAGTGCAGCAAGTTTTTGATAATTTGTCTCCAGCTGCTGCCACATCTGTACAATCCAGAGATTCTACTGAGTACTCAGGAGCAATTATGAGACTTAGGGCCTGAATTAGATCTCAGAGGACCGGTTACTCCATCTCAACGCTGCCGGTTATCCGGTCCACTGAACTATATATTCCTTAGGATATAATAGGATTTATATTTTGGTGGACGGGATATCCGTCACCATTTTGGCAGAGTAACCCATCCTCCAAAATCGAAATCAGGCTCTTGTAGTCACATTCTCAGAACAACCCGGCTTTCTATTGGAGAGGATTAAGAAACAAACAACTGATGCAACTTTTGAAGAATTCATATCAGCATTAGCTGCTACATGCAATTTTGAAGCTTTCATTGACATACATTAGAGATCAGTTGGTGTATAGCTGTTTTTAAAAAAAGACACATGAATGGCTTCTCAGTTGCAGAGACCCTCTATTGTTAGAGGTTGTTGATCCGGCCAAAAGCAATGAACAGTAAGTAATCTAGAGTCACATGATGGCTCAGGCGACTCTCAGACATCTTCTTCAATTCTTAATGCAGTGGGCTATTCTGAACAGGTTGATGCTGTACAAATTAAGGGCAAGGGGCCCAATTCACAAAAGCAATCTGAGACAAAATTCTAACTTTACGACTTTTGGTATTCACAAAAGGCATTTAGGAGTAGTAAAGTTAGGATTCCTAACTTTACTACTCCTACACTGAGACAAAATCCAAACTTTACAACTTTTGGTATTCACAAAAGGCATTTAGGAGTAGTAAAGTCTCAGATTACTTTTGTGAATCGGGCCCAAGGTCATTAAGAATATTCAACATAATACTAACAATTTTTGTCTCAGGTGTGGAACTAAATACCATTTAAGCAATTAATTGCAGGTAAACAATGCAGTAAGTGCAAGGAATTATGTCACTTTCACAGTTTTTGTAGATCTGGTAAACAAGCAGTTAAAGTACACAGTGTTGACTTAAATGAAGGGGACTGTCCTTTAGAAGAGCTATCAAATATGGTCCTGAATCTGGAGATTGACTTCTTGTCTACTAACAAAATAAAGGAACCTTTAGGTCAGGTAACGCTAGGTTAAGCCTATGATGATCAGGATAGCAGTATGGTTGAGTTGTTCATAGACACTGTGTCTTGTCTTGGCAGGTCAATGTTAACTAAAATCTATGTTGCAGCTATGGGTAGAAATATAGTTGGCTGGTAGGACCTTGCAAAACTTGGTCATATGCTAATGCTTGGTGCTGATCCACCAGTCCTGGTAGCAAATGTATCTTAACTCACTGCTGATAATTTAAATACCACTGAAGAAATTGTTAAAAGATTTCCTGTAATCTTTACCGGTAAGATTGGGCTTATTTAGAAATATGTGCACACAGTTTTAAGTTGAAGAGCCATGCTTTACTTGTTACACACAAAGCCAGACCTGTCCCCTTAAGTCTTAGAGCTAAATTGAAAAATCTATTAGAGAAGTTAGATGGAGATGGTGTCATATAGTTATGCTTTGCCTATATACTGTGTTATGTTAGCATGAGCTTGTTAGTAGTTTAAACGCCATTTTACCTTTCTGCTGCTTCAGCACACGACACATAACTGTTATTGTAGCTTTGATACTGCTAAGATACTGCGTTTGAGAATACTGCATTAGTAAATAAATATTTCAAATATGCACGCGTCCTCATTTACTCCTTGTTCTGGATTGAAATGATTGTATAACGAAACAGTGTTCATGTGTTCCACGTTACCTGAGGTATTCTAAGTCCATATTCTGGTTTGTCTTAGCATTGGGAGTTTGTAATGACCAATGAGACACTGTAGCTAGTCTGGTAGGGGATTTTGGGTACTAAGGTGAGTTTTGGTACACCCTAATTCACTGAGGTTCCAAGTCTCTATGCACAGTTCTGTAGGAGAACGGAATCCCTGCGACATGGCGCCCCACGTTTTGGTGGTCTTATTACATGACACTTGAGTAGTACATCATTCAGTCCTTAACACCTTCACTATTGTTTCCGGATAACGGTAGTGTCGGACAAACCTACCTATTTTTTTCATAGGTCTTTTCAAGCTTGAATCTTTCTAAACGGTTTCCTTCAATTACTAACGAGTTGTGATACAGAGTTTACTTTGTACCTCTATATTTCTGTGTCGTTATGGCCGCGGTGAACATTCCGCAACATAGTCGTATTGCGGTGCGCAATCATTTGCAGCATTTTTATGTTCCCTTGGATGGCATGGCCGTGATTATGGTGGTGAGTGCAGAGCTGGCTTACCCTTACGAAATATTTTACTCGTGGGTGACCTTCCCAGCTGCGAACGCAAATACTACTGTGTTCGACACATACACTGCCACAGCTGTGCCAGTGGAATATACTCTGTATAGGGCACAGGAAGTTCCTATTGATGCTTGGCAGCACCGCGTTTGGTTTGATGGCGCCCTCCCCCACTCTTTAACAGCTCCGAGGTTGGGTCCTTTATCCATTCCAGGCGCGAATTGGCCTGTTTTGGCTGGATTTACACCTCATCCTCAGCACGGGGCATGTACCGTGGTTGAGTTACGATGACTATATGTAGTCGCAATTAGTGTGATTAGGTCGTTAGTGCAATACATAACCCGTAATCTCCCTGGTGGAGCCCCGGGAGGTGCGGCGCTCCCAGCTGGACAGGGCGGTATGAAGCTCAGTCCTGTGATGGTCAATGCTGTGATGGGCAAGCGCCCCCAGGATAGAGATGATTTTCCTTTCTGGCTTGCCGAGACGTTTGACCAGCTGGAAGCAGTATTTCCTAACACGACTCCTGGTGAGAAACACAGGATTCTGACAATTAGCATGCCAAAAGGGGGGCGCTAGGTGGCTCCAAACCAAGATGGCCGCACTGGAGGGAGTCTCCCGCCCGACCTGGCACTTATCTAAATCCTGCAACATCCTGATCGACAAAATTGGACCGAAACCCTCCCCACCGGCTCCATCGCGGTATCCTGCGCGCAGCGGTGTGAAGATCGCGCATTTTGCTCATTAGATTGCCTTGGGAGGCGCCGTTGCTTCCAGAGCGGGAGGAGGTGCCGGAGCGAGAGATGCTGCTAATCGGGCCTGCAGACTAGGAAAGACCGGGGATTTGCGGCCTCTCAGAAATCGCCGACGGACATTGGCTCGGGGGCTGGGCCCTCGCCCCCCTCTCCTCCCCCCCGGCGACCGGTCTGGGGAGATACTGCGGCGAAGCCCCTGGCGCGGGGCTTTGACGGCGAGCACTACCAGCGGCCGGATATCAATTCAGCCGAAAGCGGCGCTGTACATCGCTTGCACCCGGGAAGATTTTGGCGGCGCTGCGGAGCATGTAGGAGGTGAAGGGGTAAGAGAGGCCACACTCCGTGTTGCCGTTTTTCCATTGGACTGGCTGGGTTGGGGAGATCCGTGACTGCACCCTGCTAGCCTACCGCATCACGCACATCAGGGCTGCGGGGCCTACACCGGCTTGGTCGGCCTCGCTGGCCAGTGACACAGAAGGGACTTGCCTGCTAACCTACTCGCTGGGGGCTGTGGCGCTGGGGAGGTGAGACCCGCGATCCTACGCTGCCCCGCGTCACCATACACGCGCTCTAGCGCTGAGACTGTCTGTGGCCTTACAACTGCGACCAGCGCGCCTCGGGCCTGGTGCTACTCTGCAGGGCCACGGAGGTGCATGAATTTCTGGCCTAACCGGAGATGGCGCGTGAGGCCGACTCCTGGGAGCAGTCATTGAGTCCCTAAGAAGAAGGGAGCTTATATACAACGCTGCACAGGCTCTTTGACCGGGTAGCGACGGACCCTTTCTCCGAAGAGATCCAACAGACACAGATCACGCACTCCTCGCATGGTGGAGGATTCTGTCGCGCCAACTATCCCTGAGTTTGGCTATTCCCACTGGAGGACAAGAATAGATGGAAGTGGGACTCCACAGCGCGACCGGCACCCCTACACCCAGCCCCGGCGACAGGGTGCAACAGAGGACCACTTCCTGCACAGCGTGACTGCTCGCGCACACCATAATCAAATCTCCTCTAGCTGAGATACTGGCGGCCTCTTCACTGGCGGCGGCCCGGACCCCGAGGCGCGACATGGGTCGCAGCGATGCCAGGCAGTCCAAAATACCATTTGAGACCAAAAAACCTGCCAAAGGGACTCCAGATGCGGAGGAGAACCCAGCCGCACAGACCCCCCAGGACGACGATTGGAAAACGCTCCTGCTTGGCATGAAGCAAAGCCTATCGACCATCGATGCCAAGATTGACACCATTAACACGCGCATGGATAGTGTTGTGACGAGACTGGAACAGCATGACACCCGCATCAAAGAAACCGAGGACAGGATCTCTGTGCTGGAGGACGGGGCATCAAAGACCACCAGACAGGTCACACAAATGGATAAACTGCTCAAAGTAATTGCGGACAAAAATGAAGATTTAGAAGCGAGGTCCAGGCGCAACAACATCCGCGTCCTGGGCCTTGCGGAGACCACGAACACTGGGAAAATGGAGATCTTCATGGAAAAACTGGTGGTGGAATTGTTCGGGATGGAATCTTTCTCCCCACATCTAATAGTGGAAAGAGCACATAGATCTCTTGCTGCACCTCCTCCTCCTGGGCTGCCCCCGCGTCCCATCATCGCCCGCTTCCTGAACTACAGGGACAGGGATGCAGTTCTTCGTCGCGCAAGGGAGCTGGGCACAGTGACATATGGCAACACGACACTTTCCTTCTTTCCTGATTTTACCCCCTCAGTTCAGGACGCAAGACGCAAATTCGCCGCTGTAAAGAAGAAACTACAAACCCACGAAATCCCATATGCCATGCTTTACCCTGCGAAGTTAAAGGTCACTCATCGTGGCACACAACACTTCTTTCACAACCCACAACAGGTGGAAGATTTTCTAAAGCAGCAAAGGAAGGAACGGCTCCGAGATGAGAGGGAGGAACGACGGTCCAGATCACACTCCCCGTTATCCCAACAAGACTAAAAATGAGTCCTGTATTCATCATGGTACCGCCACCGGTAGCAGCCCTCCTCTGGACTAGATGCAACACTTTCTGGTGAGGTAACTCTCCTGAATTTTTTCTCACCGATCTACAACATTAACAAGTGCCGGATCACCCACCTCCATCCCACGACTGCAGTCTGGGCCTTGTCCTGGATGCTCGTGGGTGCAAGTAGGGAGGTGGAGGGCAGGTCTGGTGCCCCTTAGGTTACGCCTCCAATGGGCGATCCCCACAACACCTCTCCCCCTTCTGGGGTTAGGGTGAATGTAGTTCTTGTATTGCTTTTGGTTCTTTTTGGGCTGAGGGTGGAGGGGAGGGTACTGAGTGCCCGGCAAGTTGGGGATGCCGGTGTGGGTGGATGGGACATTTGCACTGCCTCTGCGTTCATTAGTAGGCTTGATACAATGGTAGGGGGTGGGCATTTAGGGGTTGCGGGGTGGGTGTTGATCCGGTTAGTTGGGGATGCCGGGGGGGGGGTGGGAGGGGGAGGTTGGCTAGTTACTTACAAAGTTCTCGACTTGTTGGCGGTATGTCCCGGGGGGAGGGGGTCCCATGGAGAAGGGCTGGGAGATGTCCTAATCTGTAATTATGCTGTTGCTTGTCTGATGTTAATTGCTACACCTACATGTCAAGTTTATTTGCCATTGCGGGGATGGGTGACGTAACGAACTCACCGCCAGTGCTCCAAGTCCAGGTGTTGTCATGGAATGTGCGAGGACTTAATAACCCTAGAAAGAAGCGACAAGTAGTGGGATACCTGGACAGGCATGGAGTGTCCATAGCTCTTCTACAGGAGACTCATCTGGGGCTGACTGGGTCCCCTCTTTTCGCATCCAAATGGGCCTCGTGCAGGGTCTTTTCATCTTACTCCAGCTATGCTAGAGGGGTCACGGTCCTCGTGCGCAGAGGGGTGGGTTTTACCCCAGCAGGCACGGACATCGATAGTGGGGGGAGATATTGCATGGTCTGGGGGAAATTGTACTCTCACACAGTGCTTATTGCATGCTACTACGGACCTAACACAGATGACCCATCTACACTTCTCACGCTGTGGGGCAAAATTCAGACGCTGGGCATAGCTCATGTAATACTTGGGGGGGACTTCAATACAGCTGTACAACCTGTTCTTGACAGATCGCACCCACAATCGACACATTATACGAACACCCAGCGCTACCTACTCGGCATTATGGAGGACCACCATTTGACTGATGCCTGGAGACACTCACACCCCTCCTTGCGTCAAGGTACTCACTACTCGGCAGTTCATTCCACCTGGGCTCGCATAGACTACATATTCCTTACTGCAGGCCTTACACCCTGGGTAGTTAACACTATGCACCTTGCTCGAACTTTTTCGGCCCACTCGCCTGTCCTCCTCTCTCTGCGCGTCCCCCATGAAGTCTCCCCTTATTTAAGTTGGCGCCTCAATCCTGCACATCTTGCAGATTCTGCCTTCAAGTCGGAACTGGAGCAGGACATACAAGACTTCTTTGATCGCAATATTAACTCAGTTGACAGCCTTACTACCGTATGGGAGGCCTTCAAAGTCACCGTTAGAGGCTGGTGTATCTCCAAAGGAGGAGGAGTACTCAAATCCCTTCGTGGGGAGCTGCGTAAGTTAGAATCCGAAATATGCATGCTTGAGAGAGACATTGCGCGTGGCATAAGGGAATACGAGGCGCGTGCGCGGTGCACAGACATAATATCGACTCCAAAATATCGTCTGGACAGAATATCGAGTTTTAAATATCGTTTGGAGAAAATATCGACTAGACAGAATATCGACAGCCAAAATATCGTTTTTAAGGTAAGTGAAGTAATATCGACTGTAAATAATATAGACAGTGAAAATATCCAAGTATATAATCTAGATAGTAAAAAATATAGTTTTTTAAATAATATTTAATTATTTATAGTGTGTTTATGTTATAATATGTGTGAAAAGTGTCAATTTATTTTATTATTTTTTTTAATTAATTATTTTTTTAATTATTGTGTAATTTAATTCTGTAGCGGGTTGTGGGTTTATAGGGGAATAGGGTGGGAAGTAATTTAATTATAATTAATTAAATATGTAAATTTATTAATTGGTAGTAATAATTAATTAATTGGTAATTAAATAATATATGTTAATTATTTAAAATTTAATTGGTAATTAATTTTATTTAATTGATTAATTGCTAATTATGTCAATTAAAATAATTTATTTTCTCTAGCGGGTTGTGGGTTTATAGGGGAATAGGGTGGGAAGTAATTTAATTATAATTAATTAAATATGTAAATTTATTAATTGGTAGTAATAATTAATTAATTGGTAATTAAATAATATATGTTAATTATTTAAAATTTAATTGGTAATTAATTTTATTTAATTGATTAATTGCTAATTATGTCAATTAAAATAATGTATTTTCTCTAGCGGGTTGTGGGTTTATAGGGGAATAGGGTGGGAAGTAATTTAATTATAATTAATTAAATATGTTAATTTAATAATTGGTAGTAATATTTAATTAATTGTTAATTAAAAAATGTTTGTTAATTAATTAAAATGTAATTGGTAATTAATTTTATTTAATTGATTAATTGCTAATTATGTTAAATGAAAGGGGTATTTTTAGGGTTCAGGGTCAGTTTTTAGTTTTTGGGTAAAGGGGTATTTTTAGGGTTCAGGGTCAGTTTTCAGTTTTTGGGTAAAGGGGTATTTTTAGGGTTCAGGGTCAGTTTTCAGTTTTTGGGTAAAGGGGTATTTTTAGGGTTCAGGGTCAGTTTTTAGTTTTTGGGTAAAGGGGTATTTTTAGGGTTCAGGGTCAGTTTTCAGTTTTTGGGTAAAGGGGTATTTTTAGGGTTCAGGGTCAGTTTTCAGTTTTTGGGTAAAGGGGTATTTTTGGGTTCAGGGTCAGTTTTTAGTTTTTGGGTAAAGGGGTATTTTTAGGGTTCAGGGTCAGTTTTCAGTTTTTGGGTAAAGGGGTATTTTTAGGGTTCAGGGTCAGTTTTCAGTTTTTGGGTAAAGGGGTATTTTTAGGGTTCAGGGTCAGTTTTCAGTTTTTGGGTCAAGGGGTATTTTTAGGGTTCAGGGTCAGTTTTCAGTTTTTGGGTAAAGGGGTATTTTTAGGGTTCAGGGTCAGTTTTCAGTTTTTGGGTAAAGGGGTATTTTTAGGGTTCAGGGTCAGTTTTCAGTTTTTGGGTAAAGGGGTATTTTTAGGGTTCAGGGTCAGTTTTCAGTTTTTGGGTAAAGGGTTATTTTTAGGGTTCAGGGTCAGTTTTTAGTTTTTGGGTAAAGGGGTATTTTTAGGGTTCAGGGTCAGTTTTGGGTTTTTGGGGTACATATACAATATTGCCTATTATTTAATTAAATGTTGTTACTATATATATATGTTTTAAGAAATATGATTAAAAATATATTTTTTTTTTTTTACTTTAATTAAATATTTAATTATTAAAAGTTATTTTAAGTATTGTTAATTATATTTTAGTAATTAATTTTTTATATTAATGTAATTAAACATTGTTTTTAGTAAAGTCGATATTTTTTACAACGATATTTTTGTAAACGATATTTTGTAGTCGATATTTTTGTACTTACCTGTTTGTACATACAAACTCGATATTTTTGTAGTAGATATTTTCACCTCGATATTTTGGGTACTCGATATTGTGGTAGTCGATATTCTTTCAGTGATCCGCGTGCGCAGCTCAGGGAGAAGATCAATGAGTATTCTGAAGCGGCAGAAGGGGAAGGTCGATTCCTAGGGAAGCCCTACAGGGCGCGCGTATATGGTGAGGGAGACAGGCCGGGTAGAGCTCTGGCCTCGGCTGTACGGCCCCCTAGACATAGCAATTACGTTACCTCTCTGTGTGATGACCAACAGGTGCCACAGAGAGACCTACCTGGACAGCTCCGTGTACTCACGAACCACTACAGGACGCTGTACACCTCACAGAGGCTGATGCCTCTGGACCTTACTGCATACCTTGATGACACGGCAATTGCATGGTTGGGCCCGACGCAACAGAAGTTCTTACACCTCGAACTTGAGCTGGATGAAATAAAGGACGCCATTATGTCCATGAAATCTGGCAAATCTCCAGGGTCGGATGGTCTGCCGATAGATTTCTATAAAACCTACATTCATCTGCTCGCCCCCATCCTGAAGCAGGTGTATTACTCGGCTCTCGAGGAAGGAATATTGCCTACTAGTATGAGAGAGGCACTGATAGCGTCACTGCTTAAGCCAGGTAAGCCTCCGGAGCTTTGTGACTCCTACCGACCCCTGTCACTATTAAATACTGACGTTAAAATACTGGCAAAAGTTCTAGCGACGCGCCTGAATCTTTTGATGGAGAGGCTGGTCCTCCCAGATCAGGCGGGGTTTGTCCCGAATCGTGTGACTTCGCACAACCTTCGTACCTTACAGGCGGTCATGCAAGATATCGATCCCAAATGTGAAGCAGCTGCGGTATTCCTCGATGCTACCAAAGCATTTGACTCCCTGGAATGGGACTACCTTTTGCCGTTACTGGAACGGATGGGAACTCCATTCAGCTTCTTAGATTGGATCAAACTTCTGTACACCAAACCACGCGCCTCGGTACTCCTAAATGGGTCCCGCTCGGCACCCTTCGAGATACATAGGGGGACCCGACAGGGTTGCCCATTATCCCCAGTATTATTTGCAATAGCTATCGAACCCCTTGCCGCCAAGCTTCGCCAGCATCATAACCATAGGTCCCTGATTTACCCGGAACGTCAGCTGCTTATTTCATTATATGCGGACGATATGACTTTATATGTTCATAAACCACAGGATAATCTCAATCCCCTACTACGCGAGATTACCAAATTTGGAGCGATAGCGGGGGTACAGATGAACTGGTCCAAATCAGCCTTGTTCCCCCTCACTGACAACACTCCCCAGTTCCCCCTTGACTACCCGCTAGTGTGGGAACATGACGAGATAAAGTACTTAGGAGTCAACGTGACCAGGAACCGAGAAGCTCTGATCAGGGCAAACTACGGTACGGTCCTGGACAAATTGTCGGACAGCATAACGAAATGGATTCATCTTCCGTTGTCCATGGCGGGACGCATATCCATGATCAAAATGGTCATCCTCCCTAAGCTGCTGTACCTTTTCACCAATATTCCCTATAGTCCAGGCCCGCACTTCTTCAAGGCACTGGAGTCCCAGCTCTCCCGACTTATATGGGGGGGGGAAACAAGCTCGGCTAAAACTTGCGACGCTCATGCTACCCTACCATCAAGGCGGATTTGATGTACCGAACTTCCGGCTGTACTACGACTGCGCACAGGGCCACTTTGCTTCCTACTGGCTTCACCCCCCGCCCTTCATGGCGCACCTTGCTGTGGAGGATGGGTATATGAGACCAGAAAAACCGTCGGGGTACCTTTACAAGGCAGTCAGTGTAACGGATCGGGATCCTTCCACGGTAGATTGTACCGTATGGGCCTGGCGTAGAATTGTGGAACGTATGGGGGTGACCCTTATGTATTCCCCGCACATGACCCTTGCGAATGACCCTAGAGTGAGTATTGCACGAGAGGAAATAGGCCGTAAACTACTCTCCAAACTAGCCCTTTATACATGGGGAGATTTATACGTGCACGGTCAGTTTCGTACAAAAGATCAACTCTTCGGGGAGCACAAGCCTTCTATTATGGACACATTCCTCTACACGCGGCTCTGACAGAATATCAAATCTGTAACACCAGAGTTCCCGGATGAACCGGAGATCTTTGCGCCCTTACATGTACTGCTTCAACAGGACACCCCGAAACACGTAGTCTCCATGCTCTACAAACACGCGTATGTGTCCACCGCTTCCCCAGAGCTACGAGCCAGACAAGACTGGGATGCGGACCTAGATCCTCCCCTTTCAGACGAACAATGGGAAGACAGCTGCTCCCATACAGTCTCTGTGACAGGAAATGCTCGCCTTAGACTGATCCACTATAAGTTCATACACCGCCTCTATTACACCCCCGCCAAGCTGTGCCGTTTTGGTCTTCGCGATGATGACCGTTGCACCAGATGCAAACAAGCAGGGGCGGACTTTATGCACTTGGCGTGGTCATGCCCAGCTGTTGCGCTATACTGGGCGCAGGTGCATGAGGCCATATCCACAATGATAGGGATGGAAATAGAAGTCTGTCCCAAGATTGCTTTATTGGGGCTCCCCACTGCAGCGAATAACAAATACCGGAAATTCACTGCACTGGGCTTCCTACTTGCGAAACGCCATGTGGCGTGCAGATGGGGCTGGGGCCGCGCCCCCAAATTCAAAATATGGCTGGCAACGATGTCAACCTGGCAAGACCAACTACATAATTATGCCGACTTGCTACCACATGAGTCGCGACCCAAAGATCTATGGGGCCCGCTTTCCGCCTACCTGCTCCGGGCTCAATCTCATGCTGCAGCTGGTACTGAAGACCGGGAGGAGGCTGGGCTAGCTGAGCAACCCTGTGGAATGCACGGCGCCTCCTCTCAATCGCCGTGACACGCCACGGCACGCCTGCCACCCACCCGCTAGAGGAACCCTAGCTGGGAAGTATGGCCTTTAATGCTCCTTCACGCGTGATCCTTGGAGCCACTTTATGACAATATATGGACACCCTCAGACCAATCCCGGACCGAACAAGAGACGGAGATATGAACCACTGACGTCGGAATTTGACCCAGCTATCCTCCTTCCCCCCCCCCTTCCTCCCCTGCCCCCCCCCACACTTTTCCTGGCACATTGCGCATGGCCTGGCACATCATGGTGGAATATCGCCCCCATACCCGGAGACAGGCACAGACTATACACATGGCCCCCACCACGCCCCCCGCCCAGTGGGATGTACATGAATGGCCCTTACACCAAAGGTAGGCAATCATACGCACACTCAGTCCACTGCTTGGGGATACACTACGCCGGACTTGGCAATAGGGGACCCTACCTACCACATCCCCCCGACCGGGGATTCCACATGGGAATTGGACTGACCGCCTCAGTTATGTAATGAGTTGTTGTTAATGTTTGGAGCGCAACAAAAAGAAAATCATGAGACCTCAATGGTGTAAGAATTGATATTGACTGATAACTTGCCTGCTGTATTACGCCTCATCTTGCAGCTTTAAATAACAGACAACGCGGCCGGCCCATATGGGTTGTAGGCGACATGCTGTGTACACTTCTGGCTCCCTGCCCAAGGGTGCGGAGTTTGCTTGATCTATACACTAACGCTGCCGGCCTGATCCATTAGGTTGTAGGCACAAAGCTGTGTTTTACCTCTGTAACATCAATAAAGGTCTTCAAAAAAAAAAAAAGAAAAAAATTAGCATGCCAAAAGACTTGACCCCTGAAATCGGTGACTGTGAGACCTGGGGTAGAACATTTGCGGCGGTCTATGCGAGGTGTTAAGGCACACCGTCTATGACTGTTTTGCCAACTGTCCTTAAGCGTGTTCAGGATGAGCACGGACCTGAGGCTGCTGTTGAATTGGGTATGCGCCTTTGTGGCTCCTTTGATGTAGTTTACGATCTCATACTTGCTAATGTCGAGGAGAATGCGGTGAACTTTCAGGTAGCCAATGCTTTGCAGGCGATACCTGAGGTCGAGAAACCCCGACAGTTGGCATGAATTATTGTGGCGGCTTATAAGACCGTGGGCCGCAATAGTATAGCCTATTTCTACAAAAGAGAAAACACAACCCCAAGGGCAGGAGTCGGAACCTGACGAACAGCCCAAGACCAAAAAACAAAATTGGCCGAAAAACCAAAAACAGGGTAAGCAACAACAACAGAGACAGGAGTCTCGTCCTGAGTCTCCATTGCCTGACCCCACAGAACGTGTTTATGACTTGCGCGATCGCGCGGCGATAAAATCTCCTGATCGATTTCAGGTTTCTGATCAACGCTCTCCTTGTTCTTTTCAGGAGTCATCGGCCTCAACGACCGGTAGTGGAGGAGGCGGCAGGGGTCGGGGTGGCCAGCAAGGACGCGACCAGCCCCGCCCAAAAGACGGTAAAGGCAAGCAGGACGATTCTACACCGAAAAGACCCCAGTTTCAGAAAAATAAAGTCGCCGCTTTAACAGCGAGATATGTCACAGATAGTGAGAACGCAGCTTCGGAATCAGACATGGGCTCTGACCATGCTGGACAGCGCGGCGGAGATTACCATAGTACGTCCACTTCTGAAGGTGACAGCGACTGACCGTTATGTTGTTGTGGAAACAGCTGACACTAGAGTTGGTCCCCCTGACAGACTCTATGAAATAGTCCTGTTCATTGAAGGTGACATACAACGTACCATAAAAGGGGTATTTTGGGAAAATCTTACAACTCCCTATGACATTTTGTTGGCGGAGGCTGACTGGTCCCCACCTTTTGTTCTCACAGCTCCGCGAGGGGAGGAGGTATTCCTCCCCAGTTTCGCGCACACGGTCTCGAAGGAGCATGCGCTGAATTTTGCAAAAGAGTGGGCTAAGGCTCTAGCGCCGGCTCTGTACCGTACCCACTGTGGTTGGGATACATTTTCCCCACACCACGAGATTCCTTTGCGGTCTCAGCCACAGCCTCAACCTCAATATCCCATTAGACGTGAAGCTAAGGCTTCCGTTGTGGAGATCCTTGAACAATTAGAATATCAAGGACTCATTGAAACATGTGTGTCACCCATGAATAACCCTCTTTTTACTGTGACCAAGCCTGACGGTTCATATCGTTTGGTATTGGATTACCGGCATTTAAACTCGCATTGCCGTACCTGTGCAGTACAGAATACTTATGGCTCTGCCTTAGTGGATAGTCTTGTGTTTAAGCGGTTTAAGACCACGCTTGACATTTCCAACACTTTTTATGCCCACCATTTGGATGGTCTGAGTTCCCAATGGACCAGCTTTACTTGCGGCGGTGTGCAAAAACAATTTTGACGTTTACGTATGGGCTATAAAAATAGTCCAGGGGTGTTTGCCGCCCGCATTGTGTCTCTCTTAGAGAGAATTGACCCAGATGTGTGCTCGTACGTGGATGACATTTTTCTCACAGACGATGAACTTTGGGAGCATCTGTGTCGAGTTGACCGCTTAATTTGTAGTTTTGCGAACTTCGGATACAAATTCAACTTTGCAAAATCGCACATTGCAGAGTACACAGTGTTGTTCCTGGGCTATGAGCTCAACAATGAAGGTAGAGGATTGGCTCCTCACTTCTCTCATACATGCTAATGTCAAGGGGGATGTGGTGAACTTTCAGGTAGCCAATGCTTTGCAGGCGATACCCGAGGTCGAGAAACCCCGACAGTTGGCACGAATTATTGTGGCGGCTTATAAGGCTGTGGGCCGCAATAGTAGGGGTCTCAAGCCTTTTTCTACAAAAGAGAAAAAACAACCCCAAGAGCAGAAGTCGGAACCTGATGAACAGCCCAAGACCAAAAAACAAAATTGGCCGAAAAAACAAAAACAGGGTAAGCAACAACAGAGACAGGAGTCTCGTCCTGAGTCTCCATTGCCTGCGCCCACAGAACTTGTTTATGACTTGCGTGATCGCGCGCCGATAAAATCACCTGATCGATTTCAGGTTTCTTATCAACGCTCTCCTCGTTCTTTTCAGGAGTCATCGGCCTCAACAACCGGTGGTGGAGGAGGCGGCAGGGGTCGGGGTGGCCAGCAAGGACGCGACCAGCCCCGCCCAAAAGACGGTAAAGGCAAGCAGGACGATTCTACACCGAAAAGACCCCAGTTTCAGAAAAAGAAAGTCGCCGCTTTAACAGCGAGATATGCCACAGATAGTGAGAACGCAGCTTCGGAATCAGACATGGGCTCTGACCTTGCTGGACAGCGTGGCGTACCTGTGCAGTACAGAATACTCACGGCTCTGCCTTAGTGGATAGTCTTGTGCGTAAGCGGTTTAAGACCACGCTTGACATTTCCAACGGTTTTTATGCCCACCATTTGGATGGTCGGAGTTCCCAATGGACCAGCTTTACTTGCGGCGGTGTGCAAAAACAATTTCGATGTTTACGTAGGGGCTATAAATATATCCGGGGGTGTTTGCCGCCCGCATTGTGTCTCTCTTAGAGAGAATTGACCCAGATGCGTGCCTGTACGTGGATGACATTTATCTCACAGACGACGAACTTTGGGAGCATCTGTGTCGAGTTGACCGCTTAATTTGTAGTTTTACGAACTTCAGATACAAATTCAACATTGCAAAATCGCACATTGCAGAGTACACAGTGTTGTTCGTGGGATATGAGCTCAACAATGAAGGTAGAGGATTGGCTCCTCACTTCTTGGAGAAATGCGCACAATTGCGCGCTCCAAAAACTCTGAAAAAATTACAGTCTTTGCTGGGATTTTTAAATTTCGGGAGGACATACATTCCGGAATATGCCCAGCGTATCAAGCCTTTGTATGCTTTGATACAACCTACTTTCGCCAAATCGTGCTGGCTGCCTGAACACTCAGCTATACTGCAATCTTTGCAGGCTGATCTGCTCGCTTCTAAATACTTACTGACTCGTGATAACCACACCAACCTGGTGATAAGGATCATTCCTGGGACGGTGGGCTTCACGTACCTTACTTTAACGAAGGAGACACAGTACCTATTGCTTACAAGTCACACTTGTACACTTCGGCTGAAATGCGATTTTCCACTGTGGAGAAAGTTCTAACGGCTGTGCAGATGGAGATTCTTAAGGAACGTGCTCTGTCTCAGGGGAAACGCATGTTGGTTGTTACCCCGTGTCCTGCTTTGGAAGCAGTTACAAAAGCCAGGTTACCAACTTCTAAAGCTTTGCACCCACGGTGGATACAATGGGCAGCATCATTGACGTCCCCGGATGTCACATTTATCTTTGATGCCTTCTTACGGTCGCAGAAGTTTTTGCAATATGAATTTGTACATCCTGCACCTTTGGCTATGCGGCCTTTGGAGGATTTCCATTGCATCATATACACTGATGGTTCGGCGCAGGTTGTGCATGGCTCTGAACACGCCTACGTTTCCGCATGCGCTATTGTGGTAGGTGCCATGGTGAACGATGAGTTCAAGTCCAGGGTCGTGCATACGCAGACTCTTGGGGACTGCACCGCACAATTGGCAGAGCTTCGTGCTCTGATGCTTGCATTGGAATACGCTGATCCTTCTGTGACGACTCTTATTGTAAGTGATTCTTACTACTGTGTCCAGTCTTACAATGAGAACTTGTTCTTTTGGATTCGGAATGATTTTCGTGATTCCAAGGGTAGCACAATAAAACATAAAATGATCTGGGTCCGAGTGGCTGAGCTTAAAGAGCAGTTGCCACCCGTGTTTGTAATTCATACTCTTGGTCATCAGCGCGTTGGAGTCCACGCTGTTGGCAACTCGCTTGCTGATGAGGCAGCAAAATCAGCGGTATCGACATATTTAGTTGCAGCAGTTACTCGGTCCAAAAGTTAGATTGATGGTGATATCTTAGAAAGGAGGTAAATATCCTAAAGGGTTCCCTTCAGAGTACACATACCACTTAAGTCCTGATAAGGTTTCTTATGTGAAAATACCTGACGTTGGGGAGAGATTGATTCCCAATTCGGATCGCAGACACACATTGATCACAGCGGCACATGAAGGTGTTGCATCCGTGCATGCGGGCGTTTCTGCTACTGTGTCTCAATTGCAACAACGTTTTTGGTGGCAGGGACTGTACAAACAGATGCGTGATTATGTCCTTCAATGTGACATTTGCCAGCAGATTAAACCTTCAACTGCTGCGCGTCCGCCCCAAACACAGTTGTTAATTTCTAATAGATCACTAGGTTGTGTTTATTTAGATCACTGCGGTCCTTTTTCTTCTGATACTGCATATAAGTACATCTTAGTCGCAGTTGATTCATGCACATGCTTTGTATAGGTGTATGGCCGCACCGCAGCGCTGATTCACGGACTGTCATAAGGGATTTGCGTGTCTTTGTAGGGATTTTTGCCTGTGGTACCTTCCATTCGGACCAGGGTCCTGCTTTTGCCTCTAAGGCGTATAAGGATGCCATGGCTTTGTTGGGGGTCCAAGTCAAGTTTTCGTCTCTATACAGGACTGAGGGCAACAGTGTGGCAGTAGTGGAACGGATGAACCGTGACTTAAAGGAATCATTGACAGCTCGAGTTATAGGCACTGGCAGGAACTGGCTGGCCCATCTCAATGGCGTGCAGCGTGCTCTTAATAATCTCCCTAGAAGGTCTCTGGGTGGGCGGACCCCATACGAAATGCTGTTTTGTATCAAGATGTATATACCGGACCTTGACAGTCTAGACTCGGTGGCTGACGCTACCTCCTTTGACGTAGATGAACATTGCAATGTTTTACAGACTCTACAAAAGACAAGAGACAGTCTTGCAAAGGAACATTTGCCCTCCACTTCGGATGATGCGTTGCTGATCCCGGTAGTTGGCTGGCTTCCCCAAGTTGGAGAATTGGTTCGTGAGAAGATCGAGAACAAAAAAGAATTTGGTCCCTCTTACCGAGCTCTGGTTCCTGTGCTTGGTGTGAAGGGCACAAGAACAGTCATTTTACCACCACTTCCAGGTCGTAAAGAAAACAGGTATATCTCCTTTGACAATGTCAAGATACACAGAGTGGCCGATTCTTATTATTATGACACCGGCAGTCTCCTGTCCTTCGATTGTGAGAAATTCTGTTTTGGCCACTGCTTCGAATCCCGAGCCGGAGGTGGCCCTCGAGATGCCTACAATTTCTAGTCCTTTATTGAGTACATTGCTTGGTGCTCAACTCGATGAAATAGACTACACTTACCCAACTGACTTATCGATGCCTGATTTGCAGACCCGTTTGGCCACAGAATCCAGATTCTCATTTGACACTGTCTCACACACATCAGGAAAGCCCTCACGGACTGCATTTTATACAAGTTTATTTAAAAAACATTTTTTGATTCCGCCTTGGACATATATTTGGCAGGTACTTTTTTCGATTTATCTTTTTATGTCAATTGGTTTTGTGTTTTATTTTTTCCGAATCGTCAATGGACACTATGTCGAAGAGAGAACATGCATTCGACATCTCAATGGAACATTGGCACCCCTTTCCTCCTCACATTCTGCCCACAGACTGAAGAGAGACTTGGCATTTGTTAACATCACTGCTTGGCCTGTCCTAGATGGGATTGTATGGGATGCTGTTAAATTTCAAATTCATGGCCCAACTGAGGTTATTATTGTCCATAATGTGCTCAGGGTAAACATGGGGGATGTGGTGAAACAAAACATACGTTCTGATGATTGGGATGTTCATGCTCTAGAGGCATTGTTTTCTGATTTGAAATATTATGCTGCTTCTGATGCTGAAGATTTGTATTTAGACTCTGCTAATTATGATGTATGACAATATTCTGCATTCTGTCCATCACCTGTTGTTTTTGCCTTTGTCGCCCCGAGTGGGATGGGTATGCTCAGACGTGAGTCCCATGCTCTCCACACCACTGGAGTCAAGCTATCCAGGCTGATGACGGCTGATAGCCAGAAACCGGTCCTTGGATGCTTGATTCCGGTCCAGGAAAGACATGGCTTGGCAGTTCGGGCTGGACTGTTCCCATGAGGCACAGGGTCAAAGCTGATTTGCATATGGCCATGTCTGACCTGGGGTGGTGTGGAGTGCAAAAAAACGATGGATTTAGGCCCAGATCTCTGTACTGGGGTGAATGTATGACAATGTTCTGCATTCTGTCCATCAACTGTTGTTTTTGCCTTTGTCGCCCCGAGTGGGATGGGTATGCTCAGACGTGAGTCCCATGCTCTCCACACCACTGGAGTCAAGCTATCCAGGCTGATGACGGCTGATAGCCAGAAACCGGTCCTTGGATGCTTGATTCCGTTCCAGGAAAGACATGGCTTGGCAGTTCGGGCTGGACTGTTCCCATGAGGCACAGGGTCAAAGCTGATTTGCATATGGCCATGTCTGACCTGGGGTGGTGTGGAGTGCAAAAAAACGATGGATTTAGGCCCAGATCTCTGTACTGGGGTGAATGTATGACAATGTTCTGCATTCTGTCCATCAACTGTTGTTTTTGCCTTTGTCGCCCCGAGTGGGATGGGTATGCTCAGACGTGAGTCCCATGCTCTCCACACCACTGGAGTCAAGCTATCCAGGCTGATGACGGCTGATAGCCAGAAACCGGTCCTTGGATGCTTGATTCCGGTCCAGGAAAGACATGGCTTGGCAGTTCGGGCTGGACTGTTCCCATGAGGCACAGGGTCAAGGCTGATTTGCATATGGCCATGTCTGACCTGGGCTGGTGTGGAGTGCAAAAAACCGATGGATTTAGGCCCAGATCTCTGTACTTGGGTGAATGTATGACAATGTTCTGCATTCTGTCCATCACCTGTTGTTTTTGCCCTTATTTTTCTTCCAACATTTTGGCAACCACTACTTACATAAAACTAATTCCAGGAGGAGTACTGTAAATTATACACAGTGGGAGCATTGCCCAACCCCGTAACAATGCAGTTCAAGTACATTTTTGAAAAAGTACACTTATTTTACTGACTTCAATCAGTCCAATCCTGCTTCATTTTATTTTAAAACTAGCAGCCCGTCCCGACGTTGTCCGGGTATGAATTGCTGCCGGCCAGTAGTATATTGTTTTGTAGGATTTCGTTTTGATAGCATTTCTTATCTGTGACAGGCCTGTGAAACGCTCCGATTCACAGTGCACAGATGATGCACTTAAGAGTGCGCGTTCAGTAGTGTTTGAACTCGAGTTTCCCTACTTTATTTTTCCTTGCAATATTATGTAGCGCGAACTCAACAACATGGCATGAGCACAATTTACATACAGAAGAACACATTCATTTGTGGTAGGCACGGGGAGACAAAACGATTTGCCTGGAATCACAGGATGTTGAGCTGATGCCGAGATTCGAACGTAGCTCCCCAGCTCTAAAGTTCGCAATTCTAGAACTTGTGGCGGGAGGTGTGTCTAAAAGTGTATGTCGGTGCTGGCCATCAATGAGAGAGACCTGTGCATTTTTCAAATGGGTGGTGAAAAAATATGAGTATGTTGCTGGAGATGTTGGCCGCCGCGCCACCAATGTACTTACCGGGGAGGGTAAACACCCATTATTCCTCAACTTTCTTTCCACATACCATCACGCCGCATACTTTCATTACGAAAGTACCATGACATTTTATATGCTTTTACCATGCATACATTTACAACGAAATACGTTGTAAATGGATGAATGGTAAAAGCATGTTTTTTTTAATGTTTGGATAAGGTAAGTATGGGTATGGGGGAATATGTTGTGGGGTACTGAGGTATATGTTTTGTGGTGTTTGGGTAGTTTAAGGGTTCAGATATAGTTTTGGGTTATGGGGTACAGGGGTAGTTTTAGGGTTTAGGGATAGGTATGGGTTTTGGGGTACAGGGGTATTTTTAGGGTTCAGGGCTAGGTTTGGGTTTTGGGGTATAGGGGTATTTTTAGGGTTCAGGGGTAGGTTTGGGTTTTAGGGTACAGGGGTATTTTAAGGGTTCAGGGCTAGGTTTGGGTCTTGGGGTACAGGGGTATTTTTAGGGTTCAGGGCTAGGTTTGGGTTTTGGGGTAAAGGGGTATTTTAGGATTCAGGGGTAGGTTTGGGTTTTGGGGTACAGGGTTATTTTTAGGGTTCAGGGCTAGGTTTGGGTTTTGGGGTACAGGGGTATTTTTAGGGTTCAGGGGTAGGTTTGGGTTTTGAGGTACAGGGGTATTTATAGGGTTCAGGGCTAGGTTTGGATTTTGGGGTACAGGGGTATTTTTAGGGTTTAGGGATATGTTTGGTTTTGGGGTACAGGGTAGATTTATATGGTTAAGATGGGTTAGTGTTTAAGGGTGTTGGGGTATTTTAAAGGAGTAAGGGTGGGTTATGATTATGGGGTGCAGGTGTATTTAAAGGGAGCAGGGTGGGATTAGCACACGATATGAGACATGGCATGAAGGGCGGAACGTACCACACGCCCCCAGCATTTGTCACGCCCCAGCACACTCCCACAGCACAACGCAGACACGCCCATAAGGGACTACTTTGCTGGCACTGTTCTTTTACCTTTTAAATGTATATGGTGGGCATCTGCATAGCCTATGTCCTTCTGTTGCAACTGCCCTTTCCAACGCTGTATTGGATGTTGTGATTGGTGCTGTGGTTCCTGAGATTACCCGCCTCAAAGGTTTGGGCTCTCTCTTTATTATATTAGTATGGATATCGTGAACACCCTACACTATTGCAAGAGTGACTCTTATCCCCAAATGTGATGGCATCCACTGTAACCTGGGGAGAGAGAAAAAGCTCAACAGGTTGATATTCTATGCTTAGGGAAGCTGTTTGTGCCCTTCCTTCAACAAGTAGGTGATTCACACATGTTTAGAGTGTGATCTGCTATTGTCAAAAAAGATTCCGTGGTGGCAACAGAGCCAGATACAGCCTCTGCAGTCAATAGATACAGTTGCTAGAGCTACATTACAGCTTCTAATGGAAAGAATACAATTTTCTCAATTAAACATTGACCTTGTTCCATCCAATGAGGTAGTTCAGCCCCGATTGGTCCACCCCCTCTTGATAGATCCAGCGTGCCTCTCTAGTGCTTAGTCTACTTTCCATATTGAAGTGGTCACCCACTACCATCTCAAGCCCTACCCACTGGATGTCTCTGGGGGTGTGTTTAAGTACCTGGAAGTGCTGCAAATACCATTTTTACATCTATAACATGAATTCTTCACTGCTCGCCAAGAGCAACTCTAAAGTAGAGCAGGAAGAGATTTACACCCAGGGGGTCTGTAGTAGCAGGGCAGCTCATGAATTAATTTCAGAATAAGTCATTCTGGGTAAGGTCTCCACATTGACAACGAGGGGGAGTGATGGCAAAAATAAAGAGGGATAAATTGCATCACATTTCGGAGATTATTGCACCAAAACGGGAGTGGGGTGCAGTATAAATATATCCTAAGGACAGAGGTATATTCCCTAAACAGCAATCAGAGGATAAAATCAGTGGCAAGGCACAATATGATATATATGACATTGACACGCCTCTCTTCCCTTTTTAAAAAAAAAGTTTTTAAAAAGTAGATTTTTTTTTAAAGTTGATTCTTTACCACACTATACTATGTCTTGCAGATTGACAGTGGCAGTTATTGCGAGAGCCAGTGAGACAGTGAATACGCACACACTCACATGTGCATAAGGGTACAGGTATGCCCATGAGGGGCAGTATCCCGGTAAATATTTATGACATAATGAGGTTTTTTAAAATGAAGAAATATCAATTGCATGTGTGAATAGGTGGCAACTAATCATGTTGCATTGTTTTTACTGGTGTCTCCCATTGGAACACTAATAATAGACAAATAATAGTGCAGGGGGAGTAATTGACCCACGCCCTGAAAAAATTGCTGTGAGTTGTCACCTGGCAATGAAACATGTCAGCTTTTAAATGAGCATACACACAGCACTGAATAAAATGTAAACAGCCAGTGTGATCTCCCTCGGTTTTAACTGGGACGGGCAGAGCTATGGGCTAGACCCCGCAGTCCCAATTTCTGGGTTGATTCTCCCACACATTGAGATAAACTGTCTGGTGCACAGGCAGTTTTTGACATCACATCCTAGCGCCATTGTTCACTTTTCTTTTATTCACCTTTAAACACAGTTTTGTTATGGGTTGTTGGTCGCTGATGATGAGAACCTGAGGAAGCAGGCGAGTACCTTCCTGGTCACTCCCATGGTGTTACTTCCGTGAGGCACCAACAACCTTTTCTCACATTTTTTTCTTGCTCACCTAAAGAGTCATTACTTCACATGAGGGGCGGGGGTTGACCGAGGGAGACACCAATTAGAATCAATGCAACAGTTACATTTTAACTATTTTCCTTTGAAAAAATAGTGATCCAGATCCGAAAAGTACAGACAGTATATGATTAACCGCTGGCCCAACAGAAAGTATAACGGATTGGTAGGGATCTGAGGATGAGATACACTCCTTGAACAAGCCCTGTTTTGTGCATGAATATATGAGTGGGAGATGACCTGATCTCTACCCTTATAGCTCCTTTGTGTATAAAGAAAGTGTATCATAACTGTTGATGCCAGTCAAGTTCGATTTGTGGCTGTGCTTTTACAGTTATGTCAGTACAAAGGCAAAACGATTGCAGTTGCCTCTCGCTCTCTCAGTAGTGCGGAAGCCAATTGCAGTACCATTGAGCAAGAGGCATTGGCATGCTGTTGGGCAGTGTAAAGGTTTAAGCCTTTCATTTGGGGTTTCCATTTTTATCTATTCATAGACCACAAACCATTGTACCACCTGTTTAGTCAGATTGTTATGAAAGCTGCAAGAATTATATTTTACGGTGAAATACATATCTGGTTGGAAAAACAAAAGAGTGGACTGTTTCACCAGGTCACCCATCAAAAGTAAAGAATCCAACACACTTCAAAATAATGAGAAAGTGATTGCATTTGTGGAGGATATACTGTGGAATGAAGGGATGATATCACATAAACAGTTGTTAGAACCTCAAACAGGGCGCAACATTACAGTATGTTTTCAAATTCAAGAAAGAAGGCCCAAGGAAAGACTTGTTGAGACCTTATGTACAGATTTCAGATGACCTATCAGTTGTTGAAGGGGTGCTAGTATGTAATGATGTGTGTGTGCTTCCTATGACTATCAGAGTTTATATTATTAAGGAAGCATACAAGGTCAATTTAGGGGTCAGTAGCACATGCAAATATATAGAACAATTTTACTGGTGAACTGTACTGGAAGTTCAAGTTTCTAAGTTTATTGATAACTGCTCCACCTGCTTGGTATTTGATAAGCACTGAAAGATCAATCAATCAATCAATCATGCCATTTGTATAGCGCACTACTCACCCGGGAGGGTCTGAAGGCGCTTGGGGGGAGGGGTATGCTACTGCTCGAACAGCCAGGTCTTGAGTTGTTTCCTGAAGGCGAGATGGTCCTGGGTCAGCCGAAGGTGGATGGGGAGGGAGTTCCAAGTCTTGGCAGCCAGGTAAGAGAAGGATCTTCCTCCGGCGGTGGCTCTTCGGATGCGTGGTACGGCTGCGATGGCGAGGCTGGTGGACCGTAGCTGGCGGGTGGGCGTGTAGAAGGTCAGGCGGTCGTTGAGGTACTTGGGGCCCAGGTCGTGGAGAGACTTGTGTGCGTGGGTGAGGAGCCGGAACGTGATCCTCTTGTCGACGGGGAGCCAGTGCAGGTTCCTCAGGTGGCTGGAGATGTGGCTGCGTCGGGGGACATCCAGGATGAGTCGGGCGGAGGCGTTCTGGATGCGCTGGAGTCTTTTCTGTAGCTTGGCTGTGGTTCCGGCGTAGAGGGCGTTTCCGTAGTCCAGTCGGCTGGTGACGAGTGCCTGGGTGACAGTCTTCCTGGTCTCGGTCGGGATCCAGCGGAAGATCTTGCGAAGCATACGCAGGGTGTTGAAGCACGATGAGGAGACGGCGTTGACTTGTCTGGTCATCGAGAGGGAGGGGTCCAGGATGAAGCCCAGGTTGCGTGCGTGGTCGGTTGGCTTGGGTGCGGTGCCCAGGGTTGGGGGCCACCAGGAGTCGTCCCAGGCGGAGGGCGAAGATCCCAGGATGAGGACTTCCGTCTTGTCCGAGTTCAGTTTCAGGCGGCTGTCCTTCATCCACTCGGCGACGTCTTTCATCCCTTCGTGTAGGCAGGTTCTGGCGGTGTCGGGGTCTCTGGTGAGGGATAGGATCAGCTATGTGTCGTCGGCGTAAGAGATGATGTTGAGGTTGTGCTGGCGTGCGATGGCTGCGAGAGGTTTCATGTAGATGTTGAAGAGGGTGGGGCTGAGTGAAGATCCTTGCGGGACGCCGCAGATGACTTCGGTGGCCTCGGAGCGAAACGGGGGGAGGCGGACTCTTTGTGTTCTTCCGGCGAGGAACGAGATGATCCACTCCAGTGCCTTCTCTTGGATACCGATGTTGCTGAGGCGCTGGACTAGGGTGCGGTGGCAGACCGTGTCGAACGCAGCGGAGAGGTCCAGGAGGATGAGGGCCACTGTTTCCCCCTTGTCGAGCAGGGTCCGGATGTCGTCGGTGGCTGCGATGAGGGCGGTCTCGGTGCTGTGGTTGGCTCTGAAGCCGGACTGCGAGGGGTCGAGGGATCCGTTCGTGATATGTGAGTCACTTCTTCATATGGTCCCTGTACTGAATGAAGCTTGGCAAAAAGCGGCACTTACATATACAGGACCATTTGAGGTATTGCCTATTAACAAAAGATGCATGATGGTTTTCATTATTTTTCAAAATGGGTGTACTATAATAGATCTCTATATTTCTTTTTCTTTTAATAACTCAAAAACTACCAAATGGATTTACACTGAATCATAAAAAGCACTTTTTCTGGCCCAAGATCTAGCTTTCTGCCAAATTTGGTGTAAATCCGTTCAGCAGTTTGAGCAGCAGTCTTGTCTATAATTCCTATGAGAAATTGAAAGGGGAAACCATGTTTTGGGACCCTTCATTTTCTCAGCCCCCACTTGATACAACACCCTCCAAGACAGCAACCAAAATAAATGGCAAACTCGTTTTGAAAATTTTGTGAAGATTCATCAAAAAGCACTAAAGTTATTAGCAAAACAAAAAACGCTTTTCTTATGGAAACAAGGGGCCAGATGTACATACCTTTGTGTTTTTGATTACCTAATAACGTATTTTTGCAATGCTTTACTAGGTAATCGCAAACAGCGATCTACTACAGTGTGTTTCACACTGTTTAAGATTTCCAGTCGGATGCAAATAGACCAACCTCATTAGTAGTCTTGAGGGAGATCACAATTTGCAAAGCATTGGAAATTGCTTAAATCACAGGGATGGTAACATGATGGGGTCAGTAGAGGTCAGTAAAATACCAGAATTGCTTTCTGCTGAGGGTCTTTCTTTCTTGGCTTTTTCTAGCAACTGCCTCTATTGAACTTTCTTGATAGAAAACGACCATCAGAGGTCACTAAAATACCAGAATCACTTTAACATTCTCTAGATTCCAGTCCATAGAAATTGTCTTCCATGAGTTCCCGTAGACAATAATATATTTACAAATCTTGTATTTCCAGTGATATGACCACATCAGGCCCTGATTTTATATTAAAAACAGAACTTTGCACTGCACCATTTCCCACTGAAAGGTAATATTTCTCTCCATGTGTTCCCATACCTGTCCTGTCATGCAGTTTGGTGCTTACTTCCCCTCCATGTTAAAGAACAGTAGATGTTTCAGCACCCAGGCTAATGTGCTGCATATCTAAATACATATACGGTCCGAGAAAGCAAGATGGATTGCACTGCAAATGCTTGTTTTTTATTTCAGGGGAGAGCAGAACTCCCTGAGTCTTATTAGGCCCTTGGGCCACTTTTCAGAAATTAAAAGTTAGGAGTAAAAATTAAGGATGAGGGGCTATTTTTTAAATTAAAGGGGAAGGGGCCATGTGGCCCCCCTCCTTGTGCCTTATTCGACCCTGGGGACCCCATCCCCCAGGGTCACTACTTAAAACAAAGGTGAGGGGGGCCGTGCAGCCTCATTTCTTGAGCCTTGCTGGGCACTGGTGACCCCATCCCCCAGAGTTGCTTTTTAAAATTAAAGGTGAGGGTCGGTAGCATGGCCCCCTCCCTAACCTATCTCGCAGCGCCACTACTAAAACTAAAGAGGAGGGGGGTCACATGGCTCCCCTCCTCAAGCCTTATTAGGCTCTGGGGACCCTAGCCCCCAAGACTTTTTTATTAAAGAGGAGGGACACTTTTTTCATTAAAGGGGGGCATGTGGCTCTCCTCCCTTTGCCCTATTAGGTCCTGGGAACCGCATGCCCCAAGGCCACTACTGAAAATAAAGTTGGATGGGTCCATACAGCACCCCTCCCCAAGCCTTGTTAGGCCCTGGAGACCCCATCCCCCAAGGCAGTTGTTTAAAACTTAAATTGGAGGTGGCTGTGTGGCCCAATCTCTGAGTCTTGTTAGTCTCTGGGCACTCCGTCCCCAGGGCCACTGCTAAATTAAAGGCGTGGAGGTCTGTGCAGGCTCTCCAATCTCCAAACCTTTTCCATCCCTCAGGACCCAATCCCCAAGGCCTGCAGCAATAAAGGTGGGTGAGATGGTACTTACCCAAGGCACCCACAATACATTTATTGGGGCCCGCAGGGGGAGCCCAAAAACCCCTGCAGCCCCAGCCTTCTCTCTGCATGCAGTAGGAGCCAGCATTGCACCATCCCAGATGGAGCAGCTACTAATGCTGCTCCATTTGGGTGGGAGCAATATTTTGATCTGTTTCCCTGACCGACTCAGTGCGAGCATGGAAACAGATCAAAAATCCGCTCTTAGCCAGCAGGAGCATTTTTACAAACTCCAGCTGTCTGAGAGTAGACTTTGTGTTTGCTCCCGCTTGATGGGAAACAAAAAAATGCTCTTAAGTGAGAGCAAGCATAGGTTTCCCTGCCTGTGCCCTTGAGGGCATGGAAACCACTGTGTCCTGGGTATGGGCTACCTGGGACATAGCTAGTGAACTAGCCCAGAAAATGGGGTCACTGGGGCCATTAATGGCTAAAGGTGGGGGGCCATGGGTCCCCCTCCCCATTTTGAGCAATGGCACGGGCTCTCTGGGGCATTAAGGATTGGGGAGGCGGGCAGCACAGTTTCCCTCTCCATGTGCATTAATTTAAACCCCTGGAAGAGCTCCCTGTTCCTTGTAAAGGAACAAGCTAGGGGAGGAGGTGGAGCCCTATAATAATCACGAAAAATACCCCAGTGGACCAACTCGTGGTCAGTGGTGCTGGTTAACTAACTGTAAAAAAGGAGGACGGGGGAAGAGGAAAGGGGGCCTCTCTAGTGAAAGGTTGCACCTAACTCATCCATGTATGTGGGGAAGAAAAATACTCTTTGTTTATTTACCCTCACACACCCTAGTGGTGTCATGCTTCACCCGAACTCCTAAAAGTCGGGTCTCCATCATGCACCTAAATGGTTATAAGCGCAACAGCAATACTCTAACGATGTTATTTTTAATGTTATATGTTGTCTGTCGGTGTCCTTTATTTTTATTCACAGATGGAGGATCACAGATAACAGATGCATTATCTGTTGCACACATACGAGGAGTAGCTACTCTGCCCTTGCCTCACTAATAGGGTAGGGACTTCACTTCCCCATAATTTCACAGAGGGGGTATCCTTTTTCCCTGAAGAAAGTCCAGGACCTATACGGGCAACCCAGGACTGAAACATGTCCGCACTAGGGTCTTAGGACCATAACACTCCTACGGACCTATTTAAAAAAGATTTTAATAACCCAGACAGACCCAAGAATAAAGGGAAACCAGGGGTCTGCCTGAGCTTTCTTAGGGCCAGATGTAGGTAGCCAAATACCGGTTGGTAACGGCCGATTTCGGCAGTTACCGAACGGTATTTGGCTTTTGAGATGTAGGTGGGTCGTTATTTACAGAATCTGTATATTTACCGATTCGGTAAATTTACCACTTCGGTATTTTACCGAATCGGTAAATATACCGATTCTGTAAATCCATATGTAGCTGACACTCCTAAGAGTGCCACAGGCCCATAAAAGTCGATATTTTACCACGCAATCCTATTGTGTGGTAAAATACCGAATTCAGGTGTGCATGCACATCTGTGCATGCACATCTGTGCAATGTGACACACAGACATGCCATTAGGGCATGTATGTGTGCCACATGTCACACAAGCCTGTACTTGGGGTGCTAGAGGGTGTCAAAGTGACACCCCCTCCACCCTTGCAGGTTTCGGTATTTACCGATTCTGTAAATACCGAATCGGTATTTCACATTGATTCCTATGGGCTTCAAGGCCCATAGGAATCAATGTGAAATACCGATTCGGTATTTACAGAATCGGTAAATACCGACTGTTACAGAATCAGTAAATTAAAAATGAGATTTACCTACATATGCCTCCTTCCTATTTACCTACTCTTAAATACCGAATCGGTATGATTCGGTATTTAAGAGTCGGTAAATAGGAATTACCTACATCTGGCCCTCAATCTTTAATCCCCCTGGTTTTCATTTATCTAAAGAGCTCCCAACACCTCGGTCTAGCCCACCCTGACTTTTAGGAGTCTGGGTGACCCGATGATGAAGCATGACACCACTAGAGTGTGTGAGGGTAATTAAACAAAGAGTGTTTTCCTTCCCCACATTCATGGTTGAGTTAGGTGCAACCTTTCAGTAGAGAGGCCCCCTCCCTCTTCCCTGTCCCCCTTTTTCTTTTTTACAGTTAGTTAACCAGCACCACTGACCACAAGTTGGTCCATTGGGGTATTTTTTGTGATTAATATTCTGTCCAGGGAGGACACACTCTGACTGAGAAACCTCTCAAAACCTTCAGGTACGGGGATACTCCCCAATACCTTTTTGTGTAGATATATTTTGAGCAGGAGGAGCCCACCAGGACCATTCCAGAGTCCCATTGTATGACAACTAAGTTGAATCCCCAAAAAGTTTAAAAAATCAATTTTTCCAAAAACATTATTACTTAAAAGGTAGATAAATAAATGTATGTTGTTTGTGATGTCCATCTCTTGATATTACTATAGTCTTAGAGCCCACTGTAGTGGGACTTCTTGCCCATTAAAGGCCCGCTCCACTGTTAGTCCTAACCTAAAGGCAAATGCCTATAACAGGGGAGTAGCACTTTAATGGCCACAATATACAGCTACAGCATAATGCTCTAGAACATTCTGCCCCACAAGGACAAAGTTCTAATATAGCTATATAGCCTACCATACCAAATTATGCAGGCCATTAAAGGCCCTGTCCAATGTCATGGACCTATTATAGACCTACCATTATTAGAATAAAGTGGCCCCAGCTGCAATTTTCTGTTGCTTTTTTTATGATTCGATGGTAGTCCTGCGGGATTGCAGAAATGTTTGCAGATTTTGTGTTGTATTTGGCCCTAAGGAAGTCCCTCTCAGTCTCACCCATGGAGCCTAGGGATCAGGGTATCTATACCCTACCACTTTATGTTTCTTTTTACCTAAGCCCTAGAGACCTTTAATGGCAGCCAGTAATATTTTTCTCATGTTGCTTGCAGTTAATCCGAACAAATCAAGCTTTGCTTTATACAGCACTAGATTACACAAAAGGCACATGGATGATGCAATTGGTGTTTCCTGGTGTCAACTTTTGTCTATGGCTATGATGGATTTAGATTGCATTTACTGCAAACTGCCTCTTTTAAACACCAACCCAGTAATGGTGGTCAGGAAAACTGTTTGACGGTATGAGCTTATTTCTTGAGTAGTATGTCATGACTGGCCAATCAAATCACTGCTTTCATTTTTATGGGTGAGAAAGAGGATGCTTCAACATCAGGTGCAGGACCTATTTGGTAGTCTGGAGTCACTGTGCCTTACGAGGTCTTGGCCAGACAGTGGGATGTCAATTCTACATATGCCAGTATAGATATGTACTGCACCAAGTGTTTCAAAATTATTTCAGTTGGAGTGCAAAGTTTCGGAGTTTAAGACAAATGTGTATCTGCTCAACAACCAGAGTGCCGAAAATATTTTCTAACCCAGATTTCCTTTTTTATTTTGTAGGTTGAATCCCCAAAAAGTTCAAACAAATGTATGTTGTTTGTTTTATATATCTATAGAGACTGCCTCCCTGGGAGAAATTCTTACACAAAGCCATCTGGATATAAAACAACCAATAACATCATCTTAGCTAAATACACCAGGCTTCTGGAAATGTTCAAAATGGTGAGCATGCGAGCATGGTAAAAACTCATTAACGTACAAACTTCAAAATGGAAAGACTAAACAAATTAAAGAACATATAACCTGTGCGTTGAAGTATGTAATATACATATTGAAATGTCCCTGTGGGAAACAATATGTAGGAAGTACGATAAATAATCTGAAATTACGAATTCTCCAGTATCTGCATGCCATAAAAAATAAGGACTTTTCCTATTCAATCGACAAACACTTTTTTGATCTTCACACAAGTGATAGCCAACAACTGAAGTATTTTGGAATAAAACTTGTGAGAGCAAAAGAACATGGAGGTGACAGAATCTTAAGGCTAAGACGGACAGAATCTCGCTTTATTTTAGCAATTAGAACAGAAAACCCATCTGGGCATAACTTGGATGCAGAATTGCACATACATCTATAGGAGTTAAATCAATTGAAGAAAGTGAACTTTTACCTGTCACCACATAAATAACTACTCTTTCACATTAGGTTTAAAGCTAAGAAAATCCAATATTGTAGGAAATACAACAACAGGATGATGTAAAATTCATAAAATTTCTATAGTGGGGTGTTAGATTAAATCATGTCTGCACAATCACAATAGCACTTTGTTTACATCACCAGTAGGTAGTTATAGTTAGAACCTAGTTTCCATAGAAAAAGCGTTTTTTTTTCTCAATATCTTTTGCGCCGGTTGATGCATCTTTGGGAAATTTTCTAAACTGATGGCCTGCTCTGGTCAGCTCCTGTCTTGAAAGTTTTGGGGTGATTGGACAAACGGGGGCTGAGAAAAAAGGGGGGTTCCAAAACGTGTTTTCCCCATGTAATTTTCCATAGGAAAGTTTAGACACAGCTGCAGCCCAAACTGCTGAACGGAATTACACCAAATTTGACATAATGGTAGGTCTTGTTTCAGGAAGAGCCCTTTTTGTTAAAAGGTGTAGATCCGTTCAGTAGTTCATGAGAAATTTGAAAAAGAAAAAGTTTCAAAATCTAGGGATGCAGTGGAGTCTCGGCCCCTCCCGAGAACGAGCTTCACTGTGATTGACTGCCAACACTCCAAACCAGGAACTGTTGGCAGCCATCTTGTGACTCGGTACAACCGAGTCACAAGGAAATAGTAAAAAAAAGGGGAAAAAAAGGGGGCAGGGTAGAAGTACCCTGACCCCCTAGGCCTGCTCAGGGGGTCCCACAAGGACCCCCAGGGCCAGAAAAGAAGCTTTTTTTTAAAATTACATTTTAGTGACATTCGTGCTGGGGTCACGAATCCCGCAGAAATGTTTTCAAAAAAGTGAAGCACGGTCTCCTGCGCTTCATTTTTATTGAGACCCCCGGGTGAGCCAGGTCCTGGGGGCATTGCCTAAAATTACCACAGCCACGGGGACCCCCACCTCACCGGGGCTATCTTTGTAATCTGCGGGACTTGTTTAATTTATGGGGGGCTCCAAGACCCCCCAAAGCCCGAGAGACGGCAACCCTGGGGCTTTTCTGAATTATTCGCAGGGGGCACACAATCCCCCACAACTCCGGGGACCACCACCCCTGGGGCTTCTATTTTTTATATTTATTAAACCTGTGTGGGGGCTGGAGCCCCCCAAACGCCTCCTAGACCTCCACCTCCCCGGGACACTAAAAATGTAAAATGGGGGGTCTGTTATGGACCCCAGAGCCCCGGGGACCACCACCTCCCTGGGGCTATTTTCACAAAGAGGGGGCCACGCGGACCCTCTCCAGAAGCCCTCGATGGCCTTGGAGACCGCCATCTCCCAGGGCCGGCTCCAACAATGTCCCAGGGTGCCCACCTCCGGGACACTGCTGTTTGCTATGGCAGGTCGGGAGTCGTGCGGCTCAGGCCCTATCATAGCAAACTTGCTTTGGATTTTGGAAGCGAGGGCAGGGAAACCTGCTCTCTCTTCCAAAATCCAAAGCAGATTGCTTTTCCACACGGAGAGCTGCATGTCAGCAGCTCCCCGTGTTGAAAAGCAATGCAGGCTCCCGCAGGAGGCGGGGAGGTGGCAGGGACCGTGGGGGTATTGGGGCTCCCCCCCATGGTCCCCAAAAGATAGGAGCAAGCCCATGTCTGCCCTGTCAACATATGGTTTTATTCTGTTGACATGAAGCACCCTGTAGGGGCTCCTGGGAGTTCCAATGTCCACCAGATAGGTAACCTCTCCCTTCTGTTCAACTATTGTATTGGGCCCACTCCACTTGTCCTGGAGGGCTGCTGCGGCCACAGGCTCCAACACCCACACTTTCTGACCTGGCTGGTAGACAGTCAGCCCAGCCTTTTGGTCATGCCAGGCCTTTTGTAACTCCTGGCTAGCCTCAAGGATTTTAGTTGCCTTTTTCATGTATTCAGCCAACCTGGAGCAGAGATCAAGTACATAGTCTACTATGTACTGTTTAAGGGGTTTGAGAGGAAACTCCCATCCCTCCTTCATCAGACACAATGGTCCTCTTACAGGATGCCCGAACAGAAGTTTAAAAGTGCTGTAACCAATCCCCTTCTGAGGAACCTCCCTGTATGCAAACAAAAGGCAAGACAAAAGGATGTCCCATCTGCGACTAAGCTTTTCTGGGAGATCCTTGATCATGCCCTTTAAGGTTTTGTTGACCCTTTCTACTAAACCATTGCATTGTGGGTGATAGGGTGTGGTGAATTGCTAATTTACTCCACACCCCTTCCACATTGCAGTCAAGTAACTAGACATGAGATTGGCACCTCTGTCTGAAACTAAGTCCTTAGGGAAGCCCACCCTTGAGAACACTCCCAAGAGGGCCCTTGTTACCACAGGTGCTGTGGTGGTCTTAAGGGGAATGGCTTCTGGGTACCTAGTGGCATGGTCCACTACCACCAGGATTATTCTGTGCCCAGAGGCTGTCTGAGGATCCATGGGTCCAACTATATCAATCCCAACCCTCTCAAAGGGAACCCCCACCACAGGTAGTGGTATCAGGGGTCTTTGTAGTACCACCTGCCTTACCACTGGCTTGACAGGTGACACAGGAGCAACAAAACTCCTTGGTGTCTTCAGACATATGGGGCCAATGAAAGTGAGGGACAATTCTGTCCCAAGTCTTGTTTTGGCCCAGGTGTCCTGCTAAGGGAATGTCATGAGCTAGTGTCAATAGGAAGCCCCTGAACTTCAGAGGTATAATCAACCTCCTGGCTGTACCAGGCTTGGGGTCTCTACTCTCTAATATAGGAGTCCATCATTCCAATAAATCTTATGGGTTCCACTAGCATTCCCAGCAGCCTTAGCAGCAGCCTGCTGTCTGAGGGGTTCAAGAGAAGCTGCCCTGACTCAGATCTGCCCTGGAAGTGCCCGCTGTCCCCAATAACTCAACCTGATCAGGCTCAAGCTTATCTGGGATAGTTTCTTCTTATGGACTAAAATCATCTCCCTCAAGAGACTGATCTGTACTCTGAGTCAGGGGGGGAAGGCCCTGTCTTAACCCTACTGCTCCTTTTCTTGGAAGGTACCTGGTCCATTCTTCCAGAATCCAGGGCCTGTTCAGCTTTAGGCATTTTGGCATGTGACCTAGTCACAGCAAACACATTTGCAGGGATGGCTAACATTTCTGCATGGATCCTGAGCTCTACTTCGGACAAGGCTGGAGTCTCTAAATCATTGCCAAGCAAGCATTCAACAGGGAGATCTGCACTTACCACAACCTTCTTGAGGCCAGTTACCCCTCCACGGGAGAAATTAACAACTGCCAGGGCATGGTCAGTCTTAACATTGCTAGCATTGGTCACCAAGTATGATCTGCTCAGGAGCCACAAGGTCTTATGTCACCATTGTGACACTTGCCCCTGTGTCCCTGTATGCCAAAGCCTCTTTTCCATTAATTAAAGGCTGCTGTCAGTATTTACCCAGATTACAGGGACTCACAAAGGAGGACATATCCATGCCTCCATCACAGATCAGTGCAGCCTGAGTTGGAACTCTGACTAGGCCAGAGTCCATCTCAGAACCCAGGGTTAACTCTACTACACCCTTATTCTGTGTACCGCCATTTTGAGCTGAACTAGGGGGAACAGTTGCATTAGGGGCAATAATGGCTGGAGTTGAGTCTTTGGACTTATTACAATCACTAGACCAATGGCCTTTCTGTTTACAGATTTTAACCATGGTTTCTTTTAGCCTTGTCCTTTGGATGATTGGGATTCCCTGGCCCCCACAGATGAAGATTTTTGGGGACCTTTAGAAGACCTCTGGTCTTTGCCCTTTTCCCCACCCTTATCAGAGTTTTTAGAATCCTGCTTCTTTTGATCACCACCTTGGTTCTGAACCTTCTGCTTCACCCTTGTTCTGACCCATTTGTCTGCCTTCTTTTCCAATTCTTGGAGAGAGGTCAGATCAGAGTCCACCAGGTACTGGTGCAACAGCTGATTTTGACAATTATTAAGGATCTGCTCCCTCATAAATAAGTTGTGCAATCCTGTGAAATCCACAATTTACTGCCAAGTAACCAGCCCTCCAAAGCCTTAGTAGCACAATCAATAAAGTTAACCCAGCCCGGAGTCTGAGCATTTTGGGTATCTCTGAACATTATCCTGTATTGTTCAGTGGTAAGCCCAAACCCCTAAATCAGAGCACTCTTCAGGGCTGTATAATCATCAGCATCCTCTTCTCTAACAGTGAGGAGCTTGTCTCTTCCTTTGTCTGCAAAGGAGAGCCACAAGATTGCTGCCCACTGCTCATGGGGGACCTTCTGAACTTTATAGACCCTTTCCAGTGCAGTCATCCATTTGTGGATGTCATCCCCACTGTGGTAGGGGCGGACAATCCTAATTAAATTCCTATGGTCATGATATCTGCCTCTACCACTAGGAAAGTTGCTGCCACCATGGGACTCTAGTCCCATCTTTTTTCTAGCTCTTTCAAGCTCTAGGGATTCCCTTTCTAAGGCTACCTGCTGTCGTCTAATTCTCAGTTGGGCTTCCTCATACTTCATCTGTCTCTCTCTCTTCTCCTGAGACGATTCCCTCCTATGAGATGAAACAGATGTCCTATGGATACACCAGAATGGTCAGACTCTGCAGAGGGAGATCCCGACCTCCTAGGTATACCTCCAACTCTTCCTGGGGAGACAAAGATAGGGCCACCTTGGCCTTCCTACTGATCTCCAGTAGGAGCTGCACTTTCCAGGTCAAGGTCATTGTCACCTCCCTAGTCAGCTTCAGAGGTTGGAACCCGGGCATTTTTACGCCTGGAACCTTCCTCATCTACTGCCCCATATTCACTGCCTACCCCATGAGGCCCTGAAGCCTTTCTAAGATCATCTAGCAGTAGTACCTCTATAAGACGTTGGGTGTCTTCAATTTTCTCATAGTACACAATGCTCTCAATTCTAAGAATGGGAATGTATCAAACTTGGATGCCTGTAGTAGGCTGACATCTGGCAGGGACCCACCGGTTCCTGGCTTTGCAGACATTACTAGTGTGGTGTGGTGGATGCACCTACCTACTCTAGAGTGGCCTACTAAACTCTCTTGAGTTGTAGAAAGAGTGTGCTAAGCCCTTGACCCACAACTCTAAGTTCAGTAGAACTTACTGTATTGTAATATTGTATGATATGTACCTCAGGTACCTTTAGTAGTTTTCAGTTAGTCAAACACTTGAGATTATCTGGTAAAACAATGGCAAGCTTGAATCCCACCACTGCCACCAATGTGAGAAGTTGGCCTGGCATATGCTGTCCACTATTCTAGTGGGCACCTTGCTCCAGTCCAAACGACCCTTATTGGTGATAGGTTAAAGACAACCTTTATTTATTTATTTATCCTATTATTTATTTATTTATCCTAGTGGTAGCTATGGAGAGCAGCCTTCTGGCTAAGTCTTGAAGGAATGTAAAGCTTGTTTTACAAGTCTAAACACATCCCACTAGTCTCTTTATGAGGCTAGAGGCAAAAGTACATACAGAAAACTTACTAGCACACAGTAAATTAGCACAATATATATGTTGAGCCATAGGAGCGTACCAAACCATATATTAAGAAAGTGGTATAAGGACCACGACTTGACTAGACACAAGGCCTAAAGCCAGTAGAATTGCTGGGACCACAAGGAGTCACCCAAGGTAGTAACACAGGGGACCCACGGAGGACGCGTGCAGTGTGTGAACACAGCCGCGGATTGCCGTTAACTTCAATGGGGAAAGTCGCAGTTGGAAATTTTAAAAAAAGGGACACTTAGTAGAGGACTTTGAGCAAACCCCTTTAGACTTAAGGGGTTCTAGGGCCAACACCCATGGGAGCACTGGAATACTTGAGTTACCTCACCCAGGGAAGCCGGGTGCATATGTGTCTTTTGGTGTCTGAATCGTCGTTGTTTCCAATGGTGATCTGCTGCAAAGTGCTGCTGCTGTCGAAATGGAAAGTGTCCGGTGTGATTCAAGCCTGGATCGAAGATCAGAAGAATCTGAAAGCAGAGGGGATGGAGTCTGGGTCACTAGCCAGTGACCAGGAGCACGATAGGTGGATGCCCACCGATGTTGGGTGATTTCAGGTGAAGAAGGTGAAGCTTGACTCTTCAGCCACATGGACCATGAGGCGTCGTCGATGACCAAGATCTGGAATCAAGCTGTCCCACAAAGGATGTCGAGTGTCAGTGCCTGGATTGGACCCAACAAGCCTTGGCAACATCAACACACGTAGAAAGTAAAGAAATGCTTCAGTGTGGACCAGCAAAGTCCGAGGGACTCACTACGTGGTGGGGAGTCAGGGCACATCTGGAGAAATCAGGCAGGCCCAAGGAAAATCAGAGTTGTCTTCATAGAGACCCACCAGTCGACAGACCATGGATCGCAAATGGGCCTCAAGCGGAAAGGCAAGAAGCGGGCTCACGGAACAGTCATGAAGTATAGGCCGACAATCTTCAGTGCAGATGGTGCTCCGGGCTTGGGCTACAAGTAAATTAGCACAATATATATGTTGAGCCATAGGAGCGTACCAAACCATATATTAAGAAAGTGGTATAAGGACCACGACTTGACTAGACACAAGGCCTAAAGCCAGTAGAATTGCTGGGACCACAAGGAGTCACCCAAGGTAGTGACACAGGGGACCCACGGAGGACGCGTGCAGTGTGTGAACACAGCCGCGGATCGCCGTTAACTTCAATGGGGAAAGTCGCAGTTGGAAATTTAAAGAAAAGGGACACTTAGTAGAGGACTTTGAGCAAACCCCTTTAGACTTAAGGGGTTCTAGGGCCAACACCCATGGGAGCACTGGAATACTCGAGTTACCTCACCCAGGGAAGCCGGGTGCATATGTGTCTTTTGGTGTCTGAATCGTCGTTGTTTCCAATGGTGATCTGCTGCAAAGTGCTGCTGCTGTCGAAATGGAAAGTGTCCGGTGTGATTCAAGCCTGGATCGAAGATCAGAAGAACCTGAAAGCAGAGGGGATGGAGTCTGGGTCACTAGCCAGTGACCAGGAGCACGATAGGTGGATGCCCACCGATGTTGGGTGATTTCAGGTGAAGAAGGTGAAGCTTGACTCTTCAGCCACATGGACCATGAGGCGTCGTCGATGACCAAGATCTGGAATCAAGCTGTCCCACAAAGGATGTCGAGTGTCAGTGCCTGGATTGGACCCAACAAGCCTTGGCAACAGCAACACACGTTGAAAGTAAAGAAATGCTTCAGTGTGGACCAGCAAGGTCCGAGGGACTCACTACGTGGTGGGGAGTCAGGGCACATCTGGAGAAATCAGGCAGGCCCAAGGAAATTCAGAGTTGTCTTCGTAGAGACCCACCAGTCGACAGACCATGGATCGCAAATGGGCCTCAAGCGGAAAGGCAATAAGCGGGCTCACGGAACACTCATGGAGTATAGGCCCACAATCTTCAGTGCAGATGGTGCTCGGGGCTTGGGCTACAAGTAATCCAAAGCACAACTTCAAGAGATATCGAGAAGTCAATGCACTAGCAAATGTGAACAGTATCCAGGAGTTCCGGTTCCGCGTCATTCACGAGGGCTTCGGGTCTCAGCTTTGCTGGGGACTTGGGTTAGCCTCTGCAAAGTCTGGAAATTCTCTTCCTGTGCTGCAGGTACTTTGGAGTCCATGGGGTGCTTCAGAGATGTAGATCGGCAAATGCTTTGTTGGTGCCTGCCAAGCAGGGAAGTCTTGGCTGTAGTCCAAAATTAATCTTATCGGTTCTTCTTCCAATTTAGTCTCTTCGTTTTTAGGTTCGAGGCAATCTGACTCTGAGCATTATGAACTGACTCTGAACATTATGAAAGCGCAGCCAAACTGTATGTATATGAAAATTATTTTGTAAAGTTTAGCGACACATAGGATATGAAGTGAAATATTCTTTAATTATACCCTGCGCAGTTCATGGAAATTTTTAATCATTTTTACAGCCCACTGGAGGGCATAATTATGTTAATTCAATTTGATTTTAAAAAACTGTATGCGCAGCGCAATGTCTAGAACTCATTAAAAATGTGGGCTTCTAAGAACGTTAATGGCCCAGGTTCGTAGCTGTGTTTGGAATGACAGAAAGAATCGTCATTTAAATGCTTAAAAGTCTAATTGTTTAAAAACTACAAAGTCCAGAATTCCCGGTAGGGAACAAACAGGAAGTTTTGGAGATCACATGTTGGGGTGGAGGATGTGTTTCTTTTTAAACATTGTGTAATCACAGTAACAATTAACCATGAACAAGGTAGATGAAGCTACCGAAACGCGTTGGTTCGTAGCTGTGTTTTTGGAAAGATAAATAAATCTTTTGTCTAAAAAGGAACAGTGGCTGGAGTTGCGGCTCTTACGTTTTTTTCTCCTTGGATTAAAACATTGTTGATATATATATATATATATATATATATATATATATATATATATATATATATATATATATATATATATATATATATATATATATATATATATATGTATATATAAGAAAAACCTCTGATCCACTTTTGGAAAAAGAGCACGCACACAAGGGTTATTTGGGTTAAGGCCTTTTATTAGATAGGCCTCCTTAGACCCAGCAAAGAGACGCGTTTCAGCTGACACAGCAGCCTTCCTCAGTCTAGTGTGCGCCATTTTAGAGTCAGCCTATATACATTTTAAAATCATAGACATAGAAAAAAGTTCATGTATATATATATATTACCTACTGGCGGTCGCCAGTAGGTATATATAGTTAGGATTTTTTCTCTATGGGATTTTTGAAAATTCTATGTCTAATAACTTTGGCGTTTGTGGACGGAATTGGCTGAAATTTTCAGGAAAATGGACCATTTTGTTTCTGAGCAGCCCCTGAAAATTTGGGGGGGGTTCGTCAAGGGGGGGCCGAGAAAAAAGGGGGGTCCCAAAACGTGTTTTTAACATTGAGTTTTCCATAGGGCGGTTGGCCTCACTTTTAGCCCGAACGGCTGAATGGATTTGCACGAAACTTGGCAAAATTGTAGGGACTGGTAGCCCGATGTGCCTTTTGTAGGTCTCAATATATGTGCTTCAGTGGATTTTGAGAAATTAAGGTTCAAAAAAAGATATATATCTGTAACCGCGGACTGGGCAGCGCTCCGCTACGCGTACTTTTCGCGCAACGGAGCTTTGTGAAGCGAAGCTGATTGGTTCTCCGGCGTCTGTCAACATTCCAAACAGTCCGTAGCGGCCGCCATCTTGTCTCTCGGTAGGATCGAGAGACAAGAGGAGGCGAAAGCGAAGGGGCAAATGACCATAAGGGGGAATAGTAGATCCTCGCTGACCCCCTAGGTTTGATGTGGAGGTTTTAAAAGGGCCCCGCGGGGCAAAAAAAAAAAATAATAATAATAATCGAACGGCTGAATGGATTTGCACGAAACTTGGTAAAATATTAGGGACTGGTAGCCCGATGTGCCTTTGCTAGGTCTCAATATATGTGCTCCAGTGGATTTTGAGAAATTAACGTTCAAAAAAAGATATATATCTGTAACAGCGCTCCGCTTCGCGTACTTTTCGCGTTACGGACCTTTGCGAAGCTGATTGGTTCTACGGCGTCTGTCAACATTCCAAACAGTCCGTAGCGGCCGCCATCTTGTCTCTCGGTAGGATTGAGAGACAAGAGGAGGCCAAAGCGAAGGGGGAAATGACCATAAGGGGGCATAGTAGATCCTTCCTGACCTCTTAGGTTTGATGTACCATTTTGCCAAGTTTGGTGTAATTCCGTTCAGCCATTCAGGCTGTAGACGTATGTAAATGTCCTATGGAAAATTGCATGGGGAAAACACATTTGAAAGTGTTGAAATTTAGAACCAATTAAAATGTTACTTTGGTTTTGTATTTGTGTGTGATGAAAGTTAATTGGTTATGTATATATGTCAAATGAGAGGAAACCACAGCCATTTTGTGATACTACTGTCTGAGGTACATTTGTGAGGAATTTTTGGTGGTGAATTTCTGGTGTTTGATTTACACAGTACTAACACTTTTCCTACTTTTGAAAAGGTGAGTTGTTAATTTGTAAGGGGAACTATGTTGTACACTTGAAGATAATTTGAAAAATGTTTTCTGTTATTTATTTGCAGTCCTTCTGTTATACTAAATACTTGATAAAGTTAGTTTTATATTATGTATTACTAAAAACGATACATGAAAGTGATTATTTTTTTCTGCAATTTACAGCAAGCAATTTCAAAATAAAATGGCTCACAATGAAGAGACCGTGGCAATTTCTTTTGAATCGTCCACTACATTGATTGAAATTGAGAGCACCAATAATGAAACATTGTCACAAGGAGGACATGACTTGTATGATTCCATTAGATTGATTGAAATGGACAGCACCAAGAATGAAATATTGTCACAAGGAGATGACTTGAATGATTCCACTACGTTGATTGAAATTGAGAGCAGCAATAATGAAATATTGTCACAAGGAGGAGATGACTTGTATGATTCCATTAGATTGATTGAAATGGACAGCACCAATAATGAAATATTGTCACAAGGAGGAGATGACTTGAATGATTCCACTACATTGATTGAAATTGAGAGCACCAATAATGAAATATTGTCACGAGGAGATGACTTGAATGATTCCACTACATTGATTGAAATTGACAGCACCAATAATGAAATATTGTCAGAAGGAGGAGATGACTTGAATGATTTTTTTGATCAATCTCTTGATGGCGAATTTATCGAGTGTTTGGAGACCATAGAGTTACAAGAATCATTATTGGAGACTTTTCATGAGGACATTGCTGATGAGGACATGTTACTAGTTCTTTCAAATTTAGAAAATTCTGAAGAATAAATTTATATTTAGAAATCAAAAATTGTTTGAGACATTATTCATTTTTATTTTTAATTTATGAGGTTGTAGCGAAGTGATTGTAGTATAAAATGAGACTTATAGTATAGAGTGCAACATTTTTATGTTACATGGTAAGTTTACTCATATTTACTTCCCTTCTGCCACTATATTATCTCCAATGTGTATTTGACATCTCTTCTTCATCTCCGGCCTCCTTTCTCTCACTGTGTGTCTCCGATGCATCTTATCGCTGCTATTTTGTGTAATTACAGAAGAGAGTAAAATAAAATAGTTCGGAACGTGAAAAGGGGGCAAAGTAGAGTACTCCTCACCCCCTAGGCCTTTTTAGGCGGTCCCAAAAGGATCAGTTTCTGCTTTCCTGAGAGATTATGGTATGAGTTCCATATACCACAATAACTTGCATTACAACATGCAAGATATCTATCTCCTATTACCAACTTTTGGAGATATTCGCGCTAAGCGCGAATATCTCCAAAAAGTAACACCTGCCCTGAGCAGTTCTTAGCCATGTTATCCAATGGGAGGTGGATAACATGGCTAAGAGCATTAGCTCGGTAATGTATGAATATCGCTGAGTTTTTAGCGATATTCATGCATTGCGGCCGTTTATTATCGCATTTGTGATAAACCTTGATAATAGCAAGGTTTATCTTCGATAATTTCTGATGATGCTTAGCGGTAAAAAATTCGTTGGTAAGCATCGTTAGCGATAAATATCGCTTAACTTTGGTAATATGCCCCAACGTCTGTTAACGTTCGATTCGAAGGAAATGAGGAAGTGTTGAAAAACATTGTCTGCGCCATCTTGCCTTTTTTGAAATGCCACACTTTTGTCGTGCACGGCAGCCATTTTAGATGTCTTGACCAGACCCACTCTCTGCACGCTGTCGATTCGTAGCATGGCTCCTCACCCTCGCAAGCATCTTCCCCAGGCACTGGTCACCCCCGCTCTCTGTCTTATGCATGGGCAATAAACCTCCCCCCATCTGCGCTGCTCTTCCCTGAGAATCACACTGTGCCCGCCCGACACCTCCCTTTCGCCCTATTCACTACCGCACCCTCTGACACTCCTCTTCCTCTGTGTCCGATTGTCCAGGCTATCAGCTAGCCCTGCAGATGTAGTTTATGGCCCCAGCTGTAAAGAATCACCCCTCTTCAAAGGAGTTATAGTAGATGAAGGCCCACACCCGATGAGATCCGTCACACCACACGTGTTCCTACTATCTGAAAACCATCCTGTATTGTGATTGGGGAGGGGACCGAGCCTGAAGCGGAAGATTCCAGGAATCACTCTTTGTACATCAAAGTTTTTACAATTATGTGTCACATTAAAAATATATAGCACTCCAACAAAGTAGTAGGAATATAAAACTTTAATAACATATAAATATATACAACAAAACAAAAACAGTAAAAACATTTAAACAACGAAGAGACCGTGGCAATTTCTTTTGAATTATCCAATAGATTTATTGAAATTGACAGCACCAATAATGAAATATTCTTGTCAGTAGCGGTCTGTTGTGCGAATAGTTCCAAGGCAGCAGAACGCGCTGAAATCTAGATGGCACGAAAGTGATGTCTAGCAAGTTGCCGCCCAGCAAATAACGGCGTGGGGCGCCGCGGGGGTGAGTGAGTCCAGTAGGCACCACAGCTATTCTTACCGGCATTGCAGAATTACTGCTGGGGACAATGCCTGTGCTGTAGCAGGGTCACAGCAGAAACAAAAAGGATTCTGTTGAAGATGTTGTTGGTTTTCAATTTGAAAACAGTTCTGGTGTCAACTGCTATGTTATTGTAGTGGTTAATGTTTTGTTTTCTCTAGAAAATGTAAAAGAGGGGGAGGCAGTCCAAAGTTCCGTTAAAAGGGCAAAGGAAAGGATCGGTGGTTTGAACTATCAGTCAAAAAGGGGAGGGGGTGCAACAATTTTTCCTACCGGGTCACACTGTGCTTTCACCGGAAGTGAGGTCTGCAGGATTCTAGTAATTCAAAGTGAGGCTGGCGCCGACGTCCCGCGGATACAGTTTCGTCACTCCACGGGTGATCATGGCAGTCATTCCCCATCGGGGGTCGGAGACTCCCGCGGCTCCTCTAGAATCTTCAAGGTCGTGGAGGACTACGGTGGTGGAGTCAACCAGTGACCGGGCCATTTCTTTATGCTGGGCCCGCTCTTGCCAGGTCGACCGCCATTTTGAGAGTTCGGTAGCTACTGGCGATCGCGGGGTCAAATGAGCGGACGGGCTCCACCCTGCCGGGCGAGACGTTGCAGCATGGCCACAGTGGAAGAACCCTTTTCCGGGCGCCTGGAGCGCTGAGGGTGCAGCTGGGAAGCCTCCACCTGGGGAGGCGGGAGAGGCCTGTTCGCACCGTCTCTCCCTCCCAGTGCACCCCACGGCGTCTCGCTTGAGATTTGTTATGGCCGGACCAGGCGATGAGGACGAGGGGGGGGGGGGTCGGAGGCATGTGCAAGACATCCCCCCCCAGGGTTGTTGCAGCAATTATACAAGAAAGAAGAAGTGTCCCGTCCGTCTTCGGGCCGGGCTTCCGGTAGATGTCGGCCGGACGCCCCTGGCTCTGGCCCCATGAACGGGTTTCTTGGTTTATTGGCTGCAGCCGGATCCCGTCGGCCTCGGCCCCCCGACCGTTGGTAGCCGGACCGGAAGAGCATGTGGCGGGACTACCTGCAACTCTCAAGGGCCACCGCGGCCGGACTGGGAGAGAGAGGGGAGGGTCGAGGAGACATTCCCCCCCCCCCTGCAACTGTTCAGCGTTGTAAAGGCAATCTCTGGCCGGGTCCCGCTGGTCTCGGCCTCTCCTCCGGCTACACCCTACGTTAGGATCTCCTGGCCGAGGCGTGGCAGCAGGACCTGCCTTATATGGGCTGCTCCCGGCTGGGCGTAGCCGGAACCCTGCCCCACCTTGGAAGTTTCCAGAGTGGGGGCGGATGTTCTACTGACTTGCATTTTCCCTAGTCTATCGATTTTTTTGGCGTGGCAGGCGGTGGGACAGCGAGGGGTGATTTGGTTTCTCTTACTGTTTTTCTGGTCTCTCACCACTGGCATATTTCGAACGTTTTCTTGTTTCTAGGACATTAATAGGTTTTATCATTACGTTATGTTATCGTTTCTTTGTTCGTTGTTTAATAAAAGTTCATGTTCATCAGTGGCCTACTGATTTTCGATTTCCTATTCTTTTCTTTCCAGGTTGTTTCATGCTAAAGTTTCTGTTAACAGGATACAGTGATCACTTCGTTATTATTGCATATGTCCTTTTCACTAGGGGTGCTCTCTGGTCGGGCCAGATGACGTATGTCTAGTAAATGGTCCGGGTGAAACAGGTGCATCAATCAGTGGGGAGTAGATAGGCATGACAGATTACAACGGGGGAGAAAGGTCCGCATTACGTACCCTTTCACTACTTGCAAAGATTTTCCTACGTTTATTTGCAAACAGGGAATACCTCCAAAAAGAACTAATTCCCAAACAGTCAATGTTCGGACAATCAATCAATCAATGAGGAATGAAATAGGTACGACGTGTTAAAGGCTTGTGTTACCTACCCTTCACTATCTGCAAAGGGAGAGAGAATATTCCTATTCTTCCTCGTTTGCAGGCAGAGAAGATCCTTAAGAGAACCAACTTCGAACAATTCAATGCTCGATTCAAACAATCAACAAGGGGTACTGTGAACACAAATGAACGCCGCTTATGTACATACGCATTGCTATTTTCAACAGGTTGTTCCTAATGTTTCTATTTTAGCGAGGTCAAAAAGAGATCCCATTAGTGGCCTACTGATTTTGCTCGATTCCTTTTGTTTTTTTACACGGTTTTTCGCTATCTGCAAAGACTAAACAGAGTATTTTGACTCTGTGCTTGTTTGTAAATAGAGAATGAACCAAAGAGAACAATCAATCAAATGGAGAGAGAAGCAGGCACGACGGATTACAAAGGGGGCAAAGGGCTGCGTTAACTACCCTTCACTATCTGCAAAGAGAGAGTACTCCTAATAGAAATGAGGGGTGGGGGGCAGCATTCAAAGCAGATCAGTGTGCATAAACACGAAAAAAAATTTACTTACCACGTACTTGACATTCGACAGCTTATGATATTTGCTATTAAAAAACCATTGAAATTCACTGAAAAAACCATAGGTTATAGACCATATATAGTTAGGAATTAGCATTTACAAAACCTTGAAAATTCACTGAAAAAACCATAGGTTATAGACCATATATAGAAAGGAATTAGCATTTAAAAAACCTTATTTTACTCACACAAAACCATTGAAATTCCATATATAGTTAGTTGCACTAACTATATATCGCGCACCCGCAATCCACTGCTGATGATGTCACATATTACATCATTCATGACATGGTCAGTGACATCACTGATGACATCACTGATGACATCTTAAATGACATCACTGATGACATCACACTTGACATCAATGATCACATCACTGATGATATCATTCATGTGATAATACAATGCATCTCCTCACACTGTAATATAACCTCCGTTACACCCAGTGTTAAATAGAGAGTATCATTTTTGAAACCATTGACACACCAATACTAGTTACTACATACGCACTCACTGATTCCTATGTCTACACACACATTCACTTATACAATCATTCATACATACAATCACTCATCTTTACAACACTATCATATGCACTCATACACTTATACAGACACTCACACTCTGCCACTCATTCATGGAGTTACTCACACACCTAGTCAGTCCTGAAAAGAATCAATCACACTTCCATTTTCTCATCTATACAGTTAAACACAGAACACCTTACATTTTTGAAACATATACTAACACATAGTTACTCTCTTATAGAATCACTGATACAAGTACACATTGATCTGCACAGAGTCACACACCTCCCAGCCAGCCATACACACACTCAGTCTCCCATACAAATACTTGTGCAACCAATCAATAACCCATATAGCTACTTATATAGCTACTGATCAACACATGCAGCAGCTTGCACAACAACAGAGATACTGATGCACACTTTCAGACAGTTTAGTCACTAACCCGTGCATTCAGTAAGACGCATTTAATCACTCACTCATACAGTCAATCACGCACCTACTAAAACCTTCATTCAGACACTTATACATCCACTCATTCTTCAATATGTAAAACATATTTAAACTTTACAGAAACACATAATCACTGGATGTTGTCATCAGTGATGTCATCAGTGATGTCACTGACCATGTCATGAATGATGTAATATGTGACATCATCAGCAGTGGATTGCGGGTGCGCGATATATAGTTAGTGCAACTAACTATATATGGAATTTCAATGGTTTTGTGTGAGTAAAATAAGGTTTTTTAAATGCTAATTCCTAACTATATATGGTCTATAACCTATGGTTTTTTCAGTGAATATATATATATATATATTCACAGAAAAAACCATAGGTTATAGACCATATATAGTTAGGAATTAGCATTTACAAAACCTTGAAAATTCACTGAAAAAACCATAGGTTATAGACCATATATAGTTAGGAATTAGCATTTAGAAAACCTTATTTTACTCACACAAAACCATTGAAATTCCATATATAGTTAGTTGCACTAACTATATATCGCGCACCCGCAATCCACTGCTGATGATGTCACATATTACATCATTCATGACATGGTCAGTGACATCACTGATGACATCACTGATGACATCTCAAATGACATCACTGATGACAACATCCAGTGACTGTATGTTTCTGTAAAGTTAAAATATGTCTTAGATATTGAAGAATGAGTGGATGTATAAGTGTCTGGATGAAGGATTTAGTAGGTGCGTGACTGACTGTATGAGTGAGTGATTAAATGTGTCTCACTGAATGCATGGGTTAGTGACTAAACTGTCTTAATTTGTGCATCATTATGTCTGTTGTGATGTAAACTGCTGCATGTGTTGATCATTAGCTATACGAGAGGCTATATGTGTTATTAATTGGTTGCCCAAGTATTTCTATGGGAGATTGAGTTTGTGTGGGGGTGGCTGGAAGGTGTGTGACTCTGTGCATAGATGTGTGAGCAGTTTATTCACTAGGTGTATGAGTTCAAGAGTGCATGTGGAAACAGCTACATGGGCAGTTGACTGTGTGCATGAGTGTATTGATGAGTGAATGGATATCTCAATGCTACATGTCATAGTAAGTACATATGTAAAACACAGTACATGTGAGAGTTGGCATATATAAATAACTGTGCATGAGAGCCACTGAGTGAGTGGTTGTATCGATCATTGTGAACTTGTATCAGGGATTGTATAAGAGAGTAAATATGTGTTAGTATATGTTTCAATAAGTAAGGTGTGTATAACTGTATAGTTGAAGAAATGGAGGTGAGATTGTTTCTTTGCATGACTGACTGGGTGTGTGAGTAACTCCATGGATGAGTGGCAGTGTGTGAGTGTCTGTATACACTGAGTGTATCTAAGGTTATATTAGAGTCTGAAGAGGTTTATCGTATTAGCACAAGAATGATGCCAAATGAGACGTCATCAGTGATGTCATCAGTGATGTCATTTGAGATGTCATCAGTGATGTCATCAGTGATGTCACTGACCATGTCATGAATGATGTAATATGTGACATCATCAGCAGTGGATTGCGGGTGCGCGATATATAGTTAGTGCAACTAACTATATATGGAATTTCAATGGTTTTGTGTGAGTAAAATAAGGTTTTCTAAATGCTAATTCCTAACTATATATGGTCTATAACCTATGGTTTTTTCAGTGAATTTTCAAGGTTTTGTAAATGCTAATTCCTAACTATATATGGTCTATAACCTATGGTTTTTTCTGTGAATTTCATTGGTTTTTTAACAGCTAATATCTGTAGCTGTAAAATGTATTCTTCTTTAAATCCAAAAATATATTTTATATGTTTATGAATAATTTTTTTTTAAAATATTTTTTTTTCTTCGTTCCCGCTTCGCGAATCGGGAAGCTTCCCGTTAGCTGACCTTGATGCCGCGAAATAGACCGCGAGCCGGTAAACGTTTCTTTACCGCAAGTGCCGCGTTAGAAAACAACATCGTGACGCCTCCCGTCCGCATGACGTTTCACGTTGTCGCGTGATACGTCATATGACGTGCTACGTTAGCGAACTGGTACGCGAAGCGAGTCGCAAAGCGCAGGTTTCTGGAAGCAAACCAGGAGGCCCTGCAAAGCGCTTAACGTAAACACAGCAAGTCATGTGACTTGGTAATAACACTTTTCATTGGTTCATTTCACTTTTGGTTTCCTAATGATGTAAGACTAGGTCATATAATCTAAAATGAACACTTTTGATTGGTTGAGAACTCTTGTTTTTCCCAAATGATGAAAATCCCTCCTTCTTTCCTCACTCTGACTTTCATCATTGTGAGAGAAAGACCCTTTGTGATCACTGAGCAATGGCTTCTTTAGTAGCTTCAGCTGGTGCTTCCCCACCACCTCCACCACATCCAAGGAAGAGTGGACCACCTGCTCAAGTTGTAATTCAACAAGAAGAAGAAGAAGAGGAACAGGAGGACGAGCACGAAGAGAGGCAGTTTTTGCCTGAGCAGCCCAGGACGTCTCACCGGAAAGAAAACTTCATTTGGCAATTTTTTTAAATTCCCAAAGGTCAGAAAAAAGTAAATGCAAGATACGTAACTTGCCTTATATGTCAAGATAGACTGTCCAGAGGGACCGACAAAAAATACAGTTTCGGAAACTACACAATGCATCGCCATATGACTAGGTGGCATCCTAACAACTACAGTGCTGCACAGTTTCGGAACGACCTAGATAATCTCCCTATTATGGCCAGAAGATCTGTTGTACCGGAAGTAACGGGACCAGAGGGCAGGGAGATGGTGCCAAATATACAAATGAGATTTGGTGATGTAAAACACATCTGCGCATTTTGCGATGGATTCATTTCCTACGGAGAAAAAAGCATCACTCTGATCAACAGAGCTATTGACTATCATATGCAAGTTTGTCCGAAACGCCCAAAATAATAAATACTTCTTTTTTTTGTTTTGTTGCTCCTGTTGAGCCCTTTACAATGAATCGTTTTCATTGCCCCCTCCAAGAAAAACCCAAAAAAATATAAAACTGTTCCGAAAAATTCAAAAACAGTAAAAAAATGTTCAGAAAAATAAAAAAAAAAGTTCTTTTCAGAACTACCTCCCCGTTATTAAAAAATTGGTACAATATTTGGAACTGTGCCAACCTCTATTTCTCTTAGTTCGCTTCCTAGTTCGCTCGCTGGTACGCGAACCGGAAGCGAACCAAAAACAGTAAGTATAAGGGAAGGAAACAGACACTTATGTTAAAAGAAACACAGCTATAAGGGAGTAAACTAGAGATACCATTACCCGTAATCCACTGCTGATGATGTCACATATTACATCATTCATGACATGCTCAGTGACATCATCAGCAGAGGATTGCGGGTTTTTTGGCAACATGCCTTATCCACGGTTTAATAACGCTGCCTTTTGCTTTATATAAGTTTTCAAATTGTATGAAATATATACCAATAGGTCGTTATGAACCTTTAGGTAGTGCTTTTCTTCATGAGGTCTGGTCGCTTCCATACACATACAGATGTTTCAAAGATGATCGAGAAGTTTATCTGAATGGAGAGGAATGCACTGAGACGCCAGATCATTCACTAATGTGTAGGCACATACAGTTACACGGTTCATGCAACAAACACCGACCAAATATGGCTTGCGTGTTGCAAGGCACGCCAGTTCCTGCTATCATCCCCACGTTCAAGTTGTTGGAAAATGGTAGTTATTTGATGCTCAATAATGAAGATTGTTCTGAGTTAATTAAAAGTATTCCTTTTATCGTAACAGTAAGTGAACGGGTTATTTGCTGCAGAAATGTTCTATTTCCTCCCACACATGAACATAGGGAGTTTTCAATCTGGCCACAAATACCAACCTTGGGACACGTTTCAACGGCATGGCAAGAATAAGAGCTCTTTTGTCTCAGAGAGAGGTGGCCTTGAGTTCGGCCCGTGAAACTTTCGTACTTCACATAGCGAACACCCATACAGAGGTGCACACCCTTTTCAATTAAGATTTGCCTTTCAATTTCAGCAACATGTTTCCGACTATCTTTAACGCATCCTCCACAAAGTCCCTGGCACACTTTTTTAAAGTTGTTACCAGTGGTCTCGTGACTTCATTTGAGAAAATCTTTGGAGTCATCCCTGCTTCCTTTCATTGTATTTTCTGCACTCTGGTTCGTAGATTGGCATTTTTACTTGCATTACCAGCGGACGCTCTTGTGCTTTTTTACATTTTTAAATATGGATGTCCCTCCTATGCAACCTCCGACCCTGCAGCTGCTGACACTGTTCCGCAATCGCATGCTAGAATATTATGGCACAATGCCGTTGGCGATATTAAGCACGGCATATGGATTATCTTTTCGGTTCTCCTACTTCACCTGTGTCCAGCCTGTATTTCACTGCCTGACCTGTGATTTCGATTGGGCCATTGATTTGTGTCTCTGCGGACCGGTTTCTCCTGACGTCGACTTTAATCAGCTGATGACTCCTATCATTACTCACGAGTTGGTTTGTCCTGGCGAAAGGATTATGGCTGTGGCATTGATGCATGGACTACTTGGTCCCTGGAATTTACTGGCGGCAGCACAGTCTTTCTTGGAACAGAGCTTTCTTGAAAACCCACCGAGCTGTCCTCTGATGGTGATAGAGGATCCGGTGCTGGGAGAGCACGTATGTTCTTTTCCGCTTTTAAATTGGATGGCTGAACTGTTTTCGGATGAAGACGGTGACTTCCTATTGGAGGCTGTTGCAGCTTATTTTGCATACACAGTTATGTCATAGACCTTTTTCATGTTTGATATGCTGAGTACTAGCATTTCATTGACAATTCATTGACTTATTTGTCAAGTTTTTATTATTTACCTTGCCTATTGGCTTAAGACTCGATAAAGTACTTGGCTGTTTTATTTTTCTTTAGCATTAAATTTTCCTAGTTTTTAATGCTTTACCTTGCGGACCGTCCACATATAAACTTGCAATCTGCTCTCATGAGATGGCACTTCTATTATCTTATTCAGTTCGTTTCCGGATCATGAGGAGGTGTCATCTAGGTCCTGGATATCTTTACACCGTGTTAAGTTAGCATGGGCTCATTACCGGTTTAAACGCCATTTTTCCTTTTTTGCAACTTCTGCACACGACACTTAGTTGTTGCTTTAGCTTTCCACCTAGTAGTTCATCGTGGTTTACATGAGAATAATATGTTATTGGTCTACTATCTGCTTTACTTGTTAAACTATATCTGTACAGCGAGTGCTAAAGTTTCAAGAACAACACGATACAGAATTGTTATGAGGTCTGATCTCCACGACTTCATACTCATAACATAAGTGCAACTTCTGCCAATTCTGGGCATGAGGCGGGTTTTATATTGCTTTGCCGAACACACATACACAACAGTTGATGCGGTTCACATGAAGAGAGAGCTGGTGTATGCTGATGTGATTCCTTCAAATCTAAGACACTAAAGTATGGGCACGCCCTAAACCAACACAAAGAGACCTTCTTAGCAAATAATATAATATGTGTATTAGGGAGGGTGAGATATAAGCAGCCGCGGGCCGTGCAGGGAGTTACGATGGGGCAGGGAGGCGGGGAGGGGGAGAAGCAGGGTGGAGCCCTCTCTACCTTGCCCCTCCCCCTCCCCGCCTCCCTGCCCCACCGTAACTCCCTCCACGGCCCGCGGCTGCTTATAAGTGTTGCTAACTCTTATTCATTTACAGCATGTTAACATACTGTCACCATTCGCTTTTTATGTACTAGTAACTATGCTGGTAATTTTGCTACTGATAATATGTGTACTTGTATTCTCCACCCTGCTTCTCCCCCTCCCCGCCTCCCTGCCTCACCGTAACTCCCTCCACGGCCCGCGGCTGCTTATAAGTGTTTCTAACTCTTATTCATTTACAGCATGTTAACATACTATCACCATTCACTTTTTATGTACTAGTAACTATGCTGGTAATTTTGCTACTGATAATATGTGTACTTTTATTATCTAAGGTACTACGCCTGAGAAGACGGCATTAGTAAATAAACATTTCAAATACACATCTGTTCTTCTTAACTCCATGTTCTGGTTTCTAAGAAATCTATAACGACCGACTGTTCATGAGTTCCACGTATCCTGAGGTACTATAAGTTCATATTCTGGATTGTCTAAACATTGAGAGTTTGTTATATCCAATGTGACACTGTACCTAGCTTGCTAAGGAGTTTTTGATTACTAACGTGAGTTTTGGGACACCCTAATTCGCCGAGGTTCCAATCCTCTGTCCACAGTTCTGTGTGAGAACAGAAACCCTGCGACAGGGGCACCCCCGACCCTTGCTGGAGCTTCATCACACTTGCGATACAACTCCAGCAATGCGCCACCTTTACGGCACAGATACATCACGCATCTGTGCTGTTTTTGCCCCATGATGCGCCGCATTGTAAATGCAGCACACCATAGGTGACGGAACAGCGGCACAAAATGACTAACACATCCCTGGTGATGCGCCAGTCATCATAAATGTATCCCTATGCTTCTTATCTTGTTAGAGATGAACCGCCATATGTATCATCAAAGTTATTTGCATTTCCTAAATAGCGAACTTTAAGGAATAAATAGCGATTCTTTACCATTCCTAGTTTGCGATGAGCTATTTGCTAATTAGCCGAATGTAGCCCAATGAAGCCCGATGTAGCCCAATGTAGCCCAAAGATGGCCGCCAGACACACAAAAAAACAAATGTAGCCCAAATATCAGCCAGATGTAGCCCAACTATAGCCCAGTGACAGAATGACCAATCAGCTTCGCAAACCTCCGTTACGCGAAGCGGAGCGCTGTTACAGATATATATCTTTTTTTGAACGTTAATTTCTCAAAATCCACTGGAGCACATATATTGAGACCTAGCAAAGGCACATCGGGCTACCAGTCCCTATTATTTTGCCAAGTTTCGTGCAAATCCATTCAGCTGTTCAATTATTATTATTATTTTTTTTTTTTGCCCCGCGGGGCCCTTTTAAAACCTCCACATCAAACCTAGGGGGTCAGCGAGGATCTACTATGCCCCCTTATAGTTATTTCCCCCTTTGTTTTGACCTCCTCTTGTCTCTCGATCCTACCGAGAGACAAGATGGCGGCCGCTACGGACTGTTTGGAATGTTGACAGACGCCGGAGAACCAATCAGCTTCGCTTCACAAAGCTCCGTTGCGCGAAAAGTCCGCGAACCAGTGCGCTGCCCGGTCCGCTGTTACAGATATATATCTTTTTTTAAACGTTAATTTCTCAAAATCCACTGGAGCACATATATTGAGACCTACAAAAGGCACATCGGGCTACCAGTCCCTACAATTTTGCCAAGTTTCGTGCAAATCCATTCAGCCGTTCGGGCTAAAAGTGAGGCCAACCGCCCTATGGAAAACTCAATGTTAAAAACACGTTTTGGGACCCCCCTTTTTTCTCGGCCCCCACTGGACGAACCCCCCCCCAAATTTTCAAGGGCTGCTCAGAAACAAAATGTGCCATTTTCCTGAAAATTTCAGCCAATTCCGTCCACAAACGCCAAAGTTATTAGACATAGAATTTTCAAAAAACCCATAGAGAAAAAATACTAACTGTATATACCTACTGGCGACCGCCAGTAGGTAATATATATATATATATATATATATATATATATATATATATATATATATATATATATATATATATATTCACTGAAAAAACCATGGGTTTTAGGGGTGTTATAGTTAGCTGGACATTTCACTCGTACAAAACCATTGAAATTCCTCCGTTATAGTTGGTTGTACTAACTATAACTCGCGCGCCCGCCATCCACTGCTGATGATGTCACATATTACATCATTCATGACATGGTCAGTGAAATCCCTGATGACAACACTGATGACATCTCAAATGACATCACTGATGACATCATCAAGTGAATGTGATTTGGTTTGATATTTAAACAAGTATTATACATATAGGAATCTGTATTGATGACTGAGTGGATGTATAAGTGTGTAGATGGAGAATTTAGTAGCACTGTGATTGTCTGTGTAAGTGCCTAATTTAAAGTGTTTCACTAAACATATGGGATAGTGATTAAACTGTGTGAATGTCCGTATCACTTTATCTCTTGAGTAAACAACTGTATAAGTTGGTTACTACCTATGTGAAACTCTATATTAGTTTTTAATTAGTTAAGTGAGTATTTATATGGGAGAGTAGATGTGTGTGTGGTTGAGGGAGGTGTGTGACTGTCCAAAGATGTGTAAATAGTTGTTTTAGTAGGTATATGATGTTAAGACTGCATGTGAAAACAGTTGTTAGAGTGAGTGAATCTCTTTATGGGTGTGTTGATGAGTAAATATATTTCTCAATGATACAGGTCCAACACTGTTGAGATATAAAAGGCACTGTATGTGACAGTTGGTGCATATAAATAAACATATATAAGAATCAGTGGTTGTCTGAATAACTGTATGGAAAATTGTATACTTATAATAGTGATTTTACAGCACACAAAGTATGAGTTACTTTCTATAGCAATAAATAAAGTTATGTTTGTATAAGTGTGTAGCTGAGTAAATGTATGTATGATCAATTGTTTGCATAAGTGAGTAGGATGACTGCATAAGTGAGTAGGATATGTGCTGCTGTGTAATGTTGATATAGGTGCAAAAGTATATTTAATATTGTTCTATTGATCTTTGTCAGCATGTATGAGTGATTGTATAGGTAAATGTTTACATGTGTGTGTAGATGTACAAATCAGTGAGTGCGTTTTTAGAAGCTTGTGTTGGTGTGTCAATGGTCTCAAAAATGGTACTTTATATTTTATAGTGAGTGATGAAAGGTTATACTAGTGTATGATGAGGTGTATCTCATTGTCACGTGGATGATACCATCAGTGATGTCATCTGTGATGTTATTTGAGATGTCATCAGTGATGTCATCAGTGATGTCACTGATCATGTCATGAATGATGTAATATGTGATATCATCAGCAGTGGATTGCGGGCGCCCAAGTTATAGTTAATACAACTAACTATGATGGAGGCATTTCAATGGTTTTGCACGAGTGAAAAGTCCAGCTAACTATAACACCCCTAAAACCTATGGTTTTTTCAGTGAATTTCTAAGGTTTTTTAAATGCTAATCCCTAACTATAACATGTCTGAAACCTATGGTTTTTTCAGTGAATTTCGAAGGTTTTTTCAATGATAATTCCTAACTATAACAGACCTCAAACCTATGTTTTTTTCAGTGAATTTCAAAGGTTTTTTCAATACTACTTTTTTTAAAATCTATTTTTTAGATATCTTTTTTAATTACATTACACATATTTAATCAAAATATTGTTAAAAATTTTTTTTTATTATTTTATATACTTTTAAATATTTTTATATTATTTTTATTTATTTTTTTTTTTTCTACTTTTTTTGTGGAGTAGCGCACCCAAAGCGCACCTTTCTCGATCACTGCGCGGAACCTAGCCGCCATTTTAGGATTGTTGTGTAGGATCCATGTAGGGTGTGTGACGGGTACGAATTTTCCTACGTGATTGCTATGCGACTGGTACGCGACTTGTGGCGCATACGCGACATGTACGTATTACGCTATGCGACGGTCGCGCGGTTGCGCGTGACGTCAGATGTGTGTTGGAGGCAGTGGGTGCGCAACTCCAGCGAAATGTTTTAATGTCTAAAAAAATATATATATGTATTTAATATAAATATTAAGGCAAGACATTATGAGAGGTAATCATAAAAATACTATTCTTTTACTTTTAATAAAGTTAAATTACTTTTAAATGCAATTTTGCAAAGTCGCACTGGGTGCGAGCTGCATGCGCACACCCCACGCGGACCCCATGTGACCAGAAAAAAGAGATTTGATTGGTTCATAACACTTTCTATTCTAACTATTGAAGAACACCACCCATTTCAATCACTCTTCTTAGACCTTCCTTGAGAGAAGACCTGTCTTGGGAAGAACATTGCATTTTTTTATTTGGAGACCTCATTGGGTTCTTTGAGACAAAAATGGCTACACCAGTGGTAAAACCTTCTGAGTCTGATCATTCTGGGGCAGAAGAATTTCTTCTTAACCTCCCCCTCCTGAAAGATATATCTCTATAGTCTGGAAATGTTTTACTTTCCCGGAGGGGCAAAAAAAATAAATGCCACAAAGGTGACATGCAAGATTTGCAAAGCAGAACTCTCCAGAGGAGACCCGAACAAGAAATACTCATGTGGCACTGCTAGCATGAGGAAACACCTGCAGGCACTGCATCCTGTAAACTATGCACACGAGGAATGCAGAAGACTGCGTGGAAATGCTCCTGAACCACTGGCAATACTGAGCACCTCTGGAGCATCACCATCAACATCGGCACCAGAAATACGTTCCCAATTTGGGAAAGTGAAAATGCATTGCGTGCAATGCAATCGTTTAATTTGTTACGGGAAGCAGTCAGTGGACCTTAATTGTCGCGCCACCGATAACCATCGATGCTAGTGTTTGGGGGTTTTTCCCCTCAAAGTTTTTGGTTTTGTTCGTCCTGTTGACTTTTTCTTCCTGTTAAAACCCCCCCCCCCCCCAAAAACAAAAAATCATTCACTAAATGAAAAAAACCCATAAAACTACAAAAAGAAAAAAAAGATATTTTCAGAACTAACTGGTTAAAAAAGAGCTAAATTTGTATGCTAGTGTGTAAAAGTTTACATGAATGTATGTCTAGTGGATAATTGACTGAAAGAAGGCATTTGTGGTGTATGGTGAATGTATAAGTGCAGAACTATAAGGAATGATACTGTAAAGTCTTTAGCTACAGCGTGCTGTGGTACTTCTAAAGCACAGGGATGTAACATATGTACATAAATATGTGGCAAGGCTGTGCTTCCCACTGCATTGCTGCTTAAACTGCAGCCATGTGATCCCATCTAGATTTATGTCCCTTTAGTCAAAAACAAATCTAGAATACGATTGCTGATCCCCCTTTGGCCCTTTTAAATACCTCATGAGAGCAAGGTATTGTTTCCCAATCCATTTAAGAAACACTGGTCCTGCTATTGTTAAAACACTGTTGAAAAACTATTTCCTGAGTACTCTGCTTCCTTTCAATGTCAACGTTTTAGAAGCTCATACTGCTCAATTATTATGTAACCACTTGAAGGAAAGACATTTTTTTGGCAATCTTCAAGCTGGCTTCTGCCCAAGCCACAGCATGGAATCAGTTATTTTATCTGTGATGGACAACCAAAGAGAGGATCTTGACTGGGGCCACATTAATGGTTTAAGCCTCTTAGAATTCACTGTGGCATTCACCACAATGGAACATGGTGGACTATACAATCTCTTTGAACCGTAACGAGTTTACAAGTTTACAAGACTAGAGGGACCTGCTTTTAAGTACTTGGAATCTTTTTTTTATAGATTTATTTCAAGCAACAAGACTTTCTTCTTATAGTGGTAACAAAGTGTCAATAGTACGTGGAGTGCCACAGGGCTATTCAATGTTCCCTCATCTTTTCAATATCCACAAGAACTTTGTGGCAAAAGAACTGGCGAATAGGAGCTGTAAGAAATACATGTATGCTGAAAATTTACAAATCTTGACTGAACAATAATCCCTCTAGTCAGGCTGCATTTCAATAAGGTATGAGATTAGTTTGTAACTGGATAGGCAGTAATTGCCTTCAATTAAATGCAGACACAACTGAAGTACTGATCATTAAGGTCAAGCTGGATATAGGACTTCACTCCTATTGGTCAACTGAAATGGACTTTTTACCCACACCATACTCCTCAGTGAATGTTAGTTTTGATAATCAATTGCTATTCACAGATCAAATCTCCTCATCAGTCTCAAGTTTTTTTCCCACTTGGAAATATTAAGACAAATGTTACCATTTCTGGTAGAGGGGGAAAAAGAGCAGCAGCCACAAAGTAAATCATCTCCAGATTAGGGTATGCAAATGCACTTCTTCTATCTTTCTAAATAGACTATGTTTGGTACAAAATGCTACAGCCCACTTCATTTTGAATGCTCCTTAATTTGGTAATTATCTACCACTGTTACAGAGCCTTCATTGTCTCCCGATAAAATATCATATCCAATTTGGGTCCCTGTGTATTAGTATTAAAGAACCACATGGTCTGCCTCCCAGTTGTACCTCTCAGTGACTGGATAGGTAAACTGCCATCTGTATACTTCACTCCTCATTAGCCAATTTCTAGATTGCAGACCAATTTGCAAAATCCAGAGGTGGGGGTTGCAGCTTCTAAGTCTGGACCGACTCTGGAATTCTCTTCCTCTTCTATTTCGAGTAACATCTGAGATGAGGGGCTCCAACCTGCTCATCCCGGGGTTCAGCAAAAGTAGGTGGATCGGATTTGGTTGAATGAAAAGAAAAGCACCACAGGAGTAACAGTACTATACTTGGTGCTGATGACCAACATCACAAAGAAATAGCCATCTTTCTAAGCAAGGTGATAGAGAAATGTCTAGCTGAGTGGAAGCCAGTGAACAGAAGACTCAACGCAGCAACATTAAATGGCAGGCATATCAAAGCCACCATTATCCAGAGCTATGCTCCAACAAATGACACAGAGGAAACAGTTACGGACATATTTTGCCAACAGATGTAAGCTGAGCTGGAACCTTTGCCAAACCACAGACTGAAGATTGTGATGGGGGACTTGAATGCTAAAGTGAGAAATTACAACATGAGCCATGACAGAGTCATAGGAAAGGAAGGTTGTGGAACAGTGAAGGCCAATGGAGAAAGACTGTTGGAATATTATGCCACACATGATATGTTCCTAGAAAGAACTGTTTTCCCCCACCAGGATACTCACAAACTAACTTGGTGCTCACACAATGGCAGAGACAGAAACAAGAGTGACAACCTGATCATAAGCGGCACCTGGAGACGCTCATTGTAAGATGTCAGAATGAGGAGAGGAGCAAACATTGGCAGTGATCACAATCTAGCAACTGCTTTTGTGAAGTTGAATCTTGGAAAATAACAGGTTCCAACTCCTGGCAGACACAAAAGATTAGCCTGAGCAAGCTGCAGATGCAGTTAACATCAATATATGTGAACAACAGAGAAACATGCATGGGGACCAAAGAAGAGGAGAAAAAAGACATGACAATACACCTGGCAAGCTTTTGAAGATAGGAGGGCAACAAAAAAAGAAACCCATGGAGGCCACATATGAGAGGCTGCATGAGAAGTACAAGCAACTGTGCATAGAAGCAAACAGAGCAGTCAAAATAATGACAGGGGTCGACAAGCGGGCATGCATGGATAACCTTGACAGCCAAGCAGAGGAGGCAGCCAGAAGAGGAGAACAGAGGAAGGCATTTAAGATTCCAAGGATACTCTGTGGTCAATCTTGTGCAAAATATAACTGCCCTATCATGGACAAGCAAGGCAGGCTACCCACAACAAAAAGAGAAAGAAGCACGCTGGGCCAAGCACTTTAAAGAAGTCTTAAACAGACCAAGAAAAACAGACAACCAAGAAGCAGAGACAGACTTGAATATGAACGCTGCTCCACCATAGAAAGAAGAAATCGTCACTCCTGGCCAAGATAACCTGAATTTATAAATGCTCATGGTAGGCCCTGAAACATCAACCAAGACACACCAGCAGTTTTATCTTAGTAGATTGGACCGGTTGCATTTCAAGGCATATATCCCAGGCATGTATTTCTTGTACTCGCGCAGCGTGTAAAACGCTCCTCCTGCATTTTAACTTTTAAAAATAATAGCTTATCTTGCTTTGCGCCGAGCGATCGCGTTTTTTACCTTACTTTGCCGCGACGCTTAGAGGGAATTTTAGGGAGTTCTTACCCACATTTAAATTGTTGCACACCCACATTTTGTGGGATAGAAGGGACTCGGGGGCACTGCACAAGCATCGCGCCGGTTTCGAGCGCCATTTTGGAGTGGGGAGAAGGTCTTTCCTCACGGAGCGCCATCTTGGGTGAGGGAGAGCCACTTGCCCTGCCAGGACCCACGCATTGGAAGAGGAGGTAATAAAAGTAGGACCTCCTACCTCACTTAGTCTGACTTGAATTTCTTGTACTCGCGCAGCGTGTAAAACGCTCCTCCTGCATTTTAACTTTTAAAAATAATAGCTTATCTTGCTTTGCGCCGAGCGATCGCGTTTTTTACTTTACTTTGCCGCGCCGCTTAGAGGGAATTTTAGGGAGTTCTTACCCACATTTAAATTGTTGCACACCCACATTTTGTGGGATAGAAGGGACTCGGGGGCACTGCACAAGCATCGCGCCGGTTTCGAGCGCCATTTTGGAGTGGGGAGAAGGTCTTTCCTCACGGAGCGCCATCTTGGGTGAGGGAGAGCCACTCGCCCTGCCAGGACCCACGCATTGGAGGAGGAGGTAATAAAAGTAGGACCTCCTACCTCACTTAGTCTGACTTGAATTTCTTGTACTCGCGCAGCGTGTAAAACGCTCCTCCTGCATTTTAACTTTTAAAAATAATAGCTTATCTTGCTTTGCGCCGAGCGATCGCGTTTTTTACTTTACTTTGCCGCGCCGCTTAGAGGGAATTTTAGGGAGTTCTTACCCACATTTAAATTGTTGCACACCCACATTTTGTGGGATAGAAGGGACTCGGGGGCACTGCCAAGCATCGCGCCGGTTTCGAGCGCCATTTTGGAGTGGGGAGAAGGTCTTTCCTCACGGAGCGCCATCTTGGGTGAGGGAGAGCCACTCGCCCTGCCAGGACCCACGCGATATCCCCGCAGGCCATTTAAGATGGCCGCTAGACAGGTGCGCAGCAACGGTGCGCAGCGGGTGCGCAGCGGGTGCGCCGTAGGGGCGCCGGAGGTGTGCCAGAGGTAAGCCCGTTTGCGCCCATTCGCGCAACGGACGCGCCGGGGGCCGGTACCTCTGGATCTCTGCCGCGAGATACCATTATCTTTACTCGTGGTGAACTTTTAGGTTTTAACATTAGCCCCCCGTCTAGGGGTCCAGCTGCATCTTCAGGAACTCAGACAGACTCCTTTAGTTGTGGCCTTTTGAACGTTAGGTCGTTGTGTTCACATCATGAAGAGATCGCCTTCATGATTGAACAACATGAGTTGGATATCTTACTCATGACAGAGACATGGACTAGCACGGACTGCGCTGTTGAGCTAGGCTCTGCCTGCCCTTCGGGATACAAAATCAGGCATATCCCCCGAATCGGTGCTAGAGGGGGCGGACTAGGACTAATATTTAGAGAGTCTATTGACCTTTCCCTCTTTGACATCAAGACCATTCCTGGTCATGAATTACTTGCTTTCTCTCTAAACGGACAGGGGGGCGCTTTATTTACTGGTCTACTTTGTTATAGACCTCCATCAAGCCCTTTATCGGCTGTGACGGGGCTGATTGAGTTAATCCTCGATCTATCCGTTTCACATTCAAGGCTAATGGTATTAGGTGATCTCAATCTCTGGCTGGGTGGCTCTGGAGATAGTGCACTTACAGACCTGACCCAGACCTGTCGGAGTATTCAACTGCAGCAGTTGGTCCTTACTCATACCCACCTAAAAGGCCATATATTAGACCTTATCTTTGCAGACCCAGAGCATGTAACTGTTCGAAATATCCTGCCCCAGTGCTGGACGGACCATGCGTTAGTCCTTTTCTCCCTCACGCCCAAGGCGGGACAGTGGAGAAACAGGAACTTAGGTGGGGTTAAAAGTACTAGACAATGGTCGAAACTCCTGAGCCAGTCCCTTCTACCCTCTTTACTTTCGGAGGGCTTTACCGTAGAGGAAAACGTAGATCTGAGCTACGAAAAACTTAGTCAAAGCATTGTGTCCTCTCTTGACTCTCTGGCCCCTTTACGGAAAATAAGAAACAGGCCCACACCGGCGATGCCATGGTTTTCCGAGGAGTTGTTTCAACTTAAACTCCTATGCAAGCGGGCTGAGCGCACATGGAGAAAGAAATACCTGGACTCAGATCGGGACCTTTACAAACAGGCCCTGTCCATCTATAAAGCACAGATCAAATGTGCAAAGGCCAGGTTTTTGGAAGAGTCTCTGCGGGCAGCAGTTAACAAATCACAGACCTTATTTAAGATCGTGAAGGATCTGTCATGCCCTGCCAGTGCGACTAATACCATCACCGCATCTCAGTCACTGTGCGACTCACTGGCACAGGCCTTTGAAGATAAAATCGCAGCCATTCTGAATAATCTAGGCGTAACATCTGGCGGTAATCCTCAGAGTCGCACGGAAACGCATTCCGGATCTACTTTAGTTTCCACCTCTAGCACTGCCAAGTTGGACTGTATCCCTTCTCCAACTTTTGAGGAATTCTGTGCCATAACCAACAGTGTGTCGTCGGGATCTCCTCTTGACCCACTACCGCATAAACACTGGAAGCTCTTCCAGGATGAACTCTTCCTTCCATTGTTTGCCATCTGCGATCAGTCCCTGGTCTCAGCACGGGTACCAGACTGCTGGAAACTTGCCGTGGTCTCCCCTCTACTTAAAAAGCCCACCTTGGACCCGGCAAATCCTGCAAACTATCGACCCATCTCCCTGCTCCCGTTTCCAGTAAAGATTCTGGAAAAGTGGGTCACAAAACATCTGTCTAAATTCCTGGAGACTGGGTCCTGTCTGGATGAGGTCCAATTCGGGTTTAGACCGGCCCACGGGACGGAATCAGCGCTGGTGACTGTACTTGACGACCTCAGGACGCGAGCCGACCTTGGAAGAGCAGCCTTTTTAGTGCTGCTCGATATGTCGGCCGCGTTCGACACTGTCAGTCACGCAATTCTGATTAACAGGCTAGAGGAAGTAGGGGTAACCGGCCTTGCCCTACAGTGGCTAACATCATACCTTGGAAACCGTCACCAGGTAGTGGTACTGCCACCGTTTAAATCCAACACCAGAAGAGTGGCGCAAGGTGTTCCACAAGGGTCGGCCATCAGCCCTATTCTCTTCAACCTGTATCTGCGGCCCCTAGTTGCATTGATTAGATCTTTTGGCATAGCGGTGATGAACTACGCAGACGACACTCAACTTGTCTTCTCTCTCGAGGGCAAGGAAGCAGTGACACTTGACACCTTCCACCGCTGTATGCTCGCAACTGCGGACTGGCTGAATCTGAACTCGCTGCAGTTTAACAGCTCTAAGACAGAAGTCTTACACTGCACCACTGACCGCGTCCCTAGACCTCTTCCGCCGGACTTCTGGCCACCTTCCTTCCAAAGTACGACTGCGTCTACCACCTCTGTTCGCAACTTGGGAGTGATGTTTGGGTCCAATTTCCAACTGGACGCAGCTGTCAATAAAACGGTGAGCACTTGCATGGGATTGCTTCGTATGTTGAGAAAGGTCCTCCCGATGCTTCCCATGGACAGTAGGCCAGAGGTGGTGAGGAGCATCATTGCAAGCCGCCTGGACTATTGCAATGCTCTACTTCTTGGAGCACCAGCTACTCTGGTAGGAAAACTGCAACGGGTGCAAAATCTTGCAGCCAAATTAGCGCTTGCTCGCCGCCCCTACGACTCCTCATCCCAGGCATTAAGAGACCTTCATTGGTTACCGATCCTTCAACGGATCGATTTTAAATCTTTATGTATTGTATTCAGGGCCCTCCACGGACAAGGCCCAGTACCATTTCAGAACATGTTTCATTGGTATACTCCGTCTAGATCCCTTCGTTCGGCTTCCGCTTACCTTGCTGTGGTGCCTAAAGTTCTGAGATCACGGCTGGGCGGCCGATCTTTCAGCTTTACGGCAGCTAGATTATGGAACACTCTTCCGCTAGGATTGAGAAGTACGAATGACCTTGTTTCTTTCAAGAAAAACTTAAAGACACATCTCTTTCCTAGAACTGTTTCTTTTTAGTTTCCCAAGTCAGTAGGGTGCACAGCAGGATTTTTTCAGTCAAAGCGCCAGGATACCCGTTGGGTGACAGACACGCGCTATAAAAGTATACCAATACATACCAATACATACATACATGTATCCAGCAGGATATTGTCTATGTAGCATCCCCAAAATATGATGTTGCTAGTGATATCAAAGGAATTTTGAACCAAAAAAAACTGGTAAAATATTCAGCAACAATTTGCAATCACAAACCGGGATGCCCTTCTTTAAAATATCAAGCATGCTAAGAGCAAACCAGCTATTCGCTTCAGCACCAGTTACAGCAATACCAACCAATATATTCACAAAGCACTGAAAAAATACTGGTCACTTCTCACAAGCAATCCTACCATAATGCAAGACATCAAAATCTTTCCACAACTAATCTTCAAACGAACTCCTAACCTAAGAGAAAAACCATGCCCTTCCTTTCTCCACGAGAATAAAAAATAGATAAACTTTTTGAAACAACCAGCTTCTATACCTACAAAAACATTTCCATATACAAACTGGGAACATCGAAAGTTAAGGAGATGTCAGTAAATGGTCAACAACATAAAATACGGGATTTCATCAACTGGGGAAGGTTTAACATGGTCTAATCAATAACATGTCCATGCAAACAACACCACAGCTGTAGTACCAAAAGGCCATTAAAACAGAGAATCCAAGAGCACTTATGCAAAAATGACCATACACTACAGCTGGCGTACCTTGTTCTTTTGCGGACTGGGAAACCTGATAAAGCGCACCAGCAGGGGAATCTGGAACTGAGGTAATGCCAAAAGAGAAGGCTCTCACCATTAAATTTGACAGAGTACACAGAGGTTTGAACAAGTACGCTGAATGGCACTACTGGCTAGTATTGAATGACGTACCATGGACCCTAGTTGTGTATGAAGTTTTCACACTGTAATGACGTGTTTCTCTCCATAATACTCATAACTATGCATCATTGTTATAACTAAACGTATCACATTCAAAATTATTCATTGTTAGCACACCAAGAGCATTGTCTATACAACGTTTGCCCCAAATAATGTTTATATCGACCGATGTTGCATAAACACTGACTATATTATTCCCTCCTTTGTTCTTTGGTATCAACTCTGCCATTAAAATTCATACACCAATATGGTGATGTTAGAAATGGGGTCTCTAGTTGGCAGAGGTATGCACCCTTTCCAAGTAGGAACCCACATTTCTAGTCAGGGTAAGTGTAGTACACACTACGTTTACCTGTGTTCGCCCTCTGGTAGCTTGGCTCAGAGCAGTCAGGCTAAAGTAAAGAGGCAATGTGTAAAGTACTTATGCACACACAATAACACAGTGAAAACAGCACAAAAATACTGCACAACCGTTTAGAAAATAGTCAATATTTATCAGAGGATAACAAGACCAAAACAACAAAAATCCAGCTTACACAAGGTAAGATATGAATTTTCAAAACTTAAATCAAAATGCCATGCTTAGAAGTCTTTAACTCCAACTGAGGCTATCTGGTCAGGCTTGACAAATCCAAAAGTTAAGTCCGACCATGATGGAGCGTGGGCCAGGTACAGGAATCAAGCAGACCATCTTACAGTAACTTGGATGCGTTGGAAACCAAAGACGATGCATTATGCAGGGGAGGTGAGGTGCTGTGGATACCGGTGAGATGCTGTTTCCTTACAGCAGGACAGGGTCGTTAAAGCTTCGACGCTCCAGGATGATGCATTGTGCAGAGGAGGTGATTCATCGGTTGCTGTGAGAGGCCTCAGTTCCTGAAGTTGACGGGGTGTCGATGATGCATCATTGTCTAGAGAGCAGAGCATAGATTCTATGTAGTTGAAGTCGAACCACAGGACAAAGGGTGATGAGTCGATTGAGTTTTATGTAGGGCCAGGGATGCTTCGGAGTCACAGTGCACAAAAGACGTCAGTGGCGCGTTGTTTAGACTTACACTGTGGAGGATCTTCAGAGGTGCTGTGGCAAAGTCAAGTCAAGTCAAGTCAAGTCATAAAATTTGTATAGCGCACTACATACCCAGAGGGTTTCAAGGCGCTTAGGAAGGGGAGGAGGATTATTTGTCAAATATCCACGTTTTAAGCTGCTTTCTGAACGCTAGGTGGTTCTGGGTGAGGCGAAGGTAAGCGGGGAGTGAGTTCCATGTTTTAGCAGCCAGGTATGAAAAGGATCTGCCTCCCATGGTGGTCTTGTTGATGCGAGGTACAGTGGCGAAGGCTTGGCTGGAAGAGCGTAGTTGTCGGGAGGGGGTGTAGAAGGACAGTCGAGAGTTGAGGCAATCTGGTCCGATGTCGTTGTGCAGTGCAGTGCCAGTGCAGTGCAGTGCCAGTGCAGCATTGAAGTCGAGGTTGTTGTGTCACACAATTGGCAAGCGGTGGCTACAGCTTTGGCACAGGCAGGGGCAATGAGTCAGTTTTGCAGGAATGTGCCGGGTCCGATCTGAAGCTTTAGAGTAGATGTGTCGGTTTCTTTTTTGCAGCACCCAATTCACCTCCAAGGGCCCAGAATTGGGCTTTGTACCAGTTAGCAGGTCAGGACTCACAGCAGAGGAGCCCATGTGCTGGAAGCAAGATACAGGTGAAGTCTTTGATGTTTCTGAAACTTCAGAAACAGGAGGCAAGTTCAGTAAAGCCCTTGGAGAATCTTAGGAAGCAGGATGTAAAGAGCAAACCCCAAACCTTTTACTTATAGGCAAGAAGTAGCAGGCCAACACAACAAAGCAAGTATCAAAATGGCAGTCCCTACTGGCAGCACAGGAGCTCTTTTTCCTGGCAGAATGCACTCAGTTCAGAAGTCTTCCGAGTATGTGTTGTGAGAGGTGTTGTGAGAGGTGCAGTACTTATACCCATTTTGGCCTTTGAAGTAGGGAGACTTCAAAGAAAGGTCTTTGTAGTGCACAAAGCATTGGCAGTCCTGGCCCTGGCTCCAGACACCCTATAGGGGATATGCAGCTCTTTGTGTGGAGACTGGCACAGCCATATTCAGCTGCATGTGTCAACTCCGCCCACCACTCCAGCTCAGCAAGACCCATCAGCCTGGTGATGGGCCATCAAGATATACAGGCCACACCTCAGTTCTCTTTGTGTGTGACTGTCTAGAGTAAATATACACAGCCCAACTGTCATCCAACCCAGATATGTCTTCTAGGGACAGGCAGAGGCACCAAATTGATAAGTAGGAAAATGGCAACTTTCTAAAAGTGGCATTTTCAGACCTGCAATTTAAAAACACACTTCACTAAAAGATGTGTTTTTAAATTGTGAGTCCATAGACACCAAACTTCACTTTGCCATCTCCCCCAATTGGAAGATACACTTGTAAAGTGTTACAAGACAGCTCCAACGCTAACCTATAGGAGGGATGGGCCTTGCTGTAGTGAAAAACTAATTCAGCAGATTTTCCCTACAAGGACATGTAAAACTCAAAAGTACATGTCCTGCCTTTTAAGTGGTGCACACTCTAACTATTGATTCCTAAATATCGACCTACAGTAAAATCGAGTTTGAAATATTGAAGGTACAGAATATCGTTGGACAGAATATCGACCCTAAGGTAAGTAATATCGGATTTTTTATATTTATGTAAGTAATATCGAAGTTAGTAATATCGATATCAAATATATCGATGTTATTAATCTTGATGTTACTAATATCCATATTTGTATTATTGTTATATATTTTATTATGTATTTATTATGTATGAGTTATATGTTTTTTGTTAAGTATTTTACTTATTTTAAATTATATGTGTACTATTTTTATATATTAATATTGTTATTTTGAAGTCAATTTTATGTTTTAGTACCGGAGCAGGTTGTGGGTTTATAGGGGAATAGGGTGGGAAGTAATTTAATTATAGTAAATTAATTATTAATTTAATTATTATTTTAACAATTGTAAATTAATTTTAATTCATTTTAGTGTTTAAGTTCTGTAGCGGGTTGTGGGTTTATAGGGGAATTGGGTGGGAAGTAATTTAATTGTAATTAAGTAATGATGTATTTTTATTTATTGGTTTCGATAATTAATGTAATTGTAATTATTTATTAATTGGTAATTACTTATTTGTATTGGTAATTAATGTTTGTAATTAGAAATAAAAAAAAATAATTGGCAATTAATTGTTTTAATTGGTAATTACTTTTTTAATTGGCAATTAGTATTTTTAATTAGTAATTATTTTTTATTAATTGGTAATAGTTTTTTATTAATTGGTAATTAGTGTTTCATAAAAAGAATTTTTGGGTATAAAAAATAATTGTATTGTTTTATATTTTTAATTGTTAATCAATTTTTTGTAATTAATATGTTTCATGCTATAAAAAATATTTTTGTGTTGAATATATATTTGGTAACTAATATTTATTAATTAATATGTATTGGTATTTCTTGTTAATTTCTTGTTAATGAATTATTCAATTGTAATTATGTTTTAATAATTATCAATGGGTATTTCTAAATGATTTAGAGTTATTTAAAAATTAAATTATTAATTATATTAAATACAAAAATTATTTATAAGTATGTTATATTTAACTTCTATGCTTCCCAACACTTTCCCTTCTGTTGCACTCTCTGGAGTGGGAATAGTAATTTTTACCCTTACACTATCCAACGCTTTCCCTACTGTTGCACTCTCTGGAGTGGGAATAGTAAGTTTTACCCCTACGCTATCCAACGTTTTCCGTACTGTTGCACTCTCTGGAGTGGGATTAGTAATTATTACCCCTACGCCATACAATGCTTTCCCTACTGTTGCACTCTCTGGAGTTGGAATAGTAATTTTACCCCTATGCTATCCAAAACTTTCCCTACTGTTGCACTCGCTGGAGCGGGAATAGTTATTTTTACCCCTATGCTATCCAACACTTTCCCTTCTGTTGCACTGTCTGGAGTTGGAATAGTAATTTTTACCCCTACGCTATCCAACGCTTTCCCTACTGTTGAACTCTCTGGAGTGTGAATAGTAATCTATACCTCTACGCTATCCAACGCTTTCCCTACTTTTGCACTCTCTGGAGTGGGAATAGTAATTTTTTTGCCTTACGCTATCCAACGCCTTCCCCGAAGTAGAACCAACTGTTACCCTCTGATATAATGTACATGAAACTGAAGTGCTTAGCCGACCCATGATTGTGAATGTAGCCACTATGTACCAACGATTATATGTGATGATGCTGATGATGCAATATGTTTGTACAAAAAATCCAATAAAAAAAGAGTGTTTAAAAAAATCAATAACAACAAAAACTTGACCGTTTCGTGGAAAAACTTCCATCATCTTCAACTCAAACTTTTCCGATCATACTTGGAATCAGGAATTTACCTTGCACCATGGACAGACCAGCTTTTCAGATCACTTGGACCCTCAGTCTGACTAAGGGCGGGGATTGATCCGTAGGCCATACCTGCTTCAAGAAGCAAGACCCAGTTGAATATCAGTCTCTCCAGTCACAGGAATCTCAAGAGATGGTAGCCTGGTACTGGGACTTGGGGATCACAGACCATCACCCCCTTCGGTGGGGATCTCAGAATGTTCAGGTTCAGACCACACATCTAGATCCTGAGTCACAGCACCAGAGTTCTCGGCAGTCGTGGCACTGCTCTGGCAGGGATAGAATTTCTTGAATACTGAAATGTTCTGAGTAATTGTCTTGTGTCCACAACATGCAGTGACCTAGGCACCACGCATAGAGATGATCTTTCATGACTCACTCTTGAAGGGCAGTCAAAATGTACTCCCCTAATGCTGATCTCATACCAGAACCAAGTCCCCCACTCCGATACTGGAAATCTTAGCTCTTCTCTACTGACTGACTTTCTCATTGGACCTCTTCCTCCACTTATAGACCGGATGCTGATTCAGACGGCCAGGAACCCATTCCGGGTGGTGAGGAATAGAGTGCTTCCCATTGAGAGATAACCCGGGGCTCGGCTGGTGGTCGAGTGAGGGGTCTGTCTGTTATCTCGCAAGAAGGAATAAATTGTCTGTTCAGGTGACTGCACGTTTGCTAAGGCAATCCTAATGACTTTGTTCAGAGTCCTCATGAACTGATCAGCCTCTCCATTAGCTTGCGGGAACCTGAGAGTGCTTTTCTATGTGGACAATGCCCAACAAGCTGGGGTATGAGGCTTTCTACTGACCTTGAAATGGAAGGCAATTATCAGTTCTGATCTCCTTAATTCATCCATGGGTGGCCATGATGTTTTCCAATTAGCACCTACAGAGGACAGGACTTCTACCTCTGGATATTTGGAGTAATTGTCAATCATCACCAGAGTATGCCTTCCATATGGTAGACTCCAAAAATCCATGCTTGCACAAACCCACCGACAACTAGGACCTTTCTACGTCAATATGGGTGGAGGAGGATTAGCATCACCCTCCGCTTGACACAAGAAGCAAGCCCTGACAGTTTCTTCTACTGTAGTAAAGGAAGGGTTCTGCTTGTACACATTGCTATGTTAGCATAAGCGTATTAGAAGTTTAAACGTCATTTTGCCACTTTGCCGCTTTTGCACACATCACTACATGTAACTGTTGTTGTAAGTTAAACTGCTTGCTTTTCTTCACATGATAATGGTCTGTTTTTCACATCCCTAGACTTACACCGCAACCTAAGTCTGTACACTGTGTGCAGAAGTCTTCAAGGTCATAATAACAATGTATGCTGTTGATTCAGTTTGATCGGCCACTGCTCTAGACACAACATGCACACAGCTGCAGCTAACTGAAATTTGGGTGCCTTTACGGTGGTTGAGAAAGATTGTATGGATGTTGCCTGTCCCTACACAGAGAACCGTAGTCCAGGCCCTTGTCACTTCGAGGCTGGACTACGGTAACATCCTTTACCTAGGAGCTAATAAAGATGTAATGCGCAAGTTGCAGCGCGTGCAAAACTTGGCCGCAAGATTGTTGTGCCAGGCTTACAGATTGTCCCCGGCCTCTAGTTTGCTGGATAAGCTACATTGGCTCTCAGTTGAAAAATGGACTAGGTTTAAGGTGTAGTGTAGTTCCTATGTTCCCAATAGGCTCTGCGCATTGGAATAATATATTCAGCAGTGTAGATGTAGGACTGAGGTCAACTAGGTCTCTACTGACTATATTAGACTTAAGGTTTTGCCAGCTAGCTCAGAGGTCACTAGAAACTTTCTCGAATAAACGAGGAGGAGTTTAACCTCCCTGGATAGACAAGAAGGGATTAGCTTCTGACAACCATATAACATGACAACTTTGCTCCCTCAGAATAAGAGTGTATCTCTAGAGTCGTGTGAAAACAATAGACAGCTATTTCACTCAGTCAAGTGTGCATACTTAGTTTCACCAGAGTTCAGAGAAAAGAGAGACGGGCGTTTTCAATAAAAAGGTGTAATTTATTGAGCAGTCTTCTTTCTCATGCAAGAGAAATGAATTGCCACAATTGCAATACTCATAGTAAAGTAAAGTGCGTACAGTAAAAGGAGGATTATAAAATAATACTGTAAAAGCATTGATATGGTTTCTTAGCCATATGATACTTTAAAATAGATAAAATATATACATACATATATACATTGACTAACGTACTCAACTGGTGCTTCTAAATACGCCTACCCCGGTGTACCTGACCTAAGCCAAATACGTGGGAAGGAGTAAGTAAGGAGCAGTTTAAGTTAAGTTGGTTTTGCCAAGAATCTGACTCAAGAATTCTCTTTAAGGGTTTAGTCAGCTCCGTACCTGGGTAATAGAAAGCAGGAGGTCTTGTATCTCTCTCTCAGGACTCGATATCCCAGTAACCCGCGAAGGTATCTGGAAACACCGGAGCTGGATTTCTCGGCAGGAGAAAAGACAGCGTCTCTCTCAGTGCGTCAAAAAGGAGGGGCAGCGTCCGTGGGCTCTCGCATCAGCTGGGCTCTCGGGCAAGCAGATAGCTGCTCTGCTCCAAAACCACCACCGTGTGTTTGCTTAGGGCAACGTTGGTATATTTATACCTGAACGTTTGACGTAAGGTTGGACATAAGACGTCAATAAAGATGTCACTAAGAACTGGCCGTTCTTACAGTGCTTCACAGGAGTTCTAGGACGAAATCAAAACAAAAGCAATGGGGATTTCCCAGGTTGCTGGAGGTTTGGTTTGTTTAGAGAACTCGTTGTGCTTTCTAGGAGTCCGGGGAAGTAGCCTTGCTTAATGTGACTGCATGGGCTACGACTAAATATGGATATGATTCTTATGCCTTTATAGGGATATTATTTATTATAACCGTACAAGGGCATAAAATAGAAATATCGATTTAGGTTCCTAGATAAAAACACAATAAAGGCTCCAACCTATATGTTCTGTATTAAGCACAATAGAACCCCCCCCGTACCCCGAACACCTAGCCTACCCCTATTTACCTTCTCGCACTCTTCGGTCTGCCACACAAGCTAAATTTGAGGTCCCCAAGATCAGACTTTCCCATATAGGCGGTCGGTCTTTTTCATATCAGGGCCCTGTACTGTGGAATGCTCTTCCTCTTTCTCTTCGCATGCAATCCGACCTTCTCCTATTTCGAAGGTCACATAAAACCTGGCTCTTTGGCCAGTAGACTGCTTTTACTCTGCTGTTCCTTGGATAGCGCCGGGAAACCCTTGTTGGGTAGCTGTTAGAAAAAATAAAATAAAAATGTAATATTGCACTGCATGCAAGATTTGGGCACTTGGGGAAAAAAACCTTTCCAGACAGAGAGCGTTGCTGGTCCTGTAATGTGATTCACTTCAGCTGATCTTGGAGTTATGGGGTTCCCTGTTTAAGCCTTGAGACCTTCTATTATTATAAAACCTTGCTCCTAGCCAGGGGAGGGTGGTTCATAAGGTGCTATACGACCTATTTCCACTATCATTGTAACATGATTTCTCCCTTTGTGTTTTATGGAATTGTAACAATGCTGATTGTTTTATTTCTAATCATTTGCCTGCTTAAGTTAGCCAAAATACTGCATCTAAAAGCACGTAGTTAAAAATAAGTATTTTAAACCTTTCCGTGTCTCTGATTGCTCACGTTGTGGATTGGTATGAGAATAAAAATGAAAGAGTGTTCTTGATTCCCACCATTCCTGAGAGTACCCTAAGTCGCTTGTTCTGGGTTGTGTAATCATTGGTATCTTCGCTGTAGTACCTAGAACGAATGAGGCACAGATGCTAGTCAGATAGGGGGTTCTGGGTACTGAGGTGAGTTTTTTGGTACACCACAATTCACTGAGGTCCTGGTTTCCTGTGCATAGTTCTGTGCAGGAGCAGAATCCCCAAAACATGGCGCACCTAACGTTTAGTCTTATATACAAGACACTTTAGTAGTAGTGCTTATATTTGTCCAAAACACCCTCACTCCTGTTTCTGGTTGACAGAAGTGACGGATTAACCTACCTATATGGATAGATTATAGGTACATTCATGATTGAAAATTAAAAAGGTTTGCATTTTGAATTACTACCCCTTTTTGTGCTACAATTCATATAGATTGTTTTTCTTCTCTGTGTCCTTATGTGTGATATTAATATAGCTCCGCATGTTCGTGCAGTGCTCCGGCGTCTTCTGACGTAGTTTGGGGTGCCCGACGATGGTATGTCAGTAATCTTTGTGGTGAGTGCTGATGCAGCGTTCCCCTTTGAGCTTTTCTACTCTTGGGTTATATTTCCTGCAATAAATGGGGATGATGAAACATTCCATACCTATACTCCCATTGCGATGCCTACGAATTACACACCATATTGGACACAGGAGAAGCTGATATTGGCATGGCAGCATCGTATTCAACGCCCCAATGCCGTAACTCTGGTTCGGTTAGTCACTTTGTCTATTCCTGGGGCCACTTGGCCAGTCTTGGCCGGGTTCACACCACATTCACGTTATTTGCAAGCCCCGATAGATGACGCACGTCAACTACATACCACTTTGATAGTAGTACACAGGGCTTTAGTGCAATACATCTCACGCATCCTCCAGGTGGGGGCACCTGGGGTTGCGGTGCAACCAGTTGGACCTGCCGGGATGTCTATTAGTCCCGTCATGGTTAATTCGGTAATGGGCAAGCGCCCCCAGAACAAGGACAATATGCCTTATTGGCTTGTAAAAAAGTTTGACCAGCTGGAAGCAGTATTTCCTAATACGACCCCTGTGGAAAAGCACAGGATACTAACCATTAGTTTTCAGAAAGACTTAGTGCCTGAGGCGGCCGATTGTGAGAACTGGGGTAAAGTATTTGCAGCAGTGGATATATGACGGTACCACGCGTACTTTTATAACGCGTACCGTTACAACGCTACTTTTACCACGCAAGTCGTTACAACGACTTGCGTGGAGGGGCGCTGGATAGTAAATTTTTTAATTTACTATTCCAACTCCAGTCCCCGTGGACTCTAGGGAAAGGAGTTGGATAGTAAATTAATCTATTTACTATCCTGGAGCGCCCCCCAGCGCAAGTCGTTGTATCGACTTGCGTGGTAAAAGTAGCGTGGTAACGGTACCGCGTTGTAAAAAATGCGTGGTTACCGTTGTATACCGCAGCAGTCTATGGCAAGTGCTTTGCCACGTGGTCTATGACTGGCCTGCCCTCTGTGATCAAGTGTGTTCAGGATGAGAACGGTCCGGAGGCAGCAGTCGAGTTGGGAATGAGGCTTGTCGGAGTGTTTGATGTGGTTGCTGATCTTATTCTTGCTAACGTCAAGGAAGATGCGGTTGACTTTCAGGTGTCTAATGCTTTGCACCTCGTCGCTGACACCGATAAACCCCGGCATGTGCAGAAAATTATTGCAGAGGCTTTTAAGACCATTGGCCGCAATAGTTTAGGTGTTAAGCCTATTGCTAAAACAGCAGCTAAACTGCAAACTCAGACGGCTAAGTCTACTAAAGGCGACTGTCCAGTTTTTCATAAACAGAGTTGCAGAAATAGAAAACAGGGCAAGCAGCAACAGAAAAAAGGGTTGCATCCTGCGTCACCGATACCAGTGTCTACTGAGCGCACATATGATTTGCGCGACCGCGTGAGAATTAGGTCTCCTGATAGGTTTCAGGTTTCTGATCAACATTCTTCTTGTTCTTCACAGGAAACATCAGGCTCACAAGCCGCTGTAGGAGAACGCGGCAGAGGTCGGGGTGCCCCGCAAGGACATGAGCAGCCCCGCCCGGCTGATGATAAAGGCAAGAAGGACGACTTTCCACAACAACGCCCACAGTTACAGAAAAAGAAGGTTGCTGCGTTAACGGCAAGGTATGCAACGGATAGTGAGAACATAGTTCGGAACCTGACATGGGTGCTAACGCTGCTAGACAGCACAGCGGAGGTTACAGTACTGCGGCAAGCACTGCGTCCGTACATGAAGATGACAGCAACTGACATGTTCATAACAGTAGAAACTGCTGACACTAGTGTGGGTCCCCATGAAATAGTCCTTTTAATTGAAGGTGACATACAACGTAAAACGTAAAATAATGGGGATTTTTTGGGTAATCCCCCCTAGTTTCGCACACACTGTGCCAAAGGAACAGGCACAGAATTTCACAGAAGAGTGGGCTCACTCAAACATGAGATTCCATTGCGGTTAATGCCACAGCCCCAATATCCCATGCGGCGAGTAGCGTAAGCTCCCGTTGCAGAAATCCTTGAACAATTAGAATATCAAGGTGTAATTGAAATGTGTGTCACCCATGAATAATCCTCATTTCACTGTAACTTAACCTGATGGGTCGTATCGCCTAGTTTTGGATTATCTTCATTTGAACTCTCATTGTCGGACGTGCATGGGACAGATTACCCACAGTTCTGCCCTGGTTGATAGTCTCGTGAGAAAAAGGTTTAAGACCACACTTGACATTTCAAATGGCTTTTTTAGTCATAACCTGTCCTCTATTAGTAGTCATTGTAGTCTACTTCTCGTGGCAAACAAAAAAAGGTTCAAAAGATTAGCCAGGGGCTATAAAAACAGCCCAGGTGTGTTTCTGTTAGAGAGCATCTACCCTGATGCGTACTCGTATGTTGATGATTTTTATCTCACAGGCGACAAATTATGGCTGCATCTGTGTCACGTTGACCGCATCATTGTCATGTTTGCTGACTTTGGTTACAAATGTAACTTTGAAAAATCACACATTGCAGAGTACACAGTGTTGTTTCTGGGCTATGAGCTCAACAACGAAGGTTGAGGTTTGGTACCTCACTTCTTGGAGAAATGCGCACACTTACGCACTCCAACAACTGGGAAAAAACTACAATCTTTACTGGGTTTTTTAAATTCCGGGAGTACTTACATTCCCGAATATGCCCAGCATATCAAGCCGCTATATGCCATGATACAACCTGTTTTTACCAAATCTTGCTGGCTTCCAGAACATTCAGCTATACTGCAATCTCTGCAGTCTGATCTTGAATCTAAATACTTACTGACACGTGACAACCACACAAACCTGGTAATAAGAATTGTGCCAGGCGCAGTGGTTTTCAGGTGCTTGACGTTTAATGAAGGAGACACAGTCCCTATTGCTACAAGTCACTTCAGCTGAAATACGTTTTTCTTCTGTCAGAAAAAGTTTTGACTGCAGTGCAGATGGTGATTCTAAAAGAGAGAGTGCTGTCTCAGGGGAAATGCATGTTGGTTGTTACACCGTATTCTGCCCTTGAGGCAGTAACGAAAGCCAGTGTACTGAATTCTAAAGCGTTGCACCCACATTAGATACAATGGGCAACTTCTTTGACGTCTCCGGATGTCACTCAGGAGTACTTACAGTATGAATTTGTTCATCCTGCTCCTTTATCCTTGCGCCCACTTGAGGATTACCATTGTATCATTTACACTCATGGTTCGGCGCAACTGGCGACGAAATCTAAGCATGCTTATTCAGCAGCCTGCGCAATAGCGGTTGGTACCATATTGAATGGCGAATTCAAGTCTGATGACGTGCACACGCAGACATTGGGGGACGGAACCGCCCAGTTGGCAGAGCTACGTGCTTTGGTGCTTGCACTAGAGTTTGCTGATCCCAGTGTGACTACTCTAACTTAAAGAATGTCTGCTTCCCGTGAATGTATTTCATAGTCTTGGTTACCAGCATGTAGGAGTACACGCTGTTGGTAACAGTCTTGCTGTCGAAGCAGCAAAGACAGCAGTGGCAACATATTTAGTAGACAGCAGCTACAAGATCCAAAAGTAAGATTGATGATGACATCTTGGCAGCCATCGCTGCAACAGAGAAGGGGGATAATTACCCTAGAGGTTTCCCTTCTAAATACTATTATCATTTAAGTCCTGATAAAGTTCCCTATGTGAGAATTAACGATGTTGGTGATAGATTAATTCCCAACACGGACCGCAGGCTCTCCTTGATAACAGCCGCTCACAAAGGCATGGCCTTGGCCCATGCATGCGTCTCAGCAACTGTGACTATCTTGCAGCAACGTTACAGGTGGCGCGGATTGTACAAACAGACCCGTGATTATGTCCTTACTTGTGACATTTGCAAGCAGATTAAACCTTTGACTGCTGCGTGTCCACCACAAACACGGCTGTACATATCTAATAAACCTCTTGTGTGTACTTATTTAGATCATTGCCGTCCTTTCTCCTCAGATACTGCGTATAAGTTCTTCTTAGTTGCAGTGGATTCGTGCACACCCTTTCTATGGGTTTGGCCACAATGGAGGGCTGATGCTCGAACTGCCGTCAGGTATTTCCTTGTCTTTGTGGGAATTTTTGCATGTTGCACCCTCCATTCTGACCAGAGTCCGGCATTCGCCCCTAAGGAGAACAAAGATCTTTTGGGGGTGCAGGTCAAATTTTCATCTCCATACCGGCCTGAGGGCAATTCTGTTGTGGGGCGGATGAACCTTGACTTAAAGCAATCCTTGGCAGCTAGGGTTTTAGGTACTGCAGAAACTGGTTGGCCCATTTGTATAGAGTTCAACGTGTACTTAATAATCTCCCTAGAAGGTCTCTGGGTGGGCAGACCCCATACGTGATGCTCTTTGGCATAAAAATGTTTGTCCCGGACCTTGAGGGTCTAGACATGACGGCGTCGGCTGCACCCTTTGACGTAGATGATCATTCTGCTGAATTACAGAACCTACAAGAGACTCAAGACACTCTTGCAAAGGAACACAACTGATGCTGCACTTCAGATTCTATATCACATGAAAAAATGCCACCCCACCTTATTTGTGAACTCTTACTGATAAGCAACACATAAATCTTAATTAGACATGTGCGGTATATTTATTTACCTCTTTTTCAAGTGTTTTTGAAAGACAATTTTTAGTCATATGTCAGAGTAAAAAACACAACATATATAATATATCTACACAACAATTTGACCATTTAAACAAAAGAAAAGAAACCATTACTACATAAACAATACAATCACTATGTACAATCACTATACACAACAACACATATATTTCTACTACCACTTGTTCCAAAGGGCAAGTCACAATCCCTTGCCTAAATGACCATTAATGAATTGAATTGAATGGAACAATAGTGGAAAAACACAGTTAGAAGGAGATATCAAGAACAGTCACTTTACCTCCACTTCCAGGTCGCAAGGATAACAGGTACATCTCCATTGACAATGTGAAATTACAATGCTTGGCCGATTCTTCTAAGTATAACTCCAGCGGTCTCTTGTCCATCAATGCTGAGAAATTCTGTTTTGGCCTCGGCAAAAACAAACAGGCCTGATATTGCCATTGAGATGCATACAGTTACTAATCCATTATTGAATCCACCGGCTGGTGGTCCCCATGAGCTACTGGGTATACCTATCCCACTGATGTGTCGTTGCCGGGTGTGCAGTTGACCAGTCACATTTGACACTAACTCTAAAGCATCGAGTTCCCCATCAAAAAGTTCTATTTTTGCTGTTTGGTTTAAAAGACATTTTTTAATTCCCCCTTGGACTTACATTTGGTTGGTACTGGTCTCCATTTTTATGTTCATGTCGATTGGATTTGTGGTTGTATTTTTTCGTTTAGTAAATGGACATTATCTTTCCGAAAGATCTGCAATTAGATTATTTGATGGAACTTTGGCACCCCACTCCTCATCACACATCAAGAAGAGGGACCAGACTTTTGTCAACATCACTGCCTGGCCTGTGTTAGATGTGATTGTATGGGATGCTGTAAAATATCAAATCCATGGCCCAACTGAGGTTATTAATGTCCCTAATGTACTCTGTATTTCTGTGGGGGATGTTGTGAAACAAAACATTTGCTCTGATGATTGGACGGTACAAGCCGTTGAGGCTCTTTTTTCTGATATGAAATATTATGCTGCATTTGATGCTGAAGATTTGTACTTACACTCAGCGAATTATGCAGTTATTTTGTTACCGGCACTATGGCAATCATTTCCTGCATAGAGCAAATACATTTAGAAATATGGTTAATTATACACAATAGGAACACTTCCCAGCTCCCATTGAAGGTAGTTTGAAAACTTTACTGAAACAATGTACATATTTTACAGATTTTAGTCAATCTAGAAGCCTTTTATTTCAAAATAGTTCCTAAGTCTAGTTCCAAAGTAAGGCTCACACACACTAAATTACTGTATTCAAAACCCTTTTTGGATAGGGGGCTATGAGCTGTGGAAAGATACAGTTGATCTTAAATCTGTTTGGGGTTCCAAAAGCTGGCAGGTGCAAGGCACAGAAGCTTTATATCGTGCTTGCCTCATCCCTAACCACATGGTGTTTTCGAATTCTACTATGTCACAAACTACTTGCTTTGGATTGGCTACTGCTAAAAAAATTAATGCCCCTACCATTCCTGATCTTGGTGCTTATCCTACATGGGAGAATCACACAGATATGTCCCTTGATGAATTACAGTTCCTATTTAATAATTCATCCTTCAATATTTCCAGCTTGGATCCCCAGGGTTGGTTGTTATGGCAAAAAAGTTCGGATTCATGCCAACATCGTTTTCTGGGTCTGGCCCAAGGCTATACACAGGTTAGGGTGGACCCCAGTTTTGAAAACTCCCATTCTGTTACTACCTATTCGGTAGGCAAATTATGTCAAAACTGGTTTAAACATTCCACCGTAGCGTCAGTTAAACTTAATTTGTCCCAATTGACTGACAATGTTTATTTCAATGACTTTGTTAAAGGCCTTGTAGGAGTCAGGTCCAAAAGATGGGTATATGCTATTTACAACGAAGTTTGGAAATTGTCTCAAATTGAAGCTGCTTCTTAATTTAGGGCTATTGATCAGGCTAATTTAGAAAAAGTGTTTGCCGTTGTTGATAGTAGCACTAATACTCTTTCCTTCAGAATTTACAAATTAGATAATATTGTTTTATCTGTTGTGGATATTGTACAGGATGAAGTGTCTGTTTTGTACCATGGTCAAAATCAATTGCGTTCTATAATGCAGTTTGCTTGGACTTTACAAACTTTAAAATCTGGGAAGGTGGCTTGGGACTACATGAATACCTCATCTCTGTTTTTACCATTTAATCTGACTGAAAAACAACAGTTCATGACCACGAAGGATGCAACATATTCACTTTTACATACTGAAAAATTGGAACCTTTACTATTTTCTCTTGCCGAATCTAATTTGGCTGTATGGCTCATTCATGGGTTAATAACACTGCCCTTCCCATTGTTTAAATTCAGTTCATGTATGGAACACTATGCCCTAGGCAGATATGAACCATTGGGCAGTGCCTTTCTCCATGACGTTTGGTCTCTACCATGCACATACAGGTGCCTGAGAGAGGGTAGAGAAGTTTATTTGAAGGGAGAGGAGTGCACTTCTACAACTGATCACTCATTAGTATGCAAGAATAAACAATTGCATGACGCGCGTAACACCCAAGACCCGAATTTAGCTTGCATTTTAAAGGGAATTCCAGTGCCAGCTATAACACCAACTTTCAAGTTACTAGCTAACGGTAGTTATTTGCTTTTAAATAATGAAGCTTGCTGTGGCGTGCTGGCAGGGATTCCGTACATTGTAACCGTCTCCCAACGTGTAGTTTGCTGTAAAAATGTGCTTTTCACCCACTCGGCATGGGAGGCTCGACATATCCATCTGGCCTTTCATACCGGCCTTGAAAGCAGAGTTCAGCACGATGAACAGAATAAGGGTTCTATTGTCTCAAAAAGAAGTCACCCTAACTTCTTCCCATTTGTCCTTCACATACCTAACAACATCACCGAAGTGCATGCGCTTTTAAATAGTGATCTCCACTTCATTTCGGGCTCTGATTCACACAATATTCAATGCCTCGTCAACAACTGGCTTGGCACATATTTTCAAAGTTGTGGGCTCCGGCCTTTTGCCCTTGTTTCAAACAATATTTGGTGTGATACCAGCATTTTTTCATTCTTTTTTTCACAGCATCTTCGGCGGGTTACCATTAATTCTCGCCTTGGCTGCGGTGTGCTGCTGTTGATCTGTTTGTTCCGAAATCGCTGCACAATCTGTGTTACAGGACAGCCTACCCCGGCTGTTCCAACTTCGCAACTGGATGCTTCAATACTATGGAACGCTACCTCTGGCCACTTTGAGTGTAGCCTATGGATTATCCTTCCGGTTCTCATACTTTACTTGCGTGCAACCCGTTATCCATTGCCTGGATTGTTGTTTTGAATGGGCTTTGGATTAGTGTCTCTCCAATACAGTGTATCCTGCCCCAGGTTATGATTGACTAATGAGTCCCTTAGTGGCTCATGAGTTGGACTGTTCAGGTATCGGGATTATGGCCTGTGTGGCTGCGCTTGGAGTTCTAGGAAATCGGAATATATGTGCAGCGCCACATGACTTCCTGGCACAAAGTTACCTCGAACAACATGCAAGTTGTCCTCTGATGGTGCTAGAGAATCCAGCTAACGAAGAACATGTATGTTCATTCACTTTATTAAATTGGATGGCTGAATTCTTTACTGATGATAACAATGGCTTCCTCTTGGAGGCTGTGGCAACATACTGTGCCTATACTCTGATGGATTAAATTGGCAATTGTCTGTTTAAAAAGTGTACTGTACTCAAAAAGTAATTTTTTTACTGCTTTCTTTTCCCTCCATGATGGGCAGTATACCGCCCTGTCCTGGATTGTTTTTTTACCTCACAACTTCAAATATATCGCTGCCAAATTATCCGGTTTATCAAGACTTGAACTTGGTTATGTCTCTCTCAAACTCGAACTTTGCATTCCTAAATTGCCTCCCTTTTTGTTTGTGGTCCAATCAGGGGAGGCTGTACTGAAGACAGGGTTTTGCTTGCACACATTGCTATGATAGCATAAGAGTATTAGAAGTTTTAATGCCATTTTGCCACTTTGCGGCTTTTGCACACAACACTACATGTAACTGTTGTTGTAAGTTAAACTGCTTGCTTTTCTTCGCCTGAGAACGGTCTGTTTCTCACATCCCTAGACTTACACCGCAACCTTAGTCTGTACACTGTGTGCAGAAGTCTTCAAGGTCACAATAACAATGTATGCTGTTGATTCAGTTTGATCGGCCAACGCTCTAGACACAACATGCACACAGCTGCAGCTAACTGAAATTCGGGTGCCTTATGGTGGTTGAGGAAGATTGTATAGATGTTGCCTGTCCTGACACAGAGAACCGTAGTCCAGGCCCTTGTCACTTCGAGGCTGGACTACGGTAACATCCTTTACCTAGGAGCTAATATCAATGTATGCTGTTGATTCAGTTTGATCGGCCCATGCTCTAGACACAACATGCACACAGCTGCAGTTAACTGAAATTCGATTGCCTTTAATATTGCACGGCATGCATGATTTGGGCACTTGGAGAAAAAACCTTTCTAGACAGAGAGTGTTACTGATCCTGTGGTGTGATTCACCTCAGCTGATCTTGGAGGTATGGGGTTCCCTGTTTAAGCCCTAAGGCCTTCTATTATTATAAAACCTAGCTCCTAGCCAAGGGAGGGTGGTTCACAAGGTACTATATGACCTGTTTCCACTATCATTGTAACATGATTTCTCCCTTTGTGTTTTGTGTTTTATGGAATTGTAACAATGCTGATTGTTTTATTTCTAATAATTTGCCTGCTTATGTTTGCCAAAATACTGCATCTTAGAGCATGTGGTTAAAAATAAACATTTTAAACTTTTCCGTGTCTCTAATTACTCACGTTGTGGATTGGTATGAGAATGACAATGAAAGAGTGTTCTTGATTCCCACAATTCCTGAGAGTACCCTAAGTCGCTTGTTCTTGGTTGTCTAATCATTGGTAGCTTCCTGTAGTACAGAGAGCGAATGAGGCACTGATGCTAGTCGGATAGGGGTTCCTGGTACTGAGGTGAGTTTTTTGGTACACCACAATTCACTGACGTCCTGGTTTCCTGTGCATAGTTCTGTGCATGAGCAGAATTCCCGCAACACTACCTTCTCATTCATTAGGGGGAACCAGATCTTGGTTCGGAGTTGCCCCTTGGTCTTTATCATGCCCTGGTGGCTGGCATGGACCAGTTGATTTACTCTTTAACTAAGGATGGTCAGGATGAACAGATGAGGTCCTCATAGTAGATACCCACTTGGATCAGCACTCAACTCTTGATGTACCTGATACAGGCTTTCTAGCACTCATCATGCTTCAGCAGTGAGTAAAGTTCACTGGCTTTTGAGGCTGTGCCACTTGTTTGTTTTTACTTCTTCCAGCGCTTTCTGTATGCAGTCATCCTGGGAGGTGGCGTGACATTTAATCCTCCAGGACAGAGGTAACAGACAGGACCTGTCAATGACGTACCACACGTACTCCTCAGTTTCCTCCTCATCGCCCCCCTCACTAGCTGTGGCGGCTAGAGGATGCTGGGATAAGTAATCAGCCAGGTTATTAGATCCAGGATGATACTCTATTCTGAAGTTGTATTCTTGAAGCTGGAGCATCCACTTTTCTATTATTGGCAGTGGATTTGACGCGGCCCCCATGATTAGTGGAAGGACCGGTTTATGGTCAGTGATAACCAGGGCCTGCTTCCACGGTGATCATGATATATTGTTATGGGTCAAAGTACCTCAGCGTGGTGGATGATGACAATGCATCCTACGTCCCTTGAAATGCAGCTTCCTGTTTTGATCCCCATGACCAGGGGACAGATCCTTTGGTCAGCTCCCGGAGAGGATGTGTCAGAGAGGTAAGGTCTTGTATAAAATGGCCACAATAGTTAATCATGCCTAGGAAACTACGCACCTAAGTCACGGCGGTAGGACATGTGCGTCTTTGATATCTTTCATCTTCCCGGGATCAGGAGCAGCCCCTTCTGATGAGAAGATGTATCCAAAAAATTATAGCTTCCGTTGGAGGAATTCATATTTGTTCCCATGGAGAGTAAGACCGGACTCCTTGATTCATTGCAATACTTTCCTAAGACTGATGTTGTGCTCCAGAATTGTTTTGGCATAAATCAGGATGCCATCACTGACATGCACAACCCCGGGAGGTTCATGAGAAACTCTTGAATGGGGGGCAATACCTGTTGCCAATGTTATGTTGCCTAGTGCTTCTCAGCAACAGGTATGCTATACCTTAAGGTACTCTCTATTCCTCAGAGGGTTCTGGAGGGCCCAGATGAATAACGCAGACCAACACATGTATTACTATTCCCGTTGGTGCCAGAGGTCCGTCTCTGAGGTCACACCCGAAATCAGTGGCATTTATTGATTATGTCCCAAGTGACGAACCACTTGGCTATTGCCGCTGGGCATACCACGAATACACCCCCGGCATAGTACACTATACCAAGTATATCGGGTGACGTTATCGCAAACCTGCAATATTAAAGATTCATGAGCCCACTCTGCTTTACTTTACTGCATTTTCTCCTTCACTATTCCTAGAACCGCGCAGGCAGCAAATGTTCCTAGGCACTCGACGACCTGGTAAGAGGGCTCTCGAGGCCACGCTGCCTTGCCTTACGTCATTTTCTTTTTCACCATTCCTAGGGCCAAGCAGGCCCCAAAAGTTCCTATGCACCCAATGGACCGATCTCTGTCCTTTGGGAATAAAAACCAGATTGTGCCATAACACTGAATATTGACCTGCTGAGCTTCGACTGAGCCCACCCAGCACATGCTTTGCTCTTTCTGCTGTAATCCATATTGTCTACTGCTCTGACAGGGACATGCAGATACCATCACTCTGATTACATGATTTCCGCTCTCCATTTGCCCGCATTCCAATTATTATAACTCTCAATTGAATCTATGCCAGCCATCAGAATATCACGCTCTCCCCTGCCCCCTATAATCACTTCCCAACCTGAGCCCATACCGATATCGTAACTCTAGTAAGAACCGTGCTGCTAGTCTTAAACAACACTCAAAAAACTACTTGGGTATCAACTACTAAGTCCATAGCATACACCTCTTTTAAAGCTGCGCCATCTGTAATTTTGTGCAGATTATCCCAAATACTAGTAATTTGTTCCACATTTTACTTACTCACTTATTTTATTTCAGGTCTTGAATACTCAGCGAGCTTTTCCCTAAATAACTAAGCGCCACTTACATGTCCAATTCTTTCAGCAATTCAACTAAACAGGGTTTTAGGAGTAACAGACAAGTGTGCTTACTTTAATAGCTGCTTCAATATGACAGAAAAATGAAATCAATTGTTACTGTACCAACTCGCACAGGAGATGACATTCATTCCAAGCATAAAAAGGCATTCATGATCCCTAAAATTCAAAATTTATATCCCAAATGTATTGTCTTATGTATATTACTGTTCGGATGTACCTTGTCAGACATGGCATCGACAATGTTTTGATTATTGCCTTAAACAGATTTCTACTAAAAACTATAAGAACCATATGGATTATGAATGGTAAGAAAAAGTAATATAATTGCTGAGACATAAACCTTATCCAAAGAGGTATTCCTACTCAGAAAACTGCATGATGTCTGTAACCATGTCACAGAGGGTTATGGGCCCCTCTCAATCTAACCATGCACCTTTATTCTTACTTCTAATATTTCTACTTTTCTAGTTTTCACCTGTTCCTATATACTGAACGTATATATTTAATTTAAAGAGCTGCATGCCAATACCAAGAACCATATAAATGCCTAGGTAAACCAATCACACACCATGCCTTTGCAAGGTTCACACATCATTGTATTTCTCAGTAATGAACAAATAGTCATGAGACCTCTACATATATACATCCAGGTAATAGACACCACCCTTTGACTTAGATGCACCTCACACAAATAACTCTTTTAAATTCACAATACTTTATTAGGGCACAAACTCTCCAATTTTGTCACCTCATGCATGGTGATGGACACATCTGCTCTCTGAAAAACCCAACAACTCACCACAATCACAATATTTCTATCTTTGCAACCTTCAAAAACCCCAGGCTATCGAGCAGTATAGGTGTTGGCTGCTCACAAAACACCACTAAAATTACTATCTGATGAATAATTTATGCTGGAGACATACTAACATAATTACCACAAATAAAAACAAATATTTCAAAACAGACAACAAAGGACTCTTTTCTTACTTGAGGGTACATGCACTTAATTTTCTCTACAAGTATACCAATGCAGAGGTTAAGTAGATCCAAGTATCAACATGTGGACTACCCCTGCGGACTATTGGTATTTCTCACCAGGCAGAGAGTGCTGGACCTTGATGCACACCATCACAAGTGTTGAGATTTGTGAAGTTATATTTTATGATGGTATGGTGTTTGTAGATGTAACTGGAAGTAATGAAACTTCAGTGTCAGCTGTCCCCAGCCGGGGAGAAGATGATTGTAGAGCATTTTCCTGCATGCTAGTGAGAGGAGGCAGGCAACAACGCAGTACCCCATCCAGCTGATGAATCCAAATGCTACCTTAACCTAAAACTCTAGCTGATAAAGACTGCTTTAAGTCACAGTTTTTCCTCTCAACAATTGTACCCCATACAGGTGATGCACCCAACTGTGACCAGAACCTGCTTTAAGTCACAGCTTTTCTCACCACAACTGCGTTTCACTCAGGATGGCGTGTGGAGGATTTCCGGTGTCAGTTGATCTCTGTGGCCATACACATGGGAATCGAGAGCAGGAATCCACTGCTAACAAGATGTATTCATTAGACGTATCAGAATGTAGGGGTCAGCAATGGTCCAGATAAGCAAAAGGTAGACGCTTGTTTGCAATCTATTGAGGTGTCTGTGGTTGGCAAGCTGTGGTGGACAACTTTATTTCTTTACAAATGTCACATTTAAGAACATAGGGCCTGATTTAGATCAAGTAGTCTGCAAGCTGATGGAATCCCACCCACCCGTTTTGAGTGTGTGCCAGCTGAATGGCCATCTGAGTCAACAGAGTGTTTCCCGTCGCATATGCGGTTAACCACTGTTGACGCATCAGACTTCCCTCTTGGCTAACATTACTCAGTCACTGTCGGGTGGCGGGATTTTGCCAAATCTCTTTAGATTTCACAGTTGTGCTGGTGGGGTTCTAGCAAAAAGAACAGATGATGGATGGGATGCTGAACAAATCAAACATTCACCCCCAGTCACAGATCTGGGTTAAATCCATGTTTTTTTGCACGCTACACCATTCCAGTTTAAACCCAGCTATATTCAAATCAGTCTTGACCCTGCTCCTTATAGGAACCGTCCAGCCCAAATTGCCAGGCCAGGCCCTCACTGGACCAGAAACAAGCATCTTGGGACTGGTTTCTGGGTTTCACCCCTCAGCTGTTTTGAATCTGGTGTTGTAGTGAGCAAAGGACCCGTGTCTGGGCATGCCCTTCCCAAACTGGGGGACATATGCAAAAAGCACAGATGATGGACAGAATGCTGAACCAATCAAACATTCACTTCCAGTCACAGATCTGGGTTAAACTCATTGTTTGTTTGCATGCCACGCCATTCCATTTTAGAACCAGCCATGTGTAAATTATTCTTGACTCTTTATCCCTGGAAGGAGAAGGTATTTTAGAACCTACATTCTGAAGGCTTAATAGGAATCCCTGGTGGAGTAGAGACTGGTAAGTCATACTTTTGAATGTGTCACTAACCCTAAATCTCATTTAGCATTTTAATTTAGCTGTTGCTAAGTGTTTTGCACCTTGGTTAAACATATAACACTAGATATATTAGTATAATATGTTTTGTCTTCTTTGTTTGTGAGAATATATTTTGTTGTAATTAAGATTAAAGGTTTCAATCTCCACTACAGTTCACATTATGTAATGGTTCTTACACACCAATTAACATATTTTATATATGTGTTTTATAGTCTAAATGTCAGATTTTCATTCTTACTGCATATTTTCACTAGGTATGTTTACTATTTTCCAATGTTGTGATTGTTTAATTGAATGACCACAAACACCATGATGCCTTGTTTTTGTTATGTGAAAATAATATTGTAATGTAATTTAGTTTTTTCTCTCTTTTCTGGCAAATTTTCACAAATATTGTAGTGTTATGTAGTTTATCAATCTCTATTTTATGCTATGTTTTTAAATATGTTTGTGTTTTATGTTGTATGATGCCCATTCTTGGTATTTCATTGAATTGATGGTATTTGTTTCACAAATCAAAGTTGTCTGACATACAAATGTGAAGGTATTACATTTTGTATGCTGAATATCAGTTATCTTTTTTAAATACATTGTTTAAATAAATGTACTCTGCAATGTTTATATGATGAGTAATGCTATATGTCCTCTTATGTTTTTGACTGCTAGGCCTGTGAATGGTTTCTTTCACAGTATTCCTCTCTACTGTGTTGTGTTGAATCCTTGGAATATCTTATGTATACTTTCTAATATTTTATTCATTTCAGGACAGCTTTGAAGTTTTTTGTGGTTAATTTAAACTGTGTAATTTATCATAATGTGAAAAAATCTGAGAGAGGACCCCACAGGTTCCAGGGAACAGGGTACAATAACTTCAAGAGTAAAAGGACTATCCCTGGACAGTTGATGGGCATAAGAGTTATTACCTAGGTGTAATACTCTATTCTTACTTATTTATTTACCATCCACACTAAACAACACATCCCAATCACTGGTCACAGACTAGAAAGCAACGTATTACAATCTATTTTATTTAAAATATTTCATAAAATATGTCAGTAAGAATTACGTTGAAAACTACTGACTACATCAAAAATGGAGACATCTCATAATATAAAAAAAAACTCAATATTAAAAACAGGACATAATGCAATTGGAAATATACAAATTATTCAAAAAGGGAACATGTGTACATAACACATTTTAAAAAGACTTATTTGGAAATAAAGTACATAAATTTCAAACCACAAGAATAATCACATAATACATCATCAGTTAATAGGACAAAACATATAACATAACCCCCTGGTTTCAATAAAGCACTCAATATTGCTACTGATTAATTGATTCAAAGAAACTTCATACGATTGACTGGGGATTCCCAGTATTTTACAATACTATGGGCCAGATGTAGGTAATTTTATTTTACCACCTCTTAAATACCGAATCATACCGATTCGGTATTTAAGAAGTGGTAAAATAGAAGTACTGAGATGTAGGTAAATCCAGATGTGCATTTACCGAATCAGTAATATTCGGTATTGCCGACCGGTAATGCCCATTCATTCCTATGGGCTTTGAAGCCCATAGGAATGAATGGGCATTACCGATTCGGTATTTACCGAATCGGTAAATACTGAATTTCACAGGGGTGCAGGGGGTGTCACTTTGACACCCTCTAGCACCCCCAAAACGGGTTTGGGTGCCATGTGGCAGGCATACATGCCCTAAGGGCAGGTCTGCCTGTCATATGGCACAGGTGTGCATGCACACATGTGCATGCACACCGGAATCGGTATTTTACCATCAAATTGAATTTGATAGTAAAATACCGATTCGGTAAGGCTTGTGGGACTCAGAAGAGTCCCACCTACATATCATATTTACCGAATCGGTAAAAATACCGATTCGGTATTTTACGGATTCGGTAAATTTACCGATCGGTAAATTTACCGATCCTGTAAAAATATGCCCCCTACATCTCAAATTCCATTTACCGGTCGGTAACGGCTGAATTCGGACGTTACCAACCGGTAAAAGCCTACCTACATCTGGCCCTATACCTTCAGGCTCCCCTTGGTTTTTGTGAATTCTGTGTAGAAAAGTGCGTCGACGCGTTTCGGTGTTGTCACCCGTTGATATGGTCACACCTTCATCAGGACAGTATAATTATTTGGGGTCATCAAGTTTCAAACAACCATTTCCCAGCGAGACGAGAAGTACCCGTGGGACGATAGACCGTTGAAACTAAAAGGTGAGTTAAAGGGCGAGAGTGAAAAAAATAGACCGTCGAGGGAGCGGGTCGAGAGTGAGATAAAATTTTCCCTTAAGACAATGAGGGAGGGGGCACAAATATCCCCGCTATCTTATCCTCAACATTTTTCAAATCCGGGTCCGACGTAGGTGACTCGGCATAATTGTAAGACAGAGGGAATGTATTTAAGTAACCCCGTGACCAGGCACCATTAATGAGAAGATCGTGGTACCTCAAAGGGGCCAGATATACGGTGAGAAGTAAATCGCCAGACTCTATAATGGGGGGAGAGGGTTGTAGCATCCCCATGCCAGACGCCAGATATCAACGCGAATTTTGTAATATATCGCAAATATAACATCGCGGAAATAGTGACAAAATGTCCATAACACACGGGGCTTAAGAAAAGATAGAACACAGTGACTTGAATATAGTGACAAATAGTGGCATATGCCGTCTCTCCAATACAGAAACCATCGAGTTCTTTTACCCAACACTAGGACGCGAACAGCGATCAGCAATATAGTAAGACCACGGGGAAGGAAGTGTCTCCTTTTATTCAAGGTAAGAAATGTACCATAAGAGAAGATTTAGGAGTGGTAGGAAGGTGTAGGATAATAAATAACGTTAGCGCTTTCCCTTATACTTTAAATAGGTAACCACATAATCATTGAAACTTCGAGGCAAATCACAATACTCAACCAGGAGTCGGTAGGAGCCATAAGAAACACAGATCTGCATATCCAGTCTATGTTTGCACAAGAATTAAGGAGAGGTAAAAGCGTATTTCCTACTAAAAATGGGATATGTGAAATTTAATAAGGAAATTTAGATGGATCAATATAACCCCTCCACCAATTGATCCCTATATAGATTCTGTATAAACTGCTCATCCAACAATCAACACGGGTGGTGGATGGTAGACGAACCCAAAATATGAAGACCCACTTCACAAAGTTGAGAGGTCAGTATATAAGAACACAGTAGGCCCATGATTTACTCCAAGGTCGGGCACCCAGTAGTATCTGTGTGGAGCAAAAGGTAAACCATGAGAGCATCAATGAAATAAAACTAGTGGGAACTGTTGACACTGGTCACCTACTAGTAAGTAACGGAGGGACTATAGGCCAGGATATCGTGGATACATTGTAATGGAATAGAGCTCTGAGTTAAAAGTATTAGCCCTGATTAAATACTGGAGGGGGTGCATTAAGTGCACTGGGGGCATGAACTGTGAATGTCTGCCAGACCCTAACCAAGGAATGTTATATGTTTGCTGTAGAGTGTTGATTTTTAATCATAAATACACACTTATCGATGCTTTTTTAAAACACAGAAAGGAAATGGTCGTTTGAAACTTGATGACCCCAAATAATTATACTGTCCTGATGAAGGTGTGACCATATCAACGGGTGACAACACCGAAATGCGTCGACTCACTTTTCTACACAGAATTCACAAAAACCAAGGGGAGCCTGAAGATATAGTATTGTAAAATACTGGGAATCCCCAGTCAATCGTATGAAGGTTCTTTGAATCAATTAATCAGTAGCAATAGTGAGTGCTTTATTGAAACCAGGGGGTTATGTTATATGTTTTGTCCTATTAACTGATGATGTATTATGTGATTATTCTTGTGGTTTGAAATTTATGTACTTTATTTCCAAATAAGTCTTTTTAAAATGTGTTATATACACATGTTCCCTTTTTGAATAATTTGTATATTTCCAATTGCATTATGTCCTGTTTTTAATATTGAGGTTTTTTTTATATTATGAGATGTCTCCATTTTTGATGTAGTCAGTAGTTTTCAACGTAATTCTTACTGACATATTTTATGAAATATTTTAAATAAAATAGATTGTAATACGTTGCTTTCTAGTCTGTGACCAGTGATTGGGATTTGTTGTTTAGTGTGGATGGTAAATAAATAAGTAAGAATAGAGTATTACACCTAGGTAATAACTCTTATGCCCATCAACTGTCCAGGGATAGCCCTTTTACTCTTGTAATTTATCATAATACCACAGAAAGGTACATTCAGTATAATAATTAACTTTTTCCTTTTATTGTTCTTCATTTTTAGCTTCAAACTAATTTGACGTACAATCCAGACATTTTTAACTTTTATTTTTTAACAGTCTTTATAGGTCTAACACCTAGAGTATGTGGACCACATTCTGCCACTGAGAATACCTTTACTCAAGACCAGGAACATGCCTTCAGGAATGACTCATCTCTTGAAAGTCTGGATGATGAGAAGCAGCCTGGCAAATCTGGTCTGCCTGGGAAAACAGCTCCAGTAAGTCACACTTGGCCAACACCTACACCCCCACCCCAGCAGTTACCACCCCTCAGCCTATGGATACCTCCCCTTCCGGTTTCCAAACCAACATTGTCCCAATCTTGTGCCCCCCTCCAGTCATGGCTGCAGTTGAACAAACACCACCACCACCTCTAATACAGTCAGGAACTAGTGGGATGGGGCAAACTGGGCCCAGACTACATGGTAGTGGGGGTAGGGATAATGGGAGGGAATTTGTACTCTAGCAAAATGAAGCCACTGGATTAACTATCACTCAGGCCACCATCAACCAAGTCTTGGGATCCCGGCATCAATTCCAAGATATGATGGGCCAGGTCCTAACAGAGCTCTGGGAGATGAAACAGTTGCAGAGGTAGCACAATGTACAGATGGAGAATCTGAACTCCAATTTGGACTCCCCGAATGGGGTGCTGATGATATATGATCTGTCATTCTTGTTGCGTTACGGTTGCATCTCTCATTACTGTGATGTTCTCAGATCCTGGTGTTAATGTTCTGCTTGTCAGTTATAGTAGCACACCTAGAATGCACTTGGCACCCTAAGTGGGATCCGGATGATGAAGCATGCCACCAACTAGGTTGGTGGGTGAGTGTTCTTTAAAAAACCTAATGGGTTTTTCTATCCAGAGAGACTACAGAATGCACAATAGAAGTCAACTGTAAGACAAGCTAACTTGCTCATTCTTATTGTTGAAGTATCTTAGAGAGGGCAGAGAGACGAGCTTATTTAATTTCTCACTCTACCCCTTGTTTAAACCATTCAACAGAAAACAAGTCTACTGCAATCTTAATAACCTCAAATTAATAACTGCAAGTGGTCTTTCACTCAATCATTGGTTTATAGAGGGTGGCTACACACCTGTGAGGGTCTCAAGGCACTGATGGGAGGAATAGGGGGCTGCTGATCTGTCAGGGCGCTGGAGTTCAGTCAAAGAGCCAGGTCTTGAGATCATTCCTGAATTGTGTTAGCGACAGGGATTTCCTGTAGTGGAGAGGAAGGGTGCTCCAGGTCTTGGCGGTGAGGTAGGAGAAGGATCAAAATCCGCCTCTGGTCTTTAGGATCCATGGGACAGTGGCCAGGGCCAGCTGGGAAGAGCAACGTTGTCTGGCTGGTATGTGGATTCAGAGGCGGCGGTTTAGATCCTGCGTAATGAAGGGATTTGTAGGCATATATGAGGAGGTTGAAGGTGATTCATTTGTTGACTAGGAGCCAGTGGAGTTCTCAAAGGTGTTCGGTAATGTGGCTGTGGCTGGGGATGTTGAGAACCAGTCTTGATAAGGCATTCTTAACGTTCTGTAGTTTCCTGAGACATTTCTGGTGACGCCGGCATAGAGTGCATTGCCACAGTTGAGTTTGCTTGTGATCAGTGTGGTTGAAGCTTTGTACAAGAAATGTACACCCAAAGTGTGTGTCTGTGTCTTTCACAGGATCAATCCATGTTCCCTTTGTACTTTGCTTGCAATGTTCAACACTTCCTCCATCAACCCCTTTTGGATTTGCTCTGTTCGCCCTAAGTTGGCAGGGTATGCCAAGACGTGGGTCCCTTGCTCACTTTGCCACTGGATTCAAGCTAGCTTGGCTGATGACGGCTGATTAGCCAAAAACCGGTCCTGGGAAGACATGGCTTGGCAGTTCGGGCTGGACTGTTCCCATGAGGCACAGGGTCAGATTGATTTGCATATGGCCATGTCTGAACTGGAGTGGAGTGGCGGAGTGAGCTAAAGAATGATGATGGGTTAAACCCAGATCAGTTGACTGGGGGTGAGTGCTTGCAATGGTCAACACTCCGTCCATCTCCCCTTTGGTTTTGCTTTGTTCGCCCTTTGTTCTTTGAAACAGCAGCATATTACTGCAAATGTCACAACTTTGAAATGTCCAAATGAAGATGATATGGTGAAGGGTCCTAAACCCGACAAAAAGATTAATTAAATTACATTACACAATCGACACCTTACAAATGAATAATTTAGAGGTCATATTTTCTAAGAGCAATCAAAGAGGAACAATGTAAATGAACCCAGGAGTCAATGTGTTAAAACTTTGATCAACAAACATCTTTGCCTTGCATTTCATTTAACTTGGCCTTTCTAAAAAATGTCCAGTACAGACTTTAATCCTCATTACATTACAAGTTTTTTTTACATTTCATGTAATAAAATGTAAATATATACTTAAAATCATGTGTAGAAGTTCTCAATGACATCTTGACATTTACCAATTCCTTCCTCTTCACCACTAGCATCTTCATTTGTCATTTCAACATCCTCACCACGTGTTCTTCATGGTCTTCTTCATCTGCAATGTATAAGATGTTTCGTCGCAGGGCTATGCTATGTAACATGCAGCATGCCATGGTTATTTTGTACACCTTATTGATTGGGTAGAGGAGGCCTTCACCAGTCATGTCCAGACACCGAAATCTAGCATTTAGGACCACAAATGGCCTCAGTGTTCTTCAATTGGGCCTCACTGAAGCAGATTTCCCTGGCATAGTTAGATTCCTCAGCGGTGCCAAAAAATCAAACAAATTTTAGATCATTACATTTTAAGTTGACCAAATAATATTATGAATGATTATACTTACGAACCATCTGCTGTTCCATAGTACGAACGAACCAGGGGTTGATCAGGAGAAACTAGCACAGGCACTTGTGATCTACGAATCAGGTAAGCAGACAATTTGCACATTGATTGAAAGGAAGGTCTTCTGATTCCGGTAGACTTGTTCCCTGGCATGTGGTGGCACTAAGGCAACATGTGTGCCATAAATTTCTCCAGCCACCTGTGGTAGGAAACCCAAAGCATGAAAATCTCCCTTCATATTTGCATAATCCTCATATTGATTGAAAGTGGATGAAGCCATTGATGTGTCTAATCATTGAAGAAAGAACGTCCTGCAGCACAACACTGAACCTTGGTTGTGACATTCACCAGATACTGCCACAGTGTATTGGAATGATCCTGTGGCCACAAAATTAAGTACTGCCATGAGTTTGGCAACTGGTGTAATAGAGGTGGGATTTTAATTGTGAGGCAGAAGATCTGGCTCCAGCTGATGACATAAATCTAGTATAGTTTGCCTAATCACATTTTTTTGATAATATCCTGTTCTTCCATGGTGGCATGGTCTGGAAATGGTCGGAAACCTTGAGGCTGTCATCTCCCTACTCTCCCTGGGTTCATATGTCTGCACTTGAAAATTGCCAACATTATAAAACATTTACAAACCTATTTTTGCTAAATAAAACAAATGTCATGTTTTGCTAAAAATATAAACGGGTTCTTAACATAACTTAATATAACGTAATATTGCATTTTTTATAACAAATAACATTTTTTACCTCTCTACTGTTTAAAAAAAGGATTGTGTGAAAAACACATTTTAAATGCATTATTTACACATTGTTTGTGTAAAAAACTATTTCAACCAAAATATTGTCAACGGAAGTTCAAACAACACCATGCAACTGTTGCATTTAACCACATTAACGCACTACATATAAATGTTTATTTTTAAATTAATGAGTGACATTAGCATTTACATATGAAAATATACTAATCATCATTTTGAGTGGTGGCGATGCACTAATTATTCAAAAACACACTACTTAACAATGTAAAATGGAGGGCGCCTGACCTGGCCATCAGAACATTTTGAATTACACAGCGGTGGTCGAAGTTGATGGGGTAATGGATTGGCAACTCCATGACATAGGCTAATGTGTGTGAAAGCAATATAAGAAAGCCAATAGGTGTGTCCATCTCTGTTGATGATCGTGTATGTCATGTATATATAAGCAGCGTTTTGAAAACAGCTCACTTGCCTCCTAGCACTGCAGTCAAGAAGACCTCCTCAACTTTTGCTACTGTTTCCAATTTCTGGTAGCCACAATCCCAGGAAGAGTGGGTGACAGGGCCCCAGCGTTCTCACCAGAGGACCTGGAATTGCTGGCAACAGAGGTCCTGTCCCTGGACAGCAAGCTCTACGGCTCACCAGAAGAATAGGTCAAATGCATTTGTAAATCTGTCTCACTGAATTAAAAGAAATCACAGGCTAAAATGTCCCTCCGAGTTCCTGAGTGAAGTGTAGTGTTAGAAGTGAAGTGCCACTTATTTTTTACATTACATAGAACAATGATGATGTGAATTTTTAAGAACTTTTTGATGAGAGCAAGCAACAACAGTTGTACGTGTTGTGTGTGTTAAGCCCTACATTTTATTTGGTGTGTAGTTTGAGATATATCTATGTATATGCATGATTTTCATGTGAAATTTTGAAATTACACATCATGCAAAATTAAAAAACACATTATATTTTCTTAACAACTTTACATATGTATAATGTTTTACATACCAACTACAAATGATGTTTGCTATGTGTATTATCCCACAAATCACTCTAGATCAGGTGTCTCCAGCCAGTTGATTGGAGGCTACCAGTACTTTCCAGACACCTTCAAAGTAGTTCAGAGCCTGGAGTTAATTTTCAATTGAGCACAAATTCATATTTCATTTCAAAGTTAAGGGAAGGCCGTGTTTATTTGACATAATGATCATCAGGCTGCAGATAGCAGGGCCTTACAATGAGCAGTGCTCATTCAGGTTTATGGACCAGTCTGGGGCTGGGTCACAGAGGTAAACAACTGAAGCACTGAGGTATTTGACTCTTAAAAATAATTGCTTGTCTACTCAAAATTGGAGCTCAGAACAAAATGATGCTTCTTAATGCTTTTAAATGGATGAAAAATGTAAATGGATATTTACCCTAATTATTGAGTTCATACTTAATTTCAATTTTTCCCATTTCAAAGTGTTGCATTTAGAAACAGGAGACCCCTTACTCTCAGTGGGCCACATACACTCTGGCATTAGAATAGGAAAAATACAGCCCTTATTTTACATGGAAGAAATTCAAAGTGCAGAAAAATATTCCTTGATATGAAATGTTTGGTAGAATTATGATTAGAGGAAGCAACAACAGTTGTATGTGTTGTGTCTGTTAAGCCCTACATTTTATTTGGTGTGTAGTTTGAGATATATCTAGGTATATGCTTGATTTTCATGTGAAATCTTGACATTTCACATCATGTAGAATTAGAAAACACATTATATTTTCTTAACAACTTTACATATGTATAATGTTTTACATACCAAATACAAATGATGTTTGCTATGTGTATTATCCCACAAATCACTCTAGATCAGGTGTCTCCAGCCAGTCGACTGGGGGCTACCAGTACTTTCCAGACACCTTCAGAGTAGTTCACAGCCTGGAGTTAATTTTTAATTGAGCAGAAATTCATATTTTCATTTCAAAGTTAAGGGAAGGCCGTATTTATTTAACACCATGATCATCAGGCTGCAGATAGCAGGGCCTTACAATGAGCAGTGCTCATTCAGGTTCATGGACCAGGCTTGGGCTGAGTCACAGAAGTGAACAACTGAAGCACTGAGGTATTTGACTCTTACAAATATTTCCTTGTCTACTCAAAACTGGAGTTCAGAACAAAATGATGCTTCTTAATGCTTTTGAATGGATGAAAAATGTAAATGGATATTTACCCTAATTATTGAGTTCATACTTAATTTCAATGTTTCCCATTTCAAAGTGTTGCACTTAGAAACAGGAGACCCCTTACTCTCAATAGGCAACATACACTCTGGCATAAGAATAGGAAAAATACAGCCAATATTTTAAATGGAAGAAATTCAAAGTGCAGAAAAATATTCCATGATATGAAATGTTTGGTAGAATATTTTTTCCCATTTCAAAGTGTTTCATTCAGAAACAGGAGACCCCCTACTCTCAGTGGGCCGCATACACTCTGGCATAAGAATAGGAAAAATAATGCCCTTATTTTAAATGGAAGAAATTCAAAGTGCCGAAAAGTTTTTCATTATATGAAATGTTTGGTAGAATATGTATCTGCACTTTTCATTTCTCTAAATTAAAAAGAACATACAAGTCTATGTCTGTGTCATTCATGAAATGATGCCACATATGGCAAATGGTATGTCCTGTGCTGTACGTACATATGACACAGGCTCTCAGTCACCAGTACAAATATATCCCCTTCATACGCACACGTGGTTCTACATCCCAAAGACCACGATCTCACTGACACACATGGCAGTCCATTCATAGTGCCTTTAGTCATAGTATTTAGTTCAAACCATAGTATGTGGCTCTATGGGCATTAGGCTTCAAGTCAATGTAACTGGGCATGGGGGTGTCTGGTTATAATTCTCCAGCTGTTTAGCATTCAGTATTTCATTTTGTTTGTTAAATACTTTTTATTGAATAAATAGGAAAGTACCAAGGGCCTTATTTATGAAGGCCTTGCGCTGCTGGTGCGTCACTTTTAACATGGGAAAAAGTGACGCACCGGTGGCGCAAGGCCTTCATAAATAAGGACCCAAGGTTACAATCAGCATAAGGCAAAGAAACATTATAATTAAAAAAAAAAAAAAAAGATAAAATAAAAAATAAAACCCCAGTTAATAAAACATAAGATATAACAATGAAAGAATATGATATTATGTAAGATGGAAATAGACTCTAAAATACTACTTTATGCTAGGCCTGGACAATGAACTTTGCTCCGTTCGCAGAGTTTTCTGCACTCCGCACTCAGCGGAGCTCACGGAGTGCAGAAAACTCCGCTTCGTGATGTGCAGAGGAGTTTTTTCCCCGTAAGTTTGCAAGCGCGAGCTGCCACTCGGGTGGAATTTCTGCCTGAGCTGCAGGAATACCAGCACAAACTGCAGTTCGCACTGCACTGCACCACCCGTGGAATTCAAAGAGTTTTTTGTAACTTCGCGGAGTTTTGCGTAGCAACACTCTGCAAACTACGCCCAGGCCTGCCTTATGCTACAGACTAAAAGGAAAGAAGGTATGTTACTTGTTAAAAAATGAAAGCTATTACAGATAGTTTTAGAATAAGAAAAATGAAGAGACAGAAGGAAAGGAAAAGAAGAGGAGAAGAGAAGAGGTAAGTAAATAGTTATTAGTGTGAAGATGAGTTTGTAGATAAGAAAGTAGTAAAAGGTAACCAAAGTAAATCAGATAAAAAAATTGAGATAACAATGAACTTGAAACAGTGGAGATTCTGTGTTTGTCACAAATAAGATTCTACCAAGCTAACATACACATTTTAGAATGATCTTACCAACAAGTAAGAATAACTTTAGAGTAAGGGCAATAAAAATATCAAATAATTTCTACTTTGACAACGTGTCATGAAAGTCAACAGACATGGACCAAAGAAAAACATTTTGAGTTGATAATAGAATACAACAGTAAAATATCTTAGAACATTTGAACCAAATACATTTCCAAAATGTAAAAACATTAGGACAATAATATATCAAATGAAGTAGTGTACCATTAAAAGAGAGACACGACCAGCAAGGGGAGAAGTACAGGGATTAATTTTGTGAATAAAAATGGGTGTTCAAACTACTTTATTGTATAGGAAAAATAGTGCTTGAGTGATGTTGGCAGCTCTAGAGGTAGCAAAAACATTTTGCCATAATTTATCCCAGTTTTTAACCGAAAGGGTCAGTGAGAGATCAAGTTCCTAAGCTAATTCAATTGGGAACTTTGGTATTTCAGAAATAGGGACAGATAAACGTTTATAAATAAAAGAAGCTTTAGGGTTAGAATCAGTGAAAAAATTGTACAAAGGAATTAAGGGAGTAAGTGAAATAGCGCTGGCAGGAATGTTTTTAGTTAATGAAAATGATTGAAGTTTTTGTGATAATTGGGAATATTAAAGTAAACAGGAAGAGGGTAAATTATATTGATCTTTTAATTTATTGAAGGGTATAACAGAGATATTGGATACAAGTTGGTGAACATACAGAATATTCTTCTCTTTCCAGTGTTGGAAGTAAAATGATTTATGGCGTAACTTAATAAATGTATTGTACCAAATAGAGGAGGCAAGAAAAGATTGATAGAAGTAAAACTGTTTGTAAACAGTGAATGTATCAGGTGTTGAAAATATGATAAAATAGGATGTTTGGAGATGAAAGTACAATTGGACATAAAACAAATGTCAAAAAAAGAAAATTCATGTAATAAGGAGCGTTCAAAGTTGAGTTTATCCAGTTAGGTATCGGTGTGTCTTGATATTGCCTCTTTAATGCATACACTTGTCTGATTAGGAAAGCAGCATGATATAATTTGAAATTAGGGAATCAAACTCCATCCCTCTTTTTTTGGTCAAATTAATTTAGATAGAGCAATACGTGCAGGCTTGTTATTCCAAAGAAATTTCAGGCAAAGAGAGTTAATTTGGTTAAAATAAAATTAGGGATTTTAAAAGTTAACATAGAAAGCAAGAATAAAATGAGGAGAGACCAAGAAGAGAGAGAATCTTGCAACTTAAGTTTTAATACACTGAAATTGTGAGCATGAGTTTGGGGGGTGGTAGGAGAATACCAAACACCTAAGTATTTAATTTTAGTTGAGCACCATTTAAAGTTAGTGACAGAGAACATGAATTGGTAGCATGAAGAAGTTAAGGTTACATTTCAGTTTTAGAGAAATTTAATTTGTAATCAGATATTTTAGAATATAATTCAATCTGTTTTAAGAAAGGAAAACAAGGAGTTTGAGGGTTTGGAGAGGTAGACCAGAATATCATCTGCATAGACAGATAGTTTAGTTTCATGGGAATTGTAATGGAAGCCAGTTATCAAAGGGTTACGGCAGATGCGTTCAAGAAAGGGATCAAGACATAAAAGAAATAAAAGAGGAGAGAGGGTACAACCTTGTCTAGTGCCTCTGTGCAAGTTGAAGTAAGGAGCTAAAAAAAACATAAACAGAGACACAAGCGCATAGTTCTAAATATAATAGTTTGATGAACACAATAAATTTGGGGTCGAATCCAAACCAGTATAGAGTTTTAAACATAAATTGCCAATTTATACGATCAAACGTTTTTTCAGCATCAAGCGATAATGTAGCCAGAGGATCAGGATATCCCTTTCCAAATGCAAACATTTTGTAGGCCATCCTAGCATTATCTGAAGTAAATCTACCTTTTATGAAACCAGATTGATCAGGTTTAATAAGTAAGAGTATGATATCATCTAGCCTAGAAGAAGGATTTTTGGACAAATTTAGCAATCATAATTGATTAATGAGAATGGGCAATAATTTTGGCAAAGAGAATGATCTTTATCAGGTTTAGGAATAATCACAATAAGATCATCAAGGAAGGAGCCTTCAGGTTTAGGTTTAGATAGAAAAGTAGTGAAAAGCTCAAGTAAGTGTGGAGTAGATGAAAAAGAAGAGATACGTTCAATGGAAAAGCCATGGGGACCAGGAGCTTTAGCCTGTTTCAGACATTTAATGGTGTCCAAAATCTCTTGAAGGGTTATATCTTTTTCAAGGACAGCCATATCATCTGGTATAGGGAGAGGGGAGGGGAGATCATCAAAGAATGTCTTAATATCATGTTCAGGAGAATGGGTGTCTTCCGTATATAGTGAGTGATAATCGGACTGGAAACATTAAAAATGTCTTAGTAAGAGTGTAATAAAGTATTAGTAAGGGCATTACGAATAGGACCAATAGTTTTCTTTTCCGATTTGACTTTTAGATAATTGGCCACAATTCTGCCAGCTTTGTACTGACCCCCATGGTATATGGATTTTATTTTAAGTAGGATGTTACAAGCATCAAACTGAAGCTAATTTGTTTAGGTCGGATTTAGCCTTAATAAGAGATGAATAGGGGATTTAGAGGTGTAATAAGAGTGTTCAAGAGTCTTAATATGTTGAAGGGTGGAGAGGTATTGGGAATGTAATAACTTTTTCTTTCTGGCAGTGTAAGAAATAGTGAAGGCTCTAAAAGAGGGGTTAAAATCATCCCAATTATTGTAGACAGAGGTATCATTTGACTTGATGAACTGAAAGAATTAATTTATGAATGTGTTAGCTTCTAAAATATAAGTTTGGTCATATAATAAAGAGTTGGTAAATCTCCAATTAGCATGTTTAGATTAGGCAATTGACAAGTCAAAAGAGACTGAAATAGGGGCATGATCAGAAGTAACAATGGGACCAATTTCAGAGGATTGGTGGGAAGAGAGTAAAGGTTTTAAAATCAAAATGTAATCAATGCTAGACATGGTGTAATGACATTTGAAAAGAATGTAAATTCATGCTTATCAGAATTACAGGTTTTCCATGCATCATATAGTGGGCGAGAGGCAATAGCAGATTGAACTGCTTTATGTGATTTATCTGGTTTAAATTTACAATTTGATTGTTTATCAGAAAAGGGAACTAACCAATTGTTAAAATCCCCAGTAACAATATTATTATGATTAGCAATGGAGGATAATTTCAATGTAATAGTATGCCAAAAACACGGGTCAGATTTAATCAGCCCATAAATAATAAAGAAGGTTTATTAATGATCGAAGCATTAAGTATTACCCATTGTCACCTCATATCCCATTCAGTTGATAAACTTTGTAGTTTTAAAAGATTTATGGCAAAGGATGGCAGCACCACTCTTATGGTTGAAGCTGGAGAAACAATAATCGGACCCATCCATTGACGTTTGAATTTGAGTGATTCAACATCATTACAGTGGGTTTCTCTGCAGAAAAGCAATCTGACAATTACGTTTTTATAAATGAGAAAATACCTTTTGACGCTTAACAGGATGACCCAGACCACGGACATTCCATAATACAGCATTAAACATGTTGATGTTTAAAAATAAGGGTACATGTACAATGATGACTAACTGCAAAGAGAACAGTGGAATCAAAAAGACAACAGTCAAAAATCAGGAAACATGGCGAAATTAATATGAACATAAAAGAGTAAAACAAATAGGCACTCATATAATTAAGGGAGAAAATAGAAACAGAAGAAGAGGATGGAAAGGAGGGTATAGTAAAAATGAGAATGATATAAAAGTAAGGGAGAAAAAGAAAAAAAGGTCTGATCAAGGACATAAAGCCAGATCTGTAGTTAGGAGAGTAAGAAACATGAATTGGGCATGTCAGCACCCAAAAACAAGAACAGCAGAGGAGGGAGAGATAATAAATTAAAAGCATTACAAAAACATGAAGAGATTCAGGCCACATGTCATATATTTGAGAAGTAAAAGTTGGAGTTTACAACCTGAAACAAGAAAACAGGAAGCAACCACACTTAAACAGTTTAAGGACAATGAGTATTAGTATCCATAGGTATCTTAGTGATGGTTTGCATAAACAGTTTTAGTTTAGCTGGATCTTCAAATGAGCGGGAGATACCATCATAAGTAATTTTGCAAAAACAAGGATGCAATATGCCATTATGAATGTTCATGGATTTCAGTTGAGGACATAGCGTTAGGAATTATTTACGTCTAGCATTAGTTGCCTTGGAGAGATCCTGCGAAATAAAGATGTTATGGCCAGACCATCTAAGATGACGTTTCTCTCTGGCAGATTTTAATACATGCATCAGGTTGGTGAACTCTGAGAAGAGCACTATGATACCATGTGGTCTATTAGAATGAGGTTGAGGATGACCAAGGCGATGTGCCTGCTGGATATTAAGAGGAGTAAAAGACTGAAGATTGAGAAGGTCAGGCAGAATTGTTTTTTAAGACGGAAAGAAGATCAGAACCTTCATTATTTGCAGGCAAACCTTACAGTCGTAGATTGTTGCTCCGGTTGTGATTTTCAAGATCTTCAGTATGAATTTTAAGTTTATGAATTTCTTGTTCCAGCAAAGGTACCTTAGTGGCAATATCCTGCAATTGACCCACAGGCGGTTCCATTTCATACATTTTCCCTTCCATAGTGATCCATCTGTCTTAAAACTGTTGTAATATTTCACTAGTAGTGTTCATGAATGGTTTTAGTACACGAAGTTCATCAAGAATTGATCAAAAGATCTGGGTTTAATCCATCACCGTTCTTTAGCCTACTCTGCCACCCCAGTTCAGACATGGCTATATGCAAATTAGTCTGACCATGTGCCTCATGGGAACAGTCCAGCCCGAACTGCCAAGCCATGCCTTCCCTGGACCGGAAACAAGCTTCGGAGGACCGGTTTCTGGCATTACAGCCGTCTTCAGCCCGGCTGGCTTGAATCCAGTGGCAAAATGAGCAAGGGACTCACGTCTGAGCATACCCTGCCACACTTATGGCGGCAAAAAGTGGTACAAAAGGGGGTGGTAATGGACGGAGCATCTGAACCAATCAAACACTCACAACCAGTCAAAAGATCTGGGTTTAATCCATCACCGTTCTTTAGCCCACTCTGCCACCCCATAACAGACATGGCTCTATGCAAATCAGTCTGACCCTTTGCCTCATGGGAACAGTAGAGCCCGAACTGCCAAGCCATGCCTTACCTGGACCGGAAACAAGCTTCCGACGACCGGTTTCTGGCATTACAGCCGTCTTCAGCCCGGCTTGCTTGAATCCAGTGGCAAAGTGAGCAAGGGACTCATGTCTGAGCATACCCTGCCACACTTATGGCGGCCAAAAGCGGTACAAAAGGGGGTGGTAATGGACAGAGCATCTGAACCAATCAAACACTCACACCCAGTCAAAAGATCTGGGTTTAATCCATCACCGTTCTTTAGCCCACTCTGCCACCCCAGTTCAGACATGGCTATATGCAAATCAGTCTGACCCTGTGCCTCATGGGAACAGTCCAGCCCGAACTGCCAAGCCATGCCTTCCCTGGACTGGAAACAAGCTTCCGAAGACCGGTTTATGGCATTACAGCCGTCTTCAGCCCGGCTTGCTTGAATCCAGGGGCAAAGTGAGCAAGGGACTCACGTCTGAGCATACCCTGCCACACTTATGGCGGCCAAAAGCGGTATAAAAGGGGGTGGTAAGTGTGGCAGGGTATGCTCAGACGTGAGTCCCTTGCTCACTCGCTTCAAGGCTTTCTTCTTTTCCCCTTTCCTTTATTTTTCTTTCTTTCTTTTTTGAGTCTTTCAATTATTTTTGTCTGACAATGTCGCACCTCAGTTTTTCAAAGTTCTTTAAGGTGGTTTCAATTTGCTTTCATCAATTTCCTCAATGTCAGTACTGTCTTTTTCTTTACTTGGATCTGTGCGTTCAATTTCTTCCAATATCACTTAAGTCCACTCTGGCGCAGTGTATTTCTTACTTGGAATTCTTACTCTTTTTGTTTTTCGTACTGTATCTTCTTCTGATTCTTCCTGTTCTGTTTGACTTGAGACCTCATTAATTTGCTCTGGTCTTTCAACAGCAATCTCACAAGGCCCAGTAGCTGGTGCCCATTATACTTGACTTGTGCTTGGTTGTTCATCATTTGTTTGTTCTTCAGAATCTGTCACTTTAGATTCTTCAACTTCATACACTTCAGCCTCTGGTGTTTGTCTTTGGTTTACTGGTGCTGCTCTTCTTGTCTATCAAGTGGACTTGGGACTCAGCTGGTATGACTCGCATGAATCTAATTTGCCAAGCCACCACACTTCACTGCTGTCGTCACCAGAATAATCTAATAAGGTCCATTCCACCTGGGTTCTAAACAAGACTTCCTCACATGTTTTTTTCACGAGAACCCATTATCCAGGACTCAGATCATGAGCTTGATTCAGCTGTGTTGTAGTTGCATTTTCTACCACCTGGACATAGAACGTACCAAATCAGCCAATCCTCTGCAATAATCAAGCACTAGATCATCAGATATATTCATCAGTTTGTTCGCTGGCACAATCGCTTGTATCGTTGCTCTTCCCATCAGGACTTTGTGAGGACTCAATCCAGCCTTTTTATCAGGAATGCTTTTAAGACTCATCAATACAAGGGGTAAGGCATCAGGCCCATCAGTGTTGTGGATTCACACACCTTCCTAACCTAGATTTTATTGTACCATTGATCTTTTCAACAACTCCAGATGCTTTGGGTCGATAGGCACAACGCAGCTTCTGTTCAATTTGTAATGCTGCACAAATCATCAGAATTATCTCATTATTACAATGGGTTCCTATATCTGTCTCTAATGTGACTGGAAATCCAAATCTAGAGATCAGTTCTCTTGAAAGTAGTTTGGCTACAGTAAGACAGTTGTTTCTTCTCGTGGGATAGGCTTCCATCCAGCGAGAGAACAAGCAAACAACAACCAAACATATTTTAGTCCATTGCATGGGGAAGCACGATAAAATCCAACTGGAGTTGGTTGAATGGCCCAGCTGCCTTTCCAATTCGTCCCCAACTAACAACTGTTTTTCTGCCTGGATTTTGCTGCTGATGGGTGACGCACCTCTGGCATAGACTCTCTACAATGACCTGAACTTTGGGTTATACCAAGACTGCTTGAAGAGTCTAATCATTGCATCTCTTCCAACATGTGCAATTCCATGGTATACCCTTACCATCTGGGAAAGTAAAGAATCTGGCATGACTAGTCTTTCATCTAGATAAACTCACATTTCCTCCTCTGCTCTCTTTCTGCATCTCGAATTTCTCCAAATTTCCATGTCCTCATCACTTGCCTCTTCCTGCGACTATCTAATCTCATCCCAAGTTTCAAATGAAGAAGAGAACATTAAAAGGCAATTGGTATTTTCTTCTTCCATCACTCTGATTAGGGCTATCAAATTTTGTGCACAGACGCGCGCTACCTGATCGGCATATCTGTTGCCTTTCGTCACATAATCATCTCCTGACTTATGTGCGGAACATTTGACCACTGCCATCTTTTTGGGCAATTGCAAAGCATACAATAAACCTTTTACAGTGTTGCTGTTTCTTATTGAGGAACCTGAAGAAATCAGAACTCCCCTTTGCATCCATAGCTGGCCAAAATCGTGGGCAACCCCAAACCCATACTGGCTGTCAGTAAATATGGTTACCCTAAGACGTTTGGAAATTTTGCATGCTCTAATCAGAGCGATCAATTCAGTTTTTCTGTGTCTTATTGAGGAACCTGAAGAAGTCAGAATCCCCTTTGCATCCATAGCTGACCAAAATCGTGGACAACCCGTAACCCATACTGGCTGTCAGTAAATATGGTTATACTCAGACTTTTGGAAATTTTGCATGCTCTAGTCAGAGCGATCAATTCAGCTATTTGTGCAGAGTTTACCCCTTTTAGACAGGATGCTCCCAAAAATCCTGCTTTGGTGCAAACAGCATAGGCAGTGCATAATTCCCCTTTCTCATTCCTTAAACATGATCCATCAACAAACATCTCACAAACTGATTCCTCTAGTGGGGTGTCCTCAATGGCAGGCCTCGGTTTTGTACACAATTCTGTCACATCCAAACAATTGTGATCTGCTTCGTCTCTTATTTCCTCACAATATGAATTTTGCAACAAGGTTGCCAGATTTACAGTTGTGCACCTCAACATGGTCAAATTTTCAGCATCCATAATCACTCTTTCGTACTTAGTCAAGAGACTATAGGTCATGTATTGCGTCCTCGTTCGTGTCAAAAGTATCTCAACTGAATGTGGCATATATACCTTGACTGGCTGTCCCATCACAATCGCTTCACTCTGTTCCAGACTCATACAAGTAGCAGCTACTGCTTTCAAAAAGCCTGGCAATGCTGCAGCCACTGAATCCAAAGTAGCAGAAAAATATGCTACTGGACGTCATGCCATTTCATGTTTCTGAGTTAAGACTGAAAGTACACACCCATCTCTTTCACAGCAATACAACTCAAAATCCTTTGCATAATCTGGCATTCCCAATGCAGGTGCTCGACAAAGACTGTTTCGCAAATTAGTAAAGGCTTCCATACTTTCATCATTCAAAACAATCGGATCTTTCACATCCTTTGGTGTTAACCTCTGTAGAGGTTTTGCAATCAGTGAAACACCACTGATCCACTGTCTACAGTATTCAACCATTCCCAAAAACATTTGCACTTTTTTCTGAGGTTTGGATGGGCTCATTTGCTTATTCACACTAATTCTTTCTGGTGCCACCTTCCTGACTCCGTTTTCTATTTTGTGTCCTATGTACTTTTTGCAAAATTGTAATTTTGCTGGTGACACTCTGTGTCCACCTTCTGCCAAAGGGTTCAGTAAGGCAATAGTGTCTGTCACACATGCCTCTTGTGTCTTTGATGCCACCAATAGGTCATCAATGTACTGAACCAAAACTGAATTACCTGGCATAATTAGAGTCTCCAAACACTTTTTCAGAATCTGATTAAAAATTGAAGGACTCTCTGTGTACCCTTTAAGGAACTCAGCACCATGCCAACACATGGTCTCTGAACCGGAATGCGAATGAATACTGGCTTTCTGGATATAAAGGAATCGATAAAAATGCATGTCACAAATCAATCACTGTGTACCATTCGGCATCACAGGGAATCTGATATAGGATTACTGCTGGAGTTGGCACTACTGGACAACAGGGCACTACCATCTTATTTATCTTCTCAAATCTTGAACTATTCGGTATTTTCCATTGAGTTATTTGATTCCCATGATAGGTGAGTTGCAAGGACTGCCTAATATTTCTTTCAGAATTCCCTGCTTGATCATTTGGTCAATCACAAGAGTGACTCCTGCAATTACTTTCGGACTAATTTTGTTCTGAGGGGTGTTCGGATATGTTGCTCCCTCTTTCACTTTAATCTGAATAGGATCTACGACTGTCATTAGACCAATCTCCTTTCCTGTAAAATCCCATACATCCAATCTTACTGCACTTTTCAGCTCTTTGGGCAAATTTTCTTCTGTGAGAAGTGAAAAAACTCATCCACTTCTGTCCCTTGCTTCGCTAACACCATCTTTTTTTTTTTTTTTGATAGGCTTTATTTCGATATAAAAATATCATAAAAGCTTGCACAACAGATATAAAACACAACATTTGTAACAATCGCATTCTATTTACAATAAAAAATAAGGACAATGTTAAAACAGTTAAAACAGAATTAAATTGACAAAGAAAGCCTTCTTGCACGAATCAACCATGACCACTTTAAAAATTTTGACACAGCGCAAACAATCAAAGTGGACATGTCGGACATTAAAAAACGCAGCGCCACTTTATGTTGGCGGGTGCCTAAGAGTCTACATAAGGGTTTTAAACAGCGGCTCCTGGGTGCACAATAATCCGGACATTCAAAAATAATGTGGGCTACCGACTTTACTCGGGTGGGGCAACGCGCACAGAACGGGGAAGACTGGTAAGAGGATTTCCAGCGGGCAACTAGTTCACCTACTGGAAGAGTCCCCACTCTAAACTTAAAATACAGGGCACGGTCAAAAGGGATGGAGATGATGTCTAGGTAGGGTTCATAGGCCACCGCATCTTTAATCCTCATAAAAGCTGCAGTGGAGTTACACTGACGTAAGTCTGAATGTAGTTTGGAGGAGACCCAGTTCCAGTACAACTTCTTAATCATGGCTTTGGGTGGGGCGGTTCTCAATGCCCATGCATCACCTAACCCTATCTCCGCTAGAAGCCATTTAACATCCCTCAACCATTTGATCCTAGACCAGCCTTCCATGGCCATAACCTCTAATAGCGCTTCCACGTAAGGGGCTAGTTCGGGCACCCGCCACAACCGGGCCCAAAGAAGCAGGGGGCGGAGTTGCGCTTGGTCCTTGATTGATCTGCAGCCTAGATCCAGTAACACTGGTACAGTAGGTGTACTCCACGGGAGAGCCATCAGATCTTTCAAAAATTTGCTCTCCGATTTTGCTAGTACATCCAGGTTGCAGGTACCCCACAGCTCCGCCCCATATAGGGCAGCGCTAACCCCTCTGGCTTTATATATTTCCACAACTAGGGCTATAGGTTTGCTTGCGGAGGAGCGTTGTTCCTTAAGTAATGCTCCGCCCACCCTTTTGTGACCGAGGAGCATTTTTTGGATGTGCGGGTTCCAGCTAAGTGAATCATTAAGGCGGATACCTAGGTAGTCAAACTCGGATACCCTCTCCAATGGAACAGAATTCAGAGCCGGGGGACGACCGAGTTTCTTGAAGGGATTCATAATCAAAAACTTGGTTTTGTCGGTATTGATTACCAACCCCCTCAACAAACAAAAGTCCTGGAAACTATTCAGGAGGCTCTGGAGACCCATGGGAGACTTGGAGATAAGAAGAGTATCATCTGCAAAAAGCAGTGTTGGGATCCGTTTGCCCACCAGGGATGGAGCGTCGGAAAGGTTTCTTAGCAAGTGCTCAACCACACCGTTCACATAAAGAGAGAACAGGGTGGGGGCTAACACACATCCCTGGCGGACGCCCCTTCCCACAGTGATCCTGTCGGTTTTTTCACCCTTTGTGCCCCATCGGACCTGCGCAAAATTGGCAACATGTAGTCTCACAAGGAGGGAGAGAATATATGCGGGCAACCCCAGTTCTGACAGGACCTTCCACAACTCCTCCCTGGGTACCAGGTCAAAGGCAGTCTTAAGGTCTATAAAAACCAAATACAGACTGCCTTTGCCCAGCACCACCACCTTCGAATATAAGAGAGCCAGTCGGAAGGCCTGTTCAATGGTCCCAGTACCAGAACGAAATCCGGCTTGGAGGTCCGACAGTATGTTATTGTCGTCCACCCACTGGAGCACCCTTCTTAGAATAGCCTTCCCTGCTACTTTTTGGGATGAGTCAATGAGACTTATTGGCCTGTAGTTGGCTGGGTTGTCCTGACACCCCTTTTTGAATATCGGGACAACCTCAGCCCCCTTCCAGGATTCGGGTAGGGGCGCACCTTTACTAATAGCATTTAGCAATGATGAAACTAGCTTCCCCCACACCTTGGGGTTTGCCCGTAGCAAGTCGCCCGGTAACCCATCAGGCCCTGCTGCTTTCAAAGGCACCAAAGTTTTAATTACATCTTCCACCTCTCTAGCAGTAAAGGGAACACACTCAAAACCCCCTGGATAGACAGCCAAAGAGAGGGAGGTGTAGGAAGTCGACTCAATAGAAGTATAGAGGGACGAAAAGTGGTTGAACCAGTTCTGGGCAGGGATGTTACAAGTCATCAAAGTGCTAACTGGCCTATCCCTAGAGCTTATAAGGTTCCAGAAGCTTATGGCAACCCTATCCGAGCTTGCTTTCATGAGATCCGCCCAGCACCTGTCCTCCCATTCTCTCTTTGCTGCAAACGTAGTCTGAGAGTACTCTTTCCTTGCCAGTCTTATGGCAACCAAGGATTTACTTTTGACGACACCAATCAGGTAATTTTTCTTCTCCCTACATTTTTTAGTATACCAACCAGGCGAATTCGAAAGGTTCTTACTCTTGCCAAATTGAAAGGCCTTACTTGGGAGAATGAAAAGGTCACTCAGGGCCTTTGTAGTGTCACAAAAAGCACTGAGACTTCCTCAGACTGGGGAATCATCAAGTCCAATTTAGAATGAGCAATATCTAAGAGTGCCCCAATAGCTAACACTTTCTCTTCATCTATAATAAGCTTGCTCCATTTCAAACGTCTACCACAATTGGAAGGATATACTTCCTGATGGGTAGGCGCCAAATGAGACGAAAGCACGCCCGGGTTCCCAATCCACAGAGGACGGAGGGCAAGAGAAAGGAGATTGTGATCACTCTCAACTGAAGGAAATACCTCCATATCCTGCAGGAAGCTTCAAAGTTTTACGTCAAGGAGGATATAATCTATTCTAGACGTGTGGTTCACCCTATTGTAGGTATGGGCTCCAAATGGATCTGACGTTGTCCTTCCGTTCACAGCCCTAAGGCCAAATACCATATTTAGGGAGTTAATTTGGACCACCACTCGAGACCACCTCCTAATGGGGGGCATAGCTAGGACTGGTATTCTTCTCCTAATATCTTCATCAGCGGTCCCCAAGGTGTCCTCCAACCCAAGGGGCTGAAACGTACAGTTTAAGTCCCATGCAACCAGGACATGAGAACTATTAGTGCACTGCCTAAGCAGAGATTCCAACTCTGATACTATGGGTGAGTGCGAACCTCCCTTCGTAACATCGTCTTAAATGCAACATCCTCACCAGGTGTTGAAAATGCAATATTATCTGGCATACCATAGATGGTACAATTCATTTTGCATAATAAATCTCTTCCCCAGAAATTCACTGGACTCGAGTCACACACCACGAAGCGATGCATGTCTGTGATACTTCCAATATGAACTTCTATTGGATTAGTAACTGGCGTTTTAATATGCTTATTTGAGATGCCTATACCTTAGATAGTTTCTCCAGAGAGCGGTAGGTTTGGAATTTATGCTGCTCTCACAGTAGAACGAGTAGCACCAGTATCCACTAGGAATGTAATATCATTACCTTCCACCTTTCCATCAAAAAATGGACCTGACTGATCTACCGCTAAAGATGCACCAAGCATGCACTTTTCCTCCCACCTCAGGCCCTGTCATTGAGATGAGTCTGAATCACTCTCACTGCACTGCAACCAGTATTGCGGAACCATTTGCACATTTTGATTCTTACCAACTTGATCACCTCCATGAAATCCAGTGTTCGCACTGTACCTCTGCACTTGAGCATTCACATAACTTGGCATGGGAGCTAGTGGCACCTGTAACTGTGGAGTAACTACCGGCTGCTGCTGTTGATTTACACCCACCTCATTCTGCATCTGTGGAATTAAATTTTGATTTACCCCATTATTCTTTTGAGCAGTTCTACACTCGTTCTTCCAATGTCCATACTTTTCACACGCATGACAAGGAAATTTCTTCTTAGCCTCCTCTCTACTCATTATATCTGTACCTCCACCGGGTACTTGACTATTTTGATTTTAACCATTCATCTGATAAGTTGCTTTAGAACCACTGTTCTCTTCTTGGTGCTCTGTTACCTTCACTTGCTCCCACATAATTATTCCATTTAACTTTTTATGTCTTGATTCAATATCGTCACTACAATACTTTTTTTTCAAACTTTATTTGTAGTTTTTTGCAAAACAAGAAAAACAGAGGTTAGCAGTGTGGAGCGTTACGGCAATGTCTACATCACATCATACAAATAATTAATGGCAGCACATCAGTAGGACCTAATTAGGGACAGGCGCCTGAGTAGACGCTATGCATGTTCGATAGGGGTGAGTGCCAGGGGACATTAACAACGCATAAGTATCGTAGTACGGTTCAATCCAAACAATTACAGTATTCAGTAATCGAGATTTCATGCAAATTAGCAATGGTAGTTAACTTGCGGTACAAGATACCCAGCTATGCAATCACATATACAGAAAATGTACAACAGTAAACCCCATCCATAGTTAGCATCATGATATGGGTAGGGCTTCAGCTACACGTGTTTCATCTTCACTTCGCATATCCCCCCCCCGGATGTGTCCTCATCCCCATGTGTCTGGGTAAGTAAGTATGTGGTCAGAGGGCCCCAAACATCCCTAGGCTTACTAGAGATCGGAAGTGTCTCAGTAAAAATAGTGAACTGTTCCTGGCAGTAGGTTAGATCAGCTAGCCAGTCCTTGAACTTCGGTGTCCTGCCACGCCCCCAGCGACACGCCACGCGGCGCTTAGCAAGGAGGAGAGCAATGTCTAAGAATTTTCTACGGGACCTAGGGATGTGCGGTGTGTACCCCAGTAACATTAATAGAGGATCAGGGTCTATTGGTGTTTTAGTCATAGATTCAAGGGCAACATGTACCTGCTGCCAATAAGCTTGGATTGAGGGGCATTCCCAGGACAAATGTAGGAATCCATCATGCTCTGCGCGACAGCGTTCACACCTGTCATCATTGGATAGTCGGAACTTATGTTTCTTGACCGGTGTATAATATAGGCGCTGAAGGAACTTAAAATGTATCATCCTGAGCCTACAGCTAGCTGAAATACGAGCCATGAGGCCGCTGCAGTAGGACCACTGCTCATCCATAATCTCTATCGCTAGGTCGGCAGCCCAGTGTGACCGGGCTGAGCTACCCTGTTCTATTCGAGATGTCCGAGCATGTCGGTACATGCCCGACACTAAGTGCAAGCCATCTTGTGAGCACAACATGAAATGCAAGGGGGGCAGGACCGCCGGTTCATTAGGAAAGTCAGGCAAAATCTTTCTCATCCCTTGACGCAGCCGCAGGTAATAGAATGACTCAAGAGGAGTGGGGTTATGGGTCTTAAAAAACAAGTTCACTGCATTGAAATGGCCGTCAGTAAAAAGATCACCCCAGCAGGTGATCTGCAAGAGTTGGCAGAGTGCCTAGAAGCCGCGCTCTTGGAGGAGTTCCAACGCAGGGTGGTATGTTAATGGTAGACGAGGAGAGTATGGCATAGTGCAGCCCAACATCTTAGTCAGTCGACGCCAAGCATCAACAGTGCATGTGACCGTAGTAAACGGCATTTCTATGGCCGTCGTTGAGCAGTGAATGAGCCCACTCAGAGGTAGGGGGTCCGCAATCCAGTCCTCGACTGCTAGTTGAGGCATAAAAGGCGTGGGGTGCATCCAATGGTACGCATAATGTGCCTGCGCACAGACGTAGTAGGCCTCGAAATCAGGTATATCGAAGCTTCCCTGATCATATGGCTGGATCAGTATCGACCAGCGAAGCCGTGGGTGCTTGCCGCCCCAAAATAGCCTGCTCAGCTCCATTCGTAATGTTTTGAAGAAGAAAGCGCCCGGGTAGTAGGGAATATTAAGAAAAAGGTATAAAAAGCGGGTCAGCACCACCATTTTAATAATTGACGCCCTCCCCTCCATAGACAAGGGAAGAGAAATCCAGCGATCAACCGATGCGGTGAGTTTTGTGAACGCAACTCCATAGTTGAGTCGCAGTGTTTCATCCTTATCGCATGTGACTTGAATTCCCAAGTAACGTAAGTCTGTTCGGCACCATTCCAAAGGAAAGTCCAATGGAAAGTCGGTGACTGCATCCGTGAGGGGGTAGAATTGCGATTTGGCCCAATTGATGCATACCCCAGATAGCCTGCCAAAAACGACAAATTCTCTTAACAAGGGGTTAAGATTCTGCGCCCGGTCCTTGACGTAAAGTGTCATATCGTCAGCATACAATGACACATCAATCTGACGTTGAAGGCAGCGAAAGGCGGTGCAACTGTCGCAGCCTACAAGCCAGGGGCTCTACAGCAATCGCAAAGAGGAGAGGGGACAGCGGGCACCCCTGTCTGGTGCCTCTGGTGATCGCAACCGAGGGAGAAAGGTAGCCATTGATCAGTACTCTCGCCGTGGGTTGCGTATATAGTAGCCGAATCCAAGAGATAAATGAAGTAGGGAATCCCATACGTGACAGGACAGTAAATAGATACGGCCATTCGACCGAATCGAAAGCCTTAGTGGCGTCCAAAAAAAACGCTGCGACTGGGAGATCTAGGTGCACCGTTCTAATTAGAGAAAACAACGTGCGCAAATTATGGGAGTTGGAGCAGCCAGGGACAAAGCCCGATTGGTCTGGAAGTGTGATTTGAGTCATCAAGAGGGAAAGCCTGGTGGCCAGTACCTTAGCCAATATTTTGACGTCGCAGTTCAATAGAGACAGTGGGCGGTAAGAATCACAATTGTTAGGGTTCTTACCTGGCTTAAGGAGTGACGTGATAACGACTTCTCGCATTGAGCGGGGGAGGATTCCGTCGGCCAGAGACTCTTCAAAGACCTCTCGAAGGACAGGAGCCATTATATCAATGTATTCCTTGTAAAATTCTACTGGTAGCCCATCTAGGCCAGGGGCTTAACCATTTTGGAGTGACATGATGGCTTCTTTAATTTCGTCCAGCTCAAAGGGAGCAGCAAGAAAGGACCTGTTAGCGTCCCCCAACCAACAAAGGGCCACCTCTCCAAGGAAATCATCTTATGGCACGTCTTCGGTTGTGGCAGTGGTGTATAGCGTGCGATAATGTGACAAGAACACAGATAGTATACCATCCGCGTCTCGAATATTTTGACCCTCGTCATCTATAATTTCGAGTATTACATTGGGTGTATTAGAAGGATGGGTCAGTACTGCCAGGGCTCTGTCAGGTCTATCTCCCTCACAATATTTCCTCGCTTGCCAATGTTTTCCTTTAAATTTTGCTTCCCATGCCGCTTCCTCATCATACTTCGTTAATTTGACCCTGAATTCTGCATGTATGTCAGCTGTGTCATCCAATACCATCCTAGCTTCTAGGCTTTTCAGGTCTCTATCCAGGGCACGGATTGTGCGTTGTATATCACGCAACACTCCAAAGCTTTTCGATATACAGTATCCCCTAACCGTGACCTTGAACGCTTCCCAGATGGTGTCAACCGAGTCTACTGACCCCTTGTTGCGCGGGAAGAATGCAGCGATCCCATCGCTCAGTTCCTCACGAAACACCATGTCTAGCAACGCCGCAGGTTGCAACCGCCAATGCGGGCAGGGGTTGTCCCAGCCGGGTACCTGCAGGCGTATCAGGACCGGACTATGATCGGAGTACGTATGACAAAGAGAGAGATAGGGAGAGTATTTAGACACTCTTGTTCCCCGGTCAATATTCAATAAACAAAAGAAGAGTGTCCATGGAGATAGGACTATGCCAATCACGGGAGCACCATAACAACCACACTGGGATGTTAAGGAAGGCCCTCACTCACCACCTAGTGATGACATGCTTCATCATCGGGCCCCACCAAAGAGACAGAGTGTCTCTTTGGTGTGCTGCAACGCCAGAATTACTGTGGAGCGGGATGGTGAGTAGAGGGCGTGTTGCGTGCAAATGGAAACTAGTGAGTGATGGAGGTTAAAAAGGTCAGTAGTGTATCAAAGAAGAACTTTATTAAATGATCACTAAAGACAATAGAATTAAAAAATGTGTGAGGCACCAGTCCACTTTAATTGAGTGGTGGGTTCCTACAGAGTTGTCGACATGTTTCTTGCCATTGAAACGGTGTTAATTTACCCGGCAATTCATCAGGACTGGGTGTGCAGAAAACCCCGGCGGTATGGGCACGCTAAGGCCCACCCTAACCTAGGGACGTGAATGTGAAAAAATCAAAAGGTGTCAAAAAGTGCAAAAAAATTAGGAATAGAAACTTATTCCTAATTACTCCTGGTTTAGGAGGCTTCTACTGATCGTTTCTGCACCTAGAAAGAAGAGGACAGAGACATACAAGTAGAACAAGACAGACATTTAGAATAGTTTCTGATTGTCATAGGTTCTGTAGTAAATAACGTGCTCCAAACGTGACGGCATTCTAGCTGTGGTCGAATAGCGCTATGGTTAACACCACCTGATAGCCCCGGGTTCATAAGAGCTGGGAGATGTGCGGTGTACTATTCGTGGTACAAACTAGAAGTGACTAAGGGTTAAAATAAGTGAAAATCTTCATAGAAGATCGTCAACATTGCGATCAATATAGAAATATGTAGGGATCGCCATCAGTTAAAAATTGTCTCACTTTAAGGGTGTTATGAAAAAACACCATGGGTCTCAGGAGGGGGGTGGAAGCGTATTCGGCACACCCTATAACATGGCAAAACAAAAGGAAAACAAAAACGGTATTAATGTACTGCCCCTTGGAAAACGGAGCGCGATCTGTACTTAGCTCTATTATCAGCAGGGGGCTTCCACTTACGCCCTCGACGCTCGGCACCCGTGGTCCACCTACGTCGCCCTCAGACTGGACCCCGACGATGATAGCGCGGGCTCAGTTCTGTGCTTAAAAGCAAAATGGCAAAGTGGCGATTATTTCCGGGTGGGCGTGGCCAAATGACGTGTTGTTAAACGGAGCACTCGATTGGTTCAGACACGTGGTCACGAGTGTGCCATTACTAGGCGCCCCGTGTAAACACGGAAGCGATTCTACGGGGAGCGTCATAGGTCACATGGTTACGCGTTGCCTGGTAACCCAGTTCTCTCGGGGGGTGTGTTTGAATCGGACTAGCGCATGCACGTTGTGCTGGCTCTGACATCCCAGTAATGATTTAAGGAACCGGCGCATGACAGAACCCTCATTCTTAGAGTTACAATGAAAGAGTTGGGTATGTACAATGTTCCAAAAAACAATTGGATACACTTGTAAACTTCGTATGAAGGTCGTCATTTGTGCAGCTGGCTCCCGCCAGAGCCAATAGTCCAGGGGTTGAGGTTGTACATTAAAGAGTACTACAATTCACAAGTTTTCACCCTAGACCATTAAGAGAGAACCTTCCTTATGGGCAGTACCTGAGAATCAGACGCAACTGCTCTGAGCTCCAAGATTTCAAGGTCCAAGCTGCTGATTTAACAGAAAAATTGGAGTCTAGAGGCTACCCAAGCCAAATACTGAACAAGGGCTATAAGAGGGCTCGCAACCAACCACGTGAGTCTCTCCTTGAGGACAGGCTGACCAACAATCAAACCATACCACTGACCTGTGTGACCACATATAATACAATGTCCAACTTCTTAAAAAAATCTATTAACAAAAACTGGCGCATTGTGTCAAGTATCAAAACAGACTGGGAGAAACCTCTGTTCTCGTTCAAGAAAGGGCGTAGCCTTAAAGATTCCCTTGTTCATACTCGACCCAGAACTGAAACATCAACCACAGGAAGATCAATCACGGAAATGTGGGGTCTGCCGCAAATCACTGGACACTTCCCTTGTGCGAACTGTAGTGTTTGTCATCTGACGACACACACAAAAACCCTTGAGCTGGAACCAGGGAAGGTATGGACACAGAAATGCCATACAAACTGTAACACGCAAAATGTTGTCTACCTGATCACTTGTTCCTGCGACCTACGTTACGTAGGTATGACGACCCGCAAAGTTAAACAAAGGATAGGGGAACACCGTTCCAATATCAGATGCAAAAAACTGACTACCAAAATGAGTCGCCATTTTTTGGAGCACAACCATACTCCCAACGACCTGCGTTGGACTATCATCGAGCATGTGACTGGCACCCAAAACCTTCCTAATCTCCTTTTTCAAAAGGAACAAAGGTGGGTGTACAGATTGGGTACCCACCTCGTAAGACTTAATGATGATATTCCGTGGAATACTGTTATGAAGTGAACTGATTTATAGTCAGTGGATATAACACAACACAGTACTAGTAAACGGGCTCTTTAATGTACAACCTCAACCCCTGGACTATTGGCTCTGGCGGGAGCCAGCTGCACAAATGACGACCTTCATACGAAGTTTACAAGTGTATCCAATTGTTTTTTGGAACATTGTACATACCCAACTCTTTCATTGTAACTCTAAGAATGAGGGTTCTGTCATGCGCCGGTTCCTTAAATCATTACTGGGATGTCAGAGCCAGCACAACGTGCATGCGCTAGTCCGATTCAAACACACCCCCCGAGAGAACTGGGTTACCAGGCAACGCGTAACCATGTGACCTATGACGCTCCCCGTAGAATCGCTTCCGTGTTTACACGGGGCCCCTTGTAACAGCAAACTCGTGACCACGTGTCTGAACCAATCGAGTGCTCCGTTTAACAACACGTCATTTGGCCACGCCCACCCGGAAATAATCGCCACTTTGCCATTTTGCTTTTAAGCACAGAACTGAGCCCGCGCTATCATCGTCGGGGTCCAGTCTGAGGGCGACGTAGGTGGACCACGGGTGCCGAGCGTCGAGGGCGTAAGTGGAAGCCCCCTGCTGATAATAGAGCTAAGTACAGATCGCGCTCCGTTTTCCAAGGGGCAGTACATTAATACCGTTTTTGTTTTCCTTTTGTTTTGCCATGTTATAGGGTGTGCCGAATACGCTTCCACCCCCCTCCTGAGACCCATGGTGTTTTTTCATAACACCCTTAAAGTGAGACAATTTTTAACTGATGGCGATCCCTACATATTTCTATATTGATCGCAATGTTGACGATCTTCTATGAAGATTTTCACTTATTTTAACCCTTAGTCACTTCTAGTTTGTACCACGAATAGTACACCGCACATCTCCCAGCTCTTATGAACCCGGGGCTATCAGGTGGTGTTAACCATAGCGCTATTCGACCACAGCTAGAATGCCGTCACGTTTGGAGCACGTTATTTACTACAGAACCTATGACAATCAGAAACTATTCTAAATGTCTGTCTTGTTCTACTTGTATGTCTCTGTCCTCTTCCTTCTAGGTGCAGAAACGATCAGTAGAAGCCTCCTAAACCAGGAGTAATTAGGAATAAGTTTCTATTCCTAATTTTTTTGCACTTTTTGACACCTTTTGATTTTTTCACATTCACGTCCCTAGGTTAGGGTGGGCCTTAGCATGCCCATACCGCCGGGGTTTTCTGCACACCCAGTCCTGATGAATTGCCGGGTAAATTAACACCGTTTCAATGGCAAGAAACATGTCGACAACTCTGTAGGAACCCACCACTCAATTAAAGTGGACTGATCCCTCACACATTTTTTAATTCTATTGTCTTTAGTGATCATTTAATAAAGTTCTTCTTTGATACACTACTGACCTTTTTAACCTCCATCACTCACTAGTTTCCATTTGCACGCAACACACCCTCTACTCACCATCCCGCTCCGCAGTAATTCTGGCGTTGCAGCACACCAAAGAGACACTCTGTCTCTTTGGTGGGGCCCGATGATGAAGCATGTCATCACTAGGTGGTGAGTGAGGGCCTTCCTTAACATCCCAGTGTGGTTGTTATGGTGCTCCCGTGATTGGCATAGTCCTATCTCCATGGACACTCTTCTTTTGTTTATTGAATATGATCGAAGTACGTCCTAGGTAAATGTTCCGCCCTGGTCAAACCAACACTCAAATTCTTAGACAGTAACAGATAGTCCAGTCGTGCCCATGTACCAGTCAGTGATGTGAAATCTGTGCCCTCTTTTTAGGTTGGGTATAGATGTCTCCAACTATCCAACAAGTCTCCCTCCTCAATCACACCTTTAAGTGCTTCCCTGGACCTGGGCTTGTAGAGCGCCACACCATCAGCTCTATCCATTCGGGGCACTAGCGCCACATTAAAGTCACCCCCCCAGATGATATGTTGGGAGCCTACATCGAGGATCTTGCCCCAAAGTGCGGTGAAGAATTCGGGCTGATCCGCGTTAGGGGCTTAGCAGTTCACCGGTGTAAAAGTGCCGTGGCCAAGGCGCCCCCACACAATAGCAAAGCGCCCTTCGGCATCCGAGGCCTCACCCAACACCTGAAAGGGGAAGTTGTGTTTAATCAGGATAGTCACCCCCCTTACGTATGAGGAGTGAGATGAGAAAGAACGTGTAGTGGCCCATTTACTTGCAAAAGTAGGGCGAATCTGTGGTGATATGGGCGTCTCTTCTAACATAGCAACCTGAACCTGGTGACGGTCCAAATATGCAATAACGTCACGGCATTTCCTGGCATTATTAAGCCCCCTGACATTCCACGACATACAACTCATTTGCGCAGCAAGTTACATTCCTGCCGTAGTTTAAATAACATTCTATAATATTGCAATATGCCATGAAGTAGTCTAAGTAATACATCTCTATTCAGATGGGATATGCAACATCCCGCTCCACACATCAGGCCCTCCCCCCTTGTAAGGAAAAAACCTCCGTAAACATAAATCCTCCCCCCTCCCACTACTGCATCCCAATCATGCCAGCAGCCACTCATACCCTCCACATCCCTCCCCCCAGGTCTCCTCAGCTGCCCCAACTCGCCGGGAGGGTTCCCTGTACCCACACCCTTTTTCCTCCTTCCCAAACTAAACAAACCTCAAAAAGCCTAATCAGAAGTATGGGGTATACCCTCAGGGGAAACAGCATCAGAGGGCACACAACCACAACTCCCCTCACTAGCCTCTTAGTGTGTCACGCCCTCGAGTGAGGCCAAGGGGGGGGGTAATGGACCCTGGAGTACATTACCACTGGTAGTAGGTCCCTGTCCCTTGTCTTAGTTCCAGCATTTGCACATAGTACATAGGACGTAGCATTGCAGCAGTGCAAGGTCGCCTCCCGTAGACTGGTGGTCGTCACGTCCGCACTGGCTCAGGCGTCTTCATCCGATTCTGGCACTCCGTCTCCCTCCGCAGCATCCTGTTCTCGTGGCCCTCTCTGCGCCTTCAAGTAGTCCTCTACCTTTTGCGGGTTAGTGAAGAAGCGTTGCTTCCCTTGGTGCGTGATTCGGAGCCTCGCCTGATAGAGTAAGGCATAGTCTATCAGTGCATCCCGTAGCTTTTTCTTTACTGCAAGAAACTTACGTCTTTCCTCTTGGACCATGGGAGTGAAGTCAGGGTAAATGGAGAAGTGCACGCCGTTGTAGGATAGAGTCTGTTTCGCACGTGCCGCTCTCAGGGCTGTGTCGCAGTCTCGGTAGTTCAGCAAGCGGGCTATTATGGGTCTCGGCGGTGCTCCTGGTTTAGGCACCGGTCCAAGGGATCTGTGTGCTCGCTCAATGATGAACTGTGGGGAGAACGCTTCCTCACCAATTGACGTTAGGAGCATCTTTTCAACGTAGAGTTCCATTCTGCCCGTGTTTGTGGACTCCGGCACGCCCGTGACGCGAATGTTATTGCGTCTACTGCGGGCCTCCAAATCCTCATTCTTGGCCGCAATGACCCGCAGTAGGTTGTCCATCCTGGCCAATTGAGTGGTGTGGGAGGCCGTGGTATCGTCGCCATCAGAGATACACTGTTCAGCAGCCACGATTCTCTCTTCGTGCTGATCAACTTTGTGGACAAGGGCATCCATCCTGGAGGACATCCTGTCCACCTTGTCCACTACCGTGGTGAAGCCTTGTCGCATCTCTTGCAGGATCTGTTGTAGATCTTGGTTGTCAGGGGGGGGGGCCCCGCCAGCCGCACCCGTCCCACTCGCGTTGGGATTTTCAACAGTCGCCCTCTGCCCCCTCTTCGCGGCCTCAAAGGATAGTTTCGGTTGGCGGTTGTCTTGCCTAACCATTGTGGCTCCGCGGTCAGCGCTATGTTCCACGAGGGGTAGTAGGGAGGGCGCAATCCTCGGCAATACGCCTCACCCTGGACTCACTGTCTCAAGTCAGGAGCTATCACAGCAGACGCGGCCCACCAACGTCTAAAGTATCAGGTGATATCGTTGTCGGGCGTGCCAGACCCCTAGCCCCACAAACCGTGAGCAAAACAAGGAATGTCACCAGCATCCAATGGCTTCCCGCAGTCAGCGAGGGACAACCTCGCCCAGTGCTTCCCATCTTGCGCCGGCAGTACAATTAGTTCTGAGTGCACAGTAGCCCGGGCGGACTCACCAGCAGTGCTTGGGCCGGTGGGAGCGAGAACCAAAGCAGCATGGAGTGGCACAATGGCTTCACGGTGCGAGACCAGCACTCAGGCCCACCACTTCTTCAAATGCGCTAACCACGCGCAGCGCCAATGTCCGTCGGGCTCCCCGCGAAGATGGCAGTAGGAGTATGGGCCTCCAATGGTGGTTCAGAGATCGTGCAAGCAATCCCGGTCCGCGCCGTCAGTAGCGCCTCAGCGCGGTTCTCGGGGGTGTTTATCAGGCAAGGCAAGTGACAGGAATCCCCAGGTGTGTTTCGCCAGTGCCTCCCGCCGATTCCGCCGAGCAGCCTCCTGGCAGCGGGGGAGCACCGTTCGTGGCAGCTCCGGACAGATCACGGGCACAGAAGCCGCGGCTCTCGTCTCCCCAGGCAGTAGGCAGGTGTACGCTCCAGTTCTCGTCACAGGGCGAGAGTGCAAGCAATAGTCTCTTATGCAGGGGGAGAGAGGCTCGGGTGCTCCCAATCGGGGTCCGGTGGTGAGGCCTGCCACCTCGTGGTCATCCCCGGCCTCGCCTAGTTCCTTCCGCCCAGCTCACCTTCCCTCGTAGCTCCGGCGCCGGCGCCGGTGGAACTGCCGCAGCCCAGCACGAAGGCACTGCCGGTCGGATTCACCCCAAACTCGGATCGAGTCCGGGGATCGCACCCGCGACCAGTCAAGCAGAGTTTGGGACCGTTAGGCTTCCAGTAAGGTAGGATAGATGAAGGATTTGTGCTCCAGGGTACAGGAGCCTCCTTGTTAGGCTGCCATTCAGTGTGCGCGCCCTCTAGCGCCCATCATCACTACAATACTTCGCACACTTTAAAATTTCATCAATTGTTTCGCTCAGCCTGCAGATCAAATGCTGCTGAATCATGTTACAAATCTCTGGTTTCAACCCAAACACAAAACGATACACAAAATGTTTCATATCCTTGTCTCCAATATTCTCAAACCCACTGTACTGTTTAAATACCTGCATCAACCTTTCATAGTATGCATGTAATGACTCCTTTGGTTCTTGCGTTGTTCGGTCTATTTGAACCCAATCGGTTTCCTTAGGGGAAATTTTCCCTTTCAAATAAGTGATTACCTGATTATACTTTTTCATTACCTCATCTGATGGCACACCTGTTTTGGGGCCTCTGGGATATTCTTCTTTTGGCCAATCGACAATCTTAAACAAAACATCTAGGTCCTTTAACAAAACCTTTGAAACTTTCACAAATATCTCTTTCTGTTTGTACCACTCAACTGGTTTCTCCCTTAACCTGGGAAAACCATTCGTAAAAGATAATATACCTGGAACTTCTCTCATCAGACACGCCCTTTCAATTTGTTCTGTCTCTCTCAACGGATACATAGACGCTCCTTTAACAGCTTTTTTGTCCATCTACCTTTCCACCGTTCTAAATCTCCCCATTTCTTCAAAATATTCATCAACTCCTTTATCTGCAAACTTTTCCCAGACGCATTCAAACTCTCTAAATCCTTATCAGTAAAAGCCAAGCTGCATAATTTCTGTAGCACCTTCGACTTCTCTATGTCTATTTTATACTCACTAGCAGCCTCTGGCATTTTCTCATGAAGATTTCTCGCTCTCCAAGTAATATTTTTACACAAAAACAACAGCTCTTTATCTCGGTAAGTCCCTAATCTGTCTGGACCTATTGTACCAATAATCATCTCTTCCAAATCTACTTTCAATCTACTTTCAATTGGCTCACATTTATACTCTGTGGTTGAGGTTTTTGCTTTACCACTTCCATTATCCAATGATTTAATTCCTCTGGTGAAGGACCTACTGAACTCCCTGTAATGGGAGTGACGCTCTGCCCTATTCTCCTTGGGTCTATTTGTATACTTCTTTTAGGGGTTTCTGTTATCATTTCACAAACCAGAAGATCTAAAAATGTAGTATTCTTGGCAGCCTGTCCATCCTAATTCGCTACCATCACCATTCCACTCCTGACACTACTTCTCGGAACTGCCAACGTATGTACTTTTAATAGATTCTGTTTTTCTCCATACAACGGGACTACGGGACCAATTGTTACCGGTACCGTCAATGCTTCAGCATTCAGACTTAAATGATTTTTTTTCTGGATCTGCTCTACTCCTGCCTTATTCAACAAGTTCATTTCATTTTCCCGCAATACTCTAGCTATTTCCATGACATGTGGAGTTAATGAGGTTCCCATTTGTGGTGCACTTGGAGTTACCTCCCCTGAGTTTTCTTCATATGGCGGAGGTTTTTTGGTCATAATGACCGGTAACAACTCATCATCAGAATCTTTCAGATCATAACTTAAACTTGTAATCTCTATATTTTTCTTTTTCTCTTTACATTTGCCTCCTGTCTGTGCGTTAGCAATTAAAACTAGGTGAAAACCTCAGTTACTACAGCTCTCCTCCATCTTTTCATCGTATCTTCTCTTCTCTCAAAAGGATATCTAGTCATTATATTTCTGTATCTCCTACTGCCTCAATATTTCTCTCTTTCGAATGCTTCTACTTCCCATTCCTCTAACACTTCCTACTGTGTAGGTCTGGGATTTGGCTCTAGTTAATTCATTCGATTTCTCAAATTCTGTAAAATCCTTATATTAAATGAACCATGCTGCGGGAAAGCTACTATACCATCATCCTTCGTATACTCTACCCAATTCTCAAAACCAGTACATGTATGGTACCCTCACAACAACATCATATAGGAAGCAGGCGTTCTTGGAGGTGGAATAAGAATTCCCTCTCTAGTCACAATTGGTTTGTCTTTTTTAAATACATTCTTTTTTTTCTTAAGCAACTTAATTTTTCCTACTCTCATCAGGAGCAGGTGAATGAGATATTGACCACGTAGGTGGGGAATCAGCTGGCAAACGTATTTCGGGTTCTGAGACCACTGACACTGATGGACACAGTAGCATGGAGGGTGAAGAGACTGGCATGGAGGCCATCAGCTCTACATCATCTTTGGAGGCCTCTACAAGTGGCCAGTCCCTAGTTGTGGCGGACCCTGCTGCATCTGTTCTACATGCATCCTTGTCCGCCAGCCAAATATTCATCTCCACCTTCCCTCTTGCTCTCTCCCCCCAATTTGCCATGCCATTATTATGGTTTTATTTTGGCAAAATGAAAAACAAAAGTGTATTGTATGGTAACTCTTGACTAATGCGTGTGATTGATGTAGTAAAATAGTGTTACATCAATACAGACAAGTAACAAAACATTTATTTTTTTCTTTCATTTCTTGTATCCATACAGGTCAACACCCATCAGAAAAAAAGCATTTGGATGGCCATTGCCAAGAAGGTGTGGACCCCTGGGGCCTACAGTCAGTGCAGCATACATTGTCAGAAGAGGTAGGAAGACCTATGACGCTGGACCAAGAAGTCATCAGACGTCTAGCTCAGCCAGTCCTCCCAACATTGGAAGAGCATGCGCTGCACTCTGACCCCCCACCCCAAATGGACCACATGCTTTCAGTGGCCTATCCGGAGCTTGATGAGCAGTTGAGTGTCCAAAAGCAGAATCAAGAGAATAAGGGCCAGATGTAGGTAGCCCAATACAGGTTGGTAACGGCCACATTTACCGAATTTCGGCCGTTACCGACCGGTATTAGGCTATTGAGATGTAGGTGGCTACATTTCAGATTCGGTAATTTACCGAATCGGTAATTTAAGGAATCGGTAAATTACCGATTCCTTAAAATAACAAATCGGTAAATTACCGAATCTGAAATGTAGGGAGCACTCAAATGAGTGCATTGCATGGTTAAGGATTCGGTATTTACCACCAAATAAAAGTTGGTGGTAAATATAGAAAACCTTTGAAAAAGCAAATTTGTGCTTAGGGCATGTAGGTGTGCCACATGTGCACCCATGAACTATTCAGGGGTGCAACAGGGTGTCAATGTGACACCCTGCCACCCTTGAATGTGTTTCCCCATTACCGAATCGGTATTTACCGATTCGGTAATTCCTATTCATTCCTATGGGCCTCCAGGCCAATAGGAATGAATGGGAATTACCGATTCGGTAATTACCGAATCAGTAATTACCGAATATTACCGATTCGGTAAACTTTACCGAATACTTACCTACATACCATTTACCGATTCTGAAATACGGAATCGGTAAAATTCTGTATTTTAGAATCGGTAAATGAAACTTACCTACATCTGGCCCTAAGTTCTAGTGTGGGTTCAACATGCTAAATAACTAATCTTTGTTACAGCAACTAATTTTGTCATCAACAATAATTTTGACACATGCCCAATGCAGAAGAAGAGTTCCTGAAGGTGTAAGTTTTGCATAAGGTGTATGATGATCTGTTTTGTATATGAATTTGTCGAAAAGGATACCACATGAATTATGTTTACTACCGACGGACTAGTTTCAGCAGACACATGACTGCCTGGACAACAAATATGCATCAGTTTGTTTGATCTTATAAAAGACAGTTGTACCAAACAGGCCATTAGTTTTTATTGTGTCAGGTGTGATGCTCCGTCACTATTGTGAATGATGTAAGGTTAAGGCTGTTACAGGTGTCATACCATAAAATGCACTTATGATACAGTGGATGTTTCAAACAACACGTTGATAAGTTGGTTTTATATACAAACAGGAGTAAGCAAGTGAGCCAAAATGTCTAGTAACATCAAATTAAATGGCTACATTTTAGATTCAAAACATATCCCAAATGTGTTTTATTACAAAATACTATTTAATTCATGTTCAAAGTGACAAATGTGCCTGATGTTTTATTCCTTTACAAATGTGCATGTAAGCCATTCTGTTTTTTGGAAAATATTTATGAAAGGCATAGAATTTTTGGAAGAACACAGACACAAATGTGTACACATTGGTGACAGAGTAACACATAGCCAAAACCATTTTTTATGTCCTTTTTTATGTCCAGATGATAAATCAATGACGGGGAAAAAATGTACAACTCAAAAGCAGGCCCAAATTAAGACTCATTAGAAAAATGTAGAAATGCATCGAGGTGTAATATGTTGCATATTGCAAATTCAATTTTAATATTTTACTGTGATGTCCAAGCAACTCTGTATTTAGCAGTCAAATGTGAAACTGTTTTGCTCTGTCCTGAAGTGGATTAGAAATGTATCAAGGGCTATGTATTTACTTCTGCTGCAGAAGTAATTTGTCATCCACTCCAAAATATTTTTCTTAGGGCATAACAACCACTTTGGCGCAGCAGAGAATGCACAATGCCGCCTCTGATTCGCCAAAGTTGCACAAGCACCGATGACCGAATAACGAGTCAATTTTTTTCTTTTTTTTTTTTCAAAAACCTTTATTGATGATATGCACAATGATACAGCACATTTGAAAAATTATCAATTCTATTTGTTAGCATAAACATTGTGACATCTGAAATGCTTTATCCTATAGCATCGTGTAAACGTTCTAAACACCCTCCCCTCCCGCCCCTCCTTCAAACAACGCATTGATTAAGAACTTATAGCATATTCTGTCCATCTCCAGTTCTTACTTTACATTTAGCCCGTCCTCGGTATTTCAAGGCTGTTCATCCTGATTAACGGTATCTCCAACCCTTGAGGCAAATCAATATAGCCACTGAGCATATCCATGTCACCCTACCCCCTCCACCCGCCCCATCAAAACATAGGAATTTGTGATCAACATCCATTGCGTCCATCTCCTTCCGCCCACATCGTTCAGTTTCTTATTATACTGTCTCTCTCCCCTCCAGAGTGTTCTTGTGAGGCTTGGAGTTGCGGCTCAGGTCCCGGTGATTTTTCCCCCCACTCTCATGAGCTGTCTGTGCGTGGAGATATGCTATGAGTGGGCTTCAGATGTCTTTGGGTAGCGACTTCAAGGGAAGCGTATCAGCGTAGTGGTGCATGTGTTCCTGCCATGTGGACATGACCTGTAGCCATTCCTTAAACTTCGGGGCTCTGCCTCTCCCCCACCTACACACCACTTGGCGTTTTGCTAGCAGCAGACCCATTGCTAGAAACTTCTTGTGAATCATCTGAATCTCTTGGGTCAGGCCCAGAAGAGCTACTAAGGGGCACGGGTCTATCTGGGTACCCAGCATGGCTGACAATCCCTGAAATGTATGCGTCCAGTAATCCCTCACTAAGGGGCAGCTCCACGCCAAGTGGAGGAATGCCGCGTCGTGTTGGCCGCATCGCGTGCACGTATCACTGTCCCGGAGACGGAATTTGTAAAGCTTAGCCGGGTATGATACAGGCTGTGCAGGAATTTAAAGTGAATGAGAAGCAGTCTATTATTGCCAGTCACTGCCTCAGTCTGCGCACAGCTAATTTCCCACTGATTGTCAGTCAGTGTGATCTATAAGTCGGTATCCCATTCTCGTCTGGCTCTTATGGGGGGACGTGAGCAAGGCACGCGCATGACCATACAGGAGGGACACAGTGTGCTGGGGGCTGTCCGTCTGCAATATGGCATGCAATGGCGCTAATGTCTCCGGCTCTAACGGGAAGTTAGGGGTGGCGGCTTTCACGCTCTGCCGGAGCCGGGTGTACATGAAGACATCCATAAACGATGGAGCATGGGAATCGAAGAATTGTTCTTTAGTGCGAAAGCGCCCGTTCACATAAAGATCCCCAGCTATGGAGTTTGAGCGCTTCTAGCAGCTTGCGACAGAGTCCCTCATAGGGGGTTGCTTTGTAATTATTTGCTGGGTATTTCAGGTGCTGGCGCAGAGCTCCTCACTTAAGCGTCCACCATCGACGCTGGCAAGCTCCGCCCCAGAGCCCGCCCTGATTTCATCTGCATAATAGCATCCGTTATTTCGTCCAGTTATAGGTCCAGGCTCAGGAACTTCCTCTGGGTGTCTCCCAGCCAGGCCAGTGCAGTGTCCTCAAAGTAGTCTGCCAAACATAAGGGGGTGCCTCTATGGGAAGAATAAAGGTTGCTGTAGAAATTTTTAAGGGCACACAGTTGTTCCGGGAGATTCATGTGTACTGCACCATTATTATCCGGTATCTCTGTCACGTAATTCGAGAATTGAGGCGGGCGTACCGCAGTCGCCAAAGCTCTTCCAGGATGATCCCCCTTACCATAAACTCTTGCAACATGATGTTTCCCCCGAAATCTACACTCCCTGTCCGCCATGTCTCCGTACTCCGTAAGTTTTACCCTAATGGTAGCTCTGACCTCGTCAGTGCCAGGATCCAAGCTCAGTTCCCTTTCCGGTTGCTTAAGTTCTGTTTCCAAATTTGTCAAGCTGGTTCGCAGCGATTTCAGGATACCCCCTCTTTAGAAATGCACCAGCCTCTAACCGTGACCTTGAACGCCTCCCAAACTGTTGTGATGCTTGGTACTGAGTCAAGATTGCGATCAAAAAAGTCTCTGATGTCTTGCTCCAGTTCTGTCCGTAAGACTGCATCTTGTAGATGCAGCGGGTTAAGGAGCCATCCACTATATGGGGAGTGATCAAGGGGCACATGTAGGTCGACCACAACTGAGGAGTGGTCTGAGTGTGTACGTGCTAAATGGGCCGCTCAGCCCAACCAATGCGTAACGCCTCTGGACCGAACACATAATCCAGCGGGCCCAAGTGGAGTGGTACGCCGAGTAGTGTGTTCCCTCCCGGTGTGTGGGGTGTACGTGCCTCCAGGTGTTAAGGAGGTAGTTATCTGTAACTATGTCGCATAATACCCTCTGTGTGTTCGTATGGTGCGCCGGTGTGCCTTGCGATCTGTCCAACCCTTGTACATAACAGTGTTAAAATCCCCACCCCAGATGATGTAAGTGGACCCATTCTCCTGGATTTTATCCCATAGCCGAAGGAGGGATTGTGGATCATCTATATTGGGCCCATAATAGTTGGCGAAAGTGATGTCGTAGGAGTGCAGCCTCACCCAGAGTAAGTAAAACCTACCCTCTTCATCCGCCACCGACCCCCTCGGGGATAAAAGCCACCCCCTTCCTCACCAATATGGTTACCCCTCAGGAATATGTAGAATAGGATGTGAAGCTGCGGTGCTCTGCCCATCTGGAGGCAAATTGGGGAGAGGTGTCAGGGCTCAGGTGTGTCTCCTGCAACATTGCTACTGTGACATGGTGCCGGTCAAGGTCTCCTAATATCTGCCGCTTTTTCCTTGGGTCATTTAGACCTCGTACATTCCATGAGGTGACAGTTATGGCGTTGCTACCTCGCGCCATACTAGCCATTATTCCCTGTGTGTTGTGGACAGAACAACAGTGTGACAACAGTTTCTCTGGGTTTGACAAATGTTTGTGAACTTGCAAGCCAAAAGCCACCCCCCACCCACACCGGCCTCCCCAACTTGCCGTGTACAAGTCCCACTCCCTCCAAAAACACTAACAATGGGGCGTGGCTAGCAGCCAAGCATGGCGGCAGCATAGCGTAAGAGCTCCTGAGGGCACAGTGACTTAATCATCAATCCGACACATTAATCCGGCGCATTGCTCACCTGAAGCATCGGTGGTTGGGACCGGGTCCAGAGCGGTATCACCCGATCCGCTTTTGAAGATCAACGGAGTCTGAAAACTGCTCCGACGCCCACTGGCGCACTTGGGCCTACACCCGGGAGAGAAGCACCGGACTAGAGTGATCCTCCGGCCCCGGCGGAAGTGAGTCCGGGCCGGCATACTTGTGGATGCGCTTCCGGGCGCCCGGCTCGCACCACGAACCCACTCACGGAGGAGACCGGCAAGACTTATAAACCTCCTGGGACGCTGCCCGGGGGTGCGGCCGCCGGATACGCCTGTAGGCGTCTGCCCCGTACAGCCGGAATGAGACGGACCCCTCGGAGGCGGTCGGGAGGCAAAGCAGCAGACAGCACGGTACGGGATCCCAGAGAGACCGTGATCGGCTCACAACGGTGGCGGATTGCGATGAGCGGCCGCAACGAGCAATGAAGACACCGCTTGCCCCCTGAAACTGTCTGGATTCCCGCAACAGAGTCCGACCGGCGACGGTGGAGACAGGTACCCCCGGGGGACTGGCGGGCACACCGCCGATTTACAGGCAATATCGGAAGGGGTGGCAGCGCCTAACCTGCGCTATTGAGAACGCCAGTCCAGGCACAGTGAAGTACCAGAGGTCGAGACACTGAGCGGCAGACACCCTGCTGGGACCCCGGACGGTCAGATAACACACATTCAATAAGTGGTACACCTGTAACTCGACCTGTAACTCGACGGATACACAGCGGGGCGTCCCGCTAAAGGGTGCAGCATCCGCCCTGATCCGGTCTGGTGACCTCGCATGGGACTCGAGGAACACTTCCTCCTTGAGGCAATATAAGTTAGACTGGACATTGCGCATTGCAGAGTAGGGAGCAGCCTTCACTACACATACTAGAACGGAGGGCCGGTCAGCACTAGAAGAACCCTATCAACAATACATAGTGAAACTGCGACGAGACAGTCTACGCGGCGGCAAGTGGATGAGAGAACAGTTCCCCACGGCCTCTAGGTGACACGGCTATACATCGACCCACTGTTCCCAGTCCCAGACGTGGTTCATTGCAAAATCTAGCCGCGACACAGGGAGGAACAAATCCGGTCCCCCGGTCCCCCGGTCCCCACGAGCCACAAGACATGGCGGGCAAGAACAATAGGAGCGGGTCCACACAGGCCAAGCTGGACAAATTTGCCTACAGCCAACATGCACAATCACAATCCGGTAGACGAAACTCCACGGGGACATCCCAAGAAACAGACGGAACCAAGGGGGTAACATTGGAAGACATCATGAGAACCCTCTCGGACGTCAAAACTACAGTTGGTTCCATCTCCTCAGAAGTCACACTACTGCGAGCGGATTTTCAAAAGATGACCGAAAGAGTATCCCAGGTGGAGGTGGTCACGAAGTCTCTTGTGGAGGACACGTCGGAACTACAAACGGCCATGGAGCGTATGGAGAAGGTCACCAGGCTTCTGCAAGACAAGCTGGACGACCAAGAGGGGCGTTCACGAAGAAATAATGTACGCATCCTCGGACTTCCGGAAACGGAGGGTAAAGGAGCAATGGACCTCTACATTGAAGACCTCATAAAAACCAAATTGCAACCAAAAGGGCTGTCCCTTCTCCGTGGAAAGAGCGCACAGAGTTCCGGGCGGAGTACCCAAATCAGGAGCCGCTCCACGGCCTGTACTGGCTAGACTCTTCAATTTCAGAGACAGGGACGCCATCTTGCAAGCGGCGAGGGTCTCCCCTCCTGTCAAGATTCACAACGCAACCCTGGCCTTTTTCCCGGACTACACGGCGGAAGTGGCCAGACGCCGCAAATCATTCACGGAGGTTAAAAAAGCACTGCGAGACAGGGAACTACCATATTCCATGTTATTTCCTGCCAAGCTAAGGGTTGTTGCCGATGGAAAGACTTGGTTTTTCGACCAACCGGAGGCGGCTCGAGACTGGCTTGATGGTTGGCGCCAGGGGGGGCAACAACATCGTTCACACAGAGATCGACCCAATCAGCGTAATGGCAAGCAGCTGAACGGGCAGGCCAACCACCCGACACATCAGGACGGCCCGGAAGATCCTGAGCTTAACGCAACACAAGATCTCTTCGACTCGGGGCAACCAGCCCCGGTCTGATGTCTGATTATAACTGAGAAGGACGGGGTGCGACACGATGGGCCTGGGTCCCGCTGCGGCTGAGTAGGGTGGGCACAGTTAGTGCCTGTAAGGAACTCACCAACCCCACGAGCAAGTAAGATAGTTGGGGAAGGACTAAAGCACTCTGCAAAGTTGGGGTCACGGGCGGGGGTTTGTCCGTGGAGCAGGGGAGCAGGGAGGGGGGAAGGGGATACAGTTATGTTGTTCACGTTTCTGTTTTTAGCCATCACTCAAACCACACGATACACTATCTCTCGAGGTATGGCCGCACGCCTGCGCACCATCATAACACGTCAAGTCTGCATTAACGCTAGCGCCACATTACAGATAACACTATCCCGATGATTTCATGGCCCGACCACTGCATGTAACGCCCGCAAGGACTGACTCCAGAATGGTAAAGGTACCCCCACTGCGCCTCTTAACTTGGAACGTCAGAGGCCTAGGGGACAAAATAAAGAGGGGGTTGGTGTTGCAAGCCATTAAGTGACAGAGCCCGGATTTAGTCCTACTCCAAGAAACACACCTGGCAGGGACAACATGTAAAGCGCTTGATAGGCGCGGCTATGGGATGGCGATACATGCAGATTTTACCACCGGCTCCAGGGGGACAGGGATCCTAATGAAAAAGACGTCGCCCTTTATCATCACGCACCGTGTGGCGGACGACCAGGGTCGTTTCGCAGCAATACATGGCCAATGGGAGGGGAGGCCGCTAAATGTAGTCTCTGTCTATATACCCCCGGCACTCCACTCGGTAGCGCTGCCTGCCCTAGGTAAATTTCTCATGGACCTACCTGAAGGGGACACAATCATAGGGGGTGACCTGAATGCCATAATGGACCCGGCGATGGATGCCTTACCCACCAGGGGCGGTTCAGGAAGGAACGCATCATTGCCCGACTTTCTAGAAGCCTTGGGCATCACGGATGTGTGGCGGCATCTACACCCCACGGCGACACAATACACTTATTACTCAGCAGTACACAATAGCCTATCTCGCATAGACTACTTTTTATTCCTGGGGGTTGGGCTGGGGGCCGTGGACAAAATAGACATCCTGCCCAGGGGTATATCTGACCACTCGCAACTCACTTTGTCTCTCACCACCGGGGAAAAGACAGGCGCTAGAATCTACCCAATATATCCGAATTACTTAAAAGTCCCTAAGATCCGGAAGAAACTAAAACTAGCGACAACACATTACTTCACAGAAAACACGGGCACGGTAACCTCACCGTCAGTCTTATGGGAAGCATACAAAACGGTACTCAGGGGCGCGGCGATAGCGTCAATAACAGGACACAAATGAGACTCCCGGCGAGAACTCACAGATATGGAACTGACACTCAACGCCGCAAACACTGCCCACATGGCGAATCCCACCCCAGCCACAGCGCACGCATTGCAACTAAGACAGCAGCAATACCAGACCCACCTCAAAACGACGGTTCAGTGATACATCACCAACACTACACACAGAATTTACGATGTAGGCGACAAAGCGGGAAGAATGCTGGCATGGTTAGATAGGAGAAAGGGGGGTGCAAGGGGTATTCAGAAGCTTCACACTACTGACGGCCAAGTACTGACACACCCGGAAGAAATTGTGCACACTTTGGCGAATCACTTTCGAGAAATATACACCCCGGAATATACCATCACCGCACAAATGGCATCGGCCTCACTAACTGCAATCGACATCCCCAGTATACCACATGAGGTTAGGCAAGACTTAGAGTTAGACCCGACAGAGGAGGAAATACAGTTGTCAATTCAGGCATTGCAGTCGGGCAAAGCACTGGGCCCTAATGGCCTACCCGTGGAGTGGAACAAAGCAATGGCCTCGGAGATTAGTAGACCCCTGTTAGAAATGTATAAGGAGAGCAGGGATAGGGCGGAACTACCACTTGACCAACGTACGGCCACGATCATGGCTATACCGAAGCCGGGAAAACCACCGACTGATTGTGCTTCATATCGCCCAATATCCCTGCTTAATGTGGAGGCCAAAGTCTTGGCCAAGCTTCTGGCTAATCGTTTGTTGCCACACCTGCAAGCCCTGATCCACCCTGACCAGTCAGGCTTTATGCCTAATAGAAGTACAGCGTTGAACCTACGGAGGGTCCATGGGGTAATGGCTCGTGCGCACCTCCTCTCGGAGAAGGCAGTAATTATCTCCCTCGACGCCAAGATGGCTTTTGACATAGTGGAATGGGAATATCTATTTGAAGTTCTTGCACGTATGGGCTTTGGGCCGAAATACATAGCCTGGATACGACTCCTATACACGAAACCGGTGGCACAAGTGATAGCCAATGGCCGCATCTCGCAAACATTCCCATTGGACAGAGGGACTAGACAGGGATGCCCCTTGTCACCCTTACTGTTTGCGTTGGTACTCGAACCCTTGGCGATCCTGCTTCGGACGACACCCCTATTCAGAGGCATTAAATGGGAGGACGGATGGGAAGACAAAGTATCACTATATGCAGACGACATGCTCGTCTATATGGTCGACCCTGATGTTGGGATCCCAGCCCTGCTGGAGCTTTGCAACACGCACGGGAAGTCCTCGGGCTATACCTTGAACTGGTCAAAATCAGTGATATACACACTGAAGGGCCCAGCACCAGACCTGCAGGAAGATTGCCCTTTGGCGACATCGTCGTCCTCCTTTAAATACTTGGGCATTGTCGTCACACAGGATGCACCAGCCTTCTTTCTTAACAACTTGAAACCACCTATGGAACGCCTACGTGCAGACGTTAAACACTGGGCAGCTCTGCCTCTGACCCTCCTAGGAAGGGCAGCCTTATATAAAATGATGGCACTGCCCAGGTTTCTCTATGTATTAGAAAACACCCCCTATCTTGTCCCACCACGATACTTTAAGCAAATTGCGGAGTTGGTCTCCAACCTGCTCTGGAACGCTGGCCCGGCACGTATAGCCTACGATAAACTGGTAAAAAGTTGGTATGAGGGGGGGATTGCACTACCCAACATACAGCTATATTACTGGGCAGCCCAACTTAAAATAATCAACCAATGGCTCCACGCCCCGAGAGACGACCCAGCATATCGAGCAGACTGGTCACAGCTGGGGACAGATTGCATGCTCTCGTTGCTATATAATAAGCCGCAGCTTGGTCACCTGACTGGCCCGACACGACACACAGCGACACAATGGCACATAGCACAGGCACGACTGGGCTGGAAAGGGAAAATCACTAAAATGACACCATTGTGGGATACTAAGGCACTGGGGTCCCTGAGAATATGCAAAGGATTTGCGCAATGGGATCTTATAGGCATTTCCACAGTAGGGGACATGTGGGACAGGGACACAGTAATACCGTTTCCACAGCTTCAACAACAATATAGCCTTAGATCCACGGAGACATATAGATATGTCCAAATCCGGCATGCACTACTCCGGGCGATTCCAGCGGGCACTGACTTACCGGAATCCTCGCCACTAGAGGATAGATTGCTAACAGATTTTATGCAACACAAAGCGACCTCTCTTACCTATAAAAAGCTAACTAACAACCTGGAGGACCCCACGCTGAAACTGAAAGAAAAATGGGAAAGGGAAATAGGTGAAATGGATGAATCAGAATGGAATGAGGCATTAGCCTCCCCCAGAGAGGTGGGAATTTCGGCAAAATTCCGACTGGTGCAATTAAAAATTTTACACCGCATTTATTATACTAGAACATTGCTTCATAAAATACATAGAGCGCCTCACCCCTTTTGCTTGCGGGGCTGCGGGGAGGAGGGAACACTGTTCCACACACTATGGGACTGCACACGTATACAAGAATTCTGGAAACAAGTAATGCGCACTATATCCCAAACACTTAAAATCACTGTTTTGCCCGAACCGCGCAAATGCCTCCTAAATATCTGGGATCCCAATGACATGGACAGATATGGACTAATATGGGCTACACTGGCCATGACGGTGGCTAAGCGAGACATCGCGCAGAAGTGGGGGTCTCCGGAACTACCCACGGTGACCAGATGGGCTAACAATATGGATGCGCTAATGGTTGTGGAGAGGGCGGTTTATGTACTTAGAGCTTCCCCCCGGAAATGGAACAAGGTTTGGACAGGATGGAATGTCTATAGAGGGGAGATATGTGATCCTCTGCCAGAGGGGGATGAGATAGACTCCGAAGGGGAAGATGAGTAATGGAAGGACAAAGAGATGATCGCCTATGAGGGCCGAAAGGTATGGAGGCCTAGAACATGGAGACTGAGCAGTGATGGGAGGGTTTGCAGGCTTACTTTTGGTCAGAATGAGGTGGTATCGCAAAGAGACATGATGGCTTAAGTTTGGGGGGGAGGGGTAGTTTCACTAGGACCATTAAGATGGGGGGTCATGTTAAGCAACACAACCAGAACATTAATTGGTAACGTCCAGCGAAGATGGTTTACGCAAACGCGAGTGGTTACACTCTCCGTAGGGGGGGTAGATAAATTCACTGTTTGGAATTGTATGCTACATATTACATGATGCAGGAATGTTACTATGGTAATAGGAAAGTTATGAAAGTATGTACCGCTATAACTGCTTAATATGCCTTCATATCAATAAAGATTTTTTTTTTTTTTAAAACCCTAACCATTTAAACCCATAGACTGTCCCCATATCTGTTTCTTCTGGGGGATCGCCCTCTTGGGTACACGCTAGGGGCTCACGACCTGCCCACTTCCCTCCTTACTTTCACCCACCAGGTACACCGCAGACAATGAAAACAAATGATTATACATCACCAATGACTTCAGTCTCTCCTGCCATTCAGCAAGTAGTAGAGTTCCAACTCTCAGTTGCAAGCCGGGCATGACTCAGCTAGGGTCCGATCCAATCGATTGGGATCTGCGTTCACGCGTGCCAGAGTCAGTGGTATCTGAGCGGCGGTGTTGACGCAAATAGTCTTCCACTTGCTGAGGATTAGAGAAGTGCTGCGATCCATGATGGTTAATCCTTAATTTCGCTGGATACAGCATAGCATATGGAATCTGCTGCGCTTGTAGTTTCTTCTTGACCGCCGCAAACTTACGCCTAGCGTCTTGCACCATCTGCGTGAAATCGGGGTAGAATGACAGTGTCGTGTTCTCGTAGCGCACCTGGCCTTTTTCTCGGGCTAGCCGCAGCACCACATCTCGGTCACAATAGTTTAGGAAACGGGCAATCACCGGGTGCGGCGCAGCTCCAGGGGGCGGGCGAGCAGCGAGGGATCTATGCGCCCTCTCGACTATCAGGGGGCCGAGAAGGCTTCTCGACCAAATAGGTCTATGACCAGTTGTTCAACAAATTCCTCCATGTGCCCCGTAGCTGTCGTCTCTGCCAGGCCAAGAATACGCACGTTGTTCCGTCGGGAATGTGCCTCCAAGTCCTCCTTTTTTTCCGCGATCACTTTAAGCAGTTTATCCATCTGCGATACCTGCTTTTTGCTCGTGGAGTCCCCATCTTCCAAGTCCGACACTCTGGACTTTGCCTCCTTGAGACGCTGTTCATGCTGGCCCAGCTTGGTTACCACAGAGTCCATCTGGGCGTTCATCGTGTCCATCTTGGCGTCTATCGAGGAGAGTCTCTGCTACATGCCAATCAGAATCCCTTTCCAGTCTTCCTCGGGTGCATCTGCGCTGCCGGTGTCCTCTTGTTCCTCCGTGCGCGAGTTAGGGGTCTGGCGCGCCTCAAACGGAATTTTGGTCTGTTTGGCGTCCGATCGCCCCATGGCGGTGGTAGGACTTTGGCCCACAGGTGGGGGTATGCTCAGCGTTCAGTGGCAGTACCACCCTTACAATGTGGGTACTTCAATGAAATATAGCGTCTTCCCGCTGACTCAGATAACCTCTATACAGTCATTAGTGGAAGAGCAGGCCTTGATAGAGATGCTTCGTGCCCCGCAAAATGGCACGTAGGGAGTTTAGCCCAGCAGCTAATGCGCTCCCGGAGTTTGGAGGCAGGGCCCCAGAGTCAGCAGTACCCGTGTGTAGAGCTCAGGCAAGGTAGGCGCTATTGCGGGTCCTGTAGGTTATCCCCCCACGGTGTATTTCCCGTTGCAGTTGTCCCTAGCAGTCACCAGAATTGCATGCAGTATCCCTCCTAATACACAAAATGGCGGTCGCGTTGTATGTTGTTCCCTTTTTGTTTTCCAGGTCTTGGGCCACCCGGGCGACAACGCGGTGGGGCAATCTCTGCACCGGCTTCCCAAAGGAGTTCAGGCAGCACTATATTGCCAAGCGCATTTCCTCAGCGCTCCTGTGTCGCCAGCAAATGCTTTTCCGCCGCGATGTCGGACCTTGCCTCCCTGCCCCTCCGCAGCGCTATTACAGTCCTTCGAGCCTCAGCGCTAAGCACAGCCGGCTTCGCCGCTTCGGAACTCACTGCGAGGGCTGCCGTTCGTTGTCACAGTCCGCCTCCCTCCCGGCTAGGTATCACCCGTCTCATGCGCGGATCCGGGGCCCACGCAGCCACGGCCTCCCCTGATTGCCTCAGCCACGACACAGCTCCAGGGGCAGCAGTCAGCCTCAGGCGTCCCGCTGTTATGCCTCTATGTTCGCACGCACCTCAAGCGAAGGGGCACAAGTTTGATATCGCCAGTATCCGCTCGGCGAGCTGGGTCTTAAAATTCCCGTTTCGGGTGATAATGGTGATGTAGGATGGGCCTTCAGGGGTTTGTCTGGCTCGGCTGGGCTAGAGCCTCACATGCGCGCGGCCATCTTGGTCATGCGCCACCTAGCGCCCCCTGAATCAAAAAATGTTGACTCGTACTACGGCGAGTAGTCCTTTCCAATTCCCATGGCGGTACCTGGAAAACAAGCACAGCAATGGGAACAGCAAAAATGTTCCAGCACGGTATGGACGTGGACGTCCATGCCAGGCTGGAACTTTGTGGGGATACAGACAGGAGAAGGGGGCATATGTTTTGCCCCCTGAATGTATCCCCGTGGCTGGGAGGCATTTGTTCCTGCACCTCTAGCCTTTACATGGCGGGGCTCCACCATGAAAAAGCTGGCAGTCAAGGAGCTCATGATATGCTGAGCGGGACTGTGCCAATTGCCACTCAGCATATTGCATTGTGGCGCTCTTGCGCCACCCTGGCGCAGCCGATGGTCCACTGCTGCAACGACTTTAGAAGTCGTAATATGGTAACCGGTGGACCGCCACTGCTGCGCCACCATGAGTCTCGCAGTCGGAAGACCGCCAGACTAAATTAGGCCCTTAATTTATTTAACAGCATAGGTTTATACATAGTGCCTGATACATAAGCAACTTCAGGATTAAATCCATTTAATATTCTTTGCATTTGAAATATACTTTAGCTACTTGAACTAAGTGTTACCATTGTGAAATGCCCAAACAAATGAAACTACCTTTCAGTTTATACAAATATTAGCACAACATTTGGCCTTTCCAACACACTGTACAAAGGTATTTATTTTGGTGAAATAAGTTTACTATGCCAAACAACAAAACCTAACTATTCAGAGGTGTTAAACAATTCATGGAGAGAATTAAAAATGGATAAGAGACAAGGTCATACATGATATAGAAGCTATCATGCGCAATTACAAAACTTTGACCAAATGGTTTCTGAAAATTTTGCCTACATACATGAGATAATGATATTGTAGAACCAAAGTTTGAGAGCCTTGAAGAAGGTGAAATATGAAAACTTGGAAAATGTTTTGTGATCAAAGTTCATGATCAGTTCTATTGACACAGATACAGTAAAATTATTGTATATGTTATTTCATCAGGAGCAGGTGAAGGAGAATTTGGCCACCTAGGCAGGGAAGTAGCTGGCCACTGTATTTTGGGTGCTAAGACCACCGATACAGATGTCACGAGAGTGAGGGGACTGGCACGGAGGCCACCAACTCGACATCATCTTCTGAGGCCTCCACAAGCGACCCGTCCCTAGTGGTGACCCTATTGCATCAGTTCGACCTACATCCTTGTCCACAACCCAGATATCCATCTCCAATATCCATCTTGATTCCCCCAATTGCCCATTAACAGCCCTCCTAAAATGGGTGTGGTTTCCTTTGCAGCAAGCATTTCACCCACTGCCCCTGTCCCCCCTCTGGCTTCGCTGAGTGAGGAGGCTATTGAAGCCCAACAAAACATCTCTGTAGGCCGAACTGCACTCCTAAATGCCATCCAGGGCCTTAGTTGCCACATGCACATATGGTGGCATACCTGGAAGGCATTCACAGTGCTACGTCTGGACTGCAGCGAGCATTTACAGGACTAGCCTCCTCACTGACCGCAGCCTCCCAACTAGCCCGACCTTGTGCACCAACTCAGACCCATTCCCCATCCCAATTCCCAATTTCCAGTCCGATAGCATTCACACTCAATCCTTTAAACTTACCCACTACAACAGAAACAAGCATCAGACGGGCATATAAACACAAACACACTGAGAAACACAAGCACACCCAAACAATATACAAACATGACTACCACCAGCATACACCCGATGTTTTCAATGTTGAGTTTGTTAACACCTTGGCTGCTGGAACTATTCCCCTGCTGTGCTGGGCCATAATAAAAACGGGTGTGGTCATGACGAGCTCAGCTCATCATGAGCACCTGAGAGGTATATGCCATGATGAGCTGAGCTCGTCATGAGCACCGAAGGGGTTAAGAGCATACAGTGGTTACAATTGTCTGTGATGGTCATGTGAATTTAGGAGCAAGGATTCATCATGATAATGTACTCTTGCACCAACAAATAGATGTTTAAATTATTTTGAAAGTGCTAATACAGGTGTGTTTATAATAAATCCATATGCATTACACCTTAAAAAATAAAATACAGGAATTGCACTAGATAAGGGAAAATGTTACATGTATTAATATGTAAACTGATTAAAATTAGGGACAGACATTGAATTTAAACCTATTTAAAAAGTAAAAGTTACACCTCGTCTAGATTTCTACATTGTGTTACATTTCACCTATCCCAATAATGTGTAATGCATGTTTTTAATTTGTCAATTTATTAAATGTTTTAAACATACCTGTATGGTCACTTTTAGATTTTTGGTTTGATGCCCTATTTTTATGGAAGTTTCCAATTTTTTTATGGCAGCTTGCACCAAAAAATACAATGTAACCATACAGGTGTGTCTTTACATTTCTTAAATGTCAACATTACACACAAATGCATTGCACATTGGTATGCTTTTGCCTATATGAGAGATTTGAAAATACACAAATCCATAGCTAAGGTAACAGACAAGTCAAAAGGTAACAGGTAAAAGTGGAGCTTATCTTCAATTCCAGCCACAACGGGGTTAATTTTCTTCACCATCGAGCAGCAGCAGCAGGGGCAGGACTTTAAAGATTGGGTCCATGGTGGAAAAGGACGTGTGAAAGTGAAAAAAGGTGAGTTTCTGACTTATATCCCTTGCAAGCCGACAACTCATACGTACTGCTTTTGCCGCCAAAGTCACATCAGTGGGAAGGCATTTCGTGATTGGCCCAGTGGACAAACTGGCTGTCCTCCCTCTGACATCCCCTTTTGCCTATGGTACCATCAACGCATTGAACATACCTGGCAGAGTCGGCGGGTACTGGAATCATCTTTCATCCATTGACCCACCAGTATCTAGATAGAGTGGACGTACCGGCTAGTAGGCGGATGGGGAATCCGCCATAAAAGTGACTGCAGAACTATTACCACCAAGATCTAAATCAGGCCTAAGTCTCTCAGCCAGTGTTTCCACCAAGATATATTCACTCGTTGCTACTGCCACCAGATACTCTATAAGATTCTGGCGAACTATGGTGCCTTCTGCCATGCTGTTGAGCAGAGTCAGAGCACCCTCCAGTTCAGAAGCAAAGTCCTCAATATTTGTGGCATGTTACTTTTATCCCTGCCACCTTCTTTTAGCTGTGGAAATTCTTCTTCCTTTTTAGCATGAATTCAGAAGAGTGTTGTGAGTCCTTCTTCCGTATCACATATCCATCTGATCTGCGCTAAGATAGCCCTCCTCTCTCCAAGCGTTTTTCAGATTATTCCTTAAAGGAACGAGAAGGATGTGTATCAGTATCCTGATACCTGTCAGGCTATTTAGTTGTATCATGGTTGAGCAAGTTATAGCGCTTCTTAGAAGACTCCTGTTAAGGAGATCCACCCCGTGGTTTAGTCTTGTCTTAATTTTTCTCATTATTCCAGCATATTTTGGTAGAAGACTCTGGTGCTTGTTTACAGTTATCCTTTTCAGAATTACCCTTAAGTTATAGTTTGTTAGATCTAGCTCCCAAATTATCTTGACCTGTTGAGGAATAGGTTTCTGCAACAATGTCGGATAGTCCGAACTCTCTGTCTACCGAGCAACCAGCGTGAGCCACTTGCATACAGCCAACGCTGCTGCCTCCCCTTTTATATATCTTAAGATCATTGAGGATACTGTAGTGAAATTACCCATTAATTTTATCCCCAAATCCAGAGTGGGGGCTGCCCCTTATTCGTTTTAAATCTGTTTAAGGACCTCTAGAAAGACAGCTAATGATGGTGTACCATGTGTTATGTTATAGACTGCAGCAAAGACTGTAGCCCAAGTGGCACAGTCTTCTTCCAGAGAACTATCCCTAATGGTAGGCACATTGTGAGAATTCTATATTGTTCTTGGGGTCCCGTATGGGGAAACTCTGCTTCAAGCTGATTTGTTTTTTGTGCAATCCAGAATGAAAGTTCATCCCGTCTGGTGGGAACTTTACCCATAATTGCATTCTTAGTCACTGGACTACTTCCAGACATTGTCAATTGTGGTTGAGCAGCTTGAACAGCCCTTGCTGGGGTTGTTATACTGGTTTTCATAACAAATAGTATAACTATACCTATGAATAGAATAGGAAGATCTAGATCTGTAAGGTTTCCTATATCTGGATAAGGTGTTTAACCAGCTAAGACAGGCCATGATGCTCCCTCATTACTGAGAGGACATTGTCTAATGTATGTGGTAGGGCACCTCGGAACCAGTTCATGTGTTCCTGATATGTCAATGGGATTTCTAAGTCCTCATATTGTCTATAGTTATTTGGTACTTGTGCTTCAGTTTATGTGTGAACAATCTCTGTGTTGGCATTTGGTGCCAGGAATGTGATCCATGAATAGAATATCTCTGGTCTGTATGCTTCTTGGGCCTCTACCACGAAGGTAACATCCCCATCAGCAAGGTTGAGGCCATGTTGTAATAACGTTTGTGTTAGCACATGTCTGCAATTTAGTGGCAAAGCCACCTGTGCTGGATTAGCCATGTGAAAATCTGGTATTCAGAGAGGGTACCTCTGTGGGGTTTTCCTTTTAAAGGTTCAATATTAAACAACCTATAGCCAGAAATAAGGGTTCCCTACTTTTTTCCCTAACACCATGGAATTCTCAGGTTAATTGATGAGTTGGGTCTTTGTGCACACCAAAGAAAAACTATTCGGGAGACCCATTAAATAATTACCAAAGCTAGAATGTAGGTGGCTTCTGTGAGTTTGGACAACATAAATGTCAAAACTGTGAGAGACTGAGTCCACACACAGCTTCATGATATGTTGGCCTTAGTCCTGGCTAGCTCACAGTGCACCGTCTCAACCACTAACCTTACAAGGTACCAGATGGTATGTTAAACCTCAGAAGATGGCAACTCTGAATCCCCAAGAAAATCAAGAAAATCATGCAACAGAACAGCATTACTAGAATGGTAAAGAAGATAAACAATGCAACAATTGTGCCGTTACATTGATTATACATACATATCTATACTCCTACTTAGCGCTTCACAACCTAGCGGGTTTAGGGGTGAGAATCTGCCAGAATACCCTAGGATGACCTAACTCAATAGTTACTTGTGGGTATGTTTCATATGGGAGCCCGTTCTTGTGCAGAGCAGGCCATTGTCCTTCTCAGGAGGGATAACAGGATTCAGCTGGGCTGGAATTCTGGCACGGGCACCTCTAGAGTGACAGTGAAATGATCCTCTGTCTAAACAAAGGATTGGTATCATTTGTATAATAAACTTCACTCATGTTACCATGTCTGAGCGCTAATTAGGCCATGATCATTAATTCTACTCTCGCAGAGCTGTCACAGAGCAGACAACAACGAATATTTGGATTTTGCACAGTGAACTTGAGCCTGGTAAAGGATGTTCAAGGCCCTGCTAATATGCCTATGAAGAAGTGTAAATGTAAGCAAATCCATTCCAGAGAATATTATCCCTTAGAGGCGTGAAAGCAAATGTGTGTCAAGAGTCAGCCTTTAAAAAATGTCAACTTTAAATTGAACATGGGGGTGTGTGACCTAGCTGCGTGGAGGTGTGGACGTTCTTAGCCTGAGCTCCTCGCAGCAGCCCTTATTTCTATATAATCCTGCATTATCCTACCCCTTAAAACCACAACATCGGCAATCGGAAAATGCATTGACCCAAATGCGCAGTGTCCTGAGGCTCGGGGAGCCCGGGGGTTGAAACGAAATGACCCCAACAGCGGCGTTGGAGCCTCCAGAGGAGTGGAATGCTATCTTGGTTTTGCTGAGCTGAAGGGAAGTGGTGACCCAGCAGGCTCGAGACTTGACCGGCTCCCTGGGCCTGTTATGGAGCCATGTAGGGCAAGGCAGAGCGGACCCGAGGGTGTCTTCCAGATCCTACGGAGGAGCGGTGGGCTGCTGCATTGGATGACAGTGGGGAAGCGGCGAGGAGCGGCAGAGACTGTGGCCTAACCCAGAAGAGTGAAGGAGGAGGCTACGGTGCATCTCGGCAGCCGGCAGGTGGATCTTGGAGCGCATTCGGAAGTGACTTGAGGGGTGGCTCTGGGCTCCCGGGGGCGGAGAATCTTGGCATCTGCTGTGCTGCTCCCCAGAACTTGGGGGAGCGGTAAGAAGAAAACACTGGGGGCCCTGCTGGAAGATGACTGGGCCACGGGTGCAATATGGTGACTCAGGCTTAATAGTGGCTGCAAGCGCGAGCCCCCTCCGGGAATTCCTGATGTCCAGACAAAGGGATAACGCTCCATTGAGGGCGTAGGACATAATGGAGCTACGTGTTCGCCTTGACAGTAAGCTTGAGGGGCACACAGGTGGGGCCCTGACCAGTGTATTGAGACATTTGTGACCTGGGAGCCGATTGTCCTAATCCACTGTCTCTCGTTGGGATACCGAGGGTTATTGCTCTTATCGCTGAGGAGTGAGCTCAGGGGGAATCTTGGGAGGATCAAGTGGGAGCCCTTTAACTGACGGAACACACCATCGGGCCACCAGCCTCCATGGCCAACTCAAATCATAGTACGGGGGTAAGTGAGGCCACAGGAAATATAACAGGCACGACAGGCCTCTGTAAGTGGCGGTGTAGACCATCACGAGATAGTGGAGTACATTTTTTCATAGGAATTACTGTGAGGTGAGAAGTAACCAGGGCCCAGCATCTGGCTGGTGGCTAAGTCTAACCACACTACAAGGGTAATCGAGATGCAGTCCCCCAACCCAGGGCAGCGCAGAGACTCTAACCAGTGGGTGGAGGGCAGTTGTTCAACGATCACTATGGGAAAAGATAAACCCCTCAAGTCACAGACAAATGCAATTTCTAACTACGCGCAACCATTGGAACAAAGGGACAGTGGGGTTGCCAGAGACCAGGAACCCCCAGAGAGGAATGAAGAGAGTCATCCCACGCTGGCAGATGTTATTCAGGCCATCCAAATGGCCAGGGATGACATGGTCAACAGAATAGACTGGGTGGCCATAGATGTCACCTTACTGCGAGCCGATCTGAGGAAGGCATCAGATAAGGTGGCCACCACGGAAAAAGATGTGGGTACATTGTAGTCTGAGGATAAGTCCCTTAACGCCACTGTCGATGAACTGAAAAGACAAGTACTTAAGCTAGACAAGAGGGCGGAGGATTCAGAGGGAAGATCACCGAGGAATAACTTGCGCCTGATTGGATTTCCCGAAAAAGGCAGAGGGCCCATACACCAAACTCACCGGAGTGGCTCACCGGAGTGATCGCTCCCAGGAAACTCTCCAAATTAATATTGAGCACGCACATAGGGCGCTTGTCTCGCTTCCCAAACCACCAGCACCCCTGAGGGCCAATATCGCAAAACTGTTTAACTATAGGGACAGGGATTTTCTGCTGCAGCTCTCACGCAATCAAGGCCAATTCTTTTTTTTAAGAGACATTCCACCTCAATGTAAATGTAAATGTAATTTGCACTTACTTGTATAGCACCTATCACCCAGGGGTCTCTAAGCGCTGTACGAATACTGCTGTGGAAGCCTTCCTGGCCTGTTCCTGTGAGGTGTCCACTCCTGAGCACCCCCAAGGTGAAGCCAGGCATCCTAGCGTTGATAGGGCCGGTGTGGAGTTTAAGCAAGCTATTGCCCAGAGTTGCAGAGTGGAACCCATGATTAGAGTAGGCACCGAGGCGAGAATTATCGGGTCCGAGGACATTGAGCCCAAGACCCTGCCGCTCTAATCGGTGAGCCTCACTTCTCCACTATCAATATATCCTGACAACACCCAGAAAGTGCAACATCAAAGAAAATCCTTCCTGATGGTCAAACAAAGATTGGGAGAGTTTTTTTTTCGTTTTTTTTTAAAGTTGTTTATTGTTTCCAATCAATTGTACACAGCTGGATTGTGCCTACAACCCTGAGGCCGGTAGCGTGAAATGTCATCAAATTGTAGTTAAGTACACAGCTTAAACGCCGACATCCCGGGGGCCCGGCAGCGTATGTAAAACAAGTCAAATTCTATAATAATATATCTTTATCAACAACAGCAAAATGAGGGACTAGAAATAGTGACCAGTTCAGTCCTTACAATATCAATCTACAGGAAACTAAATAAACCTGTATATAGCTCCCTCCCCCCTCCCATCTGCCAACAGCACAGTCAGTCTGTCTACATCTAGTGCCACACGTCTTGCCTGGCTACACCCAATAGTCTCCCCTTTTGCCTGAAACCCACAACATCTCCCTCATTTTATGTCCAGGGTTGCCATACAGATATCTCCTTCATCAAGTGCTCAGGCAATCTCCGCACTCAGGACGCTGCCTAGTTATGCTCATCACATGTTGACTCCCAAACTATGATCAACACCCCTGACTATATAACGTATTGTTCCCAAATATCTACCGGCCTGGAGCGGCTAGGCATCAATTCCCAATACCGGGTTAGTTGTTCTTTACAATATGTTACAGCATGTATCCAACCAGCCAATGCGGGTGGTCGTGATCGTTTCCAGTGTATCGCCACTTGGCGTTTAGCTAGCAACAGCAGCATTGCCACTAATTTCCGAGCACCTTTTGGGACCTCCTGGACATATCCCAATAACACTACCAATGGTGTGAGTGGAACCCGAACAGCAGTGATATCCCCAATGTGCCTCACTATCTCCAACCAAAACTGCGCTACCAGTCTGCATGACCATGCTAAATGGAGGAACGTTGCATCTTGGCGTCAACATCTCCAACATGCAGTGTCAGTGTACAGGCCCATCCGGCATAGCTGCACCGGTGTGCGGTATACTATACCCTGTGTAAAAAATGTAAGTGAATTAATCGAAGTCTGTAATTTGGTGACAGATGTTTTAGCTGCGAGCAGCTATACTTCCACTGTTTATCTGTGATTGATGTTTCAATGTCCCGTTCCCAATCTGCTCTCAAAGTGCGTGCCGTTATCGGAGATGTACCCTGTGTGATGCTATAGATGCGTGTAATCAGAGGGGTTAAACAAGATATTTTGAAGCGCAGGAAGAACCTGTGGCTCTCGGGGGTAGTCAATATAGCGCGCTTTACAAGCCACTCTAATTTGGTAGTATAATAATGTGTCCAATATCAAAGGCGTCTGTTCGCCGCACATGTGCTGTATCGTTAAAAAAGTGGCATCTGGATATAAATCACTTCCCTTTACTAACTGGTGTGCCACAGCCCTCAGGGTGGTAGCCTTGTCCGTCAATGGAGATAACAGCGGGTTGCCCCCTAAGGGCATAGATGTTGCATATAGTTCCCTGACTCCTGCCCTTTTTGCTATACCGCGCCATGCCCATCGTGTCACCTCGACTGTGTCTATTTCCTGATGAGGACGTTTGCAACTCTTATACACCGCTACATTCAGTGGGGTTGGAGCGACTCTTTCTATCTCTATCGCCATATGCGGCTGAAATGGTGTCGGGTGATGCCAAAAATGCAAACACTGTGCCTGCGCACTATATGCATAGAGTTCAAAATCAGGGGCACACAGCCCCCCTTGTTCAAAGGGCAACGTCAGCAGGCCCCAAGAAACTCAAGGCTGTTTGCCCGCCCACACAAGCTCCAGCACCACTGTCCTGAGACGTCTAAAGAATTGATCATTGAGTGGCATCGGAATATTTACGAAGAGGTATAGCAGGTTAGGTAATATGATCATCTTCACAATTGCTATACGCCCCAGTAGCGAAAGTGGCAGTCGCTTCCATCTCTGAACCTTGGTTTTGATCCAGTCTATGACCCTACCGTAGTTTGCCGTCAATAGTTCCTGTGGAGATCTACTCATGACAATGCCCAGATATTGTGTCTCAGAATCTACCCACCGTATGGGGTAGTCAGTATCACATTTGTCGGTCTCATCTGTGAGTGCTAGTATTGTGGACTTTGCCCAGTTAATCTGGATCCCTGTAAGACCCCCATAGCGGATCACCTCCCTCATTAGTTCGTTAAAGTTATCCTTGGGGTTAACCATGTATATGGGCATGTCGTCTGCATACATTGAGATTAAAAGTCTTCTGGACGTGAAACCTATGCTCCTGTGTGTGTGATGTTGGTGAAGTCTCGCCGCCAAAGGTTCAGTAGCGATGGCAAAGAGCAGTGGCGACAGGGGGCAGCCATGCCTTGTGCCGCGTGTGATTTTAAAGGGATCAGACAACTGACCATAAATTCTCACTCTCGCCGTGGGGTTTACGTATAAAATTTGAATTTGTTTGATGAATGTCGGGCTTAGTCCCATGCGGGCCAACAAGACAAACAGGAATTTCCACTCCAATGAATCGAAGGCCTTTGTGGCGTTCAACAATGCCGCCACAGCCTGCACATGCGGGGCCAGATAGTGCAGGGTTCCGAATAATGTTCTTAAAGTATGAGCGGTGGATCTCCCCGGTATGAATCCAGATTGGTCTGGGAGCGCGATCTGTGGAAGCATCGGCTGTAGTCTATTTGCCAGGAGCTTTGCATAAATCTTAGCATCGAGATTTATCAGCGATAATAGCCTATAAGAGTCAGGGGAGGTGGAATCTTTATTAGGTTTCAGTAAGGCTATAATCATTGTTTCTCGTAGGGTAGGGGGGAGTACGCCCATCTCCAATGCTTCCTATTATACATGCAATAGACGGGGAGCGAGGACATCAACATATTCCTTGTAAAAGGCAACCGTTAAGCCGTCTGCTCCGGGAGCCTTACCAGAAGGCATGCTGCAAATGACTTGGCGTATGTCCTCCACCGTGATCGGCAAGTCCAAGTATTCATGGGCCTAACTATTGAACCACGCAAGTGCCACTGTGTCTAAATATTCTGTTATGTGTTCCTCTGAGGGGTCCGTAGTAGACGTGTATAGGTCACGGTAGTAACTGGACATAGTGGTCAGGATATCTTGCGGCGTCCTGGCCATCTCTCCATCAGCAGCCTTCAGTTCCATTATGTACTCTGCGCCTCTCGGGGTGCGTAAAAGGCCTGCCAGTGTCTTCCCTGCCCTGTCTCCTTCTCCATACCTCCTAGCCTGGGTATATTTATGCAGGTAGGCCGGCTCCCTCTCTGCCTCCTCCTGAAATTTTGTCATTGTTGACCTGATCAGGGCATTTGTGGAAGGGGAGGGGTTCACCAGGAAGTCCCTCTCTAATTTCCCGATTTCTAATTCCAGTCTGCTCAAAGTATTTTGGATATCTCTAAGGACCCCAGTCTTTAATGCTATGCATCTCCCCCTGATTACTACCTTAAATGCCTCCCAGAGTACTCCGGCGAATCTACCTACCCCTCATTCAGTGTAAAATATTCCTCTATTTTTTCCCTTAGGTCTTCCCTGAAGACCCGGTCTAGCAGTGCTCCCGATGGAAACCTCCAGGCAAACGGCTGTATGTATGTCTCAGGGATCTTCAACATCAGCGCCACAGGCACATGGTCAGAGAAAGTTTGTGGGTAGTGTGTGACATCTAAGACCAAGGTGTGCATATCCCTTGATACCAGCCAAAAATCTAGTCTTGACCACGATCCCCTGTGATGTGTCACACATGTGCCTTCTCTTACAGTTGGATGTATTGTCCTCCAAGAGTCAATCAGATGGAGGTCTAGTGTTATATCTGATAGTGTCAGCGCAGTTCTAGGATGATGCTCTCAGGACACCCCTTGTCTATCCAGCGTAGCTGACAATACCACATTGAAATCTCCTCCCAAAGGATCGCCATCGATCCCAGTGACTGTATCTTTTGACAAATATGTTGGAAGAATTCTGGACTGCCCGTGTTCGGGCCATAGAAGTTCACTATCAACAGTTGGGTATTGTATAGCATGCCCTGCAAAAGAATGTATCTGCCCTCCTTATCTACAACCATATGGTGTGTTTTCCAGTGTAGGCCCTTGCGTAGAAGGATGGCAAACCCCCTGGAGTAGGTTGAATAGCCCGCTACCACAATCTCATCCCATCTGGCGCTCCTGAGGGTGCTAGCAGCCGTCGCCGGTAGATGTGTTTCCTACAGCAGACATACATCAACCCCATGTCTCAACGGTAGGATTGGACCAATCTAACTTTCCTACGATCATTCAACCCTCCGATATTCCAAGATACGCATTTAAGTGATGGTACGTGGGTATTTGTTGCACTAGAGCCCATAGAATCTGGACACGGTCCTATACATGTGGTACCTTCTGTTCAGTGTATTTGACCAGGTGGTCGCACTCGCTTCACACATGTGGAAAGCAGTCAGACCGCTCAATGCAATACGTGGCAGATTCAACTTATGTAACTTAACACATCATCCCCCCCCCGCCCACACCAACCCCCAATCAGGTTGTGACTTCACCCTCCCCATTCCCGAAAACTAAAACCTAACTGTCCACAGTCGCGAACACATGGGACTCATCCCGTTGGGGTATGCATGAGTTCGCCGGTGATACCACCCTACTCTTTTGGCAGGGTGGCCGAAGGTGTGACGTGCTGTCCTAGCCCCCCGCATCACAATGTAAGTATGTTCAGTTAAACCCAGCAATCTTTAATCCTCCATATTTGTCAGTGGGCATGACACCTTACAATATGTATATTGGGCTACAAACAGTCTCGTATATCACTATTAAACGCATCATGAAAAGCTATATACACACTTACCTGCAGTTCCATCGATCATGTCCGTCTCTTCAGTCATTATCACTCATAGTTCTTTCAGTGCGTGATTCAGCCGCTGCTGCTTGTTGTCTGTGTTCTTTTGCCATCTGCTTTGCGTACGACAGGGCTGCCTTAGCGTCGGTGAAGAACGTGGGCTTTCCGTGACTTTGAATTCTCAGCTTGGCCGGGTAGATCAGGGCGTACCTGGTGCCAATCTGTTGGAATATTTTCTTAGCTGGTAGAAACTCTCTGTGGGTGGCCTGCACCGGCATTGTAAAGTCCGGGTATAAAGCTATGTTGTTGCCCTTGTATTGAATGGCGCCTCCCTCCCTAGTGAGTCGCAGGCTCGTGTCTCTGTCTCTGTAGTTTAGTATTCTCGCCAGGATTGGTCTAGCCAGAGCTCTGGGTTTCGGACGCAGACCCAACGTACGGTGTGCACGTTCGACGAGGAACATTGCGGAGAGGTCCTGTCCAAACAGGTCTTGCACCAACTCCTCTACATACTTCTCCATGATTTGTATATCCGTAGTTTCCGCAACTCCTGTAATTCGGACATTGTTCCTCCTCGATCTCGCATCCAAATCTTCGTTCTTTTGTTTTATTAGTTGCAGCACGCCATCCATTCCCCTCAGCTTCTTGTCCATCTCTGTCTGGTCTTCCTCTGTTTCCGTGACCCTGGTCTTGAGCACGCTCACACGACCTTCCTGTTTTTCTACACAATGGGTGATTCTGTCCATTTCTTTCTGCCAGGAAGTCCATTTTGGAATCTATCCCTTGCAAGCTGGTTTTCAATTCTTTAAACATCGTTTTAATGTCCTCCTCAGGTATTGGAGTTGTTGTAGTGCCTTCGGGCTGCTCCTGCTGTCCAGCGTCAGAGTCTGCTGCCTTATTGGCTTTCTTGTCAAAGTTGAGCTTAGGCTGGCGTGTTTCAGGTTTCCCCATTGCATTAACGCACGCGCATTGGCGTGTGCTGTATCTAGTAATGACGGCGGCGGCTATGCCTTCGGTGAGTTATCACCCCCTGCAGCAATGAGAGTTTTGTAGGCACTTGGGACTCGACCACGGACACCTGACCTTGTGGGTCCCGTTGCACTCTTCCGGGGCCGTAGCTCAAGTAAGCAGTTCTGGGATATGACAGTTGGTTTGGTGTGTGTAATGCTGGTACCTTTTTGCCACCTCAGATCGCCACCCAACCGGTCTCTGGCATGTGTCTATGTAGCTGTAGCCTTTCTGGGTGTAGGCCACCAGGCTTGTGTTTGCGCTACTGTGGTTGCTGTGGTATCGCAGATAGGTCACACCACTGCAGCGTATCCTCTTGTCACGGACCTCCACAGCCGCCCCGCCCACCTAGAGAGTGATGGCATAGGGATAGAAGGGGGAGTGGGGGGGAAGGATGTACACGTGTAAACCACCTTGGTATAGAGATGCTGCTGCAAAACTCCCACGTCGTCCGTAACTAGCACACAGTGCTCCAGGCAGCCTTATGTTGTCAGGGAGATTGCTCATGTATGCCAAGTTGTCTGCCAGTCCATGCGGTGCTTGGCCCATTAGAAACACAGCTTCCAACTCCTGCAAGGGTAGCCAGGCTGTAACTATTATGTATCACCCAACCAGGGAGGCCCTCACCACCAGATATGTCCGTCCCGTGTGCCTAGATATGCCTCTGTCGTCCTTCCTAAAATGGCGGCCGGGTCGGTATAATCACAACTGTTCCACCAACATTGGCCATAGCACGGGACCCCGCCGCGCCAGCAGACACCCAAAATTGGGCTCAGGGCACTGCCGCCGAGATCGCGGAGAATCGCGGCAGTGTCCAACTCGCCAGCCGCCTCTGCCGTACTTCAATACCGGCGGCACGCGAGAGCAGCCTTCAATTCCTCATGCACCGCTTCAGCACCCGGGGACAATGGCCCCCTCATTAGCCCACTCACCTCTGATCAGGTCCTCCGACTCCCGCTGCCACAGCCTCAGGCAGTCCCGATGTATGGAGCCACACTCCGATGCCGCTTCACACCTACGGCGCAAACCCAGCGCCCTCCTGCCTGTGTCGCGATCGCGACCTCCGGGGAACAGTCCCTACTCCAGGTCCCAGCTCCACATATACAGATGGGGCAGAGGCCACACCTCAGCAGCGCCGATACGCCCATCTCCCCCACGGCAAGTGTTATGTATTTTCAACCTCAATTTAGGAACTGGACATGTTCCACAGCATTTCTGTAGCGCTGGGTCAAGAACTTGCACGTCAGTGGCGGATTATGTCGGATTTTTGCAGCTTCGCCGGCGGAGCTGCTCTAGCAAGCAGCCATTCCGCAGCTCGGCGAAGCCACGCCCCCCCCCCCCCAAGATTAGGAGAGTTGAATTTGAAATATAGCCTTATGTTTCCTGCAAAACTAAGGGATGAACACGAAGGACTCGCGGTCTTCTTCTACTCGGCGGGGGTTGCTGCAGAATAGCTGGACACCAGAGGACCAGGGGGACAATGGCTGGTTACGTCTACAGCATACATGCCAACATTTCAGAAAAGCAAAGAGGGAGATTTAAAAGAAAAAAAATCGGGAGAAGGGGGCCTTGAATTGGGTTACCGGCATGTATGGGCCTTGGAAGTGTGCTGCTGCAGTATCGGACATTTGAAACACAAATGCACGTTTTTTTTTTCTTACCTTTCAGAAGCATGGAGCGCAAGGGCAGGCAGAGAGAGGGTGATGCAACTGTTGTGCACTGGCCTGACAGGTCGCTGGCAGTGTATGCACACACCCCCCCCACCTGTGGCAGCCTGGCTGAAACAGCTTCCTGTGCACCCCACCCCCCCCCAGTACTTCACAGATCTTTAAAAGACCATTCCCTTGTTAATGACGCTTAGTTGGTTTTTCACTCCTTAAAGAGCCCCTGCATGGCCACTCTGACTATTGCTGGAAGGATTAGCACTTTACACAATACCAAGCCCTGTCAGCTGAAACCCCGAGGAATCAGGTTTTTACTTGCAGGAATCGGGAGGCGGGAGACTAGCCTTGAAATCGGTAGTCTCACGCCTGAATCGGGAGGGTTGGCATGTCTGGTCTACAGACTCCTCTGGGATTCAAACCGTATCAGGAGTTCTACAAGATTGTCGGTGGTCACAAAGGCAACAGCAAGCGGAGGCACGAAGGGACCCCGGCCGGATCAGAGTTCAGCAAGATGGCACTTTACATGTGTCCGACACGGAGACTGTCCTAGAATCCTTTACAGTGACGCTGGATCCAGAGATGGACTTTGAGGAACAGGGAAATGAGCAGGAATGATCATGACTTGAGTCAGAGGGGCCGGAAGTGCAGATAAGTGTTAACGTTGCTGAACACACAATAATGTAACATAAGCTAAGCATAACACATTTTGTTTTACGGACTACATGAGACTTGCTGATAAGAACTTTTACATTTCTTTGGTTACGTAAAGAATGACCGTGGGGCAGTGATGCCCTCCCACCAGAGTTAGGTCCGCTGAGAGATGCTTGAGAGCAATCTTGCTCCTTGTCGGGTCTGATCTCTAGCATAGCATTTCATTTGGTATAATTCTCTGGGCTTCTTACATGCCTGGTATAGTCCCAGGGCTACAGCTCTACATGTTCTGGGCTAAAAGTTATTCTGGGGGACGGGGGTGGGTGGTATGGGGCGGTATGTGTTGAATTTTGCACTGGATGTATTGCTAGCAGCGGGATTAAAGATCAAATAGTCAGATACAAACAACGCGGATATCCTGACGAAATCTTGGATTGTGCACTCACCAAGGTAGCATCATTGGATAGAGCTACTTTACTCCAGAAAAAACAGAAACCATCAAAGGAACGAATGGTGTTCATTATGAAACAATCGCAACAGGCGATAAAGATCAAGGAAATTATAAGACAACGATGGGATATTATAACCAATGAGCCAGACTTGTTTGATTTATTCAGAGACACCCCCATCTTTGCACATACATGATCTAAAAACTTGAGAGAGTTATTAAAAAACAAACGTCAACTCACTTACCACACGTACAAAGGCATGAACAAGTGCTATAACTGCGGTCAATGTGGTAATGTGACAGTGGGAAAAACATTCACACACTCAAGGACAGGACAGAACATTAAACTAAAACACAACTCAGATTGCAACACCACAGGAGTCATTTATGCGATCCGCTGCCCATGCGGACTAGTGTATGTTGGAAGAACTTCTAGAAAGGTGAAGACAAGAATAATAGAACACAAAAGCACCATACGCAACCGACATACCACGTCTAGTCTGGCGACACATTGGCTACAAGCGTCACACAACATCCCTCAGCTCAGATTCACAGTTTTAGAGCAAATGGAATCTACCAGTGGTAAGGATCCTCACAATTCACTATCAAGAAGGGAAACCTTTTGGATAAAACACCTTGGCACCATGAGCCCGGGTGGTCTGAATGACCAATATGAACTTCTATGTTTTCTGTAATCTCACTGTCTCCTAGACACTCCAGGTGTAATATTTTACTTGTGGGAATTCATTCAGATGTTTAATGTTCATCTTTTTACCCATTTTTTCATATGAGAATTGGTCTAAATATAATATATTGTTGTATCACATTGATTACTTCACTGATCCTTAACATTTTGATGTATAAGAATGTTTGGTGGACATGAGAAGTTTTACAAACATTTTGTAATAGAAGAGGCACAACCACAAGTGTTCCTTTCATACTCTTTTAGTTGTCACTGAACTTTCACTCACCTCGCAGTTCGAGCAACTCAGGATGCTATTTCCCATTTATTTGGCTTATTAATCAGTAGATGGCCGTAGGACCTATTTTCTACAACTATCCTTTCTGACTTAGAAATGTCCCTCTTGACTCTCAGACTCTTATGTTAGTGCAGACAATTGATATTAGGTTGTCAATAGAGTTTTCAACTCACAGAGCCCATAAAACACGAGCTGTTTCTCGCGCCGGATGCATACACCGGAAGTCGAGAAACGGAAGGCATCGGCGTTGCGTTCATACAACATGGAGATTCATGAGGTAACCTCGTTAGAGGGATTGCAAGCTTTACACTTCAACTTCCACACCTTTAGCTCTTGTAGTTAACGTGATCGTCTATTTCATTCTTATGTAGCACACCTCGACGCCAGGAGACAACGGAAGACTGTGCACGATTAAAGGCGTACACGGGTAAGACTAGTGGACTGCATCACCCGTTTAGGAAAGTATAATTAATAGTGGACTTGTCCTACATATCTTGTATACTTTTATTTACAGCCCCTACTACGGGAGGAACGTTTGAGCATCCATTAATTTACCGTTACTCGCAAACAGAGACATATCGAGTGAGACAAGACTGGGTAAGCCGGCGAAATGACTCACACTAGTCCCGCCTACGAATTATTGATTTAACCAGCTATAACTCATGGCTGTAATTTCCTCTTACGTGTTAGCCCATCTAGGTATTCATTACCGTTGGACGTTATCCACAACTAGTCAAGAACACTTCAGGCTCGGTCCCGAGTGAGTAACTAGGTCAGTTTATGGCCCCCATACTGTCACGTACTCACACGCTCATAGATTCCACTTTAATTTCGCATCTTTTAACAGAGTCCTTTTTGGGTACCTCTCGACAGACTTTGGGAGACTGGGACCTCACACCGTTCATGTCACTCTCCTCCTTTCACTCGCTAACACTATTTGGAGGTGCCTATTTTAAGCAAATCATGTAATCCTGTAATTTGTTATGATGTTGTATATCACAATTTGAAAAGTAGATCCAAATGAACTATTTTGTATTTCAGTGCCAGTACCGTGGAACCGGAAATCAAGAAAACCGTATTAAGTACAAGTTATCCCCCTGATGAAGGGTTCAATGGAACACAAAATGCATTGGGTTTTTCGTATTTACTTTTGTTAACATTTGAATATATAATTGTATTCTGTTCTACTCCTTAACATGCTTTCAATGTTGTATGAGTAAGAAGTGTATTATAAAACTATGTTCAAAATAAGAATTCTATTAACATGGAAATGATTACTTGTTGCTTTCTTTTACCTAAAATCAAAGGTTACACTTATTAGAAATATTGCATTAACCAGATTGGGTTGATTGAAACCCTAGGGACTTAGGTTGAGTCCCCTGCAGTCCTGGTTGTTTCCAGGTCTCGACAGAGCTGTTTAACTAAATAGGGTTGTCGGCACAACCCCTTGCAGGGTACTCCCTCACTATTTAGAATTGATTCAAAAACTGATTACCATTTTGATTCACTCAGAGTGCGGTTTTTACATTTCGGGGCTGGTGAACCGACATAGGGTTCACGCCTTTCTGAAACGATACAAAGTGGGGATTGCAGGGTTGCAGGAGAGGCATGTATGGGGGGCACCATCGCAAGTATCCGTAAGAAATGGAGAGGTCAGATGTAAGCTACCTATTATTCAGGATCTGAGTGGCCCCGGGAGTCCCATTTCATCACATGAGTTATGTTTTGGATTCTGAAGGAAGATATGTCATTCTCCATGGGAAGTGGGAGGGCAGAGAGTTGTGTATTATCAACGTGTATGCCCCGAATCTAGATTGTCCAGACTTCTTCCCCTCCATTATTAAAGCAGCAACACCGTATATGGGGGACGAGATTGTCCAACTTGGCGATTTCAACTGTGTCTTTGATTCACAGCAAGATAGAGAACCCCCGAGAGATCACACTAAACCATGCATGCTGCAATCTTTGGAGGTACTACTACAGGGTATGCTGCTCAGACATGAACGGAGGGCTAGAAACCCAATGACAAAAGCGTTATCCTGTTATACCAGGGCGACAAATACACTTAGCCGCATCGATCACTGTTGTCTTACACCTGGGTTGTCGGCAGACACAAAGGGTATCTCATACCTCCCCCGATACATTTCAGATCATGCTCCTCTATTGCTCACATTGAAGAATGGTCCGGGCCACCCAGCCATCCTGCTTTGGAGACTCAGAGTGGAAGCCTTACCAGATCCTCCTTATGCTGCTGTGGTCTCAGAGACCTTACAGAATTACTTTCGGGAGAACTGGGGGTCTGCAACTAACAGATCAACTGACCGGGATGCCATGAAGGTGGTTATAAGAGGGATGTGTAGGAAGACCACGTACGGAGTGAAGCAACAATTAGAAAGGGACATCTCAAAGGTTGTAAGCCAGCTTAAGAGACTAGAGGGCACAGTACAGGAGACACGGGAACATTTGACTGAGTTAACCAGGGTACATGGGGAGCTGCTAGATGCCTGGGCCAGGCTTGAAAAATACACATATACGCCATATAGGCAGAGAATACATATGCAGGGGGATAGATCAGGGCGCTACTGGTGAGGTTAGAACGGAAAAGGAATAACTACCTATATTGCAAGTACAAAACAGTGAGGGGGTTCAACTACAGACAAAGGGGGAGATTTTGAGGGAATTTGGAATCTACATGCACAGGGGCCCAGCGGACTGATTCGGGAGAGTTGTGGGAATTCCTGGAGGGTGTAAATCTCCCTAAACTAGATGAAATGGGGGCGGAGGTCCTTGGGGCACCGATTTCAAGGGAAGAAATCCTAGCATCTGTACGGTGCCTGAAGCCTGAGAAATGCCCAGGTGGAGACGGGCTTCCTGCGGAATTTTATCAAAGATATGCTCCCTTATTGGCTGACCACTCTTTAGAGGTATTTGACGAGGCCCTAGTTGGAAAAATGCTACCAAATACCATGTCTGAGGCAATCGTTTCCGTGCTTCTTAGGGAGACAGGAACCCTCTTTTGCTAAGCTCTTATAGACCAGTATCTCTCCTTAATGTGGATGCCATAAGCTTGAGTGGAATACTGGCGTCCTGGTTGCTGCCCTATATGTCCCACATGATCCATCCAGATTAGGCTGGGTTTATCCCTACCCTCAATACCACAGGGCGTCTGGAATGCCCCGAGTCTGGAGGAAAGGACTGGGCCTTGGGACTGTTAGATATATGACAAGCCTTTGACTCGGTGGAGTGGGACTATATGTTGGCAGTGTTGGCCAAGATGGGAGTGGGACAACCTATTCTAGATTGGATGTAAACCATATTTAATAGGTCGACTGCATGGGTGTGTGTAAGAGGACAAGTCTCAGAGAGTTTTGGTCTGCAACGGGGTACTCGGCAGCGGTGCCGCCTGTCCCCGCTCCTGTTCGCTATAGCGATGGAGCCGCTGGCTATTACATTAAGAACAATAATGGAATGCTGGGGGATATGGTTGATGGAAGCGCTCCACTTAGTTACTATGTATGCCGATGACACACTGGTGTAGTTGCACTGTCCAAGCAAGGCAGTTCCAGTGCTTATAAATGAACTGGAAAGGTTCGGAGTATGCGCTGGCCTCTGTCTTAACTCTGGGAAATCCAAATTGTTTCCCATGGGGGCCCAGTTAGGGAAACACGAGAATGAATTACCTAATGTGAGAATGAGATGGGCACTGGAGGGGGTTCGATATTTAGGGATCACGCTGATACATCTTAGCACTGCATACCTAGTGGAAAATATAGGGAAGAGGATAGATGGTATTAGGAGATCTGTTGCCTTCTGGAAGGGACTCCCATTATCCTTAATGGGGAGGGCATCATTGTCTAAAATAGTCATTCTGCCGAGATGCCTTTACACCTTACAGAACTCTTTATACCTGGTTCCGCAGCACTTTTTCACACAACTCTATAGTCTGATCATAGAGTTGCTATGGGGATCCAAATGGAAGAGGATTAAGCTGAGCACCCTGCAGAGATGGTGGGGGATGGGGGGTCTGGAGGTCCCTCGTCTGAATTTTTATTACATAGCCGGGCATTTCCAACATGCGGTGCATTGGTTTGGTGAGCAATACAATTGGGAGAAACACTGAGTTATCCCTCCCAGAACTTTTTATGATGGGATCAAGGGTACCGGGATCTTTCTCTTATGTTATACAGCATGTGGCATCGGAATGGGAGGTGACGGTAAAGAAAGTAGTAAATAGAGCACCGTGTGCTCCGAAACTCCCCTGTGGGCGGTGACTCCCTTTAAACGGATAGAACAGGTAATGAATATTAATAAGTAAAAGAGGGGTGGCTGTCTTTTAATGGGGGACTTATATGTGGCGGAACGGCCATAACCAGAGAGGAAGCAAATGCTATCTTACAATTGGGCAGGGGACAATATCTGCAATACGCTAAGATCTCGGCGGTAGCCAGAGAGATATGGCCATCATTCCCACAAGAGCCACAGGTCACGGCAGTGCTGCAGATGATAACCACGCTGGGAGGGGGGCGAAGATTGGTCTCAAATATTTACAGAGTGCGGTGGGAGGACACCCCTATGGCTCTCCTTCCATTGCAGACGAAATGGAATGGCGCAATGGGCCAGCCACTTACGGAGGCGCAATGGCAGAAAGTGCATGAAGGTGTCAAACAAATAAGTTCCCACACACGCTTTAAATTAATCCAATATAATGTGATACACCAGACATATCTCCGCACACCACACAAAATATACCCGGAGTGAGCAGATACATGTCCCAGATGCAGAGGCTCAGACGCACACTTTGTCCACATGTTCTGGGAGAGCCCTGAGTTGGCACCCTACTGGGGAGAGATTATAGATACTTTGCAGACAGCCACAGGATGTGTTATACCAGTCATCATTAAAGCAGTGGTGCTGGGACTGCTACCCAAGTTTTATACAGCTGGGGCTTGTACTAGCAAAGACACAAATCGCGATTCACTGGCTAAGTCCGGATTCATCCCAGCACGGGAGATGGATTAAGGATATGGTAGCGTGGGCCCCTGCAGAGTTAGTGAGGATGAAATAGGTCAGAAGGGATGAGAACCTTGAGGAGGACGTGAGGGCCTGACACTTAATGATCGCAGCCCTATCTAAAGAGGAAGATCCCTCAGAGAGGGAAGAGCTTCCTTTCCACCTCACCCAGGTAGGGACGGGACCTTTATCTATGCGTGAGGTCCCTCATTCAACAGAAGAGAATATAGACAGCTGAGATACTGGATTGAATAGATGGTCTTTCAAACCCCGAAGTGAATGCTGCTACTCATGACCAAGGGGGGAGGGATAGTGAGGGTGAGGGGGTAAGTTCTTTAAGCAGTTTTCATTATCATATTTAAGGTAGACAAGAAAGTAATATTGACACAGAAGTTATTAGGGTTTTTAATGAATTGAAACAACCCAAATATGGTCAATGTCTTCTGTTGTACGAATGTTTACCCAGATTGATTAAAACCATGAATTTTGTACCCACTGTAATATGCTGATTTGGGAAAGTATTGTTGTTAACCAAATGTTAATAAAAACATTAGACATTTTAAAAAACTTTAAACGTGACATGTAAAATGGCGGTGTTCCTTGTCTGATGTACCACACGACAGGACTACAGCACTACTCTGTCATCCACTTGTGTCACAAGACAAAAATAACTCCAACCTTACCACTGTAGCCTAGCTGTTGCAGTTTTAACGCTGAAAACCATCCTGTCAAAATTAATTATTTTTCCACAATAAAACCTCACTTTGAATTTAAATAAGTCACCCCATATAGGTGTTGTAGCCCACATGGCAGAATGCATGTAAAACATTTAAAGTTAAAATGTCCCTACAGTGGCTATCCCCCAAAAGCTAGTTTTTCCTTAGGATGGCAGGATGACTCATTGAGGAAAAACTGGGAAGCAATATGAAATATTAATTCTGCTATCTCAGACTAGGGACCTGCTCGAAAAATATTTCAAGTACTGTTTTTAATATTTATTAAAAGCCCAACTAAATGGTGAAATTGGATCTGGAATAAATATTATGCCCTATGAAATTAATCTACTACTCCTTGTCACAAGCAGATTGCAGATGACACGTGAACATGCCCCTTCTGTTTTCCTACCACTCAGGCAGAAACCAAACCCAGTGACAGGAAAAGCGGCCCTCAGAACTGGTTTGGAGTGACCAAGGAGGAGGAGAATGCTCATTCACATTGGCATATTTCTGGTTGGGCACACTGGCCCTCAACAAGGGGAGAAGGGGTTTTCCATCTTGAATTTAGTAAGTCAAGGGCCCTGTGCGAATTTTTACAGTAGGTCAAACAGGAATTGCTGTAAAAGTGCGTAGGATTACCCCAGGAACTTTTTCCTTTTAATATGGGAAGGTGCTGGAGTCATCCCCGCCTACAAGCTAGCGCTAGGCCTAAATGTGTTATCCCCTGACATGCTTCTAATAACACTTCTGGAGCTGTGGAAGAACAAAAAAAGGACTGCACCCTCTTTTTAAGACCTGTGAGTAGTCCTAAAGGGCTGAACCTGTTCCCACGTGTACCAAGGATAAAAAAGTGGACTTCAAGGATGAGTTGACTGACCTGCTGTGTAATCTTTAGGGCCACAAGAGGCCTTCCATTTTCAGAAGTGCCCAGTTGACCAGTGCCAACTGGACTGAAACTGAACCCTGCTGGTGGCCACTGTTGGAGTGAGTATTGACTCACATGTACTGTTCCTGACGTCACATGACTCTTGGCTGTGTCCAACTAGATGTCTTCTAACATCCCTGAAAACGTATGACTTCAAAAACATTTTGAAAGTTCTCAGTGTCTCTCTTTTGTTCCAGTGCAACCTTGACCTTACCTTGCCCTTCTGACTCAAGTTGGTGTCTGTCTCATGCCATTTTTCTTGTTAGCTGCTCATTCTGCCCCTGACTCAGTAACTGTTTTTTCTTGTCTGTGCCATCTGTTCTATCTGCCACCTGTCTCTGTTTAGCTTCTCCTTTTTGCATAATGTTTCCCTCTTAACTGGCTCTTTTTGCATCTTTTGCTCCTCTTACTGCTCCATTTTGCATCTTGGTCTCTTCTGTGAGTTTTTGCCCCGAACTTGCTCCGCCGATTGCGTTTTCCTGCCTTGCCACTGGACTTTACCACTCTTGCTCAGCCCACCCACTTCCATCTCACTCCTCCCACTCTCCAAGGCACTACTTAATGGAGGCCGCACCGCAACCCCATTGAGTAAGTGCCCAGGCAACTCTCTTCTGCCTCAGTGCGACCTTGACCTTGCATTGCCTTTCTGACTCGTGTTGATGTCTCTTCTGTCAGTTTTTGCCCCCCACTTGCTCCTACGATCGCATTTTCCCACCTTGCTGATTCTGCTTGACATTCCTGCTCTCCTTGCTGGCCATTTCTCTTCTTGCTGAGCTTGCCCACTGCCCCAGCGGTCCTCCAACTGCCAAAGGCAAGTCTAGATGCACCGGTCTGTGCCTGGGGGGTGCCCAGCACCAGAAGCCCTGGTGCTAAATGCCTCCCACGGCTACACTGCTGATGAATTCCACCTGCTCAATCCTTGACATCGCACCAAATGCTTCTGTCAAGCCGCACCTCAGTCCACGTGGGTCCCTTTGTACTTTACTTGCCTCCACACACCCACTTCTATAACTCATACACACTGTACCCCTCAACAAGTCAGAACTCAAGACCTGCACTCACAGCACCATACACACCACACAACTACACTCACTTGCATGCATACTCCTCAGCATACGCTCACTGGGCAAGTGCTCCATGAGATTTGGGACCTCATTGACTCCAACGCATCGTACCTCTTCCTTACCGAATCCTGGCACAATCCCACACCATCGCAGGACATCACAGCTGCCTTCCGTACTGGACGCAAAACCCTGCATGAGGACCAACTCCATAAACCAGGAGGCAGACTCGCCATCATTCATGGAGACAACATGTGTAGCTCTTACACTGACAAAGAAGCCACTTTTATGTAACACATGCACTTCAAGCTTCAAAGGCACCTTCACCTACCAGGTCCCAGGACCTCTCACCCACTTCAGCAACCACCTCACTGACCTCACAGCACTCCTCGCCATGGGCATTAAAGACTTCATGCTCTTAGGCAATCTCAACTTTCATCTCGATGACCTCAAGGCCTCCAACTCCACAGATTATCTCGAAAGTCTACAGAACATCGACGGACACACCATGGACCCCATCATCTCCTCCAGCTACAAGGCTAAAGTCAGCCACATTACTCCACTCACATGGATGGACCACCATTGTACACTTCCACATAACAGGGCCACCAACCACCCCTACAGAGTCTGGCAACACGACAAGCCACTGCTGGAAGAAAGTTACAGGAACGAAATGGCTCAACGCCCTGCAACTAAACTACCCAGGCCCCACCAACAACTCCATCAATGACACAAACAACTTCAACAAGTGGATCACCACCTACCTGGCAGCCCTGAAAATCAACATACCCAAAAGATCAGGTACAACACTGACCTCAAAGAATCCAAGAGAAGTTTCAAACAACTCAAAAGGAAATGGAGAACCACCACAAGAAACACCTACAAGGTCACACTGAGACACTATCACTATCAAGTAAAAGAGACCAAGAAAAAGGCCCTGACCCTCCCTGAGAATCAAATCAAGCTCCAACAACTGAAAATACCTTTTTGGCATTGCCAAGGAATTCACCAACTCAACAGCCACAACCCAAACAATCACCCTTACACAAGAACTCTGTAAAAATCTCTCCGTCTTCCACAAAAAAATCACCAAGATCTGTAGCAACTTTGAACCCCAGCCTCCCCCCATCAACCTTCTCAGACTGCTATCTATATCAACCAAAGACTACCAACTGACAGCGTGGAACACTGTGTCTAAAGAGAACACTGCAGCAATAATGAAGACAGTCTGCTCAGGGGCTCCGACAGACCCTTACCACCACTATATCTGCAACCTGGGAAGAGTCACAATCAGCACTCTACTGACTAATTTTTCCCTCCCAGATGATACTGTCACCACCAAGAAAACCTTCAAACAATGCACGACAAACCTTGCCAATTGGATGGAAAAAATTGCCTCAAGCTCAACAACGATAAAACTGAAGTGGTGATCTTTGGAAATAAGAGCTCACCTTGGGACTCCACCTTCTGGCCCGCCGATCTTGGATCCACATCTACCCCACCCAACTGACCTAAGAACCTAGGCCTCACCCTGGACACAAACCTCAGCACGAAGTGCGACCGCTGAGCCTGTTCCAGGCTAGGCCGCCCCCACGCTCCTCCGCTGACTGCAGCTGCCTGCCGCCTGTTTCTGCCTGCCTGCCTCGAGCGACCCAGCCGCCGCGGAGCTGCCCGCTCGCCCCAGACTCTTCCCGCCGCTGCCTCCCTACAGCCCCGCCCCACGCCAGCCCATTCGCCGCCCCGCTCCCGCCACCCAGCTGACACGCCCTCCCGGCTCCCTACTTATGACACCCACGCGTACGCGCAGCGTTCACGTGCAGCGGGCCCCCGACGCTGCCAGCCCACACGACGGACCTACGATGCCGCCACCCTCATCGCACTCAAACCCGACCGAAACTGAGCCTGCTACCGAGCCACCCCGAGACGCACCCACGGACCCGTCACCTGCCAAGCCTGCAAGTTCACCTGTCTCCGGACCTGCACCGCACCCGCCAAGCCGAGCACCAGCAACAATCACCTCAAGTGCATCCTGCTCAACACCCGCTCCGTCCACAGACACGCCATCGAACTTTGGAACCTGCTAGACACAACTTCACCAGACGTCGCCTTCCTCACAGAAACCTGGATGAACGCCTCCTCTGCGCCCGACATCGCCATCACCATCCCGGACGGATACAAGATCACCCGGAGGGACCGCGTCAACCAGACTGGAGGAGGCATCGCCATCGTACACAAAAACACCATCCGCATCACGACCGACTCCAGCGACACCTTCTCCGCCGCCGAGCACCTCCTCTTCCAGCTACACACCGACCCAAAGACGACCCTCAGAGGCCCCCTCATCTACAGACCCCCGGTACCACGCGCACAATTCAGCGAAGAAATCGTGGACTTCATCAGCCCGCACGCCCTCCCCTCCGATGACTACATCCTCCTAGGGGACCTCAACTTCCACCTGGAGAACAACAAGGACCGCAACACCGCCGCCCTGCTGGACAACCTCGGACTCAAGCAACTGGTCAACACCCCCACCCCCTATGCTGGCCACACGCTTGACCCCGTCTTCTCATCCAGCAAGCACATCACCTTCAGCCACTCCACCGGACTTTACTGGACCGACCACAGCTGCGTCCACTTTAGCTTCAGAAGAACCACAACCCACCACCACCCGCAACAGGTTCCTCGCAGGAGCTGGAGCAAGATCACCGCAGAGCAGCTCACCACCTCCCTCAGCCATAACCCTCCCACCAGCACAACGGACCCCAACGAAGCAGCCCGCAACTTCACGCAGTGGCTGACCGCCTGAGCCGACGACCTCGCTCCACTGAAGAACCCTCCCAGCAGACCCAGAAGCAAGAAAGCCTCCTAGTTCACCGACGAACTCAAGGACTCCAAGAAGAACTGCTGCACCCTCGAGAAAGCCTGGCTCCTTGACCAGACCACAGACAACATGACCGCCCTCAAACACGACACCCGCAAGCACCACCAGCTTATCCGCACCACCAAGAAGACAACACTGAAGGAACGACTGGACAACAACGCCCACGACAGCAAGGAACTCTTCAGCATCGTCAAGGAGTTCTCCAACCCCAGCACCGGCAACAACGACATCACTCCTTCACAAGATCTCTGCGACTCTCTCGCCTCGTTCTTCCACCCCAAGATCGCCGACATCCACAACAGCTTCGGCACACCATCCATGCACCCAACCGTCGAACCAACGCCCCCCACTGCCACCCTCTGCACCTGGACCACAGTAACCACCGAAGACACAGCCCGCACGATGAACACCATCCACTCCGGATCTCCAACCGACCCCTGCCCCCACCACGTCTTCAACAAGGCCGACTCCACCATCGCACCCCAACTCCGGGACATCATCAACACCTCCTTCAACACCGCCATCTCCCCGGAGAGCTGGAAGCATGCCGAGCTCAGCGCCCTACTGAAGAAACCAACAGCAGACCCCACCGACCTCAAGAACTTCCGCCCCATCTCGCTCCTCCCTTTTCCTGCCAAAGTCATCGAGAAGACCGCCAACAGACAGCTTGCCGCCTTCCTCGAGACGAACGGATCCCTCGACCCCTCGCAGTCCGGTTTCCGAGCCAACCACAGCACCGAGACCGCCCTCATCGTAGCCACCGACGACATCAGAACCCTGCTCGACAACGGGGAAACAGCGGCCCTCATCCTCCTGGACCTCTCCGCAGCGTTCGACACTGTCTGCCACCGCAACCTAGTGCAGCGCCTCAGCAACATCGGAATCCAAGAGAAGGCACTGGAGTGGATTATCTCGTTCCTCGCCGGAAGAACCCAGAGAGTCCGCCTCCCCCCGTTTCAATCCGAGGCCACCAAAGTCATCTGCGGCGTACCACAACGATCATCACTCAGCCCCACCCACTTCAACGTCTACCTAAGACCTCTTGCAGCCATCGCACGCCATCACAACCTCAACATCATCTCCTACGCCGACGACACCCAACTGATACTCTCCCTCACCAGAGACCCCGCCACCGCTAGAACTAGCCTACACGAAGGGATGAAAGACGTCGCCGAGTGGATGAAGAACAGCCGCCTGAAACTGAACTCAGACAAGAAGGAAGTCCTCATCCTGGGACCATCGCCCTCCGCCTGGGACGACTCCTGGTGGCCCCCCGCCCTGGGCACCACTCCCAAGCCAACAGACCACGCACGCAACCTGGGCTTCATCCTGGACTCCTCCCTCTCGATGACCAGACAAGTCAATGCCGTCTCCTCATCGTGCTTCAACACCCTACGCATGCTCCGCAAGATCTTCCGATGGATCCCGACCGAAACCAGGAAGACGGTCACCCAGGCACTCGTCACCAGCCGACTGGACTACGGAAACACCCTCTATGCCGGAACCATAGCCAAGCTACAGAAAAGACTCCAACGCATCCAGAACGCCTCGGCCCGACTCATCCTGGACACCCCCGACGCAGCCACATCTCCGGCCACCTGAGGGACCTGCACTGGCTCCCCGTCAGCAAGAGGATCACGTTTTGGCTCCTTACCCACGCATACAAGTCTCTCCATGACCTGGGCCCCAAGTACCTCAACGACCGCCTGACCTTCTACACGCCCACCCGCCAGCTACGTTCTACAAGCCTCGCCCTCGCCGCCGTACCATGCATCCGAAGAGCCACCGCCAGAGGAAGATCCTTCTCCTACCTGGCAGCCAAGACATGGAACTCTCCCCCCATCCACCTTCGGCTGACACAGGACCATCTCGCCTTCAGGAGACAACTCAAGACCTGGCTGTTCGAGCAGTAGCGGACCCCTCCCCCAAGCGCCTTGAGACCCTTCCGGGTGAGTAGTGCACTATACAAATGTTATGATTGATTGATTGATTGATTGAAGTCCCGGGTCAACATTCTCTCCTCCTTATGCTTCATCATCTTCTGCATGTTACATAAAATCTTTAAGTGGTTCCTGCTGGACACCAGAAGTACCATCATGTAGGCCCTAATCACAAGCATATTGAACTACTGCAACACACTCTACACCAGCATCCCAAACCATCTCATTCACAGACTTCAAACCATCCAAAAAAACAGCACCAGACTAGTCCTCGACCTCTTGCAAGAATCAATACTACATCACTCATCAGAAAGCTCCACTGGCTCCCCATCTAAAAGCACTGCCAGTTCACACTTCCCACATATGCATTCAAATCACTACACAACAAAGGACCCACATACCTCAAACAGCAGCTTCACTTCCACCAACCCACCAGACAACTTTGCTCAGTATCACTCTCACTTGTACAGCAGCAGAACGGGAGGTTGGTCATTCTCCTACCACGCCACCAAATCCTAGAATGACTTCCCCCAACACATCACGGCCTCCTCATCACTTCTTGAATTCAGCAAGAAGCTGATGATCTGGCTATTCAATTAGTCTTCTTCTGGGACCATCAAGACTGCCTGTATTCTGGCCCAGCCTCAACATATGCCTACACTCACCTACTCAGTGCCTGGATAACCTTATGGCGCTACAAATCTACCTTAAAATACATTACATTACTGTGAGGCAGGCGATCCCCCGAACCTCCTCCCCACAGCCACCCAGTCACCCCTACCCGAACCGAGCCCTATAATGCCAACGGCTCTTCACTTAGCTTTTTTACTCCAGCCCGAAAAACGAGACTGATGGTACCAGCAACACTTTCCCTGCAATAAAAAAGTGGAACACAGCGTTAAAGGACACCACGTGGAGCCAATGATGAAAGAAGGGGGCGGAGCCCTCAACCCAGAGAACCAATCACCACAGGAAGACGGTGGTGGACAAAGGGACCTGCGACAAAGGATGGGGGCGGCACCCGGAAGACACCGAGAAAAGAAGCATGTATTCTGATGAGGACAAAACAAACCTGACCGGAGCAGAGAGGGGGGCCAAAAGAGCTGAGGAAGAAGAAGGAGAGACGAGATGACTCCCATAAGATGACGCCACCCCGGAGATCTGGAGCGAGGAGTGGTAGTCACCCTGGGAAGCCTGACTCTCTGCCGCAACTCAGGAGAGTTGCGGCTTACACGGTACGTGTAGGTGCAGGGGTGGGAATCTATGAGAATAAGAGGGAAGGAGGGAGGTAATTGAAGGGAAGGCATTGAAATAAGACAGAAGGGCCGCATGGGGGAAAAGCTGACACACAGAGCCTGATTTCCTAGGTTCTCGCTGATGTCACCCCTCAACCGCCTCGCCAATCCGGCTTGAAATTTCTTTTTTTTGACATATTACTTTTTGTTTGTGTGTGTGTGCAAAAGGATAAGAAACGAGTGAAGGGGGGGAAGGGGATAAAAGACCAGTAAAACAGACTCCCTAAACATAGAAACATTCCTGTAGCAAGGGCATATTGTGAAAAGAATGTTGGGGATTATGTTTTGCCTCTTCCCTTGTTCTCCCAAACAACATTCCGTCCTCTCTACTTGGAGGTAGAAGAGAAATCGAAAAGAGGGTGGGGAAAGGGGTGTAGACCATTTTTTTCTTTTTTCTTTCCCACCTTGATACTCTGCACCCAGGGGTGTGGTGATGGTAACTTTCTCTTTTCAGTGAACTTCTCCAAATGTCACTTACCATCCTGTCATTGTTTTCTTTTTGGAGTGACCTGGGAGGACCAACCACAGAAGTCAAACCTGAAAAAAAGCAGACACAAAGAAGAAGACGACCATAATAAGAACACAACAACCCAAAGAGACCTGCCAATGACTCGTTAATTGAGCTACTAATCTATTTTTTTCCCTGTGTTGTCCACAAAATAAACGCCAAGATAAACAAACATCTCAGGCCTCCTAGATTTGTGTTCCGCCCAGCCCTCCCACAATTACATTACATGATATCCAGAGGAGCGGGACAAACCTGCCAAGCTGATCCATCCAAGGTACATTGCTGCTGGGATGATGCCTGGCTGGTACTTGGCCTTGTGAAGCCCGCATAGGATACAGCCTCCAACCTTGCCCCACTGGAGGATTCTGAGCTCTGAAAAAGAGACTAAGGGCCTGACTTATAGTTCGGCAGTTAGGTAATGCCATAACAAACAGGACAGATATCCTATCATTCATGTTACAAGTGCCATTGGATCTAATGCACTTGTAATATGGCGGACTGGATATACGTCAAGTTTGTGACAGAGTAAAATAATTCTAAATCAGGCCCTCAGTTCAAAGGTAAAAACTTGACTGTGGAAAGACGCCAGAAGCAAGATATTCAAATATTCCCGCACAGAGCTTTCCCCATCAAACCCAACAGCTTCACAGGGACCTTGTCCAATGCCTATCATCCTACATCATGGAACCCCCCTTTGTTACAGTCTGCTGCCTCAACCCACTGAAGGACTTTGGGCCAGATGTACAACGGCTGCATTTTGTGACTTGCAAATTACGTCGCTTTGCGATATTCAATTTGCAACTCGCAAAATGCAATGTAAAACAGTGTCTCAAACACTGTTTGCGATTCCCAATGGGGTCACAAATTGCATGCCTCATCAATATTCATGAGGAAAGCGCAATTTGCAACACCATTGTGAATGACTAGCACTCACAAGGATGGTGGCCTGCTGGGGTCAGCAGACCACCATCTCTGTGACTGCTTTTTAAGGAAAACGGGATGCATTAAAAAAAATAAAAATACAACTTTTAAGTTTCATTTTTTAAGGGCAGGCAATGGTCCCTGGGACCACTGCCAGCTCTTAAAAATATTTCATTACACACTTCCAAAGAGGAAGGGCCCCCTCTGAACCTCTTCCCGTCTGCGAGTGGTTTACCACCTACTTAAATTAGGTGGTAAACTGCCGATGTTTTGCGCCTGCAAATGCATTAGCAAGGCAACTGTACATGGCAGTGAGTCTCGCTATTAGGAAGGGCTGCCCCTTCCTAATAGTCAGTGACTTGCAAAATAGCGTTTGTACATGCCATTACCCTTTTTTGCTGTCGCAAACGGGCCGATCACCGTTTGTGTGCACAAAAAAGGGTCGTACATCGGACCCTGAGACTTCTAGAGTCCAAAGGTAAAAGCTCTGACTTGGTCCAATCTGGTTGGTATATCAGCCCGATGCTCCAACACAGTAGACCTGAAATCCCGTCTGTGTCCTTGTGTTCAGGGACTATTGAGTACCATTGGTACTTTGCACTTTTTGGTGGTATTCTTACTCATAACTTCCACACCTCTGGTTCCCATTATTGGATCTTTGTCATTTTGGCATCATTTTGTTTATTAAATTATTCTCTATTTTTATAAATTGGAGTGGGATTTTATTGTGCTGTGATTTTTACTTTTTAACAGTTTTGGTACATCTAAATGCTTTTCACATTATATTAATTCAAGCAGGTCTGCTCTGTACCATCGCTACAAGGGGTTGAGCTCAGGTTTAAATTACAAAACCCTTTAAGTGGACTTAACGAGACAGTGACCTTGATACTTGTGGTGAACTACCATCCACCCCAAATAATAATTCATTTTCTCACAATAACATAACATGACATAACATATAACATAACATAACCTAACTCAACTCTTAAAATTATTTGCTATGGGTGCCAGTAGCCATTGCTTGCCTGTGCTGACCCTCTGTTGCTTCTAGGTGGATTGGAAGAACGTTTAGTATAGCTGCCTGTAATTCAATGAACTGCTACAGGATTCTCCTGTGCAGAGCAAAGTCATCTAAGAACAATAGGAGTTGATCCAAACCTAATCATCCTTTCCCAAAGGGGTTTGTGCGGTACGTCAATATGGGTGGTAGGAAGGTACTTATCTGAGGGATACTAGAGCTGTCAGCACTATGGTTGAAAGAAAGTATCTCAAACACGGAGTTGCTCCCAGGTACCAAGGATATAGGTTTGGTAGCCAGTAGTGAAGACATGGAGTACCCGCTTGCCGGAGTTAAGGTAGACGTCAGTGGCAAGGAAGCCAAGTTAAATGCAAGGATGAGAAAGAAGCAAGGTGTTGGTTGTCTCTTGGACAAGGATTTAATTGCCCCAGGATCAGAAACCTAAATGGCTTAGACTGAGTTAGCTGTGCTGACTAGAGCAGAAGGAGACTGGAACCATTACCTATTAGTAGGGTGTTAAAAATTGGGTCTCTAGTTGGCAGCGGTTCGCACCCTGTCCAAGTAGGGACCCAAAACGTAGTCAGGGAAGCTAGATACACACTTTAAATTAACCTGTGCTCACCATCTGGTAGCGTGGCACAGATCAAGCAGACTTCCCGGAAGTGGCAATATGTAAACTATTTGTGCAACAGATACACATAGTAACACAATGAAAACACCACAAAAAAGACTCCACACAGGTTTAGTGAAATAGAGAATATTTATCTGAGTAAACCAAGACCAAAACAACAAAACAACAAAATTCCAATCAATAGAAGTCGAGATATGAATTTTTATACAATAAATGCAAAATAGTGCTAAGAAGTCAATAGCACTGTGAGAAGTTGGCCTGGCATATGATGTCCACTATTCTAGTGGGCACCTTGCACCAGTCCATATGACCCTTATTGATGGTAGGTTTAAAGTCAACCTTATAGGAAGCTATCCTAGTGGTAGCTGTGGAGAGCAGCTTTCTGGCTAAGTCTTGAAGGAATTTAAAGCAGCTTGTTTTACCAGTCTAGAACCTCAGGAATGATCAAATGAAAGGAGAACCACACCAGGTATATATATAAAATATATGTATTTATTCTAAACACACCCCTCTAGTCTCTTTATGAGGCTAGAGGCAAAAGTACAATACAAGAACTTAAATAGCGCACAGTAAATTAGCACAGTACACGTTTTGCCCTAGGGGCCTCACAAACCATATACTAAGAAAGTCGTATAAGTACCGCAATGACTATAGAGACCAGGCATAGGGCCTGTAGAACTGCTGTGGCAACCAGGAACCACCCAAGGGAGGGACGCAGGAGACCCACGGGGGACGCGTGCAGTGTCTAAACACAGCCGCGAATCACCATAGACTTCTATGAGAAAGGTGGGGGTAACCAAAGGAAGCAGATCCTACTCTCCTACACACACCCCCCAAACGTAGGGATATTAAACTAACCTTGACCAATTGAGTCTTCATGTTCTAAGTGGAAATATCTGGAGAGTCCATCTGCATTGGCATGGTTACTCCCAGGTCTATGTTCCACTGTATAGTCCATCCCCTGTAGGGAAATGACCACCTCAAAAGTTTGGGGTTTTCAACCTTAGTCTGTTTTAGCCATAAGAGGGGCTTACGGTCTGTCTGAACTGTGAAGTGAGTGCCAAACAGGTATGGCCACAGCTTCTTCAGAGCCCAAACCTCAGCAAAGGCCTCCCTCTCAATAGCTGACCAAAGTTTCTCTCTAGGGGTCAGCCTTCTGCTAATAAAAGCTACTGGCTGGTCCTGACATTCTTCATTCAATTGTGACAGCACAGCTCCTACCCCCAACTCAGATGCATATGTTTAGACAATGAATTCTTTGGAGTAGTTAGGACTTTGCAGAATTGGTGCACATGGCCTGCTTCAGGTCATCCAATGCCTTTTGACCGTTTACTGTTCACTGGATTTTCTTAGGCATTCTTTTAGAAGTTAAGTCATTCAGGGGTGTCACAATGGACCGCAACCCCTTGACAAATCTCCTATAGTACCCAGTAAGGCCCAAGAAAGCTCTGACCTGAGTCTGGGCGGTTGGAGAAACCCAGTCCATTATGGTCTGGATTAGGCTCTGCAATGGTTGAACCTGGCCTCCACCTACAAGATGGCCCAGGTACACAACCCTATCTGGCACTTAGTAGCCTTGATAGTTAGGCCTGCTTTTTGCAGGGCCTCCAAAACTTTTTCAGGTGGATCAGGTGATCTTCCCAGGTGGAGCTAAAGACAGCAATATCATCTAGATAAGCTGCACTATAGTCTTCCAGGCCTATTACGACTTTGTTCACCAACCTTTGAAATGTGGCAGGTGCATTTTTCAGACCAAAGGGCATTCCCACAAATTGTTAATGTCCACTAGGGGTTAAAAATGCTGTTTTTGGCTTTGCATCGTCAGCTAGGCTGATCTGCCAGTAGCCAGTTGTTAGATCAAATGCGCTCAGAAATTTGGCAGATGCCAACATATCTATGAGCTCATCTGCTCTGGGTATTAGATGGCCATCAGTCCTAGTGACTGCATTGAGATCCCTGTAGTCTACACAAAACCTCATCTCTCTCTTACCACCCTGGGTGTGAGATTTGAGTACTGGGACTACTGGACTAGCCCAAGGGCTATCTGAGGGATCAATCACTCCCAGATTCAACATTTTCTGGACTTCTGTCCTGATACAGTCCCTAACATGATCAGGTTGCCTGTAAATCTTATTTTTAACAGGCAGACTGTCCCCAGTGTCCACTTCATGAGTGCACCAGGTTGTCTGACTTGGAGTCAGTGAAAACATATGTCTGAACTATTAGAGAACTTGTCTTCAATCAGTTTGCTGCGGATCAGTGAGGCTGCCTGCCAAGGCTACTTCATCAACTGATCTATCATCAGGGTTCTGAGAGAGCAAGTCTGGGAGAGGGTCACTCTCTTCCTCCTGCCCTTCATCAGTAGCTTTGAGCAAGCCCAAGTCTGCCCTGTCAACATATGGCTTCAATCTGTTGACATGAAACACCTTATGGGGGCTCTAGGGAGTTCCAAGATCTACCAAATAGGTAACCTCTCCCTTCTGTTCAACAATAGTGTGGGGTCCACTCCACTTGTCTTGGAGAGCTGCTGGGGCCACAGGCTCCAACACCCACACTTTCTGTCCTGGCTGGTAAACAGTCAGTACAGCCTTTTGGTCATGCCAGGCTTTCTGTAATTCCTGGCTAGCCTGTAGGTTTTTAGTTGCCTTTTTCATGTACTCCATCCTGGAGCAGAGACCAAGTACATAGTCCACATATCCTGTTTAGGGAGTTTGAGAGGTAACTCCCATCCCTCATTCACCAGACAATGTGGTCCTCTGACAGGGTGTCCAAACAGAAGTTCAAATGGGCTGTAGCCAACCCCCTTCTGAGGAACCTCCCTGTATGCAAACAAATGGCAGGGTAGCAGGATATCCCATCTCCACCTGAGCTTTTCTGGGAGACCCTTAATCATACCCTTCAAGGTTTTGTTGAACCTTTCAACCAAACCATTGCACTGTGGATGATAGGATGTGGTGAACGTATAGTTGACACCACATTCCTTCCACATTGCAGTCAAGTAGCTGGACATAAAGTTTGCACCTCTGTCAGATACTACCTCCTTAGGAAACACCACTCTTGAGAACACTCCCAAGAGGGCTCTTGCCACAACAGGTGCTGTTGTGGTCCTAAGTGGGTTCTGGGTACCTAGTGGCATGATCTACCACCACTTGGATAAACCTGTGGCCAGATGCTGTCTGAGGATGCATTGGTCCAACAATGTCAACCCCCACTCTTTCAAAGGGAACCCCCACCACAGGTAGTGGTATTAGGGGGGTCTTTGTAGTGCCACCTGCCTTACCACTGGCTTGACAGGTTACACAGGAGCGACAAAACTCCTTTATGTCTTCAGACATGTGGGGCCAGTGATGTGAGGGACAATTCTGTACCAAGTCTTGTTCTGGCCTAGGTTGTTGAAAGCTTTTATTCGATATGCAAGATATCTTGAAAGCATACATACACATGAGACATATTTATAAAACAATACAATGTACGTTAGTCATTTAAATGTTAAAACAGATAAAAGTGGGAATAATCCATGATAAATTAGCTAAAAAATGAATTACATTGAAACTGAGAGTCTCTTGCAACGAATCAACCATGAATGTTTTAAAAACTTGGAAACACCACAAACTATTAGAGGGGCGGAATCGGTCATTAAAATCCGTAGTGCGACCAAATGCCTACGTGTTCCCAGGCGTTTAAAAAGGGGTTTGAGCCAATATCTCCTGGGTTTAATATAGTCTGGGCACTCAAAAAGTATGTGTGCTACAGTTTCTGGCCTAGATGGGCAAAGAGCACAGAAGGACGTTCTGTGTGCTCCCTTCCATTTTGATACAAAGGTCCCAATCGGAAGGGTGCCTACCCTAAATTTGTAGTACAGGGACCTATCAGCTGGCAGGGAGATTAGGTCCAGAAAGGGTTCAAAAACAGCCCCATCCTTTAGTTCCAAAAAAGATGCAGTCAAATTGCAATGGTGATGGTTCCTGATGAGGTTGCCAAAAACCCACTCCCAATATAACTTTTTGAGGTCAGCCTTTGGTGGAGCAGATTTTGAGATCCAATAGTCCCCCAAGCCCAACTCCCCCAAAAGACTTTTTATGTCCCTCAGCCACATGATCTTGGCCCAGGTGTCCTGCTAGGGGAATATCATGAGCAATTGTCAATAGGAATCCCCTAAATGCCAAAGGTATGACCAACCTCCTGGCTGCACCAGGCTTGGGGTCTCTACTCTCTGAATACAGGAGTCCATCATCCCAATAAAGTTTTTGGGTACCACTAGCATTCCAGCAGCCTCTGCAGCAGCTTGCTGTCTGAGGGGTGAAAGAGAAGGGAAGCTCAGCTGCGCCTGACTCAGGTCTGCCCTGGAAGGACCCCCTGTCCCAGAAACTCAACCTGATCAGGCTCAAGCTCCTCTGGGACAAGTCCTTCTTCAGGCTCACAATCAGCTTCCTCCTAAGACTGATCATCACTCTGAGTCAGGGGGGAAGGCACTGCCTTAACTCCCCTGCTCCTTTTCTTGGAAGGCACCTTGTCCATTATTCCAGAATCCAGGGCCTGTCCAGTGTTAGACTGTTTGACCTGTGACCTAGTCACTGCTAGAACATGTGCTGAGATACCTAACATTTCTGCATGTGTCCTAAACTCCACTTCAGACCAGGCCGAAGTTTCAAGGTCATTACCAAGTAAGCATTCTATGGGAAGGTCTGCACTTATCACAACTTTCTTAAGGCCAGTTAAACCTCCCGAGGAGAAATTAACAACTACCAGGGCATGAGTGGTCCTGACATTGCTAGCATTGATCACTTGGTACGTAAGTCTCACCAAGTATGACTTGTTAGGGTCCACAAAGTCTTGTATCACCATTGTGACACTTGCCCCTGTGTCCCTGTAGGCCTCGGCCTTTTTCTCATTTATTAAAGGTTGTTGTCTGTACTTGCCCAAGTTATTGGGACTCCCAGAGGAGGTTATATCCATGCCTCTATCACAGACTAACACAGCCTGAGTTGGAACTCTGACTAGGCCAGAGCCCATCTCAGATCCCAGGGTTAACCGTACGACACCCTTCTGCTGAGAACCACCACTTGGAGCTGAACTAGGGGGAACAATTGCCTTAGGGGCAATGGTGGCTGGAGTTGTCTCCTTTTTGGTGCAGTCACTGGTCCAGTGACTATTAATCTTACTAACTTTGCACCATGGTTTTCTTGGGCCTTCTTTCTTTTTGGAAGATTGGGGACCCCCACCATTAGAAGCTTTTTGGGGACCTTGTGAAGACTTCTGGTCTTTACCTTTCTCCGTACCCTTTTGATCTTGCTTCTTCTGGTCATCACCTTGGTTCTGTACCTTCTGCTTCACCCTGGTTCTGACTCATTTGTCTGCCTTCTTTCCTAATTCTTGGGAAGATGTCAGATCAGAGTCTACCAGGTGCTGATGCAACAGCTAGTTCTGACAGTTATTAAGAATTTGTTCTCTCATGATCAGATTATACAATACGTTATAGTCACTCACTTTACTGCCCAGCAACCAGCCCTCCAGAACCTTAGTAGTACAATCTACAAAGTCAACCCAGTCCTGAGTCTGTGTCTTCTGGGTGACTCTGAACTGTATTCTGTATTGTTCAGTGGTTAAGCCAAACCCATCAATTAGAGCACTCTTCAGGACCTTGTAATCATCAGCATCCTCTTCTCTTACAGTGAGGAGCTTATTTCTACCTTTGTCTGCAAAGGAGAGCCACAAGATGTCTGCCCATTGCTCCTGGGGTACCCTATGTACTTTGTAGGCCCTCTCCAGTGCAGTAATCCATTTGTGGATGCCATCCCCATTCTGATAGGGAGGGACAATCTTGTTAAGGTTTCTATGGTCATAAGACCTATCCCTAGCACTAGGGATATTGCTGCCACCATGGGGCTCTAGTCCCATATTCTTTCTCTCTCTTTCAAGAGCTAGGGTTTCCTTCTCTAATGTTTCTCTTTGTCTCCTTATCCTCAGTTGAGCTTCTTCCATTCTCACCGGATGCTCCCTCTTCCCTTGGGAGGTACCCCTCATATGAGAAGATGCAGAGGATCCTACAGATGTCCCAGAATGATTAGATTCCACTGAAGGAGATCATGTCCTCTGGGCACACCGCCAACTCTACCTGGGGGGACAAAGACAGGGCCACCTTGGCCTTCCTCATCTCCAGGCAGAACTGGATTCTCCAGATCTAGGTCATTGTCACCTTCCTGATTTCTATCTGTGTCAGAGTCCTGGTGGGGCAATCCACTGGGGCAACCCACTGGGATCCTCTTCCTCGGAAGTATCCACCCCATTGCCTACCCTTTCAGGATCTGATGCTTTCTTAAAGTCATCCAGCAGCAATAACACCTCTATAAGGCGTTGGGTATGGGGATTCTGTCCTGGCTTCAAATTTCTCATGGCACACATACCCCTTAACTATTGAAAAGGAAATGTGTCATACTTAGATGTCTGTACTTGACTGACGTCTGGGACAGACCCACTGGATCCCTCCTTTGAAGACATGACTCGTGAGGTGTGGTGTGTGCACCTACCTACACTATTGGTTTCCTACTAAACCTCTCTTGAGTTGTAGAAAGGGTGTGCTAAGCCCTTGACACAGAACTCTAAGTTCAGTAGAACTTACTGTATTATAAGCTTGTATTATATGTACTTATGGTACCTTTAGTGGTTTTTCAAATTATCAATACTCAAGATTATCTGGTAAGACAATGCAAGCTGGAATCCCACATGCAGCACACCAATGATGATTACGCACTTGTATAGCGCACAACTACCCGTAGGCATCTCGGCGCTTGTACGAATACCGCCGAGGAACCCTTCCTGGCCTTTCCCTGTGAGGAGCCCACTCCTGGGCACCCCCAAGGTGAAGTCAGGCATCCTCAGCGTTGTTGGGGCCGTTGTAGAGATTAAGCAAGCCTTTGCCCAGAGGTGCAGAGTGGGACTCATGATAAGAATAGGCACCGAGGCGAGAATTATCAGGTCCGAGGAAATTGAGCCCGAGACCCACCGAGGCGGGAATTGAATCCTGGTCCTGGCCAGACTACTGCATCAGGGTCTGCCGCTCTAACCATTGAGCCACACTTCTCTACAATGTGAGAAGTTGGCATGGCATATAATGTCTGTGAGAAGTTGGCCTGATATGCAGTGCTCACTATTCTAGTGATCACTATGTATCAGTCCAAACAACCCTTATTGATGATTGGTTGTAAGTCAACCTTATAGACCAGCTATCCTAGTAGCATGGATACGAGCAGTCTAAGGCTAAGACTCTAGAGGGCGTGTTAAGCCAGCTGTTTTACCATCACATTACCCCTTGAACACCAAGTGAAAGGACACCACACAAGTTGTTATGAAAATAAACAGATATTTATTTATAACAAGACTACCCTGAACTCTTTATGAGTCAGGGAGCTAAGCACATAACAAAACTCTTAAGAAAATACTTTAAGTCGCACAATTTACACAAATGCCCTAGGGGCACGAAAAACCATATATTACAAAAGTGGAATGCGAACTACTAGCAGGTAAGTAACTATTCTCATAGACTTTAGAAACGCTAGTCCTACAATGCTAAACACTTAGATTAGTTGCAGGAGGCCTGTGGACGTCGTGTGCAGAGTGGGAACTCTCACGCGTAAGGCGGGAAAAAGTCTATGGAGGCTAGTAGTCACAAAGTTACTGTTCTCGGGCGAACCCGACTAGGTGGGTCGAAAACAAGAGTGGATCCGAACACTTAGGGTGTTGGACTATGTTGGAGCACCGGAGTACTCAGGTTACCTAGCCCAGGGGCTGCGGCTGCATAGGGTTGGAGTTGCGTCGGAAACCCTCGTTGAAGATCCAGGAGCCTGAAGAAAGAGTTGCTGGCAGGCGGCCAGTGAAGAAAGTTCGGAGTGATCCAAGCCTGGATCAGGGAAGAAGAAACCTGTAAGCAGAGGGGACCAAGTTCTGAATCACTAGCCAGTGATTTGAGTGGGCACCAGGATGGCACCGGACAAAGTCACCTCAGCCAGGTGAGTGGGCGCTGCTGGGCTCTGCAGTCTCTCGGACCAGGAGGCGTTGTCGGCGACCAGGATGGAGGTGCGAGCTGTCCCACGAAGGTTCTTGCTGTCGACGTCGCTGGACCCAGGATTGGGCAACAAGTCTTGGCAAATGCAAGGCCCACGCGGTGGACCTAAAATGGCGTCTTGAGTGGACCAGGAGGGTCCAGGGTGCTCCTCTGTTGGAGGGGAGCAAGGGCTAATCTGGAGCAACCAACCCAGCAGTAGTTGTCGTCGTGGAGCGTCGTGAAGGGGTCACTAGCCAACGGGCAAGTGACCTGGACAACGCGGTTGGCAGCAAAGAGCAGAAGGGCCCCACGCAGATCTCGTGGATGCAGGGGGGCTGAACTTCGGTGCTGGAGCTGCTCAGGGTCGGGGATTCTCTTACCCCAAAGCACTCAGTCGAGGGTCACTCGGGAGTCGTGCTGGACAAGCGTCGTGCAGTTCTGAAGATGGCCGGTCCCTCGAGGTCTCGTCACACCCACGGATCACAGCTGGGCTGATGATGTAGGTTGAGGTCAGAGGTGCCAGGGAAGCCGGTTCTCGTCGTGCTGGAGCAGTCTTGATCCGATGGAGAGACTGGCAACAAACCGCGATGCTTGGTTGGTGCCTGCTGCTGCAGGGTGACTACTCCTTAGTCACAAGGGAGAATCTTGGGAAGAGTCTTGAGTTCCTTCTTGCAGAAAGTAGTTTCAGGATTCAAAGATGATCTCATTTGGAAGGGGGCCAGTTCCTACCTTTATCCTGCAAAAAGGGGCTGGCACGCGACTAAGTCCTGCCCTATGGGTGGGACCAGGAGGGGGGTGGTTACACCCCTCTCCTTTGGCGGGCTTTCCCCAGGCCAGGGGCTGGAGTGCCCCTGGAACTGGTTTCAGCCGGCCTATGCACAGTGAGCACCGGGGTGCCACTTGCAGTCACCTTCCTCTAAAGCCCTGCCTACCTAGGATACACAAAATCCCGTCTGGGACGGTGCTGGCACCGCCCCTGGCAGGAAACCCTTTGTCCTTGCCTCCTGTGCTGGGAGGACTCCCAGCAGCAGGAGGGCAGACTTGTGTCTCGGTGGCAGCATCCATCTTGTGGAGCTGAGGCTATGTCTGACTTTAACCGGGGTTACAGGTTACATACATGTCGTGTCCCTCTAGAAGGGTGGAATGCTAACCCCGTCGCCAGAATTGGCGAGGGGTTAGTATTCCAATTCGTATGACACCTTACTCAACATGTTTTGATAAAGCGATACCAGAGTTGGCATATAACCGCGAGGATTATAATGCACTTAAGAGTATATGGTATGCGATATCATGGAAACGGCTAAGGGATGGATCCCGAAAGCCGCAGACAGGCTCAGCTCATGCCAGAGCACTATCTCACACGATTCCAAGCACTCTGCCTTCAGGATTGTCAAGGCCTGCCATAGGAGTGACTGATAGGAGATCTGTGTGTCCATTTTTAGGGTTAGATATAGGTATACTATATCTAAAGCAAAGGGTGGTTACACCACCTTGCCCCAGCTGTCAAGCAGCCAGTGGTGTCAGATTTGGATGGCCAGCCAGGGGTGGCATAATACATGCTGCAGCCCCTGGTAGGCCCTGGGTACACCTATGCCCTGGGTACCTAAGGTACACTGTACAGGGACTGATAAGGTGTCTCAGTATCCAATTAGATATGTACCTAAGGTACATGGAATCCATTTTACAGAGAGAGCAGTAGGCCTGGGGTCCTGAATAGCAGGGCCCCAGGTCAACTAAGTCAGAAAACCAGCAAAACACCAGGCAAAAAGTTGGGGGCAACCATAGTCAGGGATCTACCTTCCTACATAACCCCCCCCAAACGAAAGGAGATAAGGCTATCCTTGCCAGGTAAGCCTATATTGCCTGAGTGGCCATATAAGGAAGTACCAGCACTGGCATGGTTACCCCCTATCTCATGGTCCACTAAGCAATCCCTCACCCTAAGGGTATCTGAGGGTCTCCACCATAGGGAATCTCTACCTGTGGTGTGCTTTGGCAAAGGAAAAGGCTGGTGCTGAAATGGAGTACTGAAGTGAGGCTCCACTAATTTTGGGCTCAGCTTCCTCCAATCATTTTCCACCATAGAGGCCTTTCTTTCCCAGACTGAGTTGTTTTGGGCTCTCAGTGTCAACCTCTGGCTACCTACAGCTGGAGGTTGGGTCCCTCTGTTTGGCTTACTGGAGGGACAGGTCAGGTTTGGGGCCCTTAGGTCCCAGGCCTGGCTGTGCCCAACAGTGTCCCTCTGTGGGAGGTCCCTAACTAAATTTAAGGGGGATCCCTCAGGTGTTTGTTTTATTTTCACTTGGCTAGGACTGCTAGCTTCAGTGCCCTTAATCTGCTGATTGGGGGATTCTTTTGGACAGGGGGCCCTTTGGGGTCCAACACTGGCCTCCCTGACCTCTACAGCCCTGGGCTGACTGAGGCAGGGTAGAGAGGGGCAGGTTACCTGCTCCAGACTGGGTCCCACCTTGGAAGGGTCCACTGACATCAGGGGTTCTGCCAGGCTAGGCCTGACTACCTCTGTGGCAGTTTCTTCACAAGGGGTCAGATCAGTTCCCTGAGGAGGCTGACCCTTTCCTAAAGTCTGGTGGGAGGGAGATTTCTCTTCCTCCTCAATGCTCTCTGTCTGAGTGGAGTGATCCATAGTTTCAGGCTTCACAACACTATCATCTGTCTGAGTTTGAGCTGTGGCCATCACAACTCTCCCAACCTTTTCAGGAGGGGGCTCAGTTTGGGTGTGGGCTGTGACCATCACAGCCTTTACAACCTGTTCTGGGAAGGAAGTAGTCTGAGATTGGGCTGTGACTGGCACAGCCCTCCTGACCTGTTCAGGGAGGACATCTTGGACTGGGGCTGTGGCTACCACTGCCCCACTAACCTTGCCATGGAAGTTTACCATTTTAGAATGGGTTTCTTGCTCTACTTCAGCCCAGGCTGAGAGCTCTAAATCATTCCCCAGTAGGCAATCTACAGGCAAGTTTGGTGACACTGCCACTCTCTTGTGGCCAGTGACACCTCCCCAGCTGAGATTGACCACTGCCATGGGATGATCTCTCTGTACTCCATCAATATTGGTCACCTGGTATGTGGCACCAGGTAAAAGTTGCCTTGAGGGGACTAGACTCTCAGTCACCATAGTGATGCTAGCCCCTGTGTCTCTATAGGCTTCAACTTTTATACCATTGATGAGGGGCTCCTGTCTGCACTTGCCCAAAGTGTTGGGACAAGTTGTGAAGTTGGCAAACCCCATGCCAGTCTCACAGACAAGAGTATCTAAGTTTGGGGACCTGGTTAGGCCAGAGTCCCCAGGAACTCCCAAAGTAAATGCACCCAAATTCTTGGGGGCACTCCCACCACCTGGGGGATTACTACTAGTAGTAACAGGAGGTTTGGGAATGTTACTTGGGGGTATGTTCTCCTTATTGTTGTTCTTTGGGCAACTGCTGTCAGTTTTCAAATGACCCACCTGTTTACAGGGATAACAATAAGGTTTCTTCTGGGCATTGGAAGGATTCTGGGACCCACCCCCCTCAGAGGATTTTTGGGGCCCTGATGTGGTTTGATCTGAAGATTTATTCCCACCCTTCTCTTGAGGCTTGGTTGATTCCTTTCTCTGGTCACCACCTTGGTTCTTAGGCCTAATCCTGGTTCTGACCCATTTGTCTGCCCTCTTACCCAATTCCTGTAGAGAGGTCAGATCAGAGTCTACCAGGTGCTGGTGTAATAACTGGTTCTGACAATTATTTAAGACTTGCTCTCTCATAATAAGATTATACAATCCTGTGAAGTCAGTAACCTTGCTACCCAGTAGCCAGCCTTCCAAAGCCTTAGTGGCACAATCAACAAAGTTAGCCCAATCCTGAGACTGAGTTTTCTGGGTATCCCTGAACAGCAACCTGTACTGCTCAGTGGTTAAGCCAAACCCATCAACCAGTGCATTTTTCAGGACTTGGTAATTATTAGCATCCTCAACTCTAGTAGTGAGGAGCTTAGCTCTACCTTTGCCATCAAAGGAGAGCCACAGTATAGCTGCCCACTGACTTTGGGGGATGCACTGTACAGTGCAGGCCCTCTCCAAAGCAGCCATCCATTTCTGGATGTCATCCCCTTGTTTAAAGGGGGGCACTATTTTTGTCAGGTGTTTAGTATCTAAACCCTTCTCTTTTTTTCTTGGGAGATTGCTGCCACCAGTGGGAGCTAACCCACTCATCTGCTGCTCTCTAGCAAAGGCAAGCTTCTCTTTGGCCAGGGCAAGTTCTTCCCTTTCAATCCTCAGTTTAGCTTGTCTCATCCTTGCTTCATGCTCTCTTCTCTGAGGGGAAGTCAATCTCCTTTGTGGAGAGTTCCCTCTCCTCTGAGAAGAGGCATTAGAGTGCAGAGATCTAATGGAGTCCCTAGAAAGAGATCTGTCTCTCCTAACTCCAAGGTTAGGCCTCATCAGGGTCAGTACTGGGGGTCCCCCAGATCCTTCCCCAAGTAGGTCTAAGTTGGCCCTAGTGAGTCTGCTGACTAACTCAGGACCCTTGTTTGCCTCACCCTCAGAGAGTTCCTCTAGATCCTCCTCCTCAACTGCATTTTCAGTGTCAAGGAGGTCTGGATCCCCAGTGGTAACCTCTAAGGCTGGCATATTCCCATCTAACTGAGAAATCTTTCTGGCATCATATGTCTCTAAGAGGCCTATCAGAAAGGGAATGGTGGGGTTAGACCCCTGTTTCAGTTTCCTGGAGGTACACACTTGTCTCATCTCCTGGAAACTGAGAGCTGCATATCTTGATTTGACCTGTGGAGGGTCAATAACCACAAGGGGAGTCTCAGTAGACTCTCCATGGGTAGACATGCTTTTCTAGTGAGGTGTAAGTGGTGCACTTACCTACACTATATGTTTACCTACTGACCCCTTGCTAGAGTTGTAGTTTAGGGTATCCTAGGCCCTAGGAGCTACAACAGCTGGTTCAGTAGAACTCAGAGTATTCTAAGCTAAGTTATATGTACCTTTAGTACTTATGTGATCTTTCAAATGATATTCTTAGGATATGTGTGGTAAAACAACAGCAAGCTCAAATCCCAACCCCTGCTCACCAATGTGAGAAGTTGGCCTTAATGCAGTGCTCACTATTCTAGTGATCACTATGTATCAGTCCAAACAACCCTTATTGATGATTGGTTGTAAGTCAACCTTATAGACCAGCTATCCTAGTAGCATGGATACGAGCAGTCTAAGGCTAAGACTCTAGAGGGCGTGTTAAGCCAGCTGTTTTACCATCACATTACCCCTTGAACACCAAGTGAAAGGACACCACACAAGTTGTTATGAAAATAAACAGATATTTATTTATAACAAGACTACCGTGAACTCTTTATGAGTCAGGGAGCTAAGCACATAACAAAACTCGAACTACTAGCAGGTAAGTAACTATTCTCATAGACTTTAGAAACGCTAGTCCTACAATGCTAAACACTTAGATTAGTTGCAGGAGGCCTGTGGACGTCGTGTGCAGAGTGGGAACTCTCACGCGTAAGGCGGGAAAAAGTCTATGGAGGCTAGTAGTCACAAAGTTACTGTTCTCGGGCGAACCCGACTAGGTGGGTCGAAAACAAGAGTGGATCCGAACACTTAGGGTGTTGGACTATGCTGGAGCACCGGAGTACTCAGGTTACCTAGCCCAGGGGCTGCGGCTGCATAGGGTTGAAGTTGCGTCGGAAACCCTCGTTGAAGATCCAGGAGCCTGAAGAAAGAGTTGCTGGCAGGCGGCCAGTGAAGAAAGTTTGGAGTGATCCAAGCCTGGATCAGGGAAGAAGAAACCTGTAAGCAGAGGGGACCAAGTTCTGAATCACTAGCCAGTGATTTGAGTGGGCACCAGGATGGCACCGGACGAAGTCACCTCAGCCAGGTGAGTGGGCGCTGCTGGGCTCTGCAGTCTCTCGGACCAGGAGGCGTTGTCGGCGACCAGGATGGAGGTGCGAGCTGTCCCACAAAGGTTCTTGCTGTCGACGTCGCTGGACCCAGGATTGGGCAACAAGTCTTGGCAAATGCAAGGCCCACGCGGTGGACCTAAAATGGCGTCTTGAGTGGACCAGGAGGGTCCAGGGTGCTCCTCTGTTGGAGGGGAGCAAGGGCTAATCTGGAGCAACCAGACCAGCAGTAGTTGTCGTCGTGGAGCGTCGTGAAGGGGTCACTAGCCAACGGGCAAGTGACCTGGACAACGCGGTTGGCAGCAAAGAGCAGAAGGGCCCCACGCAGATCTCGTGGATGCAGGGGGGCTGAACTTCGGTGCTGGAGCTGCTCAGGGTCGGGGCTTCTCTTACCTCAAAGCACTCAGTCGAGGGTCACTCGGGAGTCGTGCTGGACAAGCGTCGTGCAGTTCTGAAGATGGCCGGTCCCTCGAGGTCTCGTCACACCCACGGATCATAGCTGGGCAGATGATGTAGGTTGAGGTCAGAGGTGCCAGGGAAGCCGGTTCTCGTCGTGCTGGGGCAGTCTTGATCCGATGGAGAGACTGGCAACAAACCGTGATGCTTGGTTGGTGCCTGCTGCTGCAGGGTGACTACTCCTTATTCACAAGGGAGAATCTTGGGAAGAGTCTTGAGTTCCTTCTTGCAGAAAGTAGTTTCAGGATTCAAAGATGATCTCATTTGGAAGGGGGCCAGTTCCTACCTTTATCCTGCAAAAAGGGGCTGGCACGTGACTAAGTCCTGCCCTATGGGTGGGACCAGGAGGGGGGTGGTTACACCCCTCTCCTTTGGCGGGCTTTCCCCAGGCCAGGGGCTGGAGTGCCCCTGGAACTGGTTTCAGCCGGCCTATGCACAGTGAGCACCGGGGTGCCACTTGCAGTCACCTTCCTCTAAAGCCCTGCCTACCTAGGATACACAAAATCCCGTCTGGGACGGTGCTGGCACCGCCCCTGGCAGGAAACCCTTTGTCCTTGCCTCCTGTGCTGGGAGGACTCCCAGCAGCAGGAGGGCAGACTTGTGTCTCGGTGGCAGCATCCATCTTGTGGAGCTGAGGCTATGTCTGACTTTAACCGGGGTTACAGGTTACATACATGTCGTGTCCCTCTAGAAGGGTGGAATGCTAACCCCGTCGCCAGAATTGGCGAGGGGTTAGTATTCCAATTCGTATGACACCTTACTCGACATGTTTTGATAAAGCGATACCAGAGTTGGCATATAACCGCGAGGATTATAATGCACTTAAGAGTATATGGTATGCGATATCATGGAAACGGCTAAGGGATGGATCCCGAAAGCCGCAGACAGGCTCAGCTCATGCCAGAGCACTATCTCACACGATTCCAAGCACTCTGCCTTCAGGATTGTCAAGGCCTGCCATAGGAGTGACTGATAGGAGATCTGTGTGTCCATTTTTAGGGTTAGATATAGGTATACTATATCTAAAGCAAAGGGTGGTTACACCACCTTGCCCCAGCTGTCAAGCAGCCAGTGGTGTCAGATTTGGATGGCCAGCCAGGGGTGGCATAATACATGCTGCAGCCCCTGGTAGGCCCTGGGTACACCTATGCCCTGGGTACCTAAGGTACACTGTACAAGGACTGATAAGGTGTCTCAGTATCCAATTAGATATGTACCTAAGGTACATGGAATCCATTTTACAGAGAGAGCAGTAGGCCTGGGGTCCTGAATAGCAGGGCCCCAGGTCAACTAAGTCAGAAAACCAGCAAAACACCAGGCAAAAAGTTGGGGGCAACCATAGTCAGGGATCTACCTTCCTACAATGTCCACTATTCTAGTGGGCACCTTGCACCAGTCCAAACGACCCTTATTGAAGTAGGTTTAATGTTAATCTTATAGAAAGCTAACCTAATGGTAGATGTGGAGAGCAGCCTTCAGGCTAAGTCTTGAAGGAATGTAAAGCAGCTTGTTTTACCAGTCTATAACCTCATAAATGATCAAATGTAAGGAGAACCACACCAGGTATATATTTAAAATATATGTATTTATTCTAAACACACCCCTCTAGTCTCTTTATGAGGCTAGAGGCAAAAATACAATACAAGAACTTAAATAGCACACAGTAAATTAGCACAGTATACGTTTGCTCTAGGGCAGTGGTTCCCAAACTTTTGACTCCTGAGGACCCCCATTGAGTCACCACTGGAAGCCGGGGACCCCCAAGCAATTTGTAGGATTTAAATTTCAAACATTAAAACAGTAATTTGGAAAAAAAATTAACACACGTGCACACAAAACAAATACTCAAATTACTAATGATTTTAGGGGCATATTTACAAGCCCCTATCACCATGGGAACATCACTTTTTGAGAAGTTACCGTGGCGATAGGGGCTTTGCCTTATTTACAAGGCAACGTTAAGCCACCTAACGTGGCTTAACAGTTCCTTATAAATAAGACCCCCTTTCACACAATGCTTAGCATGAAAGGGGTGGGCAGTGGGTGTTGCGGTCGGCATTTCCCCTGCAACACCCATTGATTTTGACGCTGCCCCCTATTTACAAGAGCAGCATAAATGGGAAAAAATTAAGACCAGGGAACACCTGGTCTTAACTTGGCGAAACAAGGAGAAATGCTTAATTTCGCCTCGTTTTTGCAAAACGCCTTGGATTGTTTATTTTCTGGAAGGCGCCCCTACCTGCACATCAACAATCTTTTTAAAAAAAAATGACATTTTGTAACTTCCATGTGTGATGCATTAAGCAGCACACATAGAAGTGACAAAATGACATTTCAAGATTGTTTATGTGCAGGAAGGGGGACCTTCCTGTACATAAACAATCTTCCCCTGTTAAGTGTAGCGCCAGCGCAGGGGAAACGCAGGGCTGCACCATATTCTTGTAAATATGGTGCAGCCCTGCGTTTCTGAAGTAGTGGAGTGTGTTGTTAAGCCAAGGAGGCTGGTCTGGAGAAGCACACACTCAGGATTCAGAACATAACACAGTGGTTAGCATTGATTTTAACAAAAAAATGTATTTCCACCCAAATAAACCTTTTTAGAAGCATCAGGATATTGAAAGACTGAGAAAAAACATAAGTCACTAACTTGTACCTTGCAGTTTGCAAGCAGCTGTTTGATGACAGATTTTTGATCACTGTGCTAGATTAAGATTGTCACTTATGAACAGCACTGTGAAAACTGCTAATTAATTAAACAAGATACTTTGCAGTGCTTTTAAAACTGCTGCCTGCGGACCCCCTGGGAATATGTCAGGGACCCCTGGGGGTCTGCGGACCGCAGTTTGGGAAACACTGCTCTAGGGGACTCACAAACCATATACTAAGAAAGTGGTATAAGTACCGCTGTGAATAAAAGACCAGGCCTAGGGCCTGTAGAACCGCTGGGACAACCAGGAACCACCCACGGGAGGGACGCAGGAGACCCACGGGGGACGAGTGCAGTGTCTAAACACAGCTCCAAATCACCATAGACTTCTATGAGGAAAGTAAAGGTTACAATTTTAAAGAATAAGGACACTTTGATAGTCAAGACCAACGGGAGCACCAAAGTACTCGTGTTATCTTACCCAGGTAAGCCGGATGCATAGGTGTCTTTTCGTGTCGGGTTTCGTCATCGATTCCAATGGAGAGCTGCAAAGAAGTGCTGCAGCCGTCCAGGAGAAGAGTGTCCGGATTGATCCAAGGGTGGATTGTAGATCCGAAAAACCTGAAAGCAGAGGGGACAGAGTCTGGGTCACTAGCCAGTGACCAGGAAGGCGACAAGAAGATGCCAGCCAATCTCGGGTGCTTTAAGGTGATGTAGGTGAAGCTTGACTCTTCAGCCACGAAGTCCAGGAGGCGTCGATGACAACCAGGAGCTGGATTTGAGCTGTCCTATGTCGGATGTTGAGTGCTGCAGTGTATCGGTGGGTTCAATTTGCGGAATCGCGTTACGCAAATCTCCGCGAAACGGTACAAAATCTCTGCGAACACGCAGAAATTCCGCAAACACGCGGAATTGCTTGTTTGCGATGCTTTTTTCCTGTTCGCAATTGTTGTTTGCATGTTCGGGGGGAAATTTCTTGAGAACACGCATTTTGAGAACGCGAACAAGCAATAAATTTCGCGAAGTGGTGGAAAGCAGAATTTTGGGGCAATTTTGCGTTCTCTGCGGAATGCGAAATTCCACAAATTCCGCAAGCAGAACGGAATTTACCGCTCAGGCCTACTGCAGTGTTGATATCCTGATTGGACCCAACAAGCCTTGGCAACAGCAACCCACGCAAGATGACAAGATTGGCTTCGGGTTAGATCAGCAAGGTCTGAGGGACTCACTCTTTGGAGGGGAGCCAGAGCACGTCTGGAGCAACCAGGGAAGCCCAAGAAACAAAGGATTTACTTTCTTGGAGACCCACCAGTCAACAGACTAGGGATCACGAAGGAAATGCTGAAAGCGGGCCCACGGAACACTCGTGGAGTGTAGGCCCCCAATCTTCGATCCAAAAGGTGCTCAGGGCTTGGACTACAAGTAGACCAATGCACAACTTCGGGAAAACTCGGGAAGTCGATGCACTAGCAAATGTGCAGGATGTCCAGGAGTCCCCCACGTCTCTCGTGATAGCTACAGGTCTCAGCTTTGCTGGAGACTCGTGTCAGCCTCGGAGATGTCTGGAAGTCCATGTCCTGTGTCACAGAATGTTTGGGATCTGGCGGGAGCCTCGAAAATGCAGACGAGCAAGATGCTTCTTTGGTGCCTGTTTGAACACGGGAGTCACTCCTTGACCCCAAGGGAGATTTCTTCCGTCTTCCAGTCGATATGGAATGTCGAAGGTCCAAGATTTATGTTTCAGAGTTTTGTCCAGGGTAATCTAAAGTCCTAGTGACTGGGTTCCTATATTTATACCAAGTTTAGGGGTTGAACTAACTCTAGCGTCCCACCTATGGGAGGACCTGTGGAGGGGGTGGTTACACCCCTTTCCCTTTGTCCAGTTTCACGCCAGAGCTGGGGCTGAGTGCCCCAGTGACAGGTTTGAACTGGGAAATGCACGGGGACACCTTGTGTGCCCCAGGCACTGTCTGGAAAGCATTCACTGAATGCAACCCACCCTGCCCCAATACACTAAAGCCTGTCTGGGAGCACCTCCCTGGGCAAGAAACCTATTGTCCAGGCCTCCCCTGCTGGAGTTTCGTCCAGCAGCAGGAGGTCAGACTTGGTTCCGTGGCAGCAGCATCCATTTTGTGATGCTGGGGCTCTGTTTAACTTCTACCGGGTTTACCAGTGTGTACATGTCTTCTCCCTCTAGAAGGGTGGAATGCTGCCTCCACTGCCAGAACTGGCGGGGTGGTAGTATTCCAAAGTGTTTGACACCAAACACAACATGTTTTGATGCAGCCATTCCAATGTTGGCATTAACCGCAGGGATTATAATGCACTTAAGACTATATGGTATGGCTGTATCTAAGAACAGCCATAAGGAAGTAATTCCGAAAGCTGCAGAGGGACACAGCTCATGCTCGGGCACCCTCTCACACAAAACCAAGCACTCTGTCTTCAGGATTGTCAAGGCCTGCCTGTGGTGCCATTTCAGAAGGCTTCCCAGGAGTGGCATATTGTATACTTCAGACCCTGGTAGGCCTCTGGGGTACCTATGCTCTTGGTACCTAAGGTACCCTATACTAGGGACTCATAAGGGCAACCCAGTAACCAATCTGGAGTGTACCTAATGTACAGGTAATCAATTTAGAGCGAGAACAGCTAGGCTGGGGCTCTGGTTAGCAGGGCCCCAGCCAGACTAAAGTCGATAAACCAGTGAAACTCAGCAAAAAGTGGGGGTAACCATAGGAAGCAGATCCTACTCTCCTACAAGCACTGAAAGGATACTCGAGGCCACGAGGGACCGGCGTGAATCCAAAGTTCAGGCCGACCATGACGGAGGGCGGCCTGCTATGAGACTCAAGCAGATCCTGCGAAAAGTATCTTGGATGGAGAAAAGTGTCGACGCTGAGGCCATGATGCAATGATCTTTTCCATGCAGTCGGGTCAGTGAGTCATTGTCGAGCTCCATTTGAGATGAAGGCAATGCATCGCTGTCGAACTGTGCAGAGCATCATTGTCGGGCCGCACAGGCTGTAGAACTGATGTTGTTGAAAAGCCTCTGCTGCTCCGTCAAAGGGAGATGCGCCAATTCTCACCAGCACAGTGGTGACGATGTGTCGGTTTTATAGCAAAATAACTTCAGAACCCACTTTTGGGCACCTCAGGCAAGGGTAGAGCTCAAAGATGGCAGAGTCCAGCAGAACCAACAGGATTGCAGGAAGTCTTTAGTGTCCCTGAGACTTAAGAACACAGGAAGCAAACCAGCAAGCCCCTAGAGTCCTCATCATCATCATCATCATAAAATTGTATTCACTTGATCACAGCAAACATAAAAGAACGCAGTAAATATTTCACAATATCATGCATATAAAACACATCTACACTGAGTCCAAAATACAATAAAAAAAGGTTAAAAGGATGCCTAGTCAAGGTTACAATACTGAGTCAGGTCTTGTTTGTCTAGACATTAGTACAGCTCATAAAAAACTAACCACAAAGTGTAAATTCCCCCAAAAGAGCCATTATATTTGAGTCAACACCGAGCTCGAGAAGCAAGGCCCATAATGTTGTTCGGTTTACCCCATTGAGGTTGATGGATGCCAAATAAATGGATTCAGGCCGGGCTACTGTATACTTATTAATGATGAAATAAAGATTCATACATTGTTCAGATGTAGACCTCCCTGGCCTGAAGCAGTATTGGATGTCCGACAGGTGCCATTAGCATCCGACCAAGTCATGAGCCTATTAATAATAACCCTCCCAAGGACCTTCACTTCCACATTAATCAATGAAATGGGGTGGTAACACTGAGGATTGTCTTTGCCTCCCTTCTTGAACATGGGCATGATCACCGCCATCGACAGCGAGGGTGGCACCTCTCCATGCTGCTCAATTCAAGACCTAAGTCAAGAGAGGGACCCATAGTTCAATATCCTCCCGGAAGAGGTCTGGCTGGATTCCATCAGGTCCTGGAGCCTTGCTATGTGTTAACGCACACATGCCCTTGGTTACTTCACCCAATTGAAGACCAAGGGGACACGCACCACCTCTGTGGCTACTCTGACCTCATACTCCACCTCCTCTCCAAAGTTAACCGCGCACTCACTTGTCTGTGTTAGTTTCTCTAAGACTAATTACTACAAAGCATGTTGACACTTTTCTTATGCCTGCTTTTAGGCCTACCTACAGGCTGCTGCAAGACTCCTATCTTTTGGGACCTGCTTCAGGGTCACCTTCAAGTGCCTGAGGCTCTTGGAGCAGTCTCTAGCAAACCATTTTGGGTCTTGCCCACCCAAGTGGGTCAGTGGTACTGACAGTAATTCCAGAACTTTACAGGCAATGCCCTCAATTCTTGCAGAACATCCTTCTTGCGGGTGTCTGCGACCAAACAGATGGCAAACTCTAGGGCAGCATCAGACTTTGAGGTTCACCGGATCCACCTGAGCCCACTTAAGTCTCTCCCCTTGGCCAGTAAGAGAAAGCCCTCTGTGAGTCCCTGCCCATTGGTGAAAAGCCTACAAAACACCCTCGAGCTCTAAAGACAAGGGATTAGGACCACTAAATGGGCAGTGAGTAATGTTAAAACTGGAAAAATGCAAGAATAGTGACGCAGCAACAAAAGTAAAATCAATGACTGAGGTGCATTCGTCCCCTTGAAAGTTGGAACAAAAAGGGGATTAAATGAGCTGACCAGTTTATCCAAGGTGAACACAAGATAATAGGATTCTAAGATCGCACCAAGCTTCGGTCCTTCCTTGGTATGAACAAAGTGGAGCCCTTCTAACAACAAGAACTTTGGTTTAGAAGCATCCAACTTTACGGAACAATGACGCAAATGGCAGTAGAAGTCTCCCACTAACAATAACAGCTCCCGCGACTGTCTCAAGGCTATTTCCTGTGTACGAGCAGTTTATCTATGTGGTGATACTTCCAACCCACATTGAGTTTCCGGTGAGGTGGCGCCAATGTTCCAAATAATATTGTTGGTATCTGTTTCCTCGAGTCCAAACTCTTCTCAGAGCCTGCTCCAGTTGTGAAAAATCCACTGCGACGCCACCGCGTTTATCAAAAAGCCGAGTACGCTCTTCAAACCTGCTTCTTGTACAGGTATAAATACCGGAAGTAAGGTCCAAACCCAATGTGGTTGGAAGTATCACCACATAGATAAACAGCTCGTACACAGGAAATAACCTTGAGAAAGTCGCGGAACGACCTCCCGGTAGCGACAAAACACGTGTTGGTTGTAATGAATAATTTGGGAAGCGTTTACACACATTAAAGAAAACAACAAAGAAGAAAGAAGAACAATTTTCATGCTTATTATTTATGTTCACACTGACTGAAATTCCTTACATACCTGTGTTACTCTGAAAATAGATATACGTGTGCTAAGGAGCGTTCCAGTTTCACTACCACGTAGATGATCAAACATCCACTAGACCTCCCTGCCACCGAGGGTGCTTCAGGTGAGAAATAACTTGTGTAGCCTTCCATAAAAAAGGTGTTCTTTACCTCCCACATTTCCTGCAGACAATCTGATATGATTTAATAAACTATATCCAATTTGGATTGCCGAACTTGAAAGCCTGGCAATATTCCATGATAGTAACTTCAAGCCCTTTGGCTTGTCGACCGAAGTGGCCAGTGGGGTGAGGGAGGGGACTCAGTGCGCTCGAAGATGGCCACTAAAGGGCTACCGAGGAAAAGGTGTGGGGGAGGTAGGTCAGTGGATCCCAGTCAATCACACAACTCTAGGTAACTCAAAGAAACAAATCAATTCAAGAGGTTCAATGAGGGAGGCTGCCAAGTGGCCTGTCAGTTGCTAACATGAAAACCCTTCATCTACCACCCTGAATAACTATGGGGATTGCAAACCTTCTCCGGTTTGTAAAAGAACCCCAAAGGAAGAGCTTCCTTGCCCTGCCGATAAGGAACCCTAGAAGAGAATTAAGTAGCCAGGGCATGTGATGCATTTGAAGGATTGTTGAAATTTATGACCACGCAGTTCCCTACCTATCTCTTACTATCCACACCCACCCAGCTGAGTGTACGAGCCATAATGATAGACTCAGCAATCTCCACGCCAGCGTGGGAACGCCAGTAGAATCAGTGCACCACCCTGTTTGTAGCTCCTGAAAGGATTCAGGGGCAGGATTCGATTGGGATGGGGGACGTTCTCCAAGACCATGACGTATGGAGTCGGCTCTGGTGGCAGGTTGAGCATATCTCCAGTGCTCACTGGGTGGGTGGGAACTGTAGCCCGGTGACTGCTCGTCCCAATAGGAGAAGCCTTGGGGGGATGTGGTGGCATCTTTTAGACCCCTTGTGTGCCTAATGTTACAATCTATGCTGGCAACAAGAGCACCATGAGTTGTACTCGGGCACCCCACTTGCTCAGGGCTACAGTAGAAACTGGCTCAGGAAGAACAATCTGCCCTGCCTGCTCAGCCCTCCTAGGATTAACTAGGGCTAGGATTTCCGACACTCTGGATTCATTAATGTTTAACCTGGACATGACTGGATAAAGCTTGGCATTTAAAACAGCCTTAAACTCAGAGAGTAAGTTCTAAGGGGCAAGGTGGATTAGGGTCAATCAGGGGATATGCACAGGCACACAAGCTCCTTAAACCCACATTAGCCCGCCTCCTCCATTTACAACTAGGGCTGTGGGCACTAGGGGAGGCTGAACCCCCCATACCCCTCGTAGGACAAACCTCTAACTTTCAGAGGCCTCTACTGATCCCCCCAGCCCCCTCAACTCACCCGAATCACTCAAATCACTCGTCCCCTCCACCGTCCTGGGATCCTACACGGAAGAGTCGTGATCACAAGAAGGCAGAGGAGGGCCGCCTCTAGGCAATGATAACCTTCAATGAGCTAACTCAATTTCTTTTGACACTACTAAGATTGCTTGGGTTACAAAGCCCTCAATGGTGGTGACTCAAGGAGCAGTGGGTGGAGAAGGTGCCTTAGCAGCGGGAGCTTTTCTCATCCCCATTGTATGCACCCCTTAGGCACCACCGTACCCCTCCAACCCAATGCTGCAAAGGCTGATAAGCCCTCTGGAATACCTGCATTTTTTAGACTTATAAAAGCAGATCAACCCTCAGCTGGCTCCACAATCACTCCTAACCTTGTTTTTCTAAGTCAGGGAGTCTGCCCCTATCGAGCCCATGGTAGTATCATAGCAAGACACTTCCAATCGCTAAGTCCATGCACTGGGTAATAATTATTTACAGCTCCCCAATGTGCCCCCAGATCTGGCAGGGACCAGTAAGTAACTCAACTTGTCTCTGGGACTACAGAGTATGCTGGGCAACTATCAGCCAGTCCTCGTCCAGGCCAAGTCTGCAAATGGCCTTGGAAAATGGTCCACAAACACTCCCACAATTGGCCTGGAGAGTACATACAAGGAGGGGTGACCCCGCCCCACCTCTTCCTGGCACTGAGGGGTGTAGGACAGGCCCGTCTACCCTTTCAGCATGTTGGGAGATGGCCCGCCCCCTCCTGGCTGGCTCTGCAGGTGCACCTCCTGGTACGTATTGAGGTGCAGGATGTAGTCCCCTGTGGCCTGGTGTGTCCATGGGGGCCACAGACCTGATGGCTGCCAAGGATTTTTACCCAGGCTGCAGGAATGCAGACTGTGCTTTTCAGCACATTAAGAGATGACCCCACCGCTTCCTGGGCTGGCTCTGCAGAAAGGCCTCCTTGTGCTTATTGAGGTGGGAGAAGAATGGGCCTTTGAAGTGGGGGCGGTGACTTCAAAGCAGCTCTTTAAAGTGCACAGGTCCCCTTTCTTCCCAGCCCTGTCTGTTAGGCTATCTGTGAAATTAAGATAAATTAAATACAGATTTAAAAAGAGCACTACTGCCCAGAGGCATCTTGGCGCTAGCCAAAAGAGGAGTTAACCCAGAAAACTATACTAAAAATATGAATTAGAGAAGACTATAGATTAAAAAAGTCATGTTTTCAGACACAATTCCTAAAGCCTAGCAGTCTTCCCATTGTCTTAAGATCTGGAGGAAGAGTATTCCAAAGCGTGGCAGTACAGATGATAAAGCGTCTGCCTCCCCATTTAGATCTTTTGACTTTGGAACCAGTGACATGAAAAGCTGAAGATAAGCATAAGGACCTGGAGAGAGTGTAAAACTTAACAACAACAAATTTAGGTGCAACTTTCTGCCCCTAGCCATTGGCACAGCATTTTCGTTTGCATTTGCATCATTTTCTTCGCGAAAGAAAATGATGCAAATGCAAACGAAAATGCTGTGCCAATGGCTAGGGGCAGAAAGTTGCACCTAAATTTGTTGTTGTTAAGTTTTACACGTGCAGTGTGGGCATGGCACGACGCCAATGAGCACGCAACGGTTAAAATATTTGGAGTTTAAAATTGTGGAGAGAGTTGTCAAAAAGCAGAAGTGTGCAGCCCGTTTATATATGACCTGGAGAGAGTGTACCATTGGAAGCTGCTTTTTTCAAATTGTCAGGGCCAGACTTAAAATCTATGTGTTTCTTTATGGGGAGTCAATGAAGTTTGGCCAGGGCTTGAGAGGCAAATTGATGCTTGGGGATCCTCAACAAAAAGCGAGCTGCCATGTTTTGTACAATCTGCTGGTTGTTATAAAGTCTTTTCTGAAAATTAATAAATAAAGCATTTCAGTAGTCCAGTTTGGACAGCAGGAGGGCAGATACCACAGTTTTCTGCAACTCTTGCGGGATAAATGGAAAGACTTTCCTTAGAAGTTTCAGAGTGAAGGAGAAGGTAATGCCATTAATCTGACTGTCTAATGAAAGTTTGCTGTTATAAAGATCCCTAGGTTTTTAACTTTTGTTACTAAAGTGGGTAGATTACCTAGTTCCTGTGGCCACCAGCTCAAGGACGAAAAGAAGGCATTTTTTCTGCACAGCAGAACCTTGGTTTTACCCGAGTTTAGTTTCAGACAGTTTTTTCTCATCCACCTGCTGATCTGTTGCATGTAGTTATGGAACTGAATGGCGGTATCCTCAGGGTTACTGGCAACTGACCCCACAATATGGATATCATCAGCATAGAATAGCACTGAGAAGCCAAAAGATTTCATGACACTTGCCAGAGGGGTCACATAGAAGTTGAAATGGGTACTGCTTAAAGATCAGCCTCTGTGGCACACCACATGGTAGAGAAAAAGGGGGTGACAAGAATTCGTCCAAAGCTACAAACTGCTTATGTGCAAAGAGAAAATATTTTAAAAGAGCAGGAGCAATTCCTGTAATTCCAATAGAGTGGAGGTGATCAATAAGCAGGTCATGGCTGACAGTGTCAACAGCGGCTGAGAGGTCTAATAGGATCTAAGAGGATCAAGGTGGCATTGCCTCCCTTGTCAAGTGGCTGTCTGATATCTTCTGATGCAGCAATTAAGGTGAGTTCTGTACTGTGCTGTCCTCTGAAGCCGTACAGAGTTGGGATCAATGGGTCATTGTTATTTATAAAGGTTATAAGTTCCTGATTAATAGCCTTCTCTACCACCTTAACTGGGAAAGGAAGGTGTGAAATGTACCTAGAGTTGTTAGGATCTGAAGCAATAAGGATTGGCTTCTTGATAAGGCACAGGATCTGTGGGGGGCATTCAGTCCTTTGTGTGATACAGCCTATTTAGAGGTAAGTGTGAGCTCCTTCTCCCCCTTCCTGCCCAGGGAGGGAGATGAATGCAGATGAATACTCTGTCACACCCACCCTTCCTGTATTTATGGCTGTCTAGAGAAAAGGCACTAAGTGAAGTTCTCTCCCAACCCAGACATGTATTGAAGACAGGCTTCAGGCACACAGTGCAGAGTTAAGAGCAGGTAAATGTCCACTTTCTAAAATAGTAGTGTCAAACCCAACTTTACCACTAAAGAGGATTTATCATTACCATTCCAAAATATGAAACATGATATTGCTACTCCTTTCTAATCAGTAATTACAGATTAAAGGTGTTTTAAGGAATTCCTGATGCTAACCTATGAGAGGAGTAGACCTCACAAAAAAGAAAAGTGAAAAATGTATTTAGTTGTTTGTCAGTACCAAGACATGTACATTTTAAAGTACATGTCCTACCTTTTAGTTACACAAAACCCTGCCCAAAGAGCTACCTAGGGTCTACCTTAGGGAAGGCCTATGTGTAATAAAAATTGAGTTTAAATCTTGGCAAGTGGTTTTAAAAGTCGAAGTGGCAGAAATCTGCAAACACAGGCGCTGCAATAGCAGGCCAGATACAGGTTTGAAAGGCTACCAGTGTGGGTGGCACGATCAGTGCTGCAGTCTCACAAATAGCATTTAGATCACAGGCCCAGGGTATATGGTATACCACTTTAGAGGAGAATTACAGGTAAACCAAATATGCCAATCAGGAACACACCAATGTCACCATGTTTAGGGGTGAAGCACATGCACTTTAGCACTGGGTATTAGTGGTAAAGTGCTCAAAGTCCTAGGGCCAGCAAAAAGATACCGCAAAATATAGAGGTAAGCAGGTAAAAAGTTGGGTGCAGAGCTCCCTACGGATGACAGGTCTAACATAGGGACTAGGACTATTTCATTTGCAGGAAAGAGCAGACTTTGGGAAAGCACTGGCAGTGGAGGTCATCGCTCCTGCTCTAGAGGGTGAGAAGAATGAGGCTCCTGAAGTAGACCGCTTCCAGAGCTGCAGGGAATGCTGGCTACTGGGAGGCCTATTTGGGATAATTAATGCAGGAGACGCTTATGCTTGTTGGACTTTGGAAGGATGCCCAGGAACAGGTCGGCAAAGACATGGTCAAAAACACTAAGTTGGCTGCGAGGATGGCTTACTTTACAATGAACCAGTGAATCCCAAATCAGGTACTAGCAATAGACTAATGGTTCTGTTAGTGCAAAGGAACGTCCGGTTGTTACTGGGCCACGAGGTGCAATTGGTAGGACACTCCGGCGTTATAAAAATACACAATAGGTTGGATCCTCTGTTCTACTGGCCAGGGATAGGCAGAGACACAGAGAGGTTAAGTAGAACCTGTCCAGCATGCTGAGCGGTAAGTCAGGAGGGAAGACAAAGGCACCTTTAGTGCCACTATCAGTGGCAGGTGTTCAGTTTGAGAGGGTGGAATTAGACATGGTAGGTCCAATTGACCGCTACCCCATCAAAGTCTGGCAAGAAGTATATCTTGGCTGGGGTGGAACACACCACTTGGTACCCAGAAGCAGTACCTCTAAGAAGCATGACAGCAGGGGTGGTAGCAAAAGATCTCCTAGAGATCTTTTCTAGGGTCGTATTTCAAAGGATTGTAATTTCTGACTGGGGAACCAACTTCATCTCCTCATACATGAGAGAGATGTGGGAGCAAGCTGGTGTGACATATCACTTCTCCACTGCTTACCACCCACAAAAAATGGTATGGTGTAGAAGTTCAACAAAACACTACAAGGCATGATGGGAACTCTACCAGAGAACCTAGGGAGGAATGGGGATCTTTTCTTGCCATATCTCTTGATCTCTGCCCGATTCCAGAGAAGGAGTTAGGGTCAATCCCTTTGAGGTTCTGTATGGTCACATGGTGCAGAAAGATGTGGTGGACTGTGTGATTGGCCTCAGGAGATTGATGGCACAATATGCAAGCCAGATGAAGGAAAACCTTTAGGCGAGCAAGCTCTCATGAAGGACTGGTATAACCAGGAAGTTACGCAGACAGGTATCAGGAAGCCCGGGAGGTTTTGGTGCTAAAGCCTATTTATTCCTTGTCTCTGGAGAACAAATGGTGTGGATCATACAAGGTAGTTCAGAAGATTTCTGGCATTAACTACGTTGTGGACAAAAGTACCACAAAGGAATCTATGAGGCTGTTCCATGTGAATAGGTTGAAGCTGTACCTCTGGTGGGTAAATGTCATAGGTATTGCAGAGAAGGTCAAAGAAAGAGTGAGCCTCATCCCGACCTGCTGCATGGTAACATAAAGGATTATACTGTGGGAGGCATTCATTTAGCTCCTGAGTTACCAGCCAAGCATCAGAGAAAGTGTAGAGGGGTCCAGGGATGGTGTCCCAACTACTTTTCCCTGGCTCCAGTATTAATGCTTGTCTATGTCCATGACCCAGACACAGACACAGGTGACAGTCTGCCAGTGAAGTGCAGAATGTACCAGATGTCAGGCTCGATTCAGGGATGCATTAAGTAGGAGGTTGCCAAGATGTTGGACCTCGGGGTCATTGAGAGATCTCGTAGTCTTTAGTCTAGTCCGGTGGTACTACTAGGCAAACAAGGTTCCACTTACTTGCGGTTCTGTGTTGACTATGCAACACTCAATGAGGTGACAAAACCAATTAACCATCCTATCTTGAGAGCAGATGAGCTTGTGGAACGGGTAGGCCCTGCAAAGTACTTGAGTACCTTTGATCTGACCCGTAGGTGCTGGCATATCTAAGTACCACTAAGTGCTAAGGAGAAGATTGCATTTTCTATGCTAGTGGGGGTATTCTTGTTTAAAGTTCAACCTTTGGGTTGAAGAATGCTTCTACAACTTTTCAGAACCTGGTGAACCATGTTCTCGTAAGGCTATTCTGAATGGCCTACCTGGGGAACATTCTGGTCTTCAGCAGTTCATGGCAGACCATCTGAGTCACCTAGGACAGGGGTTGGCATGGTTACAAGAGGCAAAACTGACCATCAAGGTGACTAAGTTTCAGGCAATGCAGTACTCAGTAATCTACCTTTGGCATGAGGTAGGTAACAAGCAGGTTCACCCACATTTGATGCCAAAATGCTATCTGTGATGGAGTAGGAGGTGCCCACTACTCAGACTGGTTTGAGGGCTTTTTTAGGACTCACTGGGTATCAGGAGCGGCTCATGTCGGGGAAAAGAGGTGGGCGGAGGTCAGGTGGGGGTAGATGGGGACAAGGGAGACTAACACAAAAAATAAAAAGGAACTTACTTGCTGCACTCATGTCTCGCTCTTCTGCTCCTCTCCTCTTTGCTGCTGGCGGGCACAGGCTCCCAGACTGCCCTGCGGCCAATCCTGAAACAGCTCTCATGCATGAGAGCAGCTTCAGGATAGGCCTAAGTGCCCATGATTTGCGCTCCAGGACAGAATATTGTGCCTGCTCTCTCCATCCCCATCAATGCAGCTAAGGTTGGAGAGAGCTTCACTGCGTATGTGTCGTCACCCTGGCCCTGCCATCAAGATGTGGCACAAGAAAAATTAAACAATAATAAAACGGGCTTTAAACCTTTTTTATTTCTCACGTTTTTATGGGTGCTAGTGGGAGGGGGGGATTCTCTACCATAGCAGAAGAGCCACCAATGCTGGGTATTACAAGAACTTTGTGGTAAACTATGGAAGCATAGTTTCCCCATTGACTTCGCTGATCTATAGGAAGCAGCCCAAGAAAGTGATCTGGTCTGAGGAGAGTGAAAGGGCTCGGTAACAAGAACTCTGCTGAGTAAAGTGACTATTCAAGAAGTGTATGATACTAAATTACTTCTCTCTTAAACAGAAAGTGAAGAAGATCCAGTAACTATGATTTCATTACTAGAGGATTTGGAGATTAGTCAAAGTCCTGCTATAGGGAGTGGACTTAAACTAAGTCAAAGTGGACGCCACAATTGTTCTCTGGGAATATGATTGACGCCTTTTACAAGGCTGTCAACATAGACATTGATAAACTTATTGAGAGAGAAGAGGTTATAATAAATTCTACCCAGGTAATCTTAAGAAAGATGAAAGGTTGGCTTTAAAAACTCTAACTTCCCAACCAGAACTAATCATACGGATGGCAGATATAGGTGGCAACATCGTTTTGATGAATAGAAAAGATTACAATAATGACATTTTATCTCAACTAAATGATGAGAAATATTATGAAAAAGTTATGACTAGTCCTTTACTAACAGTTACGGATATGATCAATTCTAAGCTTAAAAACTGGTATGATCACTCTCTACTTGACTATGACGAGTATATGTACCTTCGTGTGGAGTTCCCCAGAGCCCCATGCTTATATAGTTTGCCCAAAATTCACAAAAATCGACAGAACCCCCCGGGTAGACCCATTATTTCGGGTATTGGGGGGCCGACGGAAAAACTGTCTCAATTCATTGACTTATATATAAGACCTTATGTTCAAAACCTTCCTTCGCACATTGAAGACACTAAGCATGTACTGAATTTAATGAGTGATGTCATGTGGGAACCAGATATGTTATTGGCCACACTAGATGTGGTCTCTTTATATTCTAACATTGATCATCAATTAGGTATGAAAGCTATGGAGAGCTTTTTGAATAAGAGACCAGCCGAGTATTTTGACCATACTATAATGCTTATGGATATGACTCAGATCGTCTTGGAGAATAATATCTTTTTATTTGAAGAAAGTTGGTACAGAAAAAAGCTTGGTACTGTGACGGGCTCCAGATTCGCTCCGTCTTTTGCTAACCTCTTTATGGGGTGGTTTGAGGCGGAGTGGATCTGGGGCCCTAAGGGCAGGAAATGGATAGATCACATTTACTACTGGGGGCGGTTTATTGATGATTGCCTTCTAATTTGGAGAGGCACTACAGTTGAACTTCATGCTTTCTTTGATCACCTAAATACTAATGACGTTAATATGACATTCACAACACATTATGATACGCACCACTTGACCTATTTAGATATTGAATTATTTGTAGAGAGTGATAAACTTTGCAGCCGTATGTTTCGTAAGGAAACGAGCTGCAATGCACTTTTACATGCAAACAGTTGCCACCCCAAAAGCCAGGTTAATGCAATTCCATACGGGGATGTGCTTAGAGCCCGTAGGAATTGCTCACAAGAACATGATTTTGAGACTAATTTACGAGACATGGCATGCAGATTCAGAAATAGAGGCTATGATAAGAGAATCATAGATCGGGCAACAACCAAGGCACAGAAATTAAAAAGAGAAGATACCTTGAAATCAAAGAATATTTCTGTGAAAGATTCACGACCTCAGAAAATTAGATTAATTGCGAATTTTGGGACAGGTAGTCCCAAATTATTTGCTATTTTAGAGAGATATTGGCATCTTCTGAGAAATGATAAAGATATTTTACCATTTCTTACTGACAGACCGAGTCTGTCTTTTAGGAAAGGTGTTACACTGGCCAACATAGTTAGCCCAAGTTATCCTAGACCGGTGTCCAAAGAAAACTGGCTAGGTAACCGTCCTATTGGGTTTTATTATTGTGGAAAATGCAGCTTATGTCGATGGGCCGTCAAGAAGATTAAACAGTTTGAATATAAGGATACAGGGCTGCATTATATTAAATCATTCATTAATTGTGAGACAACATATGTTGTATACGTTATCGTGTGTACCTGCAAACAAACATATGTGGGCAGCACTATAAGAAGACTGAGAGACAGGATGGTGGAACACTTTCGGAAATTAAAGAATGGGGACACAAGATATCCCATCTCTGCACACCTGGTCCAAAATTGTGATGAACATGAAAAACACAAATTCAGTTATCATGGAATTGAACATGTGATGATGGATAGAAGGGGGGTAATAGAATGCTGAATGGATCATGAAATTGAGAGCACTAGAAGAGGGGTTAAATTTAGACCCAGAATTTCAATATTTTCTGGGTGACCGAAGTAACTTAATACTGTTTATCAGTTACCAATTATGTTATAGATGAATATTTGAATGGTGAAGATAATTGTCATGTCGATATTGATGCAGATTGTATTGTTGCATAATGTGTCTGTTTTAGTACCCTTCTATAGATATTACAGTGCAGGTAATATAGTTGACCTTTCCAAAGATATTATAGTGTAGCTTATCTTTTTGACACTACATGTATTGATGTGTGATGGGATTAGTACAGTACCCTGTTGTAGATTCCAATAGCAATTATCCTTTCCTTCTGACTTTACTTTCCTTTCTTCTCCTCCTGAACCCAAGTATATGAATGATTTAGACTAGAAGATTGGCATGATGAACTGCGAACTGTAATATTTGAATGCTGGTAATGGTTTGCGTTGTACATAGTTTTTATTAAGTAGGCCTTATTGTTTATAGATATTTTGGACTATCAGATTGCTTAAGATACATAAATATGTCTTAACCAACTACTTTGTGTTACTTTGCTATTAAATAGATCACGAGTTTCGACTATTGATGGTTTTAGTTGTTTAGATGATCCTGTACGTCGTTACTATGGAAGGCGCAATATTTTTGAAAATTTGGTTCCATTTAGATGGTATGTTTTAACATGGAAGAGATGTGGAGTACCTTATTGATTTTTTACTTATGAATGGTGAGGTTGCCGGTTCGATACTGGTATGAGGGAGACTATTCAAGAATATAGGAAATTAATAATTTGATTTTGTCATTATATTGTTTGATGTTTACTGTATTACTGTATTATTTATTTTGCTATAAAATCCACAACTTGACTGCTATCACTCGAGCACAAGATAGGTATTACTCGATTTACGATACAGTTATTAACACGATCTATTTGGTATTTGCGGAAATAGTCTAAGCGAGATTATGAAGGCTTTCCTAGTCAAGATTTTATCAGTAAGATAGTTTTGTGTAGACTGGGGAAAGTTAGTGACGGTTACATGCTTTATGAACATACTACAACATGGCGCTTAAACTTTAGTGATCGGCACGAGATAAATCAAGATGGCGCCTACGCAAGACGCCACTTCGTGCCCTTCATTACAGGATACTTCGGACTTTTGAGTCGGTAAGCAGCAGCTTCTCCGCTAGGAGACTCATAGTTGTTATTATAAAATGTCACTATAGAAATGTGCTTTTTATTTATACATACAATGTGTCTTTCTACCACAGATACACGTACTCGTGTTCATCTTTGAATTGAGAATTCTCACCTACGGTACGCGGGAAACATCCTTTACAATGAAACTTTTACAACGCAGTGCTATTACAACGCAGGTTTTACAACGAAAACCATTACAACGCCTTGCACTGGGGGGCGCTCCAGGATAGGGAATAGATTTAATTTACTATCCAACACCTTCCCTACTATCCACGGGGACTGGAGTTGGAATAGTAAATTAAACTATTCACTATTCAGCACCCCAAAGCGCTATGCGTTGTAACAGCATGCGTTGTAAAAACTGCGTTGTAACAGCATGCGTGGTAAAAGCATGCGTTGTAGTGTCATACATCCACGGTACGCAGGTGAGGCTTTATACTTTTGAATAGTACGAGAGTAGGAACCAATGGTTTATTAAAACTCAAGTTTTGGATACATTTCTTTTTTCAGGATTACCATTCCTTAATATATATGTGGACAGTCACGGAATAGCCATCTTGGATAAGATTTGATAACTGGAATTATGAGGTGAGCCTAACTAAAAGACTGGGTGTGTGTACGAGAGCATTTAATATAATTTTAGTTGGGTTCTCTAACGAGCACATACACTTTACTTATTGCAGACACTGAAAGTTCTGAATTCGGGGAATCTTATGTTTGGACCTTTGAATAGACGGCAAGATAGTGAATTAGCCGATTACTAAATACATGCGGAGTACTCTTTGGATGTGAGTATATATGGTGCCTTCTAAATGATAATAGATACTGGAATCAATCGTAGGGGTTTAGTTAGAGTATTTGAACAGTGATAGCTGTTGTAGGATGCCGAAATTTTAGATGGTTTTCCAAGAATTGGTTGTAGTGATGACCTGGTATAAATTGGCCTGGACCATCATTGGATTTGCTTACTAAGCTGGCATTCTTTTGTTACAGATTCAGGTTCAATTTGATTTGTGATTATTCTTGATCTTATTACGTATGGATTAGTGTTTGAGGTAAACATATATTCTTTCCTTAATACACTGGTGTTTCGGGCTCTTGAATACACTGAGGGTGTCTTCTGATAAGTGAACTAATACTATAGAGATTTTTCGAATTCTGTTTACTAATAACACATAGGGTGACTTAAATTTCCTACTTTCCTCGCTTGCTTTTCTGTTTTGATTGTATTGGTGAAGGAGATACACTTCGATAATACTTTCCTTTGGATAACTATTTGATATTATGTACTTATACTTTTTGGGTTGCAGCCCTGATGAAGTCAATGATGCATGTAAATTTTGCATGACGAAAGACGTGTTGGCTGCAAAGAAGTTCTTTGGGAACAATTAAAATCTTTCTGGTCGTACTTACCTTGCTGGATATTTGAGTTTGGTGTTCTACAAACAGAACTATACTACTTGGACTTTGCATGGAAAACATTTGGACTGCTTTTCACTTTCACGGATATTTTTACTGTGCTATATGAATATATGTAGTTAAATTATTGATTCTTGAAGTGCTCAGGGGAAATCTATTTGTTATTACTGATGTACCCTAAAAACCTTTTTGGGGCCTGTGGGATAGATTGGTAACCTATCCTTCTCTCTTAGTATTACATTTCACCAACACTTGCCTTTACACTTAGTTGTGCGCCCAAGTGTATACCTGGTTACCATTATCAATAGTTGCTAGAGTAAAAGGGTGTTTGAATAACTAGAGGCGCTATGCAAAGCCCCTGTTCTGACTGCAATCAACTTTTCACTGTACAAACAGATGTTTCAAAACAAGGACTTGGAGCTGTGTTAGCTCAACTGGACAACAAAGATAGAGAGTATCTGGTGATCTTTATTAGTAGGAGGTTGTTACCCAAGACGAAGAACTAGAAAACCATTGAGAGAGAGTGCTTTGCGACAGTTTGTCCCTAGTTATGTTCCATCCATACTTGTGTTTGGCACAATGCTTGTAATGCAAACTGATTATTGACCATTGTCGTGGTTGATGGCTATGAAGGGAGAGAATCCCAAGTTGTTGAAATGATCAATTTCTCAGCAAGGATTACATTTTGTGGTGGAGCATAAGTCTGGATTGGACCACGGAAATGCAGATGAGCTCTCCCATTGGTTTTGCTGAACGTATGATTCTGAGTTCCCCAGCTGCATCGATATCTGTACCTCTGGTAATTATCATTGGTCATTGGTGAACATGGATCATGGATTACGCTATGACCTAGGCCTATCTCATCATAATACAGTATGCTTAGACCTAAAGGAGTGCACCAAGTGCTACCTTCCTGAAGGAAGAGCTACTGCCCTTACCTGGAGTTAAGTAACATGAGAGCTCTGACAGCAGTATACTTGTTTTGTATTTAGTAGAATCAATAATGTGAACAGGCCATACAGGGGTGAGAAGCACAGGGTTTTCGACGGCCCCAACTATCTTAGTGGCAACAGATGATAGCGCCAGCCATCTCAGTGACCCCCTTTGGGCACACGGGGTTCACGGATGATGGCCCTAAAAAGATCCGTAACCCCAGTGCAAATCTATTGCTGCAGATTCAGCCTCCTGCATTCAGTCACCTATTTGACTGTCACAAGTTACAGCTCTGAAAATATTGAATGTTAGACCTGCCACTCATGATGTGGTTTTCCCCTAACTTTTTGCCTTCAGACCTTCTGTTTCTGCTGACTTTGTTTGTGCTGTCCTTAGGACTCTGCACACTTTATCACTGTTAACCAGTGCTAAAGTGCTTGTGCTCTCTCCTTAAAACATGTTAGATTGGTGTTATAAATTGTGTTTCATGTTGGCCGAAGTTTGCACCTTGCCCAAGTAGGAACTACAATTCTTGTCAGAGTAAGTCAGATACACACCCTAAATCAGGGGTCTCCAAGCTTTTCCATAATAACAGCTATTTATGTTCAACGAAAATCATACCGATATACTAATATTGTTAGTCTGATAATAGTGATCATGCCAGACAAGATGGCAACCCCATGCAAGATTTCAGCAGTGATCACCTCAGTTCATCAGGCAGTGGTGACAGAATTATTGTGAAAAATGCTTTATCAATTTGAAATACTCAATATTGTAGACACATGGTAGCTATAACTGTGATGCTTCTAGCACCAAGTCAATAAATATTTCACGTGTATCAATTTTTGGATGCTTATATTGATTCAACCTAGCAAAAACTTCTAATTTAGTAGGCTGGACTCTACAAAGGAGAACTACTCACAGGTAGTTGAAGAGCTATCAGTAGCTCACAAGTTACTTGGAGAACTGTGCCCTAAATTAACCTGTGCTCACCCTCTGGTAGCTTGGCACAGAGCAGTCAGGCTTAACTTAAGAGGCAATGTGCAAAGTATGTCTGAAAACCTTCAAGCAGTAGCACAGTAAAAACACCTCAAAAAGACTCCACACCAGATCAGAAAAATAAAGGATGCTTTTATAGAAAACACAAGACCATAACGACAAATATCAAATAAGTGGAACTCAAGATAGACATTTTTAAAGATTAAAAGTAAAAATAGGGTTCAGAAGCATTACGTGTCTATGAGGTTATTTGCTTGTGCTGGACCGGGACAAAGTCAAGAGTTCTGGCTGACCGCGATGGAGAGCAGGCCAGATACATGACCCATGCAGGGCCATGCTAAGCCAAAGTACATTATTCCTGGTCACAAATATGAGATGTGAGGTGCTGGCAAGTAATGAGTAAGTTCCTAAGACAAAGCATTAATTCCGAGACACATTGGTCCCAATTCCGAGGCACCGGGTTTATCCCTGCAGTCTAGGCGATTTGTCAATCATTTCTTTGTAGTGGTGGCGATGCGGCGGGTCTGATTCAGTGATCTAATGGTGATGTGCTGGTTCCATGTGCAAGGCGCCGGTTCTGTCCCCACAACAGCAGCAATGCATTGATCCTGCTCACAAAGCAGTGGATGTGTCGGTTCTGCTGGAGCAAGCACCTGGGTCCACTTCCAAAGAACCAGGCACAGGAGCAGGGTTAAGGACTTTGATGTCCCTGAGTCCTTGAAGAACAGGAGTCACTCTGAGTCAAGTGATGAGGGTCCAGTCAGTGAGAGCAGAGGGCAGAGCAGGGCAAAAGTCTACCAGTGCAGCAGCCCAGACGTTTGGCAGTCTTTAGCACAGCAGTCCTTCTTCTTATTCCCTTTGAAGCGGGGGTGACTTCAAAGAAAGGTATTTGAAGTGTACACAGTCCTCTCTTCCTGCCCTGGCTCCAGACATACTACAGTGGGGTATGGAGCCCTTTGTGTATAGGCAGAGCACAGGCTATTCCAGTGTAAGTGTGAGGCTGTGCCCGGCTCCTCCCTTCCTTCCTCCCAGGAAGATTTATGAAGTCAGACTCAGCCTTCCTTTGTGTGGGACTGTCTAGAGGGAATACACAAAGTGAACTGTCACCCAGCCAGTGATCATAGACAGGCCGAACACACTGAATGGCTAAGAGGAGGAAAATATCTAAATTTCTAAAAGTGGCATTTTCAGAATGTTAACCACAAATCCAACTTTAAAATTAAAGAAAATGTATCATTACCATTCCAGAGGTACAAGACATGACAACTCTACATTCTCTCAATTAGAAATTACAGCTTACTACATGTAATAAGGAATCCCCAAGGCTAACCTATGAGAGGGGCAGACCTCTCAGTAGTGAAAAATTAGTTTGGGAGCTTGTCACTTCCAGGACATGCAAAACCTAAAAGTACTTGTCCTACCTGTGGATTACACAGTATCCTGCTCGGTGGGCTATCCAGGGCATACCTGTCTTGGTTTTAATTGCCAAGTTGGCATGGCAGTTTAAACTGCACACACAGGATCTTCAGTGGCAGGCCTGAGACATGGTTAAGGGCTACTTCAGGGGGGGGGACAAGCAGTGCTGCCATCCCACTAGTAGCATTTAATGTATAGGCCCTGTGAACATGTAGTGCGTTGTGCTTAGGGAATTACAGGTAAATTAAATGTGCCGTTTGTGGATAAGTCAATTAAACCATGTTTTAGGGGAGAGACACATGCAGTTTCACTCTGGCTGACAGTGGTAAAATGGTCAGAGTCCTAAGGCCAAAAAATTGAATGAGGTAACACGTGAGGCAAGCAGGTAAAACATTTGGGGAAAGGCCACCCTAATGTCTAACACGTGTCCCCCCAGCCGAAAGTGGGGAGAACTACCCAACTTCTTGGCATTTCCCATCACAAAGGCGAAGAATCTGGAAAGAACATCAGCATTGCTGTTGTCTAACACAGGTCTGTGTTCCACCGTAAAGTCTATTCCCTGTAGGGAGATGGACCACCTCAACAAGTTTGGGTTCTCATCCCTCATTTGTATGAGTCACCTAAGGGGTCTGTGGTCTGAATCATGAAGTGAGTCCCAAACAGGAATGATCTCATCTTCTTCAGTGCCCAGACCTCAGCAAAGGTTTCACTTTGAATAACACTCCACCGTTGTTCCTTGGGAAGTAAACACCTAGAGATGAAGGCTTCAAGTTGGCCTAGGCCCTCATCATTTAGCTGAGAAAAAACTGCCCATTCCTTTTTCCGAGGCATCTATTTGTACATTGGATTCCCTGGAGAAGTCAGGGGCCTTGCGCACAGGGGCTGTGCACATGGCCTGCTTTAAGCCAAAGGCTTTTCAGAATACTTCAGTCCCTATCACATTTCTGGGCTGCTTCTTCAAAGTCAGCTCAGTCAAGGCTCTCACCTCAGTTTGGGTTTTTGGGTATCAAAGACCATGATAGTTTCTATCTTGGCCTGGAGGGGCAGCACATTACCCCGGGCCATCAGGTGTCCTAAGTACACCGCAGACCCCTACCCTATCTGTCACTTAATGGCCTTGAAAGTCAGGCATGCCTGTTGAAGGACTTGAAGCACTTACTGCAGGTGAAAAAGGTGGTCCTTCTAGCTGCTACTGTAGACAGCTATATCATTCAAGAAAGCAGCACTGAAGACCTCCATACCAGCTAAAACCTGGTTCACCAGCCTCTAGAAGTTGGTAGGGGCATTCTTTAATCCAAAGGACATTAGCCTGAATTGGTACTGGTCCTGTGGAGTAGAGATGTCTGACCTCTCCTTGGCTCCATCATTTAAGGCAATCTGCCAGTATCCTGATGTAAGGTCAAAAGTACACAGGGCGCTAGAGAGCCCACAGCAAAATGGCTGCATTGTAGAGCAGCTCTGCCGGCTGGGTTCAGTAGTCTGACTAATATCCTGCCATCTGCTGCCTAATTTGACAGAACCAGCACAGAATCTGCATCAGGGTACTTTAAAGGTGCTGTGGAGGGCCCCTAAAGAGTATTTTCATCCCCACTTGGTGGAGATGCTGGCCTGCGGCTTCTGACCTTGTGGGCAGTACGGGCCGAAAAGCAGAGGCCCGAGCCGAGATGCTGGGAGCCAGATGGCGGACATAAGTGTGTCGCTGGGTAGAGTAAGGGGAGTGCCCTGGGCCCCCACCAGCCTCCGCAGAACAGTGCCCAATGAAAGCTACAGGACTGGCAAGTCACCAGAAGTAGCTGCGGTATCTGGAAACCCACATGAGTCAGTCGAGAGAACACAGCCCTGAGTGGAGGGGTGGCCCGGGTGCCCTGGACAGCGACCCAGCAGTGAGTCCCCATTGCTGCGTGGAGTCTATCTGCAGAATGAACACTGTCATCGTGCTTGGGCGGCTGGAGACCTGGCGAGTGCGCCCCAGGATACTGGGGGATTTGAGTGTGGAAGCTGCCCTGGACAACACTCTCTACAGAAGCCAGCAGTGCAGCAGACGAGCTGTGAGACCTTTGCAGTCTGCAAAGCATCCTTGCGGCCTAGCTCCTTGTCGGACTCCCCAGGATTGTGACTGGGCTGGTCCCAGGACTCATTGCAGCACATGAGGGGCCACGACATCTGAGGCGAACATACAAGACTGCTGAGGCTGGGAACGATATAGTGGCGGCCGGGAAAAGCTGGAAAGTTTCACCTGTGGAAAGATCTGACTGCCTCACAGGATTATGCTGCATGGACCACTGTGGGCCTGAAGTCCCTACACCACTACGCTCAAACAATCTCATTTGGGGGGCCTGTGCTCCTTTTTTTTTTAAATATATTTATTCATTTTATCAGCACATCACACAGCACATTTACATAGACTCATATAATAACAAAGTATTACAATTCAAAACCAAAAGAAAAAAGGAAAAACCACAATGCCATAATACATACATCATATCTTATCCTACTGTGTGCGGGTTCTTACTTATGCTAATGCCCCCCCTACCAACCCTTCTCTCCATGCCCTGATTGGTTCCCAGATCTTCCTCCCTAGTTCCCTCTTTCTCCTGCCTCGTTTTGCTTATATTCCCTTTTCCAGATTATAAACAGCAAGGAGCGTGGCCAGCCATTGTTGCATTGCTGGGGGAGTTTTATCAAGCCATGTCCTTGCTATTGCTAATCTGAAAACCGCCATGGCCACAAATAGGAATTCGCCATAGATGACCTCTGCAAGTGTGCTGACTCCTAACATAATCAAAGGGGAGGAAAGTGTAGTTGCCACCCCCAGCGAGTTAGTTAGAAAACCTTCCACCGCCTTGATAAGCATTTGGAGCTGAGGACAAGTGGAGAAGATATGAATACTGTCCGCCTCCAAATCATTGCCTCTTGGGCATGTTATCCCGGAGGTCCCCCCCCACTGCGCTATCCTTGCCGGGAAAGCCTCCATTATATTATTACTAGCAAACTCGCATCTCCCCCCTCTTTTATTACTTAGAAAACTGCGCACCTGGAGATATTTAAAAAAAACTCCTCCTATCTAGGTGATATCTAGCCTTCAACCTTGAAAATTGCTGCACCCCCCCTCTGACCCGAGCAAGTCCCCTATTTTCCGAATCCCTGACCTAGCCCAATCAGCCATAATGGCGTCTGCGAAAATCACTGGAGGCAAAGTTCCATTTTTATAGAGCCGGGTATATCTATTGAATCTTCCTAAGCCAAATTACCTTGCGAATGCTGACCAGACCCTATATGCTGCTCAAATAGTCTTAAACCTTGCGCCTCAGAACCAAGAATTGTTGCATAGACTTCAGTGGATGCTGTCGTTATTCTAAGGTCCGATCCCCCCCTCCCACCAGACACTGCATAAACTGTAGAGCCGCTGCCCAATAATAAAGTTTAAAATCCGGTGCTCCCCAACCACCCCTCTCCCTTGGTAGTGTCATGAACCTATATGCCCTCCTAGTTTTCCCGTGCGCCCATATAAACCTATTCAAAAGTGCCTCCAATTTAGTGAACCAAATACCCTCAAACTCTAATGGGATGGCCCTGCATAAATATAAAAACTTTGGAAGAATCAGCATTTTGATTACGTTAGTGCGGCCTACCAGGGAGAGATGCAGATTGTTTATCCTCCCCAAATCCGAACTCACCTTGGCCATGAGGGGTACAGTATTTTTCTCCACTATCGAGTTGAGATCTGCAGAGATCTCTACCCCTAAGTAAATCGCAGAATTAACAACCCTAAAATCGCTACACCCCACAAAAGAGTTCTTAACAATTTGGGTCTTACTGCTATTTAGTTTGTACCCTGAGACTTTGCCAAACATTCGCGCCTCTAGCTCTATATGCTGAATTGCTAGAGCAGGGTTGGGAGTAACTATTGCAACATCATCGGCGTATGCCAAGACTTTAAACTGCCTATCGTTTAGCTCGACCGGTGGTATATTGGTATTCCCTTCCAACTTACGCAACAAGGAGTCCATATATAATGCAAAAAGCAGCGGTGAGGATGGACACCCCTGTCTAGTCCCCCTTTTAATGTGCACTGGTGCCGAGAGACCTTTGTTAACCTTAATTTGTGCAATTGGATCCCTGTATAGAGCTTGGATTGCTTGTATATAGCCCTCTCCTAGCCCGTACCACCTCATCACTCCCCACAGATAGTCCCAGGAAACCCTATCGAATGCCTTCTCAGCATCTAAAAATAGGGCGGCCATAGGGTCTCCTGGGACTTCATTGGCATCAAACAAAGTGATGACCTGCCTGATATGCTGGGTGGTACCCTTCCCTGGTAGAAACCCATGTTGAGCGGTGCTGACCATACTCTCAATCACTCTGGCCAGCCTCTTTGCTAAGATCTTAGAGTAGACCTTTGCGTCCGAGTTCATCAGGGTAATAGGTCTATAGGACCCTGGTATTATCGATGATTTGCCTTTTTTTTAAAATAACTACAACTTCCGCTCCCCCCCCATGATTTGGGTATTGACTGTCCATTCTGTGCTTGCTTGACCGTGTTTAATAAATCTTCTACGAGCTCTTTCGGAAATGTTTTTTAAATTCCACGGGTATCTGATCTGGACCTGCCGCTTTAGCTGCCGGAAGGTCCACCAACGCTGAGGTCACTTCATCCAGCGTAATCGGGGCCTCCAAGGCCAATTGATCAGCCTCTAGGAATTCTGGTGCTAAATTATGCTGTAGGTAATCCTCAATCTCCCTCTCTCCGCCTCCCTCAACTTTGCCATAAAGATCAGTGTAAAACTCTCTGAACACCTCCCTGACACCCTCTGCATCCTCCACCAGTGTATCCCGACCATCAAGAATACCCTTAACCTCTCCTGCTGCAGTCTGCTGCCTAGTTCGAACTGCCAGTATATGCCCAACCCTCTCGCTAAATTCAAAGGATTGTTCCTTTTTAGCTAAATATTGTGCCGCTGCTTTACCTGCAATACCCTCTACTACATCAGATTTAAGTGCCGCAATATTTAACAAGTGTTGATCTATAGGCATCCCTTGCTGGATTAAAACCCCCAAAATCTCCTCCTCCCTTATTAACTTCCTTCCCAGCTCGTCCACTCTCCTCCTCTCAGATGTCTGTTTATATACTGAATAACTAAGTGTTTCTCCCCTAACTCCCGCCTTAAATGCGCCCCAGGCGTTTCCTACCGATGTGCTCCCCCTATTGATAATCCAAAAGTTATTAACGAATTTCTTCATAAACTCAATATATCCTTCATCTTTAAGCAGTGCTCTTTCAAACGTCCAGGTAGATTGCTTAGCAGCTACCCCCACTAAGTTTACTGCTAAGATCAGGGGATTATGATCAGAAATAATGCGAGGTAATTTTTCAATTTGGGACTTAACCACCAGAGAATTTGAGATTAAAAAATAGTCTAATCTGACCAGGATCCTATGTGGCGCTGAAAAAAAAGTACTCCCATCCTTTTGTGGGTTCTTTTTGGGCCATAGATCTACCAGCGCATTATGTTGTGCCATAGCTAATACCGCTCGAAAGACTCTTTTCTTTCTACCCGTGTATGCTCCTCCCTTTTGAATCTCAGAGTCTGAGGGATTATTAATATTCAAATCCCCACAGCAAATAATTGGCTCCGCCCAGGTTGCTAGCTCTGTGTCCAAATAAACAAATATGTCCGGGTCATCTTCTGTGGATCCATATACTGAGACCAGAGTAAATTTCTCATCCCTGAATACCAGTTCTACAATAACCCACCTCCCCCAGACATCTTCGGCCTTTCTAGTAACTACGCAACCCTTATCTTTTGCCAAAATTGCTACCCCCCTTGTTTTGACCCTTGTTTAGTGTGTGCTAATAAGGTAAATCCCAACTGTCCAAGGAGAAAACCCTTCCCTCCCTCGACGTGCGTCTCTTGTAAACATAAAAAATCCAGCTTCATTGTTCTGAGTAGTGTGGAGAACCTGAGTCTTTTCTGTGCATCATTTAGCCCGCAAACATTAATTGTGGCAATACGAAAAGTCATTTAAAAAACATCAAATGGTTGTTCTTCTAGTTCCACCGGATAAGCATTTAAGAAAGAACCCTGTGAGCCATGCTGCATGTGCTGTGTGTGCCCTACGTGCCCACCTGCCTTCCCCACCCCCCCTCCCCTGCCCCTTCCCCCTCTACAGGCAACTAGGTCAAACATGACCTATGTATGGTCGCTTGGAGTGTAGCTGTCGCGTCCCCCTCCCTCCTTGACCTGTATCTACTATCCTAAGAAAGTAAACCCCTTTCTACCATCCCCGTGTCCCTGAAAATACCCTGAATGCCATGGAGCCCCTTCAGCGAGATCCTTCCCTATAACCAAGCACTTCAATCATGTACTCCTTTGCTTTTACCTCTGAATAGAACATTTTCACCTGCCCTTTGGTGATTACTTTTAATTTAGCTGGGTACAGCAGGTAAGCCTCTGATCCTAAGGGCTGTATCAGGTCTATGAGCTGCCTCAACCTCCATCTACGTTCCACAGTAACATGGCAGAAGTCAGGCCTTGCGAAAAATGAAACATTATTAAAGGTGCGCTTCGCCTCTGGCTTTGCCTTCTCTAAGATCAACTGTCTTAACAAGAAATTGACAATGTAGATGAGGATCGCCCTAGGTTTCTCGTTTTTAGCACCAGCCCCCTCTTGATCATAAAGGGGAAGCGATGCGCCCTCTGAACTTCTAAGTCCCACTGCCATGAGACTAACTCTGGAAAAGCCTCCAGTTCCCACTGCACATCCTCTGTAACTTTCTGCTGTTCTTGTTTAAATGTGTGGAAACTACTAAGGTCATCCTCCAGTTTGCCTGTCCTTTCTTCCACATGCGTAACCCTCTCAGTAACCTCCTCATATAGTTTATTCATCTTCCTGAGTGTGTTCTGGATTTTCCTCGCCCCTTGCCTTGCCCTCCGGCTTTCCACCCTAGCTTCATTTTGCATCGTTTTGAGGGTATTGAATAGCAAATCTAAAGAGACTGGTTGCGGTGAACCCTGAACTACCATCTGAGCCCCTGGAAGGGAGTAAGGCCTCCCCCGCACTCTGGTAGGTCTGTGAGGTGGCTGAATAGTCCCAAAGTAGTTTTTTCGAGGGGTCTGCGGGGCTGCCCAGTGGGTTTGACTTCCTCCTGGATCTCCTTTTCTTCCGAGTGCTTTTCTGGGCTGTGGAGCTGCTCTCGGAATCAGTGTCAGTGCCAGTGGACTTCCCTGTGTCTTCATCGTCCGACTGCCATATCTCTGAGCCCTCATCAACAGAAAAAAAGCGGTCCGGAGAGGTGCCAGGCCCCCTCCCATACTGCAGCTCCTTGTAGTATGTATGATTGTTAATATATACTGTTTCTTTAAAGAATCTTTCATGAGGTTCTTATGAGTGTCATAGATATTCTTAGAATGTAATGATTTCAATGTCACAGTTATTATGATCCAGTTCTTCTTCTATGCTGGTCGTGGGTTACTTACTCTGGAAATAAAGCCTGCTTTCAAATATTATTTAAATCAGGATTTCCTCTTCATTTATCATATACAAGCTATTACTACATTTATTGGCGACGTTTTGTTGGAAAGCTTGTCTTCAAACCCACCGACGTGAGCAAATCAATTTTATTTCAAAACGCGGATGCGGAGCTGAATTGAAAACGGCTATTTTACTGTTTTCCAAGGATTATCATACCGGAATAGACATTCCGCTTCAAAAAGAAAAACTGTGAGTAAACTTTATTTCACAATACCTTCTTGAGGCATACAACCGTCGCGTTGTTCAAACGCACACAGGATTCAGTGCTCGCGACCCAACTGCTCTCGTGCAGTCACTCGCGCAATCATCGCTACACCCTGAACTCGCGCACTACGTCTTGGCAACCTCTGCGCACCATGGCAACGCGCGTTGTTGATTGATTGACGCTTCCAACGTTAAGCGTCATCGCGCAAGCGGCCATTTTAAGTCAATTTTGTCGGATAAACGCGACTGGCAGCATTTACTCACGATTATTCTCAAAAAGAAGGAAAGTGAATTAAAGAAAACAGAAGTCAGTTATTTAAAACTTACCAGACTAACAAGTAAGAATTTATTTGAATAATTTTATTCTAAATGGCAACATCAAACAATAATAACAGTGGAATTGTAGCACCTCCTTCATTTTTAATTGCTCCTGGCAAGCCTCCAACACCATGGCACAAATGGTTACGAGTTTTCACCAATTATTTGGAAGCAATAGATGCTTTGGAGTACTCTGCTTCAAGAAAAAGGGCTATCCTGTTTAATCACTTAGGAGACGCAGGACAACAATTATTTGATAATTTGGCTGTGGTACAAGCTCCACTTGATGATGACACTTGGAATGTTTATACTGAGGCTTTAACGCGCCTTGGCAAACAGTTTAAAGATGAGCCATCAGTCATGGTTGAGAGACATGTTTTCTTCAAAAGGAAACAATTACAAGAAGAGTCCATAGAAGACTATTTAGCAACTTTACGGGTACTTGCATCAAAATGCGAGTTTGGTACTTATTTAGAAACTGCTCTACGTGATCAGTTAGTCTTTAATTGTTTCAACAAAAAGATCCAGGAGCGGATCTTGACATGTAAAAATCCAACATTGGATGAAGTTATTGTAATTGCGAAAAGCATCGAGTGTTCTGTAGTTTCCTCAAAGATTTTAGCTGAACACGCCCCACTCTACAAATGTTTGTAATGTTTCACAGGCGTCTGGTGATGATTGTATTATTAATGTTGTTTCTAACCGCAATACTGGCAAAAAAGTTTATGAACAAAAATCTAATGTATTTTGTTACAGGTGCGGTTCAAAATTTCATGTGGGAAACAACCCTAAATGTCCAGCACAAGGTAAAAGGTGTTCGAATTGTAAACGTATAGGTCATTTTGCGGCGTCATGTCGTTTATCTAGAGATAAGACTAAAGTTAATATGGTTTATTCTGAGGAAGAAATTTGTGATGCGTTAAATGTTTCTTCTATTTCCTTTGTTCAAATTAATGCTCTATGTGACTTCAGTATCAAGGGTCCTATTTGTAAAATATCTATTGGTATACAATCTTTACAAGTTATGGCGGATTCTGGGTCTCCCATTACCATTTTGGATGAAAGTACTTTTCAGTGTTCTTGGAATGACAAAAAATTACTTTCTACAGATGTTAATCCCAAAGCCTTTGGCGGTTTTGATATAACAATGCGTGGTTATTTCCCTGAAAACATAGATTTTAAAGGGCGATAGTATTTATCTTTAGTTTAAGTTTATTTATTAGGGGAAGGATGTGTAGTATGTATGATTGTTAATATATACTGTTTCTTTAAAGAATCTTTCATGAGGTTCTTATGAGTGTCATAGATATTCTTAGAATGTAATGATTTCAATGTCACAGTTATTATGATCCAGTTCTTCTTCTATGCTGGTCGTGGGTTACTTACTCTGGAAATAAAGCCTGCTTTCAAATATTATTTAAATCAGGATTTCCTCTTCATTTATCATATACAAGCTATTACTACACTCCTGTTGCAAGGCATCCAATGTCTGGTTGCTCCCCCATGTACCCAGACATTTATTCCTGCCTGCAAGCTTCTCCCCGGGAGGGCCACCCTCACCTATGTCACAGCTCTGCTGTTTTCCCTTCACAATGTTGCTCTCAATGTCAATCCTCGGATTGCTGCCTTCTGCTGCAATCTGTTCAGGGGCGAGGTTACTCACAGTTTTGTGCGCCTTCGACGTGTATTCCTCTGCTGGGGTCCCTAGTATTGCCACAGCTGCTGCCTTGCTGGAGTGAGCTCCTTCGTTAGTTCTTGATCTGGTTGCGTAGCAACCAGCGCGCTGGCGTCCTCGTGGACGTTCTCCTCTGCCGGCGACTTCCCGCTGTTCCTGCTGGTCGGAGCAATGACATCGACATCCGCCTCCACTTCGTTCTCTGTGGTAAGCTCACCCGTTCTGGTTCCAAAGCTTTCTTCGACCGTGGGCTGTCTGAGGGTGCCTTCCTTAGATTTGGGTTTAATCTGTGCGTGGTGGGAGGTAGCGCTATCTCGTGGAGCCCCCGTGGTCAGGACTGTAGCGCCTCCAGCACGATCTTCCACAATTTTCCTTCCCTGTCCCCTTTTGGATACACTGGATGCACTAGTTGTGCTACTCTTTAGGGCGCCGGTCCCAGTTTTTCCGTCGGCCTTCGCCTTATCTTTTCTGATGGGGTCTTTCAGGGCGGGTGCCTCCTTCTGCTCCGTAGCCTTAATATTGCGGGGCGGCATCTTTACTACAGACCTGCGGAGAGACCCGAGGATGTCAGATACTTTCTTATGCACTCGTGAGAGAATCCCCTTGATATACCAGTCGGTATATCGTCTCCAAAGCCTGCTGGGTGCACCGCTCGAGTAACTGCTTGAGGATCCGCAATATATATCCCCAGGCCTCGCAGTTAGAAACATTGCAGGGTTACTTTCTGTCTATATCAGCATTTTGAACGGGAGGTGGAGTGGGTCGCGACTACACACTACCACCCATCAGCGGCCATCTTGCCTCCTCTCTACTGTGCTCCTTTTGTGTGGTTCTGTCCCGGCTAGGGGAGGCATTGCCTGGTGGAGGTGAGTGGCGGGGCCGGTCCATGTGCAGGCAAAGTTCACAGCATCACCTGCTTTGCAGCTAACAACTGGCACCTATACAGATTATTGCATATGAGGGACCGATGCTGGGATAGACCTGAGCCTGAAAGTGCTGCTGGGGTGGTGTAATGCTCCGTGTGTAACTCTATGTGAGGTGGCTCATGTGCTCACCACCCCTGAGAAAACACCTGATGGGACCTGTCAGGTGTGGATGCAGATGTGTATATGAGCTGACTGGAGACATTGGTGCACGCAGTCATGACGGAAGGTTGGGCGCGAGAGCCAGTCCTAATAGCTCCCTCCCAGCACTGTACATCCCTTGGCCAGTGATAACGAGGCGGTGCTCCCCGCAGCTCAGGTGAGCCAGCTGTTCAAGGATTATCTAGTAGGCAAATTGACAGTCCAGTGAATAGACTATGGAAGGAGGCAGGGGCATTCTTTAATCCAGAGAGCATTACCCTTAATTGGTAGTGGTCTTCTGGAGTGGAGAAGTATGACCTCTCTTTGGCTCCATCAGTTAAGGAAATCTGCCAGTATCCTGAAGTAAGGTCAAAAGCACTGAGGGGGCGCAAGAGAGCCCACAGCAAGATGGCCACACTGTAGTGCAGCTCTGCCGGACAGGTTCAACATACTGACTAATATCCTGCCATCTGCAGCTTAATCTGACAGAACCAGCACAGAATCTGAATCAGGGCACTTGAAAGAAGCTGCGGAGGCCCATAAAGAGAGTTTTCGTCCCTGCTCGGTGGAGATTCTGGCCTACCGCTGCAGACCGCGTGAGCAGTGTGGGAACGAGAGGTCCACACCAAGCCAAGAAGCTGGGAGCCAGACGGCAGACAGGAATGCGGTGCTAGGGAGAGTGAGAAGAGTGCCCTGAGTCCCCCGTCGGCGGAACAGTGCCCAACAAGAGCTATGGTATCGGAGAGCAGCTACAACTAGCTGAGGCATCCAGAGGCCCATAAGACAATAGTGAGAGAACATGGCCCCAAGCAAAGGGGTGGCCTGCCTGCCCTGGACAGCGACACAGCGGTGAGTTCCCAATGCCACACAGTGTCCATCTGCAGCCTGAACACAGCCGCCATGCCTGGGAATCTGGAGACCCAGTGGGTGTGCCACATGATGCTGGGGGGACCTCAGTGTGGGGCCATCTGGAAAACACTGTCAGCTGAAACCAGCACTGAAGTAGAGGAGCTGGGAGACCTTTGCTGCCCACAAAGGCTCGTCATGGGACTCATTGCGACGTGCTAGGAGCAGTGACATGTGAGGTGACCATACAAGACTCCTGAGGCCGGTAACAATACAGTGGCGGACAGAGAGGGTAAGACAATCTCACCTGCAGCAAAAATGAACTGCCTCATGAAACTATGCTAAATGGCAACTGTGGGCCTGAAGTCCCTACACCAGTACACTCAAACAATCTTACTTGGGGCCTGCACTCCTTTTGTGTGGCTCTTCCCTGGCTTGGGGATGGATTGCCTGGTAGAGGTTAGTGGTGGGTCAGTCAATGTGCAGGCAAAGTGCATGGCGTCACCTGCTTTGCAGCTAAAAACTGGCACCTAATGGGGCCTGTTGTGCGTGGCTGCATGTGTGCATAAGAGTTGTTTGGCAACATTGGTGCACGCAGTTGCAATGGGAGGTTGGGCACGAGAGATAATCCTAATAGCTCCCACACTGGCATGGTAGAGCCCTTGACTGGCGATAACAAGGAGGTGCTCCCCTTGGCTCAGGTGAGCCAGTTGTGTAAGGAATAGCTAGGAGGCAAAGTGACGGCCCAGACAATAAACTCTGGAAGGTGGCAGGGGCATTCTTTAATCAGGAGGGCATTACCCTGAATTGCTAGTGGTCTGCTTGAGTGGATTAGTATGACCTCTCCTTGGCTACTTCAGTTAATGCAATCTGCCAGCATCCTGAAGTAAGGTCAAAAGTACTGAGGGGGGTGCCAGAGATCCCACGGCCGCACTGTAGTGCAGCTCTGCCAGCCAGGTTTAACAGTCTGACTGAGTTCCGGCATTTCTGTTGCAAATTTAACAGAACCAGTACAGAATCTGCACCAGGGCATTTGAAAAAAGCTGCGGGTCCCCAAAAAAGAGAATTTTTGAAGCCCATTCGGTCGAGATGATGGCCTGTGTCCGCTGGCTGTGTGGGCAGTGTGGGGATGAGAGGCCGAGGTCTGCGCCGAGGAGAGTAGCTGGGAGCCAGACGGCGGGCACGAGTGCAGAGCTGGGGAAAGGAAGAGAGTGCCCTGAGCTCCGCGCCAGTGGAACAGTACCCAATGAGAGCAGCGGTACCGGAGAGCAGCTGGAGTAGCTATGGCATCCAGAAACCGATAAGAGGCTGGTGAGACAACATGGTGGAGGGTCAGCCTACCTGCCCTGGACAGTGACACAGCAGTGAGTCCCTATTGCCCCACAGCATTCATCTGTGGCCTGAACACTGCCACCGTGCCTAGGAATCTGGAGATCCAGTGGGTGTGATCCAGGATGAAGGGGGACCCGAGTGTGGGGGCCAGCCTGGACAACACTGTCTGCTGAAACCAGCACTACAGTAGAGGAGCAGGGAGACCTTTGTTGCCCGAGAAGCATCCTTGCAGCGAGCCCCTCTACACACTCCTAAGGATTGGGATGGGACATGTCAAGGGACTCAATGAGACGTACAAGTAGAAGTGAGATGGGAGGTGACCATACAAGACTGCTGAGGCTGGGAACGAAACGGTGGAGGACAGAAAGGACAAGACAGTCTCACCTGCAGCAAAACCTGACTGTCTCACAAGACTATGCTGCATGGTCCGCTGTGGGCCTGAAGGCACTACACCACTACACTCAAACAATCTCACTAGGGGCCTGCCCTCATTTTCTGCGGCTCTGCCGTGGCTGGGGGATGCATCGCCTGGTGGAGATGAGTTGTGGGGTCGGTCCATGTGCAGGGGAAGTGCATGGCGTCACCTGCTTAGCAGCTAAAAACTGGCACCTATGTGGATTATCGCAAGTGAAGGGCGGGTGCCAGGACAGACCTGAGCCTGAAAGTGCTGCTAGGTGTATGTAATTCTCTGTGTGTGACGCTATGCGAGGTGGGGCTTGTGCTCGCCGCCCCTGAGAAAACACCTGATGGGGCCTGTTGGGCGTGGCTGCAGGTGTGCATAGGAACTGACTGGTGACATTGGTGCACGCGGTCACAACGAGAGGTTGGGTGCATTAGATAGTCCTAATAGCTCCCTCCCAGCATGGGAGTTCCAAGGGCCTGTGTGTGCTGGCCTCCTGTTCTGAAGTCGCATGGACACAAATACTTTACCCCCAGCTCCCCTGAACTCTTCCGCTGAGAGTTTAAACCTGCCAGGAGGTACCTGTTCCAGTTCTGGGCCTCTGGAGGTTGTGCGTGCCGCTGGGAGCTGGACGAAACCCAAAGAACTGAACAAATCAACGCATTGCTCTTATTGTGGCTGTTTCCCCGACGCAGCACTGCTGTGCCAGAAGAATCTTCATGCATCGCTGCGCCCCTGCCGAAACCGATGCAGAGCATGTCACTGCTGCAAGAACCGACACATTGAGGGATCGGGGCTGAAAAAAACAGATGCCTCACCGATCGACGCCACTGCACCGATCGCCGACGTATCCCAGGTTTCCACGCATCATACCCGTGCGGCAAGTTCTCCCGATGCATCATCCGCGGACGAGAACTGTCTCAGAATCGATGCATCCCTTCCCCCTACAGATCAGATTCAATGCATTACTTCTCCTGTGTGCAGAAAAACTGTTGTATCGCCTCCCCATGTCTTAGGAACTGACGTATCTCTTTGTTTTTCGATGCTTCCCATCTCTGTGACTGTTTGACTTTGTGAATTTTTATGCTTCTACGTGTGCTTTGGAGGGATCACGCATCCATAGTTTTCTATGGACCAAGTTGTTTGAAACCTTTCTAAAATCATATTCGTAGTACATGTATCTTGGATTTTTGTAGTTTTGCCTTGTTGAGTCTAGATAAAGGTACTTTATTTTTCTAAACTGATGTGGTGTCCGCTTGTGGTGTTATCATTGTGTTTGTGTGTTTAGAGTACAAATACTTTACACATTGCCTTCAGGATAAGTCTGTTTGCATGTGCCAAGCTACCCATGGGGTGAGCAGGGTGTATCTAAAGTGAGAATCCACCTTACCCTGACTAAAAACAAGGGTCCCTATTTGTACAAAGGTATCTACCTCTGACAACTAGAGACCCCATTACTAACATGCTGCAATCCGTCACCATGAAATGCCTCAACATGGAGAACGTCTTAGCAGTAATTCAAGCACAATATGAGGTTATTGAGGTACCTCATGTTGTAACAACCTGTGAATATTTGGGTCACTAAGTCAACCAACACTGGAAAGATGGAATCCTATGAGAAAATGATGTTAACCACAGTGTTTGGCATCAATCTACTGATAGTTGAAAAAGCACATAGATCAGTCATGTGACCTCCAACGGGTGTCCTCCATGCCCAAGCATAGCAAAACTCTTAAATTATCGTGACAGAGACAGTGCTCACGTTGGTACGTGAAAAACAGGACATTAACAACTAGGGCAATCAGATCCCATTTTATCCGGACTTCAAAGTGCAGGTCCAGGAGGCCCGCTGGGAGATTTTGACCATCAAGATACAGCTACAAAAGGCAGAAATGTACTATGCTATGCTTTACCTAGCATGTCTTTGCATAGACTACAAAGGGAAGCAGATCATTTTCATAACTCTCAAGGCAGCCAAAGATTTAATTAAATTTCTCTCTCCATGGAAGCACGATCGGCCCACGGGAGAAATTCATGAAGTTGCCGCCCCATCTGATAAACCTATATTGCTTGCCTCGCTAATAGACAGACTTTGCGCCTACATTGTGGTAGAGAGGCACATGTCTCTCTATGTAGGTGGCAGCCCATATACACTTCATGACTTGATTGGCGAGATGGCATGGCTCAGATTTTCCCCGGCCACCCCAGTTCACCTGGAAGGGGGAGGGGGACTGGAAGTCTGGCAAACCCTCAAGAGGGAGCACTTGAATGGGTTTGATAAGTATATTTGCACTAGTCATGTCTTTTTTCCTTTCCTTATTGTTGAAATTGATAATGTCTTTTGTAGGTTTCGAATAGTGAAATGGGGGGGGGGGGGTTTACTGGTTAGATTGGCTGCACATCATCTGAGCATCACCCATACTGCCTGCATTTACATGCACCACATGATACTTGGTGAACCATACTTTACACAAATTTAGCATAAGTCACTACGATGGCCAGATCTGGGAGCAACGTAACTCTCATATCTTGGAATATACGTGGGCTCAATAATCCCCAAATAACATGACTGGTACTCAACTATTTAAACTGTCATGACATTTAGATCCCACTCCTGCAGAAGACACATCTGACAAGTTCCACAGACAAGACAATAGGCTCCCAATGAGCAGTACTCCTCTTACGCCAGAGGGGTCTTGATATTGGTTAAGCTGGGGTACTGTTTACAGTTACATACTCCTTGGTGGACAACCAGGGAGGCCTGGTGATTGCTCAGGGGTTTCTATACAGCACCCCTATCACACTGGACAACACATACGCTCCCAATGTGGATGCCCCTGATTTTTCACGTCCACATGGAGACACTTACAAACCCTGTCGCCAGCCAATATAATATGGGGAGGTGAACTGAACACATACTTAGATCCTATGATGGACAGGTGTGCGATGAGGGACTGGCATGTCAAATAATCTGCAAGTGTCATACTAGAAGGATTGGAGGAATTTGGCCTGCTTGATGGCTGGCACTTATTAAGGCACCCGCTAATGAGAGAGGGCACATTTGTGTCATCAGTGCACAGTTCATGGTCTAGGTTAGACTACTAGTTGATATCTAAGGAGGTATGCCCGTGAGTGGTAGAGGTAAAACACATGCCTAAAATAGTTTTCTACCATTCACCGGTGCTGTTGCACTTAGCACTACCTAACATCACTCCTACCCCATTTACAGGGCAGTTTCATGCAATGGCATTGCTGGATGCTGTGTTCAGAGAAGAGGTACGTTCTGCAATTATCAAATACATTGCGAAAAATGTTGGGACTGTGGCGGGAAAGAAAACCATATGAGACGCATTCAAGGTCAAAATTAGGGGATCTGTGTGAGCACTCAAGCAGGAGTGTTAAATGTGATACATACTCAACTACACAAAACAGAAAACACTGTACACTCCTTTGAGCAAGATTATGAATGTCGTCCCAGCCAATCAAACCTGATGGCTATTCGTAAGCACCTAACTGAATTTAACGACCTTGCAGCGCAAGAATCACAGTTTCTGTCCAAGCGTCACATGGTGCGTGCATATGGGGAGAGGAAGGCCTGAGCCCAGTCTAGCTGAAAAGCTGAGGGCACCAAGGAGCACAGAACATAATATAAAGATAGTAGGTACCGGCACCCAAAATACTTTGACACACCTTCTATCCTCATTGTCTTAAAGCATTTCTACTTGGCTTTACAGTACCCGCACTTCCACTACACTAGGTGAAATTAAATGAAATTAAATATTTATAAAGCGCAACACGATCTGAAGGTATCTAGGCGCTAGATTCACTAGAAGGTTGTCGTTAGAGGAAAATCCTTAGTAAAGCCAAGTTTTAAGATGTTTCCTGAACTGAAGCAGGTTGTGTTCACCTTTAAGAGCAGTGGGCAGAGAGTTCCAGAGTTTGACAGTGGTGGAGGTGAAAATTTTGCCTCCCCATTATACTTTATAAAACCCGGGGATGGCTAGGTTGCCACTGTTAGATGATCTGAGTGTTCTGCCTGGGATATAGGACTTGAAAAGTTAAAGACAGTTGCCGTTGGCCCTTACGAGGGATGACCTTGAATACAATGCATAGGGCCTTGAACTGAATGCGCTTGATGATGGGCAGCCAGTGCAGTTCTGAGAGGGCCTTGGAAGCTGAGTTGAAAGGAGTGATCTCCAGCAGGGCTCCTGCGGTGTCATTCTGGGTAGTTTGCAGTTTATTGATGTATGAAACTGGCTCTATATATATTGCACCAAAGTGAGGTACAGCGTGTATAGAGTCCAAGGGTCTCCAGAGGTTTGGCAGAGGTTAAAGTTAGATGAACCTTACTCTCTAAAGTGGTAGCTTGGTCGAGCAGTAAGGCAGTATCAGAGGACAGTGTTAAGCACTTGATATACACACTCAGTCTGCAAATGAATTCACACGCTCAAGAACTGAGCTCCAGGCCAATTGTTTTTGTATAAAAAATATACTGTTGTTTTATTTCTAGAATCCTAGGAGACCTCAATCTCCACCTAGATGACTCTTCGGATGCTAAGATCAGCAACTTCTTAGCGGACCTAGCCGCCTTACAACTAACCCAGCTTGTCTTAACCCCCACACATGTCGCGGGACATTTACTTGACCCGGTGTTCACTAATATCCCGGAAGCCAGAGCCGACGACCCTAAACCCATGGCTTGGACTGACCACTCGCTAATAACTTGTTCTATCCCGAGCATCTCCCCTCCCGTAAAAAAGGCATCCATCTCATGCCTGAAACGACCTTGGCACAAACTCCAACATTGTGACCTTGCTCGCAGCCTAGGTGAACCCAGCTTGGAGGATACAGACGACATTGAAGCGTCATATGCATCCTTCCAGGACTGGATCACCAAAGGACTGGACGCTATTATACCAGCCAAGTGGACGAAAGGACGGAACACCCCCTCCAACCCCTGGTACGATGAGAACCTCAAAATTCTGAGGAAAGCTTGTAAAAAAGCGGAGCGACAATGGAGGAAAGACTACAAGCAGGAGGATAAAAACGCTTACTTGGCTGTGCTTAGAACCTACCACAAAGCTATACGTGTAGCCCGCGCAGCCTTCTACGCTAACGAGATTAAAGCTAGCCCCAACCCCACGAAAACCATCTTTCGTATCGTTCAAAAATTGCAAAACGGAGACAAGCCTGCCTCTCATATCACCTCTACTCAGCAGTGCGAAGAGCTGGCGAACTTCTTCACGGAAAAAGTGAAGAAAATTTACAATTCCTTCACTCAGACCAGTCTGGAGGATATCAGCTCCCCTTACGCCACCTTTGAAGGCTCCAGGCTTACTTGCCTACCTGCGATCTCTGGCGAGGAACTTACCAAACTGTGCAGGAAGGTGAAATCTGGCGCCCCCACAGATCCGATGAGGCCAATCCACTTCCTGGGAGCCTTGGAAATTTTCCTCCCATCCTTGATCTCGCTCCTCAATCTCTCATTCGCCTCGGCTACGGTACCCACCTGTTGGAAACAGGCTTGGGTTTCTCCCATTATAAAAAAACCTTCCCTAGACCCCTCCAAACCGGAGAACTATCGGCCCGTCTCATTGCTTCCATGGGTGGCGAAATTAGCGGAAGCCCATGCGAATAAAATACTCACCGATCATATGGCGAAAAACAACATCCTGGACCCCTCCCAACATGGGTTCAGACCGGGCCATAGCACGGAATCCGCGCTCCTTATCTCTACGGAAAACTTACGGGAAATTATGGACACCGGTAAAAGTGCCGCGCTGATACTGCTCGATCTCAGCGCGGCCTTTGATACGGTCTCCCATGCCATCCTACTGAAACGCCTGGAAAACATCGGGATCGTTGACTCGGCACTTCAATGGTTCCGGTCGTTTCTGACTAACAGATCCTTCCGGGTATCTGCCCCACCGTTTATTTCCCAACCCCAAGACATAGGACAAGGAGTCCCGCAGGGCTCTGCCCTCAGTCCATCCCTGTTTAATCTATATATGCAACCCCTGGCGGAGGTTGCCAAAAAATGGGACCTTAAAATGGTGGCGTATGCCGACGATACTCAGTTGGTCATAAGCCTCACCGAGGCGCCCTCTCCCGATGCTATTAGATTCAGGGATGGACTGACCGCCGTTGCTAATTGGATGACAGCAAACTGCCTCCAACTCAACGGTGGCAAAACCGAGGTGCTGATCTTGGGGAAAAACCCGAATAGCTGGAGTGACCTCTGGTGGCCCCACTCATTAGGCCCAGCCCCCCCACCGAAAACTCTGGCTAAAAACTTAGGAGTTTGGCTTGACTCTGCACTAAACTTCCAGTCGCATACAAAAAATGTTGCTGCAACCTGTATTGGACTATTGAGAAGCCTCAACCCCGTTTTAGGCTACTTTGACTCCAAAACACGGCAACTGATTGTACAATCGACCATCTTGGCTAGACTGGACTACGCGAGTGTCCTGCTGTTAGGAGCTAACAAAGCTGAAATCAAGAGATTCCAACGGATTCAGAATTCGGCGGCTAGGGCAATAGTAGGCCTGTCTAGAAGGAGCTCAGCGAGAGCTACCATTCACAGACTACATTGGCTGCCAGTGGAAGCCCGCATCCAATTCAAGGCCCTCACTTTTGCCTTTAAAATTCTGAATAACGAGGGTCCAGAGCTCCTCCGCCCGCTGCTGATGCCCTATAACCCACAACGCAACCTCCGGTCCAAGGGGCAACATCTAGTCATGGTACCCCGCATCAAGTTCTGTCGCATCGGTGGACGTTCTTTCAAACTTTTGGGGGCTAAGTTATGGAACTCCCTCCCCCTCCACATCCGCTGCATCGACAACCTATTAGCTTTCCGTAGAGCTATTAAAACCCATCTCTTTCCCCCCCTGTAGGCCTCCCTCTGTTCTTTACTCAGTTGTCTGTGTTATGGTTCTAGCGCCGGGACGCCCCGTTGCTGGGGCAGCTGTTTGCGCTTTACAAAATGCTTAACATAACATAACAGAACCAAGCAAGCCTGGTACAGGTAAGCATATAAATACTTTACAGCTACAAGATGCTGTTGTTGAACACTTTCAAAATATAGTAGAACTTTGTACCAATTCGAGTTTACAGGGGTTGCAAGGCAATGCACAAACTTAGTAGAATCAGTACATAGGAATCAATAGGCTTTTTCAGTAAAATGCAATTAAATTACTTTTCGGATTACTTTTAATAACACAGTTCTGGATCCTAGATTCAGCACTGGGGCATCTCCTGAAAACAGTTGAGTAAATGCGTTTTAGTTAGTTGTACGATTTTTAAAGAATATTCTTGTATTTCAAAAGTTGACACTTAGAAACTTTTTCACATAGAATCACCAATGTTATCCTACGGAAGGAAATTCAACTCGCGAGTAAGTTACTTTAACATTACTTTTCTTACTCAGTGCTGGATACCTAGATTCAGCACTGGGACATTTCCTGAAAACAGTTGAGAAAATGCGTTTTGGTTATTTGTGTGATTTTTAGGAATATTCTTAGTTTTCAAAAATCGACACAAACTTTTTGGGAGAAAAAGTGTCAACGTTATTCTATAAGGAAAAACAGGTTATCGGTTTCGAGGTAAGTAATCAGTCTTTTAAGCTAGAGTTCTGGGGTTAGACTCAGGGGACTCCCAGGGTCAGTGATGCACTGTTGTGGCACCCTCAGCAGCACTCGGGCGGTCGGGTGCAGAGTGTTGAGGCCCAATGTTATCCTATGGAAGATAGGGGAACTCGGGTTGGTGGCTGCTGGCAAGCAGGCCACGGGGTTGTGGGAGCCAAGCTCCTACGTTTAAGCTCAGGGCAAGTTGGAGCCAAGTTAGCACAAAAGGGGCACCCTCAGCGGCACTAGGGTGGCCGGGTGCAGGGTGCTATTTTGAGGTCGGGTGCCCTGTTGATTTCAAAGGAGATTCTCCAGGACAAAGAAACACTGCAGGCTCAGGTACGGGGATCTTCCAGGAGCGACCACCACTTTGAGGGGTAATTAGGGATGTTGAGGGTTGGTTAGGCACCGCTGGGTTGGGCACACAAGACCCTGGGGCGTCGGGTGCAGGGGTGCTTTGGGATGTCAGATTTTCTTATCCGCTCTGGTCGCGGTAGGGGGATTCCTCTGGATTGAGGCTGAAGGCATCGTCTGGAGGCTTGAGGCAGGTCAAGGGTCACCGGATATTGGGTCAGGATTGCCTCCTCTTGGTATTTTTCCACTGAAGCTCGGGCCGGGTTCGGCAGGTGCAGAGTGGGCTGGATTCACGGTTCCTGGCTGGCACCAGAAGCTGCAGTTCAAACAGGTCCGGTGTTCACGGGAGAAACAGCTTGGAAAGTGAAGGCAGGCAGGTCCTCCAGGTTTTTTGAGGTTGCTGGCCACTGTACACGCCGGGGTTTTGCAGGAGCAGGTTTGAGGGGACACAGGCCTGTAGGGATGGGGCCAAGTCAGTGGACGTCGTCCTCTTGTTAGCTCTGCACGGCTTCTCGTCCTTCTTCTCTTCTTTTTCTTGTGGTTGCTAGATCTGAGGAAGGAAGGTTCAGGGTGCCCCTAAATACTAAATTTAGGGGCGTTACAAGTAGATAAAGGGTAGGGACCAATGGGTCCCTTCCCTGGGGTGGGTACACCCCCTATTCTGCCACTCTTCAGTGGGAGGGGGAAGGAGCCTGTCCATGGTTAGCTGGGTCCCCCATCCTCAAGATAGCGGGACTCAAGGTTGTACTTCACCTTGCCTCCCCCACCTAAGGGGTTGGAGTTGGCAGAAGTGGGCACCCCTCTCTTCCTCACTTGTTTTTCCCGCCGGTTCTCCCGCCCAAAGTGGGGGGATAGAACCAGTGGGGACCAGTTGCTGAAAGCAGCAAATGGTCTGGAGAGGCTCACAAAGGCGGCATGCCTTTGAAGCTTTCCTTCGTGAACTCTGCCCATCCTGGGGGAGGAGGCTTGGCACCTCCTCCCCCAGGATGGGCATTGTTTCAGGCCCCTGAGAGCAGCAAGTTCTCAACCCAGTGGTCCAGAAACATGTCTGGTGGTGGCAGCCTAGGCAGCCACTCAGTCAGGTCACTGGAGATTGATTGAGTTTCAGGGGCATCTCTAAGATGCCCTCTGTTGTGCATTTTACATTAAATCCCACAATGGCATCAGTGTGGGTTTAATGTGCTGATAAGTTTGATACCAAACTTCCCAGTCTTCATTGAGCCATTATGGTGCTGTGGAGTTCGTAATGACAAACTCCCAGCACCATATACTCTTAATGGCAGCACTGCACTTAAAGTGCCCAGGAATGGACCTGAGTACTGTAGGGGTACAGGGCTTATGCACCTCTACCCTCACCACTGGCATAGGTCACCAAGCTAGAGGGGTGACTGAGGTATGCCAGGGCAGTGGTTTGTGGGCACGGCACACAGGGATGTGTGCCATGTAGACTCTTCACTTTGTTCTGCACCAAGACACGCAGCCTACAATGGCAGTGTGTGAGTGTCATGGTACAGGGCCTCTAAGGGTGGCACAATAGGTGCTGCAGTCCTTAGGGGCCTTCTCTGGTCACAGTGCCCTGGGTACCTCTGGTACTATTTACTGGGGGCTGACATGTAGCCAGAGATGCCAATTGAGTTTAGGCTTCAATGCAGTTTTAGGGAAGGAACATAGGTCCTGGGCACCTGATTAGCAGGAGCCCAGGGCACACTCAGTCAAACAACATCAGCAATTAAGCAAAAAGTGGGGGCATACCATGCAAGAAAGAGGGCACTTTCTCACAATGGAGACTGCGCTTGGGTGCACCGATAAGAAGGGCATTGCAGTAGTCCAGTCTTGAACCAATCAAGGCTGTGACCACTGTCTTTCTCAGCTCGAGAGGGATGAAAGGAAATACTTTTTTAAAGGATTTTGATGATAAAAAAACAGGTTGATGTGGTTTTATTGATCTGGGAATCAAAGGAGAGCTTGGAGTCAAACAATACTCCAAGGTTCTTAACCTCTTCAGCCTGTGTTGGGGGAGAGCCCATGTGACTAGGCCACCAGCTGTCAGACCAGACAATAGAAGTATTACCAAAAAGCATGACTTCCGTTTATGAAGTGTTCAATTTAAGACAGTTTGTCTGCATCCAATTCCCTATGTGACTCATACAATTTTTGAACCGGGACGCTGTATCTGAGGAAGAACTGTTGACAGACACAATAATTTGAGTGTCGTCTGCATAAGACACCAGGGAGAACCCAAAAGTTCAAATCAGTTTGGCCAGTGGGGTAACATATAAGTTAAAAAGAGTGTGGCTCAACGAAGAGCCCTGTGGCACACCACAAGGGAGTGTGAAATCCGGGGAGACAAAAGGGTCAAGTGCTACTGATTATGTCCTATTAGACAGAAAAGATCTAAGTAACAAAAGTGCTTTCTCCCCGATTCCCAGCGACACAAGACGTTCGACCAGCACATCGTGGTTGACCATGTTGAATGCCGCTGAGAGATCCAGAAGGATAAGAGCAGCACTTCCACCTTTATCCAGGGTTTGTCTCAGTTCCTCCATGGCTGTGATTAGGGCCAACTCTGTACTGTGATGTGCCCTGATACCAAATTACGAGTAGTCGAGAATGTCACCCTCAGCAAGGAAGGCAGATAATTCCTCATTTAGATATCGTTCAATAATTTTGGCTGGAAATGGTAGCCTGGAGATCGGTCTGTAACAGGAGGGATCCCCAGGGTCCAGGTTTGGCTTTTTGAGGAGTGGCAGTATAGAGACTCTTTTCCAATCAATGGGAAAAGTCCCTGATGAAATCATCAGGTCAAAAATGGGCCAAATAGCAGATGCCGCGATTCCAGGGACCATAGGTAAGATTCTGGGAGGGCAAGGATCTGAGGGGGATCCTGTCTTGACCAAAGAAATGAGCTTGATCGTCCGGTCGAGTGAGAGAAAATGGGCAGTGTCACAGTGGGACGACAGTCCCTGCTGACTGAGGGAGTTGGACTAACACTAGGGTTTATATCTATGTGACCAGATATGTTGGTTTGGGAAACAAATGTATCATAGACTTGATTCACTATTAACTGGATGGCATTAGCCAGTTTATTGCAAAATTGCTGGCTGATATCCTGATTAGGAATATCAGGAAGCTTGGAATTTTTTTTTACTGTTGCAAATAGTTTTTTTGCACAGCTATTGGATGCTTTAATGCTCAAAGTCCTGTGCACACGTATATAGTGTAATGAGGGTTAATTGTCAAACCAAACGTATTGATCACTGTTCGTATTAGAAATGACGGAGGTCGGCATCCATTGTTTCATGTGAGAAGTGATATATTTCAACTCGATCAGTACAACATAAAATTAGATCAGCTAGTCATTTAGGACTATGATTATCTTTAGTTTCTAAGGGAGTGCTTTGCAGCTTATTTTCTCGCTAATGTTTTCTATGTGTATTTCAACATAGCAATTATTTAGTATCAGAACTGGTTTGTTTTATGTTTACCTCGCTGCAATTATGATACAACTCTGAACTCGTTTAGACTGCGTAGAACCTGCATGTAAGAATTAAATTTGTTTCCATTTGCATATATACATCGCACCATTCACCATTTCGACTCGTGATTTTGACATATGTCACAATCCACATACACGTTTCTTATGTTTTTTTCTATGCTAAATATGTCACATCCATTTTGTACTTTCGACATTTAGGGTCTCCACATTAGCATTGGTGGTTCTGAATTATTTCACTTTATTCACTAAATGTATGTGTTTTTTATGGTCTTTTATGGTTTTGTACTTCCGTGGCCATTTACTTTGTTCTGTTTTTTTAGTTAGTTTCCATTTGTGTCTTTCCCAGCCCTGAAGAGTCACATCTTGACATGGTGTGACGAAACACGTGTCGGCTGATTTAATTTTATGTTATACTGATTGAGTTGAAATATATCGCTTCTCACATGAAACAATGGATGTCGACCATTTCTAATACGAACAGTGATCAATACGTTTGGTTTGACAACTGACCCTCATTACATTATACGTGTGCACATTACTTTGAGCATTACTTGTTGTATGGGTTTTGACCCACACTCTGGCAGGGGTTGTTTTCTGCTCTGGGTTTGTTTCCCCTGACCTGCCTGTACCGTGGTTTTACGAACTGTGTTCTTTGACTTATGAACGTACACGCTGGAGCGCCAATTCTTCCTGCACCTAATTGAAAGCCATTACATTGGATGCTTTAATTTTCCCCTTAATGTAGTCTAATTTGGCTTTCAAAATAAGTTGTTTAGAGGTTTGCATGGCTTGCCTTTATTCTAATTTAGTTTGGTCATCATTAGCTAGCCTCCAATTCCTTTTGAGTTTTCTGCAATTCTGTTTTTGCATTTTCAAAGATTCATTGAACCAGGGTTCAGAGAGTCTAGAATGTTGCCCCATAGTAGGAGGGGCAAGCTGCCGCCCCGCAAGATGGATCCAGGCATGATAGCTCCTCGCTGCCTTGTTCAGGTTCTCTGGCAGGTGTTTGCAGGAGCCTAGGAGTGTCTTGCTAAGCTCCTCACCCTCTATCTTGCGCCAGGGTCGGATTCAAGGACATTCTTGAATACATGGGTGGACCTTTTAAAGGGTAGACAGATTGTAAATGTTATTGCTCTATGGTCTAACCAGATGAGTGGTAGAGCTTTGTTCCACACTTAATTCGGATGGTCAGAAAAAATTTCAATCCAAGCAATGTCCTGCCGAGCGGGTTGCATCCTTGACCAGCTGTTTGAGTCCTACACTGGTCATGTGGTCTGTGAGGGCCTCAGTGTCTGTATCTGTCATACTTTTCAAGGTGAAAATTAAAATCTCCCAAAAAAGGGAAGTTGGATTGTTTGGCTTTAAGCTCGAGGAGCTGGCCAATAGAGTTCAGAAAATGTGATTTAGCGAATGGTGGGTGGTAGATGAGAGTGCCATTGAACGTATTCTGGAAGTCAAGCCTGACACCAAAGGTAGCAACTTTGCCTTCTAAAAAGTCAGTGATAGAATTGAACTGAATGTTAAGATCATTCCTAGCAATGAGCGCTATACCTCCCCCTCTTTTCCCAATTCTATCTTTCCTGTACATTTTGAAGCCTTCGGGGAGGGCCACTAGGAGATCAGGCTCCGAAGAGGGATCGGCCCAAGTTTCCATAATAAACGCAATATCAATGGCGTGCTTTTCCATAAGATTATGGAATGCCACTGCATTTTTAATAATAGATCTGGTATTAAGGAGGAGGCAGCGAGTGATATAACAACTCAGATCCGGGTTTATTTGCTTAGGATGCCAGCATCTTGCTTGAGGAAGGGGGAAACTATGAATCACAGTAGCGCAATAGGGAAAAGCTTGTTTCCCTATAATTAGGTATGGGTCAAAGGGAGGGCCAGGGCAGGATTTGCCTGTCGTTCTAAGATCTAATAGGGTCTCCCTAGAGTACTGTATATGAGAGCTGCTGTGGCTATCTGGAGTAAATCCTGCGTAGTGGCAGGCGCTGTGCGCGGCACGTGCGCGGATGGGCGCAGATGGGCTTGCCTTTGGCACGCCTGCTGCGTGCTTCCGCTGCGCATCCACAGCAGTATGCGGCTCAAGTAGTAACAGCTGAGCCAACAACTAGACTGCCAACCGCCAAGAGCAAGAATGGAGATGGAAGTAGTTTTAGGTCTCAGGTCCCGCCCTCCGCTCAATTGGCACAGCAGCCACGGTGGAACGGGGCAGGGACAGGCGTTTAGTAGGTTAAAAGCCTCACATATAATCACAATTTAGAAAAACAGTGCACTAAAAAGAAAGTCTGGTTTTAAGACAAGGAAAAATACAGAGCAGTGTGCAGCACAATAAAAATTAAATAAAACCCCAACAATGAGTAAAATCCCCAGTAAACTGGCTAAAAATGAAGTAAAAGTATTTCACCTGCTTGATTTGCTTAAGCACGCGAAACTTAGCGTGTGAGCCCACGGTATGATTATCAGCTAGAGCTGCGCGTCCGCTGTAGCATGCGGCTCAAGTAGTGACAGCTGAGCCAACAACTAGACTGCCAACCGCCAAGAGCGAGAGTGGAGGCGGAAGTAGTTTTAGGTCTCAGGTCCCGCCCTCCGCTCAATTGGCACAGCAGCCACGGCTGAACGGGGCAGGGACTGACATCAATCTTTACCTAGAAGATGTGACACTCGCATTGTTGTCACTGGAACAACATGAGTATCTCATGCAACACACACAGTTGAAGTCCTTAAGGAAGCAATAATTGCCCTCCCAAATGGTAAAGCTCCAGGACTGGGTGGCATGACTGGAGAATTCTATAAGGAGCTCGTAGAGCTCCTAGCACCACATCTGTGTGCCATATACTATGAGGCCTATCAGAAACAGGTTTTACCCCTTCTTACCTAGCTCCTAATAGTGACTCTATTGCAAACAGATAAAACACCCGAACTTTGTGAGACCTATCGACCATTGTCTTTAATAAACACCGATACTAAATTACTAGCTAATACACTGGCATTGAGGCTCAAACCTTTGATCTCCACGCTGGTCCTGCCGGACCAGTCCAACTTTATACCTTCCAAATCCACTGCTCACAACCTGCACAATATATTCACCTTATACAGTTGGACCCATCCCACAGGCTGAGGCAGTCTTGGTGTCTGCCAATGTGTTTCATTCCATTGCATTGAATACATGTTCGCAATTATAGCTTGTATGGGTATTCTGGAAGTGTTCCTCCGCTGCATTTGCCTTCTGTACATGGTCACGGTGGTGCAGGTACGTGTTAATGAACAGACATCTAATGGTTTTTCCATAGGTAAAGGTACACAACTGGGTGCCCGGTCGCCATTGCTATTTGCTATGACACTGGAACCGCTGACTGGTGTCATCCAGCAAAGGCATGCAGAGCCTGCTCTGCAGTTTTGACTGCGGTATATAAGTATTTCCCTCTATGCAAATGATATGGTACTATATGTCAGAAACTCTCCTGTGCACCTATCCCAAGTCGTCCTTCAATACATTAGATTTGAGCACTACTATGGCTTATGTATTAACTAGGCCTGGGCGGGCAGTGAACTCCGGTCCGTTCGTGGAGTTTGCAGTTTTCTGCACTCCACGCTCTGTGGAGTGCAGAAAACTCCCCATCGCGTAGTGCAGCTGAGTTTTCCCCTGCTCGTGATCAGTAAGATCACAAGCGCGAGCTGCAGCTCGGGTAGAATTTCTACCCGAGCTGCAGGAAGATCAGCGCGAACTGCAGTTCACACTACACTACACTTGAGGAACTTCGCAGATGTTTTTTGTAGTTTTTTGAGTTCTGAGTAGCAAAACTCTGCAAACTACACCCAGGCCAAGTATTAACTCATCAAAATAAGTTATATTCCTGCTCACACCCAACACCTAGCAGAGCCCACCGGAATTCCTGCTAGTGTGGAACATGGACCCTGTTAATTATTTAGGGATGTGGATGCATTGAGATCCCGAACTGGTAGCTAACTATGGCAAAGCCATTTTGAAGGTAGAGGGTCAGATATCTAGATGGTTGACGTTGCCATTTTGATTGGTGGATAGAATAGAAGTACTAAAGAAGGTGATACTGCCCAAATGTATATACCTGTTTTTAAACATACCCATGGTTTTACCTTCATATTTCTTTCAGAAACTCAGGGCACTCTTGATCACAACGGTATGGGCAGGAAAGCAACCAACAATTAGTTAGGAAATGCATTGCCATACTAGCAGGAGGTTTAATGCACCTGACTTTTATCTGTATTACCTCTGCGTGCAGGCCCATTGCACCCATTATTGGTATTCAGCCTATGATTACATACCACACATGGTGGTGGAGCATGAAGATGCCTACCCATCCCAATTCCAAGCTCTCTTATCATTCACCACACGGAATGTACATCAATCAAGAAGCTCTGTGGTGCCATATATTTATATTGAGTCATTATACTTACCCTCAAGATCACACGATCTTCACAATCAGGGACTCCTTTTCTGGCCCGATTCCTTTCAAGACTGGTCGCCACATCGAACAGTCTCCTTGGCTCACCATTGAATAAAGTGTTGTTTCCAGTCCTAGATGGGCGCCTATACCACCTAAGATACACTTGAGAAATGTAGACATTTTTATTAGTCGACTTTGATTGCACTCCCACATAAGTTGTTAGTTAGGATCATCAGATCTTTTCAGTTGAAGTGTAAACTGTGGCTTTCCTGATGAAGGCGCTGTAGTCGGGCGAAACGCTGAAACGCACGTAGAAATGACACAACAGGATCCATTCATGATCAAAACCACTTGCTTGTATTCCATTTTGGTCATATGTGTTATTTCCATATCTCTTTCTCGTATGTTTAATATATTATCGATTTGTGTTAAATATTTATACATTTATGATTTTTGCTAAATATTTAGACATTTATGATTTTCTTACGAATTTTTTAGGATGACTTTATTGAAAAAAATTCGTTTATCATTTAATTAATTCTGAATCATTATTTTCATATCAATTCTATTAACTATGCAATACATATGAAATTAGTGTTTGACTGAAAATGTTCACTGAGAGACTTGCATTCAATGGAGTATATGTTTAGTTTTTTCTTGTGTTTTTAACTTTTGCCATGTAACATTACAGGCAGAATGCATCATATAAGAAACAAATTCTTTTTAGAAATTTTGTATTAATAAAAGTCTTTTTTTATTGTTCACTTGGCCTATTTCAGCATAATGTTGCAATTATGTTATATAAAGTAAATTAGAAGATGTATTGCCTAGGGTTTTGTTATTTACAATTCTATTGCAGGTCCCAAACAGAACTTTATGCGGATGAATTGCCAAGACCCTCAAGGGCCAAGGATATAAGAGGTCCTCTAACAACATTACTGTTGTAGAATCCAAAAGAACCTTGGAGGATGAAGTAGATAGGAGGCAAATAGGGGTACCCGTATATCGAGTATGATATGTCTCTACTGTATGTACACAGAACAACAAAGAGAGCGAGGAAAACAAGGGGTACGCCCTTATCCTCAAATTCAATAGTTCAACAACAAAGTGGACAGACGCGAAATTGGAATCCAGATACAAGGATGTATCAATGTCATGCACAGGAATGGAGAAAACCCAGTAGGTTTTGAAAAGAACGCTCACCCACCACCCTAGTTGGTGGCATGCTTCATCATTGGGTTCCCAGCTGGGCTGTCGAATGCAACCCAGCTGTGCTATGACACCTGAATTACAGCGGAGCAGGTTGATTTTTTACGTGAGAGGGGTGATTTTAGTGCAATTTAAAAGTACCTATAGGATCCCCAATTGCTATATTTTTCCTGAGGTCCGAGGGCACAGTTAACAGAGAGGGGATATCACGAAGATAAAGTTAATCTTCATTATCCCCATAGAATGGTCAACATGTTTCAGCCTCAACAGAGGTACTGAGGCTTTCTTCAGGACCAAGGCAAGTGAAGAGTGTAAAGAAATTAGTGTCCATGTGAAATTTTCAGAAAAACATTGGTCCTTAGATTAAGAATAAAAGGAGACAATAGTATATAGACCTTAATGGGTACAATAGATATTCAATGTCCAGCCGGACAGAGAATTTTTATTCTGCAATTTAGAACAGTGATAGTTTTCCTAAGAAGAAACAAACAAAATGAAAGAAGGAAGGACGCAATCCTGCACCCAAATGTAGGAGAAAGCAAACAGAAAACAAATAACAAGGAGGGTTTTCAGGCAACAGTAGAGCAATGGCAGCTTAAAATAATCATAGAGTCAAGTAAGCTAGCCAAAACAGTATCCACATTCTTCATACAGATTGCGAAACAATGGTACTGTTTTTAAAAAGTCTTTAAAAAGTCGACGACGTTTCGATCCCTAGCTCATAAATTGCAAGGATCATCATCAGGACATTGGAATTAATTACCTGGTATTTTACACAATGCCTCGTAGGAGAATCGGTAGGGTCCAACCGGTATTTGTTTAATTTGGGTAGTTGGACATCACTTATTGTAATAAAATTAAGAATAAGCAGAGTTGTTAAGGAGTCGCGAGGTAGGCTTCCGATCAGGTTTATTGGGGTTATGGGGGTTGCAGAATAAAAATTCTCTGTCTGGCTGGACATTGAATATCTATAATACCCATTAAGGTCTATATGCTATTGTCTCCTTTTATTCTTAATCTAAGGACCAATGTTTTTCTGAAAAAATTGATACCCGGGGTCCTTGGTTACTCGTGGGTTCCCTTGTTTATTTAGAACATGTGAAATTTTCAGCACACTTGCTAAGGTATGCTGTGAGTGCAGGGGTGTAGCCGTACTTACGGTTCCCACCGTCAGGTATAAAATAAAAGCTACGTAGATTAGGTCTGTCTGCCGTCAATACCTAATGCGGTCCTGCATGGTATCCCTGATGAATGTGGTCACTCATTTCTTGACACACTTCACTCAATAAGTAGGACTCAAAATGTACATTTTTAAAAATGTACTGCAAAAATAGTGCTTAGAAACAATTAGTATCTATGGGGTTAATTGGTTGCGCTGGACTGGGGCAAAGTCAAGAGTTCAGGCAGTCCGGGGTGGAGCACAGGCTGGATACAGGACCCACTCAGAGTCGCTGAGCAAAAGTACCTTAATCCTGGATACAAATATGAGATGCAGGTTGCAGACGAACAATGCGTTGAGGAGATGAGTAGGTTTTCTCCATGCAACAATGGCAATGCAGTGATTCTAATGCTGAGCGCCGGTTCCGAGATGCGTTAATTCCATACTGGTGCATCAAGTTTTCCACACAGTCAAGGGGATTAATCGATCATCTCTTTGCAGCAGAGGGTCTGATGCAGTTGCTCAGATGGCAACGTACTGCTTCCAAGTGCGATGCGCCAGTTCTGTTACTGCAACAGTGGCAATGCAATGATTCCGCTCATACAGTAGAGGATGAGTCAGTTCCACTTCAGCAAGCACTTGTGTCCAATCCAATGAAACAGGCATGGGAACAGGGTTAAAAATGCTGATGTCCCTGAGTTCTTGAAGAACAGGAGGCTCTACGAGCCAATTGGAGCCACTCTGGGTCAAGTGATGAGTGTCTAGTCAGAGAGCAGCAGGCAGCAGAGAGCACAACAAGGCAGCAGTCTTCCAGAGCAGCAGTCCAGCAGTTTGGCAGTCCTTTGCACAGCGGTCCTTCTTCTTGGCAAGTTGATTTCAGGTTCCGAAGTGTACTGAGTTGGTAGGGTCAGAGGTTCAGTACTTATACCCAATTGTGCCTTTGAAGTGGGGGTGACTGCAACAAAGGGTCTTTGACTTTGAAGTGCACACAGGTCCTTTCTTCCTGCCCTTGCTCCAGACTCACTACAGAGAGGTATCTAGCCCTTTGTGTGTGGCCAGAGCACAGCCTATTCAGGTGTAAGCATGTGGCTTTGTGTCCAGCTCTGCCCTCCCTTCTTCCCTGGAAGATGCATGAAGTCACACCCACCCTTCGTTTGTGTGGGACTTTCTAGAGGAAATAACCAAAGAGAACTGTCAGCCAGCCCAGCTAGTGTTCAGAGACAGGCACCAAATGGCCAAGAGCAGGAATATGTCCAACTTTCTAAAAGTGGCATTTTTAAGATGGTAAGTACAAATGCAACTTTACCATTAAAGATGATTTGATATTACCATTTCAGAGGTTCTACACATGATAACTTTACCTTCTCTCAATTAGGAATTTCAATGTAATAAGGAATACCAAATGTTAACCTATGAGAGGGGTAGGCCTCTCAGTGGAGAAAAATTAATTTAGGAGTTTTTCACTACCAGGAAATGCAAAACTTAAAAGTACATGGCCCACCTTTTGATTACACAGCACCCTGACGTATCGACTTCCCAGGGCCTACCTTAGGGGTGAAGTGAAATAAAAGGGCAGTTTAAGGCTTAGCAAGAGGTTTTAAATGCCAGGTCAATGTGACATTGTAAGCTGCACACACAGGTTCTGTAGCAACAGGACTGAGGCATGTTTATGGGGTACTTCAGGGGGTGGGACAAGCAATGCTACAGTCCCACTAGTAGCATTTAATTTACAGGCTGTGGGCACATGTAATGCACTGTACTAGAGACTTACAGGTAAATTAAATGTGCCAACTGTTTATAAGTTAATTAAACCATGTTTTAGGGCAAAGCGCATGCACTTTATTGCTGGTTGGCAGTGGTAAAGTGTTCAGAGTCCTAGAGCCAACAAAAAGAATCAGCAAACATATGAGACAAGCAGGAAAAAAGTTTGGGGGTAGACCACCCTAAGTCTGTCAGGTCTAACAATTGGCTTATACCCGATTCACATATTTAATTTACTTGTACGTCCCTAGTAAAATGGCCGTAACTGGCCCAGGGGCTCTAAATTGAATACCACTAGTAGGCCTGCAGCACTGATTATGTCACCCACTTAGGTAGCACTTTAAGCATGTTTCAAGCCTACCATTGCAGCCTTTGTGTGTGCAGTTTTAAACTGCCATTTTGATGTGGCAAAACATACATTTTTCCAGGCCCAAACCTTCCTTTTTAATACACATTTTACCTCACGGGAAGCCCTTGACATCCTCAAGTACAGGGTGCAGTGTATTTAAAAAGTCGGACCTGAACTTTTAGGTTTTACATGTCCTGGTAGTGAAGAACTCTTTAATTTGTTTTTCACTACTGCAAGGCCTACCTCTCCTAAAGGATAACATTGGGATTACCTTATTACATTTATACAAGTATAATTTCCAAATGGGAACAGATACCTCCTTCATGTTTGGTGTCTCTGGAATTGCAATCTAAAATCATAACTGATGGTGAAGCCGGAATTTGAATTACAATTCTGAAAATGTAACGTTTAGAAAGTTGACGTTATCTTGCTTAGCCACTTGTTCCCTGCAGTTTGTCTATGGGTCACATAACTAGGTGAGGGTGACAGCTGGTATTTGTGTATTCCTCATAGACAGCCACACAGAATGGGGAGCTTGGGTGTGACTCAATTGGCTATCACTGGCAGGATGGGAGGGAGCAGATGGGCCAAGCCCCACTTACACCTGACTAGGATGTGTCCTGTCTACATATCCCCTGTAGTTAGCCTGGAGCCAGGAAGCCAGGGCATCTGTGCACTTCAAAGGCATGCCTCTAGAAGCTTCTCCTCATTTCAAAGGCACAGCTGGGTATATATACTGGACCTCAGACACCACCACTTCAGTATACGTCTGGACTGGTGGATACTCTACTGGGAAGTGTAGAAAGTGTGTAATAATTTCCGTTAGCATAAGCTGAAGCCATTTTGGTTGTGGTATCCATGTTGTTAGCTATGTAATTCTTCCGCCTTCACTTTTGCTTGCCCTTCTATACTGGGCCAAAGCGATGTATGTGCTGTGCAAAGGCATGTAGCTGCTGAAATGCACCTGGTTAAAGATGTAACTGTCGACTATTTTCTACTGTTGTAAACAGTTCAGTTCCCCCTTCCACTTTGCTGACTAAGTGATCTCCCACCTGCCCATGTTTGTCAGTAACTATTTCTGTGTAGGCCTGCACCTTCTATTTGTAACTACATGCTTACTTTGCAACAAACTCTGTATATAAGCACCATGGTCTGCGTATTAAATGTACTACCTCCTGGAACACCTGAGGGTGTTGTATGGACGTGGTCCCATTCATGAGTGATTAATAAACTTGTTATTTGAATTCCAGCTTCAGTGCTAATCTCTAATTTGTTGGCACACAGACCCGTGGACAGAGAAGGGTGAACCCTGCACCGGTGTGTACATTAAAAGGCACATTTCCACAGAAGGACTGCTGTGCTGCTGAAAGACTAGACTGCTGATTTGAATGAACTGCTGCCCTACTGTGCTGACCTGCTGTCTGCGTGTCTGGGTGAGAAGGACTGGACCTACATTCCTTGAACCCAGAACCCAGAGTAACTCCAAGGGCTAGTTATCTGGCCTCCTGATCTGAAGCCTTAGGGACATAACAGGCTTCAAGCAACCTTGCATCTGCACCTGGACTCTGACATCTGTGAGTCTATCCTTCCACGTGGTGCCTCTGCAGTCCTAGACCCTTGGAAATGGGCTTAAAGTGCTCTGCCAGTCTCTGTGGGTCCAGCTAAACTGATGGATCTCCTCTGCTGAGTGGATCAAATCCAAGTAGAACTGGCGCATCTTTGCTGCTGCATGGATTGGATTGGTTGCAATGACCTGCAACACCATCGCAGTCCATCGTAACCACCACTGTGTGATGCATCCTCGGTGCAGGCTCTCGCATCACTTCGACGGCAACCTTGAAGATGACACTGGACTCCGCATTGCAGCCTCACAGCTCTTCGGAACTGACTGTGTTCTACATCCTCAACGCCGGATTTTGCCTCGCAAGACCCGCAGATGGGATCCTTGATGACAACGCAGGCCCTCACATCACAACCTTGTTGCATCTCAGAACCAATGCATTGCTTCGACTGCGCGACGCATCTTTGACACGGATCATCACAATGTTCCTCAAATCGGGATTTAAGGTACTTTCTTCAGAAGGCCTAACAGGGTCTCAGTAGCCAGCCCGTGCTCCATCACAGTTGGCCTGAACTTGTGACTTTGTCACGGTACAGTGCGACTAGATATCCACAATTGGCGCTTTGTGCTTTAGGTGTCATTTTTACTAACGTATTTAAAATTGCATATCTATGGTTTTACAAATTTTATCATTTTGGTCTTGTTTTATTTATTAAAGAAACTTTTATTTTTCTTGATTAGGGCCAGGTGTATGCCCGTTTTTTGTGGTCGCAAACGGGTCGATTTTCCCGTTTGCGACCACAAAAAACCCTATTTTGCAAGTCGGTAATAGGGTTTGCAACTTGCTATTATGAAGGGGCATGCTAAGGGCGTCCCTTCTTAATAGAGTCCAACTGCAATGTAAGATTGTTTTGCAGCCGCGAAACATTTGCAGTTTACCACCCATTTCAAATGGGTGGTAAGCCACTCGCAAATGGGAAGGGGTCCCCAGGGGACCTCTTCCCTTTTGTGACTGCCACTGAAAATACGTTTTAAGAGTAGGTAGTGGTCCCATGGACCACTGCCTACTCATAAAAAAAAATTAAACAGAAACATTTTGTTTAAATACTGCTTTATTATTATTTTTTAAAACAGTCCCAGACATGGTGGTCTGCTGACCCCAGCAAGCCACCATCCCTGGGAGTGCTAGCCGTTCCCAATGAGGTCACAAATTGCACCTGCCTCATGAATAGTAATGAGGCAGGAAATTTGCGATCCTATCAGGAATCGCAAAGAGACACTGTTGTACACTGCATTTTGTGAGTCGCAAATTGCGAGTCGCAAAACGACGCAATTTGCAATGTGCAAAATCTAAGCGTTGGACATCTGGCCCTTAGTGTGTTATCCATTTTGTGTAGAGTTTTCACTTTATTAGGGTTTGAAGTGTTGCACAAATACTTTACGCATTTCCTCTAAGTTAAGCCTGACTGTTCTCTGCCAAGCTCATACAGGATTCCAGATTGTTCCAGAGCACTGTAGCTATAGCTTGGTCTCTACAGATACAGTCTAGTAATATCTCTAGACACGTATGAAGTGTTAGGTTTTGCTCTTACTCTAAGCCATGCATCTGACCACTTAATTAATAGAAGTGCTGGCGTCTGAGGACAGATATGAGCCTCTAGGGTACATATAAAGTTATGAGTATGCTGGCCACTTAGGTCACAATTTAAATCTAAACAGCGATGACCCCTTGGATCACTTATATGGGCGCTTTTATTTTTATTCAGGCCGGGCATAGTGAGTAACTCAAGATAGAAGGCTGCATAAGTGACACTTTTGATATGAAAACCCAGATCATATTTCCGGTAAGACCTCAAAGCTGGTTTGCAAAACTAAGTAGAAGCATTTTATGATCCCCTTCGGATACTTTACTGTATCTTTCTTCTTTTCTTCGTTTGCCAACCTCAGTCTGTCCTGATCTAACGTTTTGGAGATCCATGGTATGGAAGGGAATTGCCATTTTAGGCTGTGGACGTTGGATTGAGTCCTCTTCGGGTGAACCTGCGGTAATCGTACATCTACAATTTAAGGGCCTCTTGTAGTTGGTGTCCTATGCACACAGGTAACTACTCTGAGTGGGTTCTTGGCTGTCATCATACATAAGATATTCTTAGCTTTGCTCTAGTTTTCCTTGTACAATGAGGTAACTTGTACATAAGTGACCTTAAGTGGTGGACCTTTTGCAAAGCTTTGTTATGACCCTGTGCAAAGAATGCACACTTAGATGGTGGTCTATCTACTATCACATATATTGTGGATGAGCTATTAAGGTATCTTTTCACTTTTTCTTCCTTTGCCCTATTTTTTTTTCTTTTTTTTGTAATGTTGACTAAACCCTTCATGCCTACAGGAAGTAAAGAAATTAAACTTGAACATATAACTTGGGCAGTCCATATCGAAAAACATTGTTTCTGTTCATTTACCTACATATACCCCGCCCACCCTGGAACTAGTCAAATGGGTGGTCCTGATGAAGGTGGAAGATAAGTGTTGTTCCCACCGAAACGTGTTTACCTGACTGTGTTGGAACTCCTAAAGGACAACACCATTGCGGATTATATTTGAAGTGCTCTCTCTGCCAGTTTCATCTGTGTATGTCATGTTAGGTTAGGTGGTTCCCAGTGTGATATGTACATGTGTGAGGGTGTGGTATGAGAGGTGAAAATAACTGCTGTGGGGTTGATCATATAGGGGGTGCATCATATGAATCTGCAGGATCTACTGCTATTGGCATCTTTTTACAAGTTTAGCTTGGAGATCTGTCTTGGCACGAAAGATAGAATTTTGCGAGGCATGTCAATGAAGAATTTTCATGCATTAACATGGAAAATTTTCCGTGGATCATTCAACTTGTTTTTAACTTTGTATAATCGTTTATTCCTGCTTTTTATCACAAAATGAAATGTTCTTTTATTTTTCCATTTATATTTAAAGAAAAGATTATAAAGAAATAATAATAAAAATAATCAAATAATTGTATTATTATGCTTGTTCTAAATTTGTCATGATGGACACCCCTTAGAGATTCTTTATAGACTCGAAAAAGCACAAAAAAAGGTCTAACTGGAGTATTTTTCAGTGTATTTGCCCTTTATCCCCCTGGCTCCTGGACCTCAAAGCTATTTTAAGGGGCACGTTTTGCATATATTTGCTCTGACAAGCTACCAGAGGATTTATTATTTAGTTTTTTTGTTTTATATAGCGCGAATTAGACCCGAGAAATCGGGTATCAGAGAGCTTTACGTGAGCACCAGATTCGTTACAAATGGACACATTCATGTTTGTTAGGCACGGGGAGATTAAGTGATTTTCCCAGAACCACAGGATATTGAGCGTCATTGCCGAGACTCGAACCCGGTTCCCCAGCTTCAAGGTGGACCGCTCTAGCCGTAAGGCTACATCCGCTCCCCAATAAATTGTGATGGAATCTACAGTTTAGGCACTGTAATGTTTTAAAATAGTTCTGTATTGTGATATATCTTCACTGACCTCGCCATGCTCATTGAGCACAGGTTAAATTATGTGCCTCACCCCGCAAAGATTGTGGTTGCTTCTTGGCCAGGGTTCATATCCCTGTCGACCAGTAACTCAATTTCTCACACTGGACATTTCCAAACTGTCTCCAAGGGTCAAAATAGAGGTAGGGCATCCCTTAAGGACTATTCCTCATGTAGATCTGTCAAATATTCCACTGACAAGCTGAAATGTACCTGTAGACTGCAACATTGCTTCGGAGCAGTTCCCAGATGTAACAGCTCATTATTCAGCTCAACATCTTCAGACATCATTAAGTAAAGCCAAGGTGTTTTCTCCACAGACAGTGTGTCCTCACAGGAGGATAAATTAACAAATTGGGGCATTCTATATTGGGACAACAGAGTGCAAATCTCATTTCTAGTGGACATTGGCACTATCATATACATCATGGCTGATGTTGCTTTTGCAGACAGACCCAACTTGACAAAAGCCAAAGTATGCATATCTACATAAGGTTTCAAACAACATCTCAAAAGATGACTATTCTTTTGCCCACTACTCACTCAACATCACACTCAATCAGCTATGGTGACTACATGTCTGAAGCTGCTTGGCTACTAAAATAGGGCTCTTCAAAGACCCTTGCCAAGTGATAGCAGAAGTGACTGCTGAAGAAAATGTTGACATTGTAAAACTATTTCTAGAACTTCCAGGTCATTGACAAGCTCAAGGACAGAAAAATCTGCATTCACATTGATGCGATAGTGAAACCTGTTGATCAACACTTCTGTGGTTTACCTTTCTGCATTAAGAAACAGGTTAGAGATTAAATCAACAGTGTCCTTTAACAGAGTATTATTGAACTTGAGGCTTGGCCCATGCTGTGGGTATCCCCCATCAGTCTGATAACAAAGCATATTACTGGAGGAAACATTTGCATATGTGTAAACATGTGCCTACGAAATTTGGCCAATTAGTTTGAGAGGCACCTATTATTAAATCCAGAATATGAAAAGGGCCAGGCTTTCTTCAAATGTAGATCTAAATAAGGCTTACCTGTTACACTTTTCAGACATAGAATGCTTATACTCTCAAAACCCCAACATTGTGCTGTCAAGCCTTACCACTGACTGAAGCATGTTCCTCCTTGCCTTTTTTCCTCTCTAGCACATCTATCCATCCTCAATGAAATGTCATCAAGTCTTCTGAGTGGCTTATCTCCATTACAGAGTAACGTGATGATTGGGTGGTGCACTCACAAAGTCATATGCAAAGGCAAACACGTCAACAGCTGTGAAAGGATTGTGGCAGGATAAAACATAGGCATTTACACACACACACACACACACACACACACACACGCACACACACATCGGCCATCCCTGTTGAAGTAAATAGAGAAAAAGATAAGCTGCACAGACTGGCATTTCCAGGTGGGCACGCACAGCCACACTAAGACTGAGCAGCCAGCACACAAACAGATCGGTCAGACAAATAACAGACACAATTAGAAGTACTCCTGCTTGCACATTTACTTTATGTGTACACAGATGGCCACAAGCGCAACATAAATGTATGGACTCACACCAGTATTACACACAAACTCCAGAGACACACACACACACACACACACATGCACAAATCTAAAAGCACATAAACAGTACATGCAATACCTAGTCTGGCCACAGATGAAGATGGTCACCTGTTGAGAGAGCTTTGCATGCTGGAGGGTTCCAATCCGAAGGGATGGCAGTGGAACCCTAACAGTCATCAGAGCCAAGCCTAAACCGACTACAGTTGCCCTGCTTTCCCCACAGCCCCACTGGGGGGCTTTGGCCATTTTAGCAAGATGCCGGATGCCGCCAACCATCTGACCTGCTGCCGCGCGTGAGGGTCTGCTGAAACATGTCACCTCTGATGTTGTCCGGGCCACGCAGTCTCACGGCGGCCTGCACCGTTCATTTGGCTTTCACATAGTTACGGATCGTTCCCGACCCCCACCGCTACAACCGGCCCTGTCATCATTTGGCCCGAACTTGCGGAATCAAAGTGTGGGTCCTGCAACCCCCTCCGCCCAGGTTGTGAAGCACGACGTTGCTGCATCCCCACTGTTTGCTTCCCTGGTTGTCTCCCTGTGGCTGCTTTGCAGAACAGAGCCCCCTTGCTGCCACTGGAGACCACTTACAATCTTTTGGCTTCCCTGTGATGGTCGCAAGCCCCCTACACTATCAAACCCACGCCAGAGGGTTTGCATTAGCTCTACGGCTCCCAGCACGTGCTGAGGCATCTGGAACTGCATCACTGACTCTGCCCAGGCCACACAGCCCCCTCCTGACTCACATTGCCACACCTGGGCCCGCCTACTCTACAGAGTGCCACCAGCCCCTATACCTGAAGCATATATGGGGTGTCTCCAGGGCCTCAGCCCTAGATCAGCAGACCGCAAGCCAGCAAAGACCTTGGGACCGGACCTGCGGGCTCCCAGCAGCCCCTTTAGCCTCAGTGGCTTAATTACCATGACCTCATGCAGTGGTGGCTCGCATCAATGACCTTGCAGCACCAGCGAGGGTGTAAAAGTATCCAGTTTTCCCCTCTCACATTGTTTCCTGCAGAAATCAGCGGTGGTCCTACTAGCCCACTTCTGCTCCCAAACCCAGCAAGACCCTTATGGATCCCGGAGTAGTGCCCCCCCCCCCCCTTCTCACCACCACTACTGGTCCCCTCTCCCTCTGGCTTATAAAGCTGGCGCTGTTGACTCCCCTGGCCAGCTGGATTCTCGTTTGGGCCTTATGAGGTCATGAAAACCACAGGCTAGACCGACGAGGGAGACCTGCCAATAATCTATGATTCAGAGGTGCAGTACCCACGCAGTGGGAACCGGCTGCTCCAGGGAGGGGGTTGTTGCATCCCCCCACGTACTCTGCTCTCTACTCCTCGGACGTAACACCGAGAATCTGGGATCCCTCCCCATGGAGCCAGCAAGTGGGGCCATTTGTCAGTTGGTACGGCGTTCAGCTTCTCATCATGCACTCAATCCTTCCTGCTTTCCACTGCACCCGAGCAGGGGGCCGCTGTGCTCATTGGACAGTCTGTAGCATACACCAAGTGGTGACTCGTAGGTCCTGAGGTTTACCATGACGGCATCCGTGGCCTCCTGCACTTTGCTCCACCCTCTGCCCTGAGGCCAGTGTGCAGACTGGGGGGGAGGGATTGGAACCATCTCGCTTGGAGTGAATCTGGGGTGAGACACATGATTCAGACAACCCTACCCAGTCATGTCGCCCAAAATGCACTGCTTGCCCTGTGGTTGGTCTGTCCTCCGTGAGGGGCAACCTTGCCCAGCATCAAAACCACCTTCCCTGGCAGAGAGAGGGGCAGTATGCCGGTCAAACACATCCTAAATCAAGGGTGTGGAATTTAATAAAATATCTACTTTTTCATGGGGCAGGTTGCTTCATAAATCTACTTCTCCTGTAACAAAATCCACTTGTCCCTTTGGTGCAATGTAGTGTGGCGACAAATTAAGGCAGCAATATCATTATATAAGAGCTCTGACATTGCCTCTCTGATTATGGCAGGGCTCATACCACAGTAGTATTTGAATACTTGCAATCCACTTATGTTGCCACGTTTTTGCAGATCTACATACTGGGGCTGAAGGTAGTGGTAAGCAATAGTTCCAGGGTTAGAATGTCCTTTTGAGTCTGTGCAAACCAACTAACTTGCATGTTTAAGCGTTTTCAAGAACTCTTCTCTAATCTTTCCCCATACTGAGAAATGTTGGAAATTTACTCCTGACAATGGTAAACCTTCTCCAGAGTTGGGAAAAAAGTGGTTGGAGGGAAAGTGAACTTGCAAACACTCAGATTTTCGCTTGAGAAAATCTACACATGCATATTTGCTCATGCTAAAATGCAGTTCACAAATATTTTCTAGGAGTACTATTTCTTGTCCTACTTCTGTAAATTCTTCGGAATTCATGAAAGCGGTACAGCTACACTTAATGCAAGGACGTATACCATGGGGGCACTTTTGAGACTTTTTTTAAATAATTGGGCCCTTAATTTGGTCAGGCGTTGACCATGACCTTTTGCGTTTATTAAAATTCTGTCTCTCTCTCTGTATTAGCTGGCTTCACTGTGAGTGACCGCATTCTGCTCTTTCACAAGGAGCATATGGGCACACAAAGAAGTTTTGTTCAGAGCCAGTAGCTACAGTGGCACTCTGTGCTTTTTGAGACCAAAAACTATTTTTGCTTTTGCCAATGTTTGTTATAATAGTGAGGGCCCAGGAGCTCCCACACCAATAAGGTTTTACAAACACCATGACCTACACATTGACAAAACTAAAAAGCTGACCACCAATTTTAGACATACTGGCTTTGCCAATACTCGTTTATTTGTGTTTCCGATAATCTGGTTACACTGATTTTCCATTATGCATATTTTTGGGAAATACTAGCATGCATCGACACATGTTACTAAATGATGCTGCAAAGAAATATTACTTGAAATTTTAAAGTAGTTTATTGAAATGTTTTTTTCCTGCTTTCATTTTTTTATGAACATTTTATTTTGAAAGCAAAGAATCGCCAATCTTGCTTTCAAGCTTCTGCAAATATTTTCATCAAATAAGAGAGCATTCTGGGAGCATTATACATAGCCTCATATTGCTAAACTTTGAAAATGTTTGTACACATTTTTATACAGGAACCACTGGCAGTCCAGTCAGAGCTTACAACATTTACTTAGAGCACTCACCCTAATAATAAAGGCTTTCAATTAATGAACCATAAATACAAGTTTGAATAGCATTAACATATGGACAAAAATATTACCTTAACTGAAGACAGTGCCCTTTCCTGATCCATAAAGTGGTACTGCAAACTGGCAGCCAAAGAGTTTGTGCTGCAGGAGGTTGGGCCTCCTTGTTCCAAATGACAAACTACACATGTAAAATGGTGGCCCTTGACCCCAAACAATATGTCCTGGACATCAGGCTATCGGGATTCCACATCGCTGCTACACTATCCTGCCGGGAGTCCGGGAATCTTCCTTTCCCACCTTGGCGATGCCCTCCGGCAAATCCTCCTGCCAGCTGCTCTTCATGTAGATCATTTCCCAACCTTGTCCTATGGCCATACATGTGGCGGCATCCCCTGCGTCAGTCACTGTGGCCCACGCTTGTCCACAGCTGGATAATATGATGGACTGTATTTTGCAGCAGATCACTGGGGTTGGTTGCTGCTTGGAAGGCATGGACTCCAACACTTCAGACCTTACCACAGAGACTAACAGGCACATGCTTCAACCAAATAAAGCGTCGCAAACATTGCGAATCACAAAAAAGGGCATTTGAGAACGCAATCCAACCCTTTTCAATGCAGGATCCCATATAGCGAAAAACAACCTCTTCTGCGAAAATAAGAATTTGCAAAGTTTGCGAGAACCAATAATGTGAATCCTTATTAGCGATTACCTCACCCGCGACTGCAAATAGCGATTAGCTATTAAAGAACCGCAATCCAATGCATGTAAAATCGAAAATAGCGATTCACATGAAAATCGCATTTTTGCAAGTGCAGAATAAGGGAAATCACAATCAGGTGATAAAGTTAAAAAAACACAGGTGCAACCACTCAGAAACCTATTTAAACAGACTCAGAAGGCCCCTGAAGCCTTTCACAATGGCAACACTCTACGTGATGGCGAGGAGGATGAGGATCCATAAAGCAGCCCAGCGCAGAAGGAGAATCCAGGAGCGGATTTTCCGAGTGTGCTTTACATTGCTGGGACAATCAGATGAAGAAATCTATGATAAGTACAGGCTGAACGGTAAAATGATCATGCATTTAATAGCAGAACTGGAACCCCTAATGCAGCCCCAGAACCGTAGGACCCATGTTATCCCCGCCTATGTACAGGTCCTATGTTGCCTGCAACTATTTGCCTCAGGTAATTTTCAGGGGGTAGTAGATGTAGCTGGAGGGCTATCACAAAGCTCCCTCTCACGTTTCTTCTAAACCTTTCTCCTGCATCGGCTACATCATCCTGATGTGCAGCTGAAGGTGTTGTGGTGCGTGAACTGCGCCTCCTGGCAGTGGTCACTGGCACCAACAGGCTGCTAAGACTGGATGCCTCCTCACTTCCCTCCCCCCCTGTTAAGTTGCTGCCTCAAACAGCACCGGCCTGGATCTGTTCCACGGCAGTGATCACTTGTCCTAGGGCTACATCCCCACAATAATGGCCCAAATCAATTTGTATGGCCACTGAGCACCGTGCAAGCAGCACAGTGGTGTTGCAGAGCTTGTTGTTAGACCTGGTGTAGGCAGCCATGTGCAACATGCTCTGGCAATGCGTTCTCCTCTTTGTGCTTTGGCCCGCAAGCATCGCCCTGGTGAGCTCCTGCAGGCTTGAGTTGGTCTGCCTATTCCCCTCCATAACCGCTGTGGTTAGCTCCCGCACACTGTCTGTCATGAAGATGATGTTCTGGAAATTTGGAGCTGGATTGAACCCATCTGTCTTGCTTGCAGGCACTGCACACTCAACATCTGGGACTCGACACCCCCAATCACATTTGGTGCCTGGTCTTCCTGGGCAGCAATGCGGGCCCTAGGACTGCGCCTCCGTCAACGTTGGACCTGTGCCTGTGGTGTAGGTGTTGTGTTGTGTTGACATGAGGCTGGCTGGTTGCTGGAGTGGGTGCAGGTGCCAGCTCTGATTTCATGGGCTGCAGTGAAGGGACTTGGGCCCTGCGTTTGGTGGTTGCAGGGGGTGTGCTAGCTGCGGCAACTGGAGTATCCACATCAGTCTCAGCAGGAGTCTCCGAGATGTGTAGGCACTCACTGTCCTCGAGTCCAACTCAGCTGCATCTGTGATGTGAAACAGTGCAATATTAATTTGTGTTGCGCTTTATGTAGTGTTACGTTAAGCATACTTGGCTCACATTAAATCACTGACTGCAATCACTGACTGCCATGCAGTGTTGGCGTGTTTTACTTACCATTGTTGTGTTGGTATACCCACTTGTCTGACATGCCTACAACTCCCATAATGCATTGGGTGTATGAGGGGAAAACGTGGACTGGAATCTGACCTGTACACTGAAGTTGGCCTTGGGGTATGTGCACAATTGGACAGTACTTAGTAGTGTATGGTTACATGCATCTTACCTTGTGTGGTACTAGCCGCGCCGGATGTGTCCAGCTAGGTCACTCCCACCACTGCCTCAGGCTGGATTGTCGCCTCTACCAGGTCCTACAGGGCAAGCTTTTCAGGGACTGTAGATGGGCCTTCTCCTGTGCTCCTTACCTCCTTCAGCCTTTCTGCGATACGCTACTTGGCACGGCTACGCAGGTCATACCACCTTTTCTTGAGATCATCTATGCTGCAGTGTGTGACACCCACAGCATTACCTTGCTCTTTATACGCAGCCATATCCAGAGTTTTTCGGCCTCTGGCACTTTGAATGAAAGTTTTCCAAAGAGCTTGTCATGGCTCTTGGTCACCTCCTCAATGAGGTTTTTAAGTTCTATTTCGCTAAATTTCAGTTTCCTCTTTCTGGGGTGGCACTTTCCCCTTATATTGGCTTCTCCATTCCTGTGCACAGGAAGTAACAGCAAGCAGACTTGTGTGATGTTCAGCTCAGCTCCAGCACTCTGCTTCCTCCTCTCACTTTCTCTGGGCACTGAATGAAGCATGGGCTGGATGACTTCCTGGTTGTGATGTCATCAGCATGCTTCCAATGCGACACGTATTTTGCGATTTCGCTATTTGCGATTTTGCAAAATGCGAAATCGCAAACTGAGTTTTTGGGATTTTGCAAGTCTCTTTAGGCTAATCGCTATTCACATTTGCGATTTTTAGCGAATCGGTAAATTTGCATGGGCAGGTTCATGCATTGCGGATAGCGATTTCTAAATTGCGATTCCTTATTATTCGCAATTTGGAATCGTTATTTCTGATTTTGATGCACATACCCGAAAATCCATTGGGGCTGACATTGCAGGCTTCCAGAACAGAGTGCAGAGAGTGGAGAGTTGTAACTCGACCAGGAAGGAGCAACTTAACAGCAAACCAGATAGGATCCTGGAGCTCAGGCACATGTGCAATAGGCTCATGGTTCTAGAAGATAGGAGATGCAGGGAAAATGTTCATTGTTTTGGATTCCCAGAATGTGCCGAGGTCTTGGATGTCAAGGGCTTCCTCAGGGACCTTCTCCCCAAGCTTATGGGACTGACCTTTTCTCACCCCTGGAGATACAGCAGGCCCACTGTGTGGGTCACCCTTGCTCAGCCGCATCATCGGAGAGGGGGTGCCCTCTCATTGCCTGCTTCCTCGATCATGAGCAGGTACAATTCAGGTACAATTCCTGACTGCAGCCAGCACCCATGTCTATGATGGGCGTGAGATCCGCGTAGCCGCCGACTTCTCCTAAGAGACCAATGACAAGAGCAAGGCCTTTCTGGCCTTGCATCCCCAACTGCCGAACCTGGACATCAAATTCAGACTGCTCAAACCTCCCTGCATGCGGATCACAAAGGATGGCAGGTCCATGGACTTTTTTGACGTAGGGGAATTACACTCCTTCCTGGATGGCCTCTCCGAACATGAGATGGACTTTGTACCCTTGGACTCATCTGCCGGACCTTGCTCTTCAGGCAAATCCACCCTGCCTCTACTACATCTGGTGGTTGCTGGGGCTCCGGAGAGGGCTGCAACCAAGGTGTGGAGCTAGGCCACCTCGCTTGATCCCAGGACGGCAAGGGCATGGCCCTCAAAGCAATGGCTACTCTTACTCAGGACTGGGGCTGTGACAAATCTTGTTCTCCATTGAAATCTGACCAGCCCGATGACTGAGGTGCAATCTCTCTTGACATAACTGCTATTCCCCTGCCCCGGCCACTGCACAACAAGGTATTCAGCACCTTCAGGCCAGACGGCTGAATATATGATTATCGTAAACATGCCTCTCTCCTTAACTGTATTGCTGCTGTCATATTGTGCATTTTCATGTAAAGTTAAGTGTTGCAGTTTTTTGCTAGGCGTTGCTATGTTGTATTATGCATTATGATGTCTTGCTTGCTCAGCAGCTTTTGCCATTTAAATTACTGATGTTGTTGCCCCTCCACCATGCTTCCGGTGTTGCCCCCTGCATTTTATTCAAGCCCCCTCTGTAGCCTCTTCCCTCCCACTGCAGCCCCCCCAAACTTTCCCTCATACCCTTCTCCCCCACCTTCATTCACCAACTCGTCAGTGCTGTCCATGCCATCTTTTCCTTCTACCCCCACTTCACTCCTTCGGAGGGCCTTTGGACTTATTGGCTTTCGGCGCTTCATCTTTTCGGCCCCACAGTTTTATCTCTGACCTGGTTTATTATTCCTTGACCTCTCTCCCCTTCTCTGCGGGACACCCAGTGCGCCTGGACTCCCAGGCTCAGCCCATGGTACACATACACTGGCTTCCCCTGAGGCTTCCGTACTTGGTACTGTAAAAAATATTTCCCTTTTTCCTTTCCTCTCCTTTCTTTTGCCCTCGCCACTTTTCCTGATTCTCTTTTTACCCCTTATATTCGTGCTTGCCACTAGACCCTATTTCAAGTTGTGTGCCCCCGTACTTGAAAAGTCCTTCCTTTTTGGTTTTTACTTCTTGTCTCCCTTTTCATTTCCCTCCTTATTTTCTTCCCTCCTCTCTCTTCTCTTTTATCCCTACCTACCATTTCTTTTGTCCTTTCTTTCTGCTCTCCGCACCCTCCCAGTCGTTCCCTCTGCACGATGGCCGCCGGTGCCACACCGCTCCTCTTGCCCCTGCATGCTGTCTCCTGGAACGTTAAAGGCCTGACACACTTTATCAAGCATAACAAAAGGCTGTCCTATCTGCAGTCTAAAAAGGTTGACAAGGCTTTAATACAGGAAACCCACCTCACCCATGCGAAGTACAAACAATTGCATCAAGATTGGGTGGAAAGGGTGGTCCACAGCAGCTGTCCGGCAGTGCCAGCCGATGACCTTGGGCAGCCTAGCAAAAGTGGCGTTGTGATTCTTTTGAGCAGAACCCTGTCTATAACCATCCTCAAGACATGGATAGACCCATGTGATCACTATGACTTTTTTAAACTTCAGCTTGGTGGGTGGATGCTTGTTTGCTCTGTGTAGGTACAGACTGTCTGCTCTCAACCCTGGTGTTCCACCTTGCATTAGAACCCCTTGTGGCCTCTATTCGTCAGTGTTCATGTCAAACTTGTATTTCCCATCCCCAGGGAAACGTCAACCATCTACCTTTATGCCGATGACATCTTGCTTACCCTCTCGGACTTCCCTCACACCCTCCCAGCCTGCTTGGAAGTCCTCTCTGGCTTCATGGCACTCTCAGGTTACCAGGTTAATTGGGACAAAAGTGAGGCACTACCCATGTCGCAGATGACCACCAGTGTGGTGGTGTACGCATACCCCTTCCGGTGGAAGTCCTACCAAGTTAAATACCTAGCGATTGGCATAAACCTTGGGCTGGACTACATAGTGTCAGGAAACCTCAATCCCCTGCTGGTATGCAGGAAGCTGGACTACGAGAAGTGGGTCTACCTCGGCCTCATGTCAAGGGGCAGGGTACAAGTCAGGATAGTGACATTGCCAAAAATCACTAATGTCCTCTGCATATTGCTCACTTGTACCTCTCTCTTTGCTATAGTACATGGACCGGAGCATACCGTCTTTCATCTGGGGGTCTTTCCATCCCCGATTAGCCAGTAGCAAACTCTTTGCTCACCGATCTTGTGAGGGTCTGGGTTTCCCCTAGGTTGAGCACTACGCCCTGGCCCTGCACTTGGTGCAATTTGCATACATGCTCCCAGGGGCTCCAGATCTGACGCTGTGGGTGCTGATGGAGCACACCCTTTTGGGCAGCCCGCAGGGACTTAACCTCTATACAAGTGTCACGGGGTGGGTGTGCCAGACCCCGAGGCAGGTGATCGGAATAACCTATGGTGGGCAGCCGCCCCTGACTTACGTGCCTCCCTTGCCTCCATGCAGCCCCGGGACTGTCCTGACCCTGATGAGTGGATAAAGGGCGATCCGGAGTACTGGTGGCCAACGAGCCAGGAGACGGAACACGTCTCCTTTAAGGACTGGGAGACCGGCGCGGTAGCCCCGCCCCCTTCCGGGAAAGCGACGACGTCAAAAGCACAGAGCGAGGAAGAAGAGGCGGACAACGGGAGCCCCGAGTGGAGTGGACGAGAGGTGCCTTCCAGACGTTGCCCCGGAGGAGAGGAATCACGGACGTGCCCAGCAGTCGACTTCCTGACGAGCCCACAAGAAGAGACCTCGAGGAGCCCAGGAGAAGAAAGACAGCGGCCAGGAGAGCCGAGGAGAAACGAACCGCCCCGCCACACGCCCACGGGAGGTGTGTGGCTCCAACAGGTACGGGGTCGTATGGCGGGTTGGTTGGGACAACGTACCCTGCCCCCATCTGATTAAGAGCCCCGCACGTGTGCCCGTACTCCTGCATTCCCCCTCCCCAGCCCTCACGAGCACCTTCTAGGCACTTACAAACCGTAAGTTGAAAAGACACTTGTGCACTGGTTTCCCTCACCCCCGGTCCCTGTGAAACGTTCGCTATCAGCACCTAACTTCCGGTTTCCATTCCTTCCTCGGTACTACTGGAGCCGACTGCGGGAGAAGACCGGACCCCCGGCCCTGACATCCTGGATACTTCCCGGAATACCTACGACCCTGCCGCCTTTGCGAGGGAGCGACTTACCAGCCGCCGACGGAAAACATATACTGTACCAATTAAAATAAAACCGTCATTGAAAAGGATACAAGCCTATGCTGCCTCTCCTTCCATAGAATCCACCTTGTCACCATCGCCAGCACTAGTAACTCACTCTTCCAGTCAGGTGCCCTTACCCAACCCCTTACATCTGGTGTCAGAAGTGGGATCAGAAGATCAGTCCATCTGTACCCGCGAGATGGACGCCCTAATCCAGCATATCATCAAGGGCCAAGAGAAACTGGAATGGGCGGTGGAAAGGCAACTAACTTCAGCCCAGGCCGACAGAGACTTGTTTAAATCAACAATCTCCGCCCAGCTAGAGAGCCTGAAGAGTGGGCCGCCCCCTGCGTTGACCCCTACGAGCGAACCAAGGATCCATAGTCCACACCCCTCAGGTATTGCCCTACAGAAATATCTGCCGGGGGAAGACCCCGATGCGTTTCTGATGAATTTTGAAAGGGCAGCGAGGGCGTTGGGATGGCCCGAAGAAAAATGGCCCTTTTTTCTGGCCCCCTTGCTAACAGGGGAAGCCCAGTCTGCATACCAGGCCGCGAATCCCTTGGGGAACACACCCTATGTGTAAAAGGGGTGATATTGGATCACTTGGGTCTGGACCAGGAAGCCTACCGCGTTAAATTCAGGAAAGAGCGAGGCCTCCCGGGGGAAAACCCTAAGACCCTGTTCTACCGTCTCAAGATGGCCGCAGACAAGTGGCTCACCCCGGAGACCTGTACCAAAGAGGAAATCCTACACAAGGTGTACTTAGAACAGTTTATGGAAGCCCTCCCCTATGCCTCACAAAGGTGGCTGAGGCAACATTCAGGACTGGGGATAGACCAGGCCATCAACATGGCCGCCAACTTCGCTAGGGCCCAACCCAAGGCCCTCCCGTGGGACCACGAGAAAACCCTGAAACAACCCATGGCCGTGAAGACGGAGAAGAAACCCAAAACCGGTGGGGACTACGGACGGATGAAAACACCGGGGCCGATAGCCCCCATGATGAGAGGACCGCAGTGTTACGAGTGCGGTGAGTGGGGTCACATCGCTAGGCTGTGTCCCCGGATAAGAAGACCCCCCCCTGAGGAACCTATGGAGGTCGGGTACCTGCCACGAACGGTGCTCTATTCATCAGAGTTGGGCTCCTCCTTTTATGTGAGTATGTGGATGAATGGCATGCGAATAAGGGCCCTGTTAGACTCTGGGTGTAGACAGTCGGTAGTGCAGAAACATCTGGTCCCTCCTAGGCAGTACATCCCCGACTCATTAGTCCACATTAGGTGCGTTCACGGTGATGTCAAGCCCTACCCCCTTGCCGCCATCACCCTCACCCCCAAGGGGAAAGCCCCCTGCACAGTAAGGGTGGGAGTAGTGGACACCCTCCCCGAAGATGCGATTGTGGGAGTAGACAACCCCAAATTCCTCTCTATGTTCAGGGACTCTCTTAACCGCTCCCCGGGTTCAGGGACTACCCCCCTTTCTCATTACCTTGCTCCCGAGCCGTGGACCACTGACCACAGTTTCCGCTACGCACAGGCCGAAGACAGGTCACTGTTTAATGCATGGGAAAGCGCGCACTCATCCCAAAGCACATCCAGCCCAGAGTACCCGACTTTCCGTATACGGAACGGTCTTCTGTACAGGCATCCCCGGGAGGACTGCCAACCCCAGTTGGTCGTACCCCGATCCTTCCGGGAACAAGTACTTTTTTATGCCCACACCCACCTCACCGCAGGGCATGCCGGTAAGGAAAAAACCACCGAGACCATCCTGAGATATTTTTTTGGGCCGGGCATATACAAAGAGGTCCAAGACTACTGCGCCCACTGCGAGGTGTGTCAACGAAAGAACACCAACCGGCCGAGTGCCGCTCCCCTAAGACCATTGCCCATCATTGGCACTCCCTTCGAGCGAGTGGGCATGGACTTAATAGGGCCCCTGCCCAAAACCGCAAAAGGACACATATACGCTTTAGTCATAGTGGATTACGCCACTAGGTTCGTAGAGGTGTTTCCCCTACGGGCCCCTACCACAGCAGCCATTTCCGACCGATTCGTGGAACTATTTGCTAGAGTGGGTTTCCCGAAGGAGGTGCTGACAGATCAAGGGACTCCTTTTACCTCCAAGCTCATGAGGGAAGTATGCAAGACCTTGAACATAAAACACCTGAAAACGTCGGTTTATCACCCGCAGACGGACGGGCTGGTGGAGCGATATAACCAGTCCCTGAAGAATGTTCTGAAGAAAATGATGACAGCAGAAGGACCGGAATGGGATCGCCTGCTGCCCCTGGCCCTTTACGTTTTAAGGTCTCAAAAACAGAGTAGTCTGGGGTGCTCTTCGTTTGAACTTTTGTATGGAAGACACCCCAGGACCTTACTGGAGATCACGAAAGACCTATGGGAAGCCGAGGAAATACAGGAACAACAATCCGTCCACGATTACACCAGGCACCTCAAGAGCCGGCTGGGGAAACTACGAGGTCTCGCCACCTCGAATCTCGAACAGAAACAACAAGAGCAGAAAAAGAACTATGATCGTGGAAAGAGATTGAGACGGATCGCGGTGGGGAAATGGGCGCTGGTCCTGATACCCTCCACAACTGGGAAAACCAAGGGGGAGTGGCAGGGTCCCTACAGAGTAGTAGAAGCTATCGGAGATACCACGTACCGATTACAAATGACCCCCAGGAAGTCCCAGAGCTACCACATCAACATGCTGAAGGAGTGGTTGGGACCGGCTCCCCGGGGCGTACTCCATGCCGGTACTTCGACCATACCCCAACTGGTGGTAAATCCCATATTGACGAGGGAGGAGGAAGGCTCGTTGCGCCAAGCCCTGCAGTCCTATTCGGACATATTTTCGGACCTCCCCAGTAAAACGACACTGGTGGAACATCACATTAATACCGAATCCGGGAAGACCGTAAAACAGAGACCCTACAGGATCCCCGAGGCGCGAAGAACAGCGGTGAAAAAGGAAGTCCAAGACATGATGGACTTAGGTGTGATCAGACCTTCGACCAGTGAGTGGTCCTCGCCCATTGTCATGATACCCAAACCTGATGGGACGAAGAGGTTTTGTATGGACTTTCGGGCGTTGAACGCCATATCCACCTTTGACACCTACCCCATACCAAGGGTGGACGAACTGATTGAGAAGATCGGGGACGCCGTCTTCATAACCACCCTGGACCTCACGAAGGGGTATTGGCAGGTGCCGCTCCGTGAGGAAGACCGGAAGAAGACCGCGTTTGTAACAGATCAGGGTTTGTATGAGTTCACCGTCCTACCCTTCGGCCTCCACGGGGCCCCCGCCACCTTCCAGCGCCTGATGAACCAAGTCCTAAGGCCTCACCTTCGCTACAGTTCAGCCTACTTGGATGACATCGTGATTTTCAGTAGAAGTTGGGAGGAACACCTGGAACATCTAAGGTCCGTACTATCGGCGCTACAGAAAGCAGTCTAGAGTTGCTTTCACCAAGGTGAATTATCTGGGGTACGTGCTAGGAGACGGCCACATAGCCCCCCAAGAAGCCAAAGTAAAGGCCATTTCAGAGGTAACCTATCCAACCACCAAAAGAGAGCTGAGGGCGTTTCTAGGCCTTATCGGGTACTATAGACGATTCATCCCCAACTTCGCCGAGGTGGCCGCCCCGCTTACCGATTTGCTCCGAAAGGACGTCCGTCCCAGGGACCTTGTCTCTCCTTCCCCTGCGGCTCGACAGGCCTTCAACTTGCTCAAGCTTTCCATGACCATGGCCCCCCTATTGATATCCCCGAACTTCGAGAAACCATTTGCTTTGGCCACGGATGCCTCGAACACCGGAGTGGGAGCGGTGTTGTCACAAACGGGGTCCGACGGGAGGGAACATCCGGTGGTGTACATCAGCCGTAAGCTGTACCCAAGGGAAACCCGATATTCCACCATAGAACGGGAATGTCTCGCCATCAAGTGGGCGGTAGAGAAGTTAAGGTATTACCTTGAGGGCCGGCCATTCATCCTTCATACTAACCACGCCCCACTCCGTTGGATGCACCAACAGGGTAGCCACAATCCTAGGGTCCTGAGATGGTTCCTCTCCCTCCAGCCCTATGCATTCAAGGTGATCCACAGAAAAGGGTCAGACAATGGCAATGCGGACTTTTTGTCAAGGGTGCATCCTCTCCCCGATCGGGAGAGTCCAGGGGGGGAGGTGTGTCACGGGGTGGGTGTGCCAGACCCCGAGGCAGGTGATCGGAATAACCTATGGTGGGCAGCCGCCCCTGACTTACGTGCCTCCCTTGCCTCCATGCAGCCCCGGGACTGTCCTGACCCTGATGAGTGGATAAAGGGCGATCCGGAGTACTGGTGGCCAACGAACCAGGAGACGGAACACGTCTCCTTTAAGGACTGGGAGACCGGCGCGGTAGCCCCGCCCCCTTCCGGGAAAGCGACGACGTCAAAAGCACAGAGCGAGGAAGAAGAGGCGGACAACGGGAGCCCCGAGTGGAGTGGACGAGAGGTGCCTTCCAGACGTTGCCCCGGAGGAGAGGAATCACGGACGTGCCCAGCAGTCGACTTCCTGACGAGCCCACAAGAAGAGACCTCGAGGAGCCCAGGAGAAGAAAGACAGCGGCCAGGAGAGCCGAGGAGAAACGAACCGCCCCGCCACACGCCCACGGGAGGTGTGTGGCTCCAACAGGTACGGGGTCGTATGGCGGGTTGGTTGGGACAACGTACCCTGCCCCCATCTGATTAAGAGCCCCGCACGTGTGCCCGTACTCCTGCATTCCCCCTCCCCAGCCCTCACGAGCACCTTCTAGGCACTTACAAACCGTAAGTTGAAAAGACACTTGTGCACTGGTTTCCCTCACCCCCGGTCCCTGTGAAACGTTCGCTATCAGCACCTAACTTCCGGTTTCCATTCCTTCCTCGGTACTACTGGAGCCGACTGCGGGAGAAGACCGGACCCCCGGCCCTGACATCCTGGATACTTCCCGGAATACCTACGACCCTGCCGCCTTTGCGAGGGAGCGACTTACCAGCCGCCGACGGAAAACATATACTGTACCAATTAAAATAAAACCGTCATTGAAAAGGATACAGGCCTATGCTGCCTCTCCTTCCATAGAATCCACCTTGTCACCATCGCCAGCACTAGTAACTCACTCTTCCAGTCAGGTGCCCTTACCCAACCCCTTACAACAAGATAACACAATTTATCTAAATCTCATCCTAGCCTACGATTAACTTTGTTTCTGAAATTATGGTTATAGTTAACTGTGAGTTTCCAAATTAGAAGCCATTGTTTTACAGAGCATATAAATGTGGTTTTACTAACAGTTACAAAGCTTTGGGATGATGTATTGGGTATGATATGAATATTGTTTTTAAATAAAATTTGTAATTATTGTAATGAAATATTATATTTAGTATATTTTAAATATGGTTTGCATAAAACAGTGTTCAGTGTTAAGATAGTGGAGTATACACAAATAGCAGGGTGAATTTTTGGTTTATCCTATACAAGATACATAGAGGTGGATGGTATGAATGGCAAAGAGTGAGTGACACAAAAGTGATTCTTTTTTCGTTTTAATCTATTTTTGAACCTATCCCTTTTCATTAGAAGGGTACCTCTCCCAAATTGGTGAGTTCTGTGGGCGTCCACAGCCTCAAATAAGCCCTCGAGCAAACCGCCTTTTAATCCTTCATGGCGCTACACAAAGAATTCAGTCTCCCATCTCATTAGGCTTGGCGGTATTTGCAGTTACGCTATTGCCTCACCCATCGCCTAGGCAAGCAGCGCCGGGTTCTCTACCCCTCTCCTGTAGTCTCCTAGCTTAGAGCGTGGAGTCGCTTCTGGAAGGAGATATCTGGTTTCTATATCCTCTTGAGTTTACATCTCCTGAACAACCTCAGTATCAAATGGAAAACCAGACTTTCAAAATAGAGGACTGGGTGGACCTATTGGAGGCGCTGAACTGTGCGACCCGGGAGATATGGTTAAAGTTTTGTTTCCTTAAGTCATTACATGACTGGCACTGGACTCCTGTAAAACTACAGGCAGCAGGCATGCTAGCTCATGTAGATGGCGGTGTTGCGCAAACAACCTTTACGACCTGGTTGATACCATCTGTAATCGCCCCACTATATGATCTTTTTGGGAGGCGGTTGGCGCCACACTGAGTGAGATCCTACTAGTCATTACCCCCTTGTCCCGTCCCCTGATTTTCTACATGACCTCATGCTCTCTCCAGCCCCTTCCTGCCTTCAAAGCCACCTACTGCATATGGTGCTCTCCAAAGCAAAGATCTGCATTCTTTGTCACTGGTGCTCAACTCCCCACCACACCCCCCATGACGAATGGCTATCGGCAATGTATCAGACTGCCTCCTATTAACAAGTCATATACAACTTGCAGGACAAGACAGAGACATTTCTCCTTATCTGGGCACCTTTTCTCCGGGATGATGCCTGCTAGACCCTACTTGAGAATGCTCTTGACTCCTCATGAGGAGGCAAGATATTATACTGCGCTGTTGCTGCCCCGTGACATTGCCCTGGTCATGGCCCTTGACGGTATCAACCCACTTTTCACTCTTCACCCTCGCTTTCTCCACCCCTGCCTTTCCCTCTGCTTTTCATTATTCTATTTACTTTCCCTCTTCTTCCTTTTCTCCCACCCGTCCTCCTGATCCCCCTGCCCCATGGGCACACGCTTATAGGTGTGGGCTCCCTATTTGTTTGTTTCTTCTTTCTCTTTTCGTTTTTTGTCATATTCTGTTGTTTTATTCACAGCTACCTGTACCCCGTGTTAGACCTGGCACCATTGGCGTGGGTCTCCCTTACATTTTTGCTGTTGCCTCATGTGTTTTTGCTGGTATTAGATTGTTTGGGCACTGTGCCACTGCTACTCAGTGCCACAGTGCGAGTGCTCCCTATTGTAAATTGATGTATTAATCAGTGGTTCCATGTTTGGCTATTTGGTTTACTTGTCAGACCCTAGTCTAGTGCACGGAGTGTGCCCAAGGCATGTAAATCCAAATGCTGCTGGTGGGCATGCAGCACTGGTTGTGCCACCCACAGACGCAGCCTTGTAAAATGTGTTTAAGGTCTGCCACTGCAGAGCCTGTGTGCAGTCTGGTACTGTCACACTGACTGGGCAAGTGCACCCACTTGCCACTCCCTAAACCTTCCCTTTTCTTCATATCAGTCACCCCAATGGTAGGCCCAAGGGCAGGGTGCATTGTACATATAAGATAGGACAAGCCCTGATGTGTGTGGCATGTCCTGATAGTGAATTACAGCCTTTTTCGTTGTTCACTATTGCAAGGCTACCTGTTCTCCATAGGCCAGAATAGGCTGTTAGATTATTACATGTTTACAATCCTAACTGTCTCAGAGAACATGGTAGAAATTCGAGTTTAGTATGCCTGAACTCAGAATGGTGAAATACATCTTTTTGTGAAGTTGATTTTAACATTCTGTGTTTGAAAATACCACTTTTAGAAAGTAGGTATTTGCTTGTCCAACCATTCAGACCTGCCTCTGCTAGGTTGTTTATTCCTTTGTCTGGTTTTGTGAGTGACAGGGCTTGGGGATTCCAAGAGACAGGATGAGTCACCAAGTGGTGAATAGAGAGATCTGCATCTAGATGGAAGGGAGGACTTGCACTTGAACCTTGAATAGGGCTATGCCTGCCTTCCACAATGCTGGCTCCACCACCTGGGGAGTGGCTGATGTCTCTGCCCTGCACACTGAAAGAAGAGAAGGAGTCCAGTAAACGTAGTGCTCCATGACTGTACTTGCCTTCCACAGTGCTGGCTTCACCTGCACTGAGAAAGGAAAGGAGAAGTCTGGTAAACAGAGTGCTTCAGAACTGGTTTGGACTGGGCAAAGGCCCCTCTCCGCTCAGAGAACAAAGGATTTTGGGGTATAAATATTGGGACCCTGATCCCATGAAATTAGATCACTTTTGCACTACAAGAAGAAACCTTTACTGAGGAAGGGAACCTGAAGAAACTGAGGAGAGACTATTCCCAAGCTGATGTGCTGCTTGGGGGATTGGCCAGCAGTGGTTGCCTTACTGCCAAAGGAAGGACCTTCAACTTGTGAAGGATCTCCAAGGGCTAGGAAAAGAGATTGCTTCCTGCTGAAGTCTCAGGGACAACAGACTTCACCCCCAGCTCCCCAGAGTTCTTTTGGAAGTGCCTGCTGCTGTTTTGGGCCTTCTGACGAACTGCGTGTCGCAAGGAGCTGGAAGCGCAACTCAACGAGAAGAAGTGTGTCGCCATCGCTGTGCCTGCCGTCGCAACTCCGAAGGAGGGTGTCGCCGCTGGAACTGTCGCACTGCATCGCATTGGAGAGAAGTGCGCCGCAACGAAGAGGAAGCGCGTCGCCGTCGCTGCTGCTGACATTGCAATTCCAAAGGAGGGTGTCACCGCTGTAGCTGTCGCATTGCACCGCATCAAGAAAAGAATCTCGCAACGAGATCGGAGCGTGTTGCTGTCGCTGTTCCTGCCATCGCAACTCCAAGGGAGGGTGACGACGCTGGAACTGTCTCACTACATCGCATAGAAGAGGAGCACCTCGCATCCACGAGAAGCGCGCCGCCGTCAGAGCTGCTGCCACCGCATCGTGGTTGTCGCTGCTGTAGTTGTCGCATTAAGCGGAAGCTTCACGCATCGTGGGAGAAGACTATCGCCGCTGGAGCTGCTGCCGTCGCGTCGTCAGGGTGTCGGCGCTGCAGTCCACGCATCGAACCGAGAACTTATCGCATCCCCGAGAAGCGTGCCGCATCTGAAAGAACTTGTATCAACAAGGGGGAAGCAGGAAAAATAGGACAATTTTTAACGGGGTCCAATGTATGTGTCCCAGAAAGTACCAACAACAAAGAATCTACAGAGTTCCCCGGGAAGAGTCAACTAAATGACTAACGTTAACCTCTCTCTCATTGAGTTTCACAGAAAAAGTGAATGTTGTGAACCCTTTACGGAATTTGGGGATGCCTCACACAGGTCACCGGTTGGACGACTATTGTCATCCCACCCGGCGATCGTCCAGCGTCATCATCGGTATCCTGCCCCTGCGACAGACTGGCGGTGCAATGCCTGTCGGGCAGCAACGGATGCTGCACTTTGGCGGGGTTCTTTTATTCCTTAGCCAAAGGGTGTGTGAGTGTGAGGGGCCTAAAAAAGTGCAATAGTGAGCGTGAGTGTGGTCTAAAAAAAGTCAGTAGAGTCCATGGGGCAAAAAAATTTTAATGGTATGGCTCACTGCTTTATTAAAAGGAACGATAAGGGGTATTGAGGCGAGACAATTAAAGTAATCGGGCCTCATTCAACCCTTAGTGAACGTGTGGTCAACATGTTTCTTGCCACTAAGGCAATTCATCAGGACCAAAAAGAAGCTCATATAATTGCTATAGATCCCTCAGTGGTCAGAGGAATCAAGTATACGACCTGATGTGTGTCGTAGGGACAATCCTTCGTCCAGTCCCTCCCCAGAACCGTGATCCCAGGGTCGGAAAGCCCTCACGCTGACCTGGTGGGGCCAGAACCGGGTGAACGGAACCTGTTAGTTGCTGGCAGAGGGCGTCTAGTCACCTACCCCTCCCACATCGGTATTACCGCAGGACAGCCGGTGGAGCCGCGAAGAGCCGCTGCCTCAGATGAGACCTCTTAGGATGTCCTGAACGATAAAATATCTTATCCTGATGGCACCTTCATGGACTGGGAGTTTAAAATATCGGTGTTGTACGACATTGCCAAGGTAAGCAAAGACTTACACCTGGACGGCTGGCTCTTGCAGCAGGCATTGAAACCTCAGACATTATTTCTTTATTACTCTGTCAAACGTGCGATGATGTTTAGGGCTCCCCATTTATGTCAATTCATTCAAAACGTTTCTTCCATCACCTCTTCTCTCTGTTTCTTTCCTGTTGTTTGGGCTGCATCTCTCAGATTCCGCACTACTCCCTAGCCGACCGCAGGTGTCCCTGTTTGCGTGGAGGGAGACAGCATCTGAAAGAACTTCACGTCTTTATTTCTTTGCACCTGAACTTTGCCGCATGTCCTTCGCTGCGACATTGCTTGTCGTGGAAGCGCAACTCAACCTAAGGTACATTGACGCAAAGTGTCGCATCTAAGAACTGAACTGAACTAAGCTAAAATCTACCATCTTAAAGTAACAGTATTGTGTATTTTTGTTATTTATGGTCTTGTGGTAACTCTATATAAAGTATACTTCTTTTTTATATAAAACCTCGTGTGGTGTCCATCTGTAGTGTTGTCACTGGGTTACTGTATGTGGTCACAAATGCTTAACACACCGCCTCTGAGATAAGCCTGTCTGCTCGTGCCAAGCTACCAAGGGGGTGTGCAGGGGTTATTTTAGGAGTGTAATCCCCTTATCCTTACTAGAGGCATGGGTCCGTATTTGTCACAAGTACCTACCTGTGCCAACTAGAGACCCCCAAATCTAACACCTGCCAATCATCAAGTTCACAAATATGGACCCACGCATCATCCTTCGTATTACTTTTCCTTGATTTCCAAGAGACCCTGCTTTATGGGGCCACCACATGCTATATATTTAGTGCTATATCTAATTTTGCACTGTGCACATTTCATGTGTAAAGTATTGTTTCACACCCCACTCTCCTATCCAGTTTTGTCCCCAGCTTTTAATAAATAATTGTGAAGCTAAAAATATATATTCTTGCAACGCCCTATATATTTTTTTATGTAATAAGCATTTTGGTATTATTCCTGCAAACAATATGCTTTCCTACTTTTAAGACAGGCTCCTTTTTAGGTCGAGGCTACCGTCCCACAGCGAAGCAGTGGGGGGCGGAGCCGAAGATTTAATGACTTCAACAGAGTGGGGCTTTATCCTGCCTCTCTCTTCCATTGGCTAGCTTCGTAAATGGAGGCTAGCCATTGGAAGAGATGTGTGTCAATTACTATTTTCCCCGCCTTGATGCGATCTGTGGGCGTTTCTGTCTCTTTTTTTAAGTCCCACCCCCCACACCCTCCCTCTCGCCGAGGTCCCATACTCTTTTCCCCAGCTTGATGCGATCCGTGGGCGTTGCGTCTGTGTCTGTGCCTGTCTCTCGCCTTCAATTCTTTCTGAAGCTGCTCGGCTCCGCTCGCCCCCCTTCCCTCTGCCCGCAGCCCTCCTCCGTCCTGCTCTCGCTCCCTCTACCCGCAGCCCTCCTCCGTCCTGCTCTCGCCCCCACTGCCCCCTCTGCCCACAGCCCTCCTCCGTCCTGCTCTCGCCCCCCCTTCCCTCTGCCCGCATCCCTCCTCTGTCCCGCTCTCGCATTTTTTTTGCTTCACTCTTTTTTTGCAAAAAGCTTGCCTCTGACCCACTGGTGCGCGCGCGGCGCTGGCCACGAGTGGGTGGAGGACAGAGGTATTTCAGCCTTCCGAGAGTTAACAAACCAAGTCATTAGTATGCGGATGGCAGAGGGGGTGTGTGCCGGGGAAAGGTTGGTGCACTCGCCTCATGGGCTCGGTCTAATCAGAGCCACTTTCATTTGCACCCTCCTGACGCCCCCCCAGCAGATGGGGCTCAGTGCAGCTGCTGGCTCATTTGGTTTAAGGATGCGGCTGCTGCGTCGCGGCTGGTTGGGTTGGAAACCGGCGCGTGCCTATTCAGGTCCACTCCTTCAGCAGCCGTTTGGTAAATTCCTTGCCACTTGATATGGTAATACTCTGCCGTGAAGGCTTTATACCTTCTCCCTGCTTGTGGCTGCTGAGCTGCCGCTGTTCACTAGTTGCAGATAACCTGCTTGCCTTGTCTGCGTCATTAGAGCAGGGGGAAGAGAAGCAGATAGGAGGTGTTTGGGCCACCTGGGAGGAAAGTACGTTTGTGCGTGTCTGTTTCATAGGAAATTTGAGTCATCTGGTAACCTTTAAATTACTGTTGGTATGGATTCCACATCGCCAGGGTATATCATGGGGACAGGTTTGGACTTTAACTTGCTGATGCATTCTGGGAGTTACCGTCTCGGTTCACTTTCACCGAATCCGTTGCAGTAAAATATTCGATTGCACTTGGCTATAACAAAGTCGACAACTGCAAACGTTATGCCTTAATAATATTTGGTAATGGATTTACACCATACAAATTGGGAGCACAGGTTGTCCATGTAAGTGAACCAAGCGTAGTTTTACTCTTTCCATTCTGGTACTTGCACAGTGCTTGCACTAGGACTGCAGTAGTACAGGTACCCCGCACCCCCCCACTCCCCCACCACCCCCTCCAAAATATATGTGTCACTTTATTGCACTGCATTCTAACAGGAATTTCACACCTACAACAAACAGAACGCAAAAACGGACTACTAGAACGCAAAAACGGAACAGGCTTAAATAAGCAACACATAGATGCCATAGGACAACTGAAGTACTACGTATACAGATAATGAACAGTAAAATGCAAATACAATGCGTACCTACGACGTAATGGTGGTTTGGTTTCGTCCCCCCCCATCCGGTGCATTACATACATTCTAATGTAACATCGTCGAACTATTTATAGATAAATAAAAGTTCATGAAAGATCTGGGCCTATTAGCTACAGTGTAAACAGCGTCCTTTATTTGTACCCAGCTACCTTAAAAAAACAAGCATTTGCAATGCAATAGAGCTCGCATTTACACGAGTTCAAACTATTGGCATTGTAAATGACAATGCCTTTTATTTATGTTTTAAAAACGAAAATAAAAATAAAAAGGCATTGTCATTTACAATGCCAATAGCTCAAACTTGCGTAAATGCGAGACCTATTGCATTGCAAATGCTAGTTTATGTTGTTTTTTACTCTAGTTGTTGCCTCTATTGATGCTTTAATTACTTACACCCATGACTGTACTACTCTCCACCACTCACTCTAGGCAACTCCAGTCTATGCCATGCCAAACTACTCTATGCCACTCCACTCTACTCTGTGCTACTCATACTCTATGCCACTGCACTGATATAATGCCACTGTATGCCACTCCACTCTAAGCCTCTGTACTCTACACTACTCCACCCTTTTCCACACCACTCTACTCTAAACCAATCTACTCTATGCCACTATACTCCAAGCCAATCTATGCCACTCCACTCTACCCGACTCCATTCCACAGAATGCCACTCTACAGTACTGTACACCACTCCACTTTAAGCAACTTTACTTTACGCAACTCCATTTTACTTTACGCCACTCCTGTCCAAGACACACTACCCTCCACTCTCCTCTACACCACTCTACTCTGCACCACACCACTAACTTTTGCTGAACAGCAGCCACTCGCTACTGTACAATGTGGCTGAAAGATTTTGGAAAAGCCAATACGTCTCACATAAGCGAGACCTATTAGCCTTGAGTAGTTATGCAAATGGAACAGCACGGCATGGCACATTTTCATTCTACGTTTGTTCTTTGTATTATTTTCTAGATGTTCTAGTGCCATGTTTATTTTTGTATTGAATTCATGTTCTGGAATTGAGGAGTGGCTGAGGACTCAACTGTAACTTTAGTGAGCTGCAGTTGAGAACCAGAACTGACCAACCCGTCCAAGTCGTGGGCAACATTACTGAGAAAACAAAGCTACAATTTAAAATTCAGCTTCATCTGGGTGTTCTTCCTCATTATATATTGATGAATGGACACCAAGCTCATGTTGTTGCCCACCGACAGGGAGATTTTGCCACTCTTCTCCATTTGTGGCATCAGAGACCCTGGGATTCTTGGTTCAGTGTCTCCGGCTGGCCTGACAGACTTCGGATTGAAAAGAGGCTGGTGGCCTCCTCAGCCTGATTTGCCTGGGGTGCCCCTTTATAGATGAATTTGGGGTTACAGGGTGCACCTGTTTCCAGGGCTCCATTCGAGCTCCAGCTGGATTACACGAGCTGTACGTTAAGCCCCTCCTTGGAGGCTCCTGACATGTTCACATTCTGTGAGACGGACTATGTCAGCAAAACATCAGTCTCAAATTCAAAGACCAGTGACATATCTATGTTGGATCATCATCACGTTTGCGGCCATTTTGTATGTGCAATAATCGGATCCAATTATCTTGCATGTTCACTCGTGATTGCATTTGGCAGCCATCTTGGAAATATATCTTGCCACCTACACCCAGGCAAACTGCACTAGAAGACATCTCATGGACCCCTTGTAATCAGTTGACTATAGCCACACCTGGTCACATGCATGGCCTCCCCTTTACCAATGAGCTCCCGCAGGTGGTTACCACAGCGAACCAATTAACTGCCGCAATTCATGAACGCGAGCAGGACGTCTCAGTGCTTGACCCGATCATTAACCTATTGGATTATGACATGACATTGGCAGAAAGGAAGGTGTTGGGCAAAGGCTTGTCTTTTGTCCCTACTACTAAACTGGACTCCTTCACCATCAACCAGGAGATACAGAAATTCTTCCGTAAGATCAGACTGAAATACTACTTCAGTAAAAATGTGTACAACCCTCTGCTCATTGCGACGCCTTTCAGACCGACATCCACCTTTACAGCTGGAGCGTTCCTAATGAGCCAAAGGATATTGGCCTTCGAACATATCGTTCTCCAAGAAACAATGGAGCTGTTGGAGGAGCAGAAGTACATAAGACATAATATCAGTAAAGAAGAGAAGCTGGCATTGAACACCCTACACCAGAGCATTACCATCATTATCAAAGCTGCCGACAAGAGTGGAGCGGTGGTGGTTCAGAATACTGTTGACTATGTAGACGAAATTGAACAACAACTGGGAGTGAGAGAAAGCTATCTTCCCACGCCTAGAGATCAGATTATTGATTGAGAAGCTGACTGAGGAGGGACTCAAAGAAGGTTTTTTGAGTATACCCGAGAAAGATTTCTTGAATAACAAAGAACCAAGAATTCCCACAATATATACCCTCCCCAAGGTGCAAAAACGGTTGGAGAAACCACCTGGGAGGCCGATCGTTTCTGGCTGTGGTTCTGTTCTAGAATCCCTCAACAAATTCATTGATCATTTTTTGCAACCCACTCTACTCTGGGTGACAGAGAATAAATCGTATGTGTGAGACACGATGCACATTATTCAATTTCAGGAGGGCCAAGCTTTTGACTCCAAAACCCAACTACTCGTGACACTTGATGTTTCCTCTCTATATACGTCTGGCCAAGGCACTTGATGTGGTAAGTTCTACCATGGCTAAACGCCCAAGACCACACTGGATTCAAACAGACTTCTTCATTACCATGCCAGAAATTGCCATGAAAAAAAACTATTTCATATTTAGAAACCAGTACTATTTCCAATGCAAAGGTGTGGCAATGGGTGCCACTTATGCTCCAAGACTGGCTAACATCTTTATGGACAACTATGAGGAGGAACACCTTTACAGTGACAACAACCCATTCATTTACTCTATAGCAGTATGGAAACCACTACATAGATGATGTGGTGATGATTTGGACTTGTACAGAAGAAGAACTCAGTGGCTCAATTGCAGAAAACAAGATATCCAGTTCACCATGAACTTCAACAGTGAAGCCATTGACTTCCTGGACCTCACATTCCGAGTGGATGAAGGTCTACTGTACTGTGAACTATATCGCAAACTGGCAAAAAGGAATACACTCCTCAAATATGAGTCACATCATCCCCGCAATCTGAGAGATAATTTGCCATACGGGCAATACCTGCGACTGAGGAATTGTTCACGCAGGGAGGACTTCTTCAAGGAAACAGACAACCTTACCAAACGACTAAGAGGGCGTGGATACCCAACGGGACTGCTCAAGCGAGCAAGGAAGCGAGCATTGTAATGTCCCAGGGAGCAACTTTTACAGCCCAAGGAGAAAAAGACTGGAACAGAGAACATTGTCTGTGTCACCACGTTCAACTCAAAGAGCAATGACATAATAAAGATCATCAAGAAGTACTGGAATCTGGTGGCAAATGACCTCAAAACCACTGAGTATCCCCTTTTTGCCTTCAAAAGGGGCAGAAATATCAGAGACAATGTGGTCATGGCCTACCTTGAACCGCCAAAGCCACCTGGTTTGAGGAGCCAACTGGGACTTCCACCGATAATTGGACACCACAAATGTGGCTCTTGCAAAGCTTGTCCACTCACTATTGAAGGGGCCACTTTCACACACAATGATCGAGTACAAAAGCTGACAGTGTTCACTAACTGCAACAGCATCAATGTAGTGTATATCATTAAATGTCCGTGCAATACACTCTATGTAGGACAAACCACGCAAAAGGTGAAAACGCGCATTCTCCAGCATATGAGTAGAATCAGGTGCAAATTTCATACGTCAATGAGATAACAACAATAGCCCACCATGGGTATTCTTTGTCCGGTGTAGGTGACTGGCCTCACATCCATGGGGCGCAGTTCTTCCTGTACTTTTGTCATGAATTTTTCTTCCCACACCTGCCTTTGAACAATCGTGATGGGGGCTCCTGAGTCTGCTATTATGTCAATCTGTACCCCACCGATGTGCATGTTGAGCTTTGGTTTGTCTGACTCCTTGCATCCCACATCCAGGATCTGGACGTCGATGTAGAGGACCTCCACGAGGTATTCCTCCTCTGCCTGCGTTTCTTCTTCTAGATCCCCTTGGTCAATGTATTTGACGGTGGCACCCTTGGGTTTCCGACGGCACACCTTCTCATAATGACCAAACACGCCACAGAACGCACACTTCGCCCTAAACGCTGGACATGCTTTGTCGTTGCTCAGGTGTGATGTGCTTCTACATCTATAGCAGCTTGGTCTTCCTCCCCTTCCTGACTTTGTGGTAGCTCCCGTTGTCTGTTGGCCTCTCCCGATGTCTTGGTTCCTGGGTGGTTCCCGTTGCCTGGGTTTGTCTCCTTTGCTGTGCATCATGACTTTACAGACCGTTTGCGTGCCTCCCGTGTCCTTCCGGGCTGCTTGTGCACATCGTTTGGACATCTCTGCCTTCTTCACTAAGGCCCAGACCTCCTTAAGGGGAGCGTCGCCGTTCACCCATAGTTTCTCTTGAATGTGCGTGCTCGACGTGTGCATTATGATTTGATCCCTTACCAGATCGTCGTGGGGGGTACCGAATTTACACGTGAGTGCCAGCTTCTGCAGGGCCGCCACGTACTCATCGACGGTCTCTCCGCTTTCCTGTTTTCTCTGGAAAAAATTTTATCTGTCTATGGCCACACATACCACAGGCCTGTAGTGCGCATCCAGGTCCTCTATGGCATGTCTGAATACATCCGTATCTGTCGCATCCCGTGGACTTTTGACAATGGTGTCGAACACTCTCAGCCCTTCAGGTCCCAGATTATGGAGTAGTATCTTCCTTCTTCTCGGGCCAGTGTACGCGGTCTCACTTTCGTCCTCCAGTGCCTCCAGGTAATTTAGGAAATATCGCTTCCAATCCTCCCAAGGCATCGTGGGTTCTCCCCTTTTTGGAAGAAAAGGCACCATGTGGGTGAGGGAAGTGGACGGCGTCGCCATCCTTTCGTTGCCCCTTGGTCCTGCCTGGGCGGGAACAGTAGGGTTGGGCGGGCTGCCAGGTGCTTGCTTGGCGTCTCCGTCCTCCCCTTTGTTCTCCCCGCTGTCTGCGCCTTCTGCAGCCCCTTCAGTTGCTGGGTCCGCTTGTAGTCTACCTCTGTTCACCTTGCTAGGCCCCTTACCCCGCTCCTGCTGATACGCCAGCGTGCGGTGGCTGGGGGGGCGGGTGCTGGACAGTGTTTCCTCCCCTTACCGCTTATGGTGCGGGGCCTGCCGCGTTGCTCCAGTTCTGCGCGCTGTGCGCACTCGTCCCACGCATTTCCCTTGGGGCCGCCCCGTCGCTGGGTGGAAGCCCTTGTGTCGTAACCGGTGTAGTGTAGAACCCTTTGGTAATACGGGGCGTGGCCGACACCATTGCGTGTTATTCCGATGGCCCTCAGATCGCCCTCTGCCGCGCTCCAGGTTATGCACTTGAAGGCTCCGGTGCAGGTGTGTTCCGAATGCCTTTTTTTTTTCGTTTTGGTTATTGCAGGCTCTGATCCCGCCTCGTCGCCATTGTAGGAACCCTCTTCGCACCTAAGATTACTCAGAGCCAAGGAGTAGTTTGTTATGTACTTTAATCCCCGGAGTGCCGGGACTACGTGACTCTCACTACGAGCCCGGCTCACGCCACACAAAATGGCCGCCTTCCGGTTCCGGCTCACCTCTTCCGGTTCCGGCTCTGGTTGGAACAACTAGAGCGTCACCACAAGTGTCATTCATAAGTACACTGAAACCATGGAAATGTCGCACATAAGCATTTTGAAAACTTGGTAGCTATGCGCAGGGCCGGCGCTAGGCATGGGCAGTATGGGCAGCTGCCCAGGGCCTCGCGCTCAGGTCAAAAACATAGGGCCACCACATAGGGCCTCCATTCTACATGAAAGGCTTCATTAAATACAGGCCATCTGCTCCTGCGGGGCCCCCTCCCCTCCGATCACGGCAATTTTACATTTTGCTAATGAGGTGCTAAACCTCAGCAGTTGTAAAGGCGTGGTGCAGTCCTGGGATTACGGGCATGGGGGATGGAAAGAATGGCATGGGGTCTTGGGACAGCAGGGGAGACTATTGTGTGTGAGCAGGTCAAGGGTAGGGCTGTGTCTGTTGAAAAGGTGCCATTTGCGTTTCCACGCAACAAATGGCCCTTTTGTTTTCAGGATCGGCTGAACAGTAAGTAATAGGTGTGGAGCGGCGGCACAGTAGAGGAGGGAGAAGCCGTGGCTGGGCAATGTTTATTGGCACCTCTCGCTTCTAAGTCAGGGGAGGTGGCCCGGCCCCTTTCCCGGTGCTTCGATGCGCTGGATCAGGGCCCAAGTGTGGGGCCCCCTTCTCTTGGCCTCACATCCCTTATCCAGCGCTGTGAGCCCCAGGGTGGCAGAGGCCCCTCTCTTGTGCCATGCAGCAATGGATCAGACCGTAAGGCCCAAGTGTGGGCCCCCCTGCCCTGGGACATACAGTCATTATTCAGAACTGTGAGGCCCAGGGTAGGGCCCCCACCCCATCTCCTGAACTTCGTAGCACTGAAGTATGGCTCTGAAGCCCATGGGATGAAACACTTTCCCCTGGGCTTTGTGTGCATCGAGCAGCTTAATAGAACTGAGAACTGAGTAAGTAGGTTAGATTCCCAGCGTCTGCTGCACATCCTGTGATCGTGGGCATATCACTATTTCCACATGCCCCTAAAAAATGAAAATATCATTTTGTAATGTAACTGGTGATCATGTACAGCTCTCTACTGCCTTAGAGCTGAGTTCACATCATATAAAACTGCAAATCCCCTCACGTTATGGACTGTGAGTCATGCGTGACTTTACTGCCACAGACCATGTAACACAGCAGAGTTTTACCCTTGTGGGTGCATTTGCTGTGTTGGCAGTCCAGAGAATTTTCACATGCTCTGGAAATAGGGGTGAGTGGGGTGCTACAGCACCCCCTAAATAACCCTGCTGTTGTTCCAAAATTAAAGGAGCAATGAAGATGCTTTTGAATTATTGCTTTTATGTTGTCCCATTTGTTGTGTGTGTTGACATCTGGGTCTGTGGTGTACCCTGCCTTAAGGAGATAAGTGGATGGGAGCGTGTGGAGTGAAAGTGTGAAGATAAAATATATCAATAGAGGAGAAATGGGAAGACTTCTAACGTGGGACAGTATGTGATCTAGAGACAAGACGTTGGACGGAGGCTAAGAGAGGAAATCAAAGGGGATAATTGAGAGAAGTGAATAACAGCAACACACTGACTGTGGGGAAACAGTGTGCCTAGACCAGGAGGAGGCAAGGAAAAGTGTAAAGAAATAAGGTACATGCCGTATAGAAGGCAAAGAAGGATATAGGTGATGGAAGTAGGAGTGCGGCGGGGGGTGGGGGGTCAACTGCAGAACCCCCATCTTTAAAATGCTGGAGTTTGGAAGGTGAATGAGCAATAAAGATGGCTGTAAATTTCAAAGACAGACATCAAATGTCAGGGGATGTGTTCTGACAAATTGCTGCTTATTCTTTTAACATATAGATTGTTTTATTTTCTTTGTGTGCAAACTGAGAGGACTTTACAAATTGATCTATGTGACAATCTTGCTGATGTAAAAGGAAAGGCTATAGGATGTCATTTTTTTCGGGCAAGAACAGGCTGGCTTGGATGTTGGTTGTATGTCACCAAGGGGCCACCTGCCAAATTTCCCTGGTCCATGCAAGATGTGCTACTACAGCCCACGTTTTTATTTTGATTTTTGGTACTTGTAGTTGTGTTTACGTCATTTTAAAGCAAGACAACGAGCCCCAGAAATCAAAGAAAAAACCTGGACTGGAACACCACATCATGCATGGGCCTGGGAAAAATGGCAGCTATGAGGGCAGGGAAAAGGTTCATGGGTGTTAGGAGAAAGCATCTTAAGAGCTTTGAGGGTTGTACAAAATAATTCACGATCGACTACCAGGGAGTCCTCTGGGCCATAGCCACATGAAGTTTAACCATTAACTCAGTCTGGGAAATGCTGGTTTGCTTCACTATATTTTTGTGGGGCAGGTCTCCCGTTGATCTAGGACAGCTTCTTTGCAGGGGTTTTTATAATATGTACATATTTCCATTAGAGCTTTGACCTGTAAAGGACATCAATACAGAGCAATAGGCCCTTCTTTCAAAGTCAGATTTTAATTATTATGTGGCATGAAATCCAGAGGGACCTGAAAGCCCTGACCCTGGGTTTATGCTGTTTACTTTGGTTTTGTACAGCCCTTCGTGTTACTGAATGCCTGGGCTCATAAAATTGAACTCACACTTACCAATTGTAGATCCCTGTACCATCATAAGTTTCCGCTACTAACACTAATGGATGATGAACAACTGGGTGTCTTGTTCCTAACAGAAATGTGGCTACATGATATCTCTAGACTAGACATCCCCAGGGATATTATGTATGTAGGAAAAACTGAGTGCACAAAAGCTGTGGGGGTATCACTATCATGCTAAAAGACACACATAGATGTATATTTTCATTCCTTGTCCATCCCAGACTCTGAGAATTTCTCTTTTACTATAAACTTGTCACCCACTGCTTCCTTCTCAGGATTATTCATGTATAGTCCTCCAGGTCCATGTACTAAGTTTGCAGAAGCCTTACCTGAGATAGTAGCTAGCATTCCCATCGAAAAACCAAATGTACACTTTTCTAGGGGATCTCAACGTTCATGTGCATATAATCAACAACCCTACGGTGTCAGGCAGCTTACATGACCTACGCTGTCCGCAGCTCACTCAAAGAGTAGCAGGTCCCACCCATGACAAAGGACATCTTCTACATCCAGTGTTTAGAAATGACACTAATGTAAAAATTGTAAACCTATGTACGATGACTATGCCCTGATCTCATTCACACTGGAGGGTATCCCATCCCCTTTGGAAAATAAGACATGGGAAGCTCCTCCGCTATGGGGGAGGAGCACCGACCCCTGAAATAAAATTAAAATGACAATAACCCAGCGTTTATTATAGTTTTATTTTGTTTACATGAGTCTGGGGACCGGGGCCAGGGGGGCCAAGGGGAGTGGTGTGCACTATTTTTATTTATTTATCTTTTTTAATGTAACAAGATGTTAAACACATCTTACATTACAGTTGTTAAAAACATGACCAAGGATTATTACAGTGAGTCATAGGGTAGCCTTTGCTAATCAACTTCTGGCCTCAACATTATTCGCACTCACATAATCTTGTAGTACTTTCAGAGTGGTGTGCACTGTTATCAGTGAGCAGGACTATTTGACTGGCTGTCTCAGGCCAGCCAAACTACATGAGCATTAATGAGCTCTGCACCCTAGCTGCTTTGCTGGGTTTGAGACAGCAAAGCACAGGCTCCCAGTCCCCCTGGGAGCGCAAATCATCATTGCTCAGGCCTATCCTGAAGCTGCTCCCCTGGGTGAGAGCAGCTTCAGGATTGGGTGCAGGAGAGTCTGGGAGAAGCTGCCTGCAGTGGAGGTCTGAGTGTAGCAAAAGATGGCGATGTGGTGGGCAGCAGGTAAGTTCTTTGTTTTATCCTTTTTTTATTGTTTGTTGTCTCTCCCCCTGGCCCTTCCCCTCTACTCTGACACCAGCCGCTACTGCAATAAGAACATAATCAGCCTATGACGACGCTGGTCAAAACTCAATAAAGAAATATGAATGAACTCCATAGCCTCAAAAGAGCCGGCCATAGGTAAACATCCCTCAGCAGCAAATTCCATAATTGAAGACTGGATTAAGGTCTCACTAAATGAAATGATTCCTATCACTATTATAAAGAATGGAAATAAATAGAAATCAGCACCTTTCTTCACCGCCCACCTGGTCCCCCTAAAAAAACCTAAAACTCTCCTACCTGATGACTTTCGGACATTTCCATCAGGAAATTAAAAAGGCACAGGCAGCATACTACAAAGCTGTAATGATGAATATAGTCAATGTCCTGAGGGAACTTTTCTGTAGTGTTAAGTCACTCACTACTCCAAAAGATAAAAATACGCTACCTACCCCTACAGTATCACCCTGCAACAAACTTGCAGTGTACTTCCAAGATAAAGTTGATGTTATCTACAGTAACCTACAACAGACAAAAAGCCTTGTCTATTCAGCCGGAGACACATGTTCTACATGAGGAGATGACATGTATCTCAAACACCCCCCTACTACAGGGGAGTCACTCTCAGCAATATTTAGCAAAGTTGAATCGGGATCCCCTGTGTACATGGCACCACCTCACATTCTGCTACAAGGAGCACAAGATATTCTCACGACACTTCTTGATCTCCATTTATCCCTTTCCACTGGAGTAGTTCCCTGAACCTGGAAACAAGCAGTGGTTAAACCTCTGCTAACAAAACCCAACCTTGAACCCTCATGTCCCGGGAACTACAGACCTATCTCCTTGCTTCCAGCCATGGGGAAGCTACTACAAAAACATACTAATCAAAACCTCTCCCTGTTCCAGCAGGAGAACTCTCTTCTTTACTCAACTCAGACTGGTTTCCCTCCACAACATAGCATGGAAACCACATTATTAGCAATAACAGAGAAGCTGAAAATATTACTGTACAAAGCAGGTTCCCTACCATTATCCTTCTCTACCTGTGGATAGCATTCAACAACGTTGACCACAAGACTCTGGTACTCAGGATGAGTGAAAAAGGAATAGAAAATGATGCGATGACCTGACTTTCCTCGTTCCTAAAAGAAAAGTCCTTTCAAATTTGCGATCCTCCCTACTATTCAGATGTCTTCCCTTTGAAGTGTGGGGTTCCGCAGGGCTTTGCATTGAGACCTACACCTTTCCACATTTATTTAAGTCCATTGGAAGACATTGTCAAGGAATTTTAGGTGTTGATGGTCTCCTTTGCTGACGACCCCCAACTGGCAGTCTCCCTTTACCCAGGAACAAGTTTACAACAACAACTAGCCCCTTTTCTAGAGAAAGTTGCATGATGGATGGCTAACTGCGCACTTAAATTGAAGGGAAATAAAGCCAAGCTGCTGATTTTAAGAAACAAGCCAACACCACAAACAACCCTTGGATGGCTAGAGTGTCTGGGGGCACTGCCAATCTCTCTTCCTCCCCCATTACGATCATAGGTATGTGGTTGGATAGCGCTCTATCTATGGAGGCCCAAGTAAAAATGTTTACAGCATCTTGCTTTGGCCTTATCAGAACCCTATAGAAAATCCTAAACCTCCTACCAAAACAATCTAGGAGAATAGTGGTCCAGTGCTGATTCTTCCCTGCTTGGACTATGGAAATTCCCTGTATATGGGCTCAGCCAAATATATCACCAAGAGACTCCAGTTAGTCCAAAGTGTGGCAGCAAGGACTATCCTCAAGCTTCCCAAACATACCTCAGCAAAAATTGCACTGGCTTCCAGTGGAGGAAAGGGTAGAATTCAAGGCACTTTACTTCGCACATAGGGGAATGAACTATAGTGGACCCTCCTCGATAGTGGCTCTTCTGGTACCTTACACTCCTAGCAGTACCTCAACATCCTCCAATGCTTGATTGCTGAAGGTCCAAAGGATCAGATTGGGGGGCGGGGGGGGCGTGTATCCTTCTTGCATTTGACCCCCAAGCTTTGGAATGCTATGCCCGCTGAGCTCAGAAACTAAATGAACAAGACCCGATTAAAAAAAATGCTTAAAACATGGCTTTACTCTCACTTGCTCTAGACATGTACCGCCTCAGAATCCTGCTAGTTTACACGGTGATCAACTCACGTAGCACTGGGAAGCCCTCAGGCGGCTATGTGCTTTATAAATCTGCATAGAATAAATCTACATAGCATAACTTGAGGAGCACTGTTACAGGGTGGAAGTGAAGAAATTCATAGCCAAGGAGCTCATTGGCAAGGCGCCAACAAACATTGTCGCACCGAGGGCCACCAGCACTGACGCCGGCACTGGATGTCGCAAATTAGAGGGGCCTCACATCTTCCCTTTCGCCCAGGGCCCCAAAAGTCCTAGGACCGGCCCTGGCTATGCGGAGTGGGTGGCTGAGGACTCAACTGTAACTTTGGCGAGTTGCAATTGAGACCCTGAGCTGACCAGTCAGTCTAGGACGTTGGCAACATTACTGAGGAAATAAAGCTACCATTTATGTTTCAGCTTTCACTGCGAGTTATTTCTCACTACACTTTTGCCAATGCTTGTTTCTACATCTTCCTCTATCAGTTTCACAGTTATGCCTTTTTTTCTGCAAAAGTTTGGAACGCAATCTATACTATTGCCGCTTGATGGCGATATGACTTCACGAATGAAAAGAATACGCACCTTAATTAAAATCGTTAACTTTTCTAAACATCTTCGCACAATCAATATGTACCATTGCTTACACGTCAGCCATGCTTGAAACGTTAACACCATCACGTCTCCAGAAAAAGAAACAAAATTGAATGTGCACGAATTATTTTTGCAATGCACACACTCCAATGTCGATTACATTAAAAATACCACCGAATTCAGTAAAGATAAGATCCGGTAGTTTAGGTATTGGGTTTGTCGAACACTGACCTTTTAAGCGTTCTATCTAAAAATAGAAAAGCAGTTGTCATTGACAAACTGAAAGAAAAAAAACGCCAAGCGTGTTCTCGTTTCAATGTACGAGATCACGCTTTCCTTTCCTAAAATGGCCGCCACACTCGTGGCGCTTCTCTTTCTGAAATACGTTCTAATTTTACCAACGAGCTGTCACTCTAGAATTTAGTGAGAGTCGCCTGTAACTCGATGAACGCGAGCGTAACAGAAATAACAGAGCGCTGTAGCGTGAGTTAATACATTTCAGTATGACCTCTAAACGTACACATTAAGTTCACATCACTACAAACATACCTACTTCATTGTTGAAGGCGGAGACAACCGTCAACGGGCTCCGCCTTTCCCTAAAAATTCGGCTATGGGATTAGAAACTGAAAGAGCATTAAATTGGCCGTTTAGCCCCATTTTTGCAAGTCTATAGTGGAAAATGGCCTTGTTCACCAAAGGCGATCAAACCTTTTAAGATGTTGATGGTGTTTATCCAGAACCGTAACGAAATTATGGATTTCCAGAGATTTCGTGACGATTCCTGCAAAAATATATTATTATTTAAGCGACATTTTAAATGTTATCACTTGAACAATATGTATGCGAGGTTGATATCTGTTACCAGTGAATGCCTATTTTTTGTTACTTTGAATTTGCTAAACCCGATTTTTGCTCGAGCTTTCTCTTTTAAGATGGCCTCGTTACCGGAGCCGTATAGAGGGCGGGCCCGCCACTAGGCCAATAAGTCCTTCTTCTGTTGTTATCGCTGCTGCCTATGGTGAGAGGGCAGGGCCTCGATTCAATCAGTTGCTCGCTGCTGCGCCATAATCGACGGGACTATACATGTGCCTGCCTAAAGCAGTCTTAGTAGGGCTTTTATTATCCTCCTCCGCTTCCTAAACGGCCCGTGGAGTCCACTGTAAGTCTAGGCCGAGCCCGCAGTCAGTTGTTGACGGTCTTTGACCGCGAGGGATAGAGGATCGGCCAAGAACATAAATATGGCGGAAAGCCCTGTCGACGGGGGACTGTTGGCCAGCGAAGCCGACAAGACATCGACGAAGAACTTTAGAGTAAGCGACGGGGACTGGATCTGCCCGGATAAAAAGTGAGTGCGGTGAGGCTGCGAACCTCCCATTACCGATCTTGCTCACATTTACTGTTGCCGAAGTTTAGGCCTAGGGGCCTGAATCCTACCGGTACCCCGGGATCGTAATCTCATTGAGTTGTCAACTATCAAGCGCCTGTTTTTGTGTGTGTTTTTTATATTAAGATAGTGTCCGTTTGATCCTGCTCATGAAAAACGTAAACATTTACTTGGTAATTAAAGCGGAATGAGTGGTTTCCTCGCCACTGCCGTCCAAACAATTTTGACATAACTCGCTTGCACTACCAAGCGCTCTTTAGCCATTGATGCTTCTGTCTTTTTCATGGTCTGTTCTAGATGGAGGGTGACTTGTGGCCTTTTGAAAGACCCGGCTATTTGGTGTTATACTAAAGCGTTAATGTGGTCTGTCTCAGCAGAGCAGCTGGTCCTCTCGGGGCAACTTTAAATAAGTGTATATTCAATTCCCGCTCAGACTAAAATGAACGGCCCCATTCTAGGGTTTCCGAATATCCCGTTTTCTCGGTACCTCTTTCTCTACCGCACATATTACTACTCCCCAACGACATAATGCATCAATTTAAGTTTTTAAACATTTTTATTAAGGTGAAATACAATTGTACAGAATAGTCTGTTACATTATCTGGATCCAGCGAATTCTCTCGGTTGCAAAGCTTCAACAATGCATCGAACATGTTATGGGATGGAGCACGTATAGATATTGTGCAGATTTCCTATATCATGCCAGGCGTTGATCGTGAGCAGTTTAGTAACCCCAGTACGTTATCTCCTATGCTTGATGCAGGTGGTTTTGAACCTATTCATCTTAGAGCAAAGAGCCAGTCAGTGCTGTTAACTCCCATAATTAGCTCTTGGTCCCATAGAGGAAGTTATATTGTGTTTGTTAGCTGGCAGATTTAGGGTTCTTTTGGGCTGCGTTTGAAGTAGGGGATATCCATGCAGTGCAAGTAATTGTGTACTGGGCACACTAAGATTAAAATGCCTTCCACGGACTTGGCAGTTATTTTTAGGTTACTTCAAACAATATTTTATGAGGTGCGTTTTTTCACATTTTAATGCTTGAGCCGCATTCCTGCTCTACGTTAATTGTTCTATTTACCCGAGAGAGTCATACACGCTTGTTAGTGACTATTTTTTTTATGATCTGTCCTTACGACGTGGTTTAGAGGTGAGCTGGTCATTCTATCGATATGCCATGTTCTAATTTGACAGTCATGTGTCTGGTTCTTTATTCTCCATTGCAATGAGAGCATTATTATTATCAACACTTTCACCCTTCGGGTACCCTGGCGCCATGATGTGTGCCCAGCTAATCGCAGATGGAAGTTGAGCAAAATTGGCAGAAGAAAGATTAGGAGAGTGGTAGAAGACAGGCTCTAGGATATAGCCATGTCTTTATCCTTTTTCTGAACTGGTAAAGATCATCCACTTGTCTAATCTCAAGTGTGAGTTTGTTCCAAAGTTGCGGTGCTGAAGGCCCTGTCTCCTGACATAGTTCTTCTAACTCTGGCACCTTCACCAGTTTGGCAGAAGAAGAACGTAGACTTTGAGTGGGGGGATACCATCCAAATTTGTTCTGCATTGGTTTGGGTCCAGCACCGTGCAGAGCTTTAAGCCCTATGCAAAGCGACTTGAATTGTATCCTTTGCAATACTGGAAGCCAGTGCAGCTTCTGAAAGTGCCTGAGAGGCAGAATAATGTTGTGGTCTCATGAGTGCCAACTTAGCCACCATAGTCTGTATTCTCTGGAGTCTCATAGTCAAATATCTTGGGAGACTCCCGCAGCAAGGCATTACAGAAATCCAGCCTACTCATGATAGTACTTCTTACGATCGATACTGTGGCCTGTGTTGATAGCAACAGAAGAATCTTCCAGAGTACTCTAATAAGGGAAACAACAGCTCCCAACTGTTTTATTCACCTGAGTTTCAAGAGTCTGTGTACTATCAAACATAACTCCCAGGTTGCGCACCATCTCAGTAGAAACAAGTGGGGTGGCTGTGGGAATGGGCCAAAAGTCTGTAGGGAGTATGGGGGGAATCCTCCCACCTGCACAGTGCAGGACCTATGTCTTATCAGCATTAAATTGAAGAGCATTTTCTCTCTGCCAATGTGTCCTGCATACTGGCATGGAAGTCTTCCAGAGATATGGACTGGTCTCCCTCTAGGGACAGGGTAAGCTGTGTCATCTGCGTAGTTCACAAGATTATTATGAACCCGTATGTCAGTAATTAAAGGGCTCACATAGATGTTGAACAATATTGGACTAATCGCAGAACCCCGAGGGACATTGTGCAAAATGTTGGTGAACTCTGATTGATAAGGGAGGGCCACTGCCTGTTACAATCGAAACCACTTCAGGGCAGTGCCCACCACCCCAACCTCTTCGAGTCTGGCCAGAAGGACCTCATGGTTAACTGTGTCGAATAGGCAGACGGGTCAAGCAAAATCAATAAAGCTGATTGTTCCTTGTGCAAAATCAATAAAGCTGATTGTCCCTTGTCTGCTCGCATTCGCATACCGTCCATCATGGTCACCAGAGCACTCTCCATTCCGTGTCCAGGGAGGAAACCAAATTGCACGTCTTCCAGTATGTTGTTGGTTTCTAGGAACTGGGAGAGTGACTTTCAAACCAGACGTTCAAGGATTTTAACCTGATAGGGTAGGAGAGAGATGGGTCTATATTTTTTAGGACACGCTAGATCAAGAGGTGCTCTTTTTTCAGAAGGTGTTACCAATGCTTGTTTCCAGCAAGTCAGCATTGATCCACTGGTCAAAGATTGAGTACAGATCTGCAGAAGTATTGGAAAGAGTTCTGGGGCCAATTACTTCCAGATTGTGTGATAGTGGGTCCATAGGGGATACTGAGGAGACACCCAGAGCCACTTTATTGAAGTCCTCCGCTGAGAGTATCTCAGTGGTCTAGGGAGTTAAATTTGTCCTCCCTGCCCAGCTCTTCCTCTTCGCTAGTGATGATTCCTCGGACATGTTACCCATTTTGAGTCCATCAATGATTAGGTTTCTGATCTTGTCTTCAAAAAAGTTTGCTAGGCTGATATATAGATCCTGGTTGGGCAGAATCTTGTTTTATAGGTTTCCAATAACAGTTGAGTTTCCAAGTGGTGCTTAGGCAGGGATCTAACATTGAGCAGACCGCATCTAAGGCTGTCCCTTCTGGCAAAATCCAACTCTGTCCTCAACCATGTACCTGCCCATCCTACCTCCAGTCTCCCCAATGTCACATAGTTGTTCGTTTGTGTAGCAGTACCTCTTATTTGCTGTTTAATACTCCCCCCCCCCCCCCCCCCCCCCCTAACGGGCAGCATGGCTGGCGCTGTGCGCAGACGTGCTTGCCTTTGGCGCGCCAGCAGCGCGCGTCCGTTGGGCGGCCACTCCAGCTTGGTTTTTTTTATAGCCGATTGCAGGGAAAGCTAGAATGCTGGACTCAAAGTATGTCGGGTCCGCTCTAACTGACAGTTACCGCGAGGTCAGGCAAACCAGTAAGAGCACCTCGTTTTAAGTCCACTGTTGAAAATATTGAACCCGCGTTAAAAACAATAAAAAAAAAAAAATTCATTAGGGGAATTAATGTGCAAATAAAGTGCTGCAGCAGCAGCCAACAAGATCCACACGTTAGGAAAAGCTAAACACCTTGTAACATGCAGTCTAGTCTTGCATTGATGCCATCCCTTACATACTAGCATGTGGCACAGAAGAGAGATTCTGGTTTTTGGTCGAACCCAGAGATCTAATGACTGATTCTTCCAAGATTATGGGCGCTGTGAACACAACCTCTACAATCCGCCCTCGGAACAATTTCAGTTAACATAATCTAGACCAAGTCACTTTGTGAGGAAATCTACTGCTTACCAAAAACGGTAAGCAGTAGATTTCCTCACAAAGTGACTTGGTCTGCAGCCATTGGGAGCCCAGGGAGAAACAGTGATTGAAGGTAAGTTAGCACGGTCCATGTGTATTCTGTACTAGGAAAAGAGCTTCGCCAAGTCAGTATGTCTAGTTTTAATGTGGTAACATATGCAAATATGGCCATACCCCAATGCTGTCTTAATGTTGGCACATTTTCTATGTACATGGCAGAAGCCAGTCTTGGTGTATTCATAGGGCGTAGCTAGAGCTTGTGGCGCCCGGGGCTATCCCTCAGATTGCCGCCCCTTAGGGGGAACGGGGGGGGGGATATGGGGTGCTTGGGGGAAAAAGGACGGTGAGCACTTTTGAAAGATGTCAGAGACACGTAGTATTGCTGCTAATAGTTACCTCGATCATGCGAGTTACATGCACATACATGACACGGTCCAAGGCTACACAGTTAAATACACCGGTGACCGGCAGTACAAAGGAGAGCACACAGACTGCCACCCTGCAGGATTTCAGGAAGGGCCTAAAAACATGGTTATTCGATTAACGTCCCTCAGCAGAAGCATTGCCCCCACCCCACAGTGCCTAGATAACCTCACAGGTGATATGTAGCGCTATGCGAATCCTGTTTGTTTGATGAATTGACACCTGATTTCCACACATCGTTTGTGCGCTATTTTAGTTTTATCTGTAAAAATGTATGTCTGTGCAAGTTAGAAATTACCAGCATTCACTGGGTTCTATACTTTATGGAATGTTCTCCGACACCCCACTATACAACAGACGGCAATGTCTACGTTTCTGCAGTTGCAGGGCAATGCCTGCAATGTTCAGCTCATGGTTTGTGCACGTGGAGGGGCGCAGCTGGCACTGGAAGTACAGCTAACAGCAGGCCGGACATAAAGGAAGCATAGCTGCCAAGGTTTCAGATTGCTAAGTGTGACATTTTGATAATGTCAGCGTAACTATGAGTGACATTTCAACAACTATGAGTGACACTTTTTTCGCAACTAAAATCAAGCAATAAAAACAACGGAAACATAAATATCTGAAATTACACCCATTTGAGCAATGAGAAACTGTAAGAAGATTGTTAAACGACTGCAAAGCACTGGAAATGGAAGGGTACACGCGTACCTTAGAGGTCACAACCCCTCTGCAGACTGTAATTTATCTCAAAAAGACACACTGGGCAATTTGATAAAAATGAATTAGCAGATAACAGCAAGGTGTGCGGTGCCGACCGTTATTTATTCACAACCTGAGGCTGAACTTGTATTGCTAGTCTAAGCAATTAACACTGAGACACAATAGAGTATGGGGGTGCATGAAAGCCTCAGGCAGGGCTTTAAGTGGACCGGGTCTCTCACAATCTTTTCTCCTTCTGTCCCTCCTGGATTCCTACATTTGCTTCGTACTTTTATTTTCACCCCTTTTTTCCCTCTTCGACCCTTACCCCTCCCCTATTCCTCTTGCCTGGTTCCCTTATTTACACAGACCCCCTCTCCATGATAGGACAGCCTCGGCCCCTATCCCTTTTCTCTAGCCCTTCCTCCCCTCCTTCTATTTTCCAGTTCCTTGCTTATTTCTCACCAAATCTTCCCCCTCTTGCCTCCCCTTCTGTTTCCCTCCCACTCACACGGTCATTCTTTTCTCACTTCTTTCCTAATTCTTTCCCTGTATCTCCACCCTACCCTTCCCTCTCACCCTTCCCTCTCTCACGTCCTCAGTCCTTCCCTTCTCGCCTCCTTCTCTCTTTCTTACTCTCGTTTTCTCACACTTCTGTCTGCAGTCATCATGTCCCCCGGACCAGGAAGACTCCCCTTGTCTCCTTTACACTCTCCTTCCCTCTTCATTCCATTGCTCTCCCCTTACATTCTTTTCGTCATTTTCTTTTACCCCAATCAGCCCCTCCTGCTTTACTTTTCATATTCTCCCCTACCCTTCATTTCCCAACTTCTTACATCACCAACCTTCCACTCACCACTGTCCCAAACCTGTGTCTTATTCCGATCTCCATTTCACGCTCTCCATGCCATTATGTTTCACCCTCTTCAATTATCTCACTCCCCCATCATCTTCCTTGTTGCTGCTGGTGCTTTCTTTCCCTCTTCCATGACTTATCATCTCTTGTGCCCCCTCTCTTCCTTCTGCTCGCAGCAGCCTCTCCCTGAAGGCCGCCTATTTCTTTACTTTCTTTTTCTATTTAGAGCCCTCTTTGGTACATCCCATCTTGCCAGTCACCAGTCTTCTGTTCTTATTTATTTATTTATGCATTTTTATATAGCGCGGACTTTACCCGAAGGCGTCAGAGCGCTTCACATTAGGAACAGAGATGAAACATGAGAAACATTATAAAAGAACAGATTGCAAAAACATGCGTTACTTACACAAGGTAATAGTGACAATTGTGAGCAACAAAATACATGAGGTAGTAAAAACTGTGAAATACATGAGGTAGTAAAGGTAGTATTCATTATTTTATCCCCCAAAGAGCGTGTGCCTCTGCAGACGGCACCGTTTTAAAAATCGTGTATTTCTGCAGCAGCATGGTGTTAATAGAAAGTCGGGTGGCTGGAACTTACTTCAAGTCAGTTTGCCACCCGCTTTCTTGGTCCAGGGCTGTCTGTGCTCAGAGTCTCGACTGTCCTGGTGTCCGCTGCTGGAACCGCCGGTCACGACTCCATGATGTGAGCTCAGCTCGCCTCGGTAATGAGACAGCACACGACGGCGGCCTTGCAGCTGTGAGCAGGAGGCAGGTGCTTCAAGCTCCATAATAGAGGTGGCGCCCGCAGAGCCAGGCCGAGCCGCTTCCTGCTCCAAAAACCAACTTCCCCGCCTTTGGAAGCAGGACGTGACGTGACGTCCGCCCACCGTGCCAGACTAATGGATGTGTCATTGCACTGCCTTAATGTCAGGATTTTATTTAATGCATTAAAGCGCGGACTTTACCCGAAGGTGTCAGAGCACTGTACAATAAAAAGGCCACCGCAACGGGGCACACCAGTGTCGCGCTGTTGCCACCCCCAAAACAGTGCTGCCTGGGGCGGTCCGCCCCCCTCGCTCCCCCCTAGCTACGCGGGTGTCAAGGGGCACAATGTTTTTAGAAGTTGTTCATGTTGTAATCACTAGATTATTTGCATTAATGCATTTCAAGCGATTGCCAATGTTTTCTATGAATATCGCAAACCTGTGTCTACGTGAAACTGTTTTGTTGTACAGCGATATGGGTACCAAGTCAGATGTTCAAGATGCCCACGGGTTTACAGTTTTAACAGAACTGGTCACAGAACAGTTTATAGTTGTGCATGATGCCTTTGTAACCCAAATGTTGCTAAGGAACATAATGGCAATGATGTATGGGCCACCTGTTACCTAAGCATTTTGCATGTTATTATTACATTGTATTTGTATTTGTGACTACTCATTTATTGCATCAAAAACTTAGAGGTGGCGGTGACCCTGCAGAAACTAGTAATTGCAAGTACCAAGGCCACGATACTCATAGAAAAAGTACGGCTTGGCGTGACCTCCCCCGGCTGCAGTTTTTACTTGACCTGGTACTGAGGTTAAGACGCTGTTTAACGGGCAAGTGTTTATTTACAGGTTAACCGAAGTTAAAAAAAAAACTAACAAGTGTCCTTTAACACTAATCTTTTGAAACGCCATTATTTAAAGAGATTGTGCTACAGACATGTAAAAATGCAAAAGACTACAAACTTCCAAAAAGGTCTTTCGTCAACAAGAGGTAGTGTTTCACCTTAGTGAATCCTAATGTATCCCTGCATTAAAGGCTTTTATTGTAAGGTATAGTTCTCAAATATGATTTTAGAGACATCCATGCCTGATAAGTGATCCACCCTCTGGTTTACTAATGGCATTGTTATGTGTGGTGTCTATGATTTAGGTTATTATACATGGAAGCAGTGGCGCTGGCACCTACTGAAGCAGGAGGCGGGCAAATAGGGAGAAAGAAAATGAAAATCACTTACCGATCAGCACAACAGCGTCTTTCTCTCCCTCCTCTGCAGCGACTGCTGTGCAGGCCCAACAACCTCCCTGAACCAATCCTGGCCTGCTAATAAGCTATTAACCAGCATACGACCAGTGTCCTGATTGGTGGGACTGGCCTCTGTCGGTGCTCCCGTGGAAACTGGATGCTTGCATTTGCTCTCAACCTAGCTGTTTTAAGACCGCTCATTTGAGAGGTTTACAGTTCTCCTGTGTCGCTGGTAGTCGCACGCAGGCCAACATGCACACTATAAACGGTGCAAAAGCAGCCCTTTGCCCACCACTTATCCCTGCTGTCACTCAGCAAGCCCCACTCGGTTCAGGACTGGAGGAAGCAAAATAAAATGGTAATGAATTGACATTTTATTTTTCATCTCTGGGGCTTTGCGAGGCACAAATGCAGACAAGGAGAGACTAACAAGCCCAATAACGACTGAAGCCAGCATTTACAAAGAACAGTGGCACAAGCCAATTAAAAATGTGGGGGGACTTTAGAGCAATACTCCACTACTGCATGCCTCGCAGCAGCGCATGCACTACCCAGCCTCAACCTAAACAAGCATTGTATAAACAAAAAACCCACAGCACACTGCATGTAAAGTAAAACACAACAGATGTCTCAATGGACATAAAAGTTCAAGTTTTCATGGATCAAAAAAGGGGAACACCAGTGTTTCGGCTCCTCTTTTAATGTTCATACATGGCCAGCCGACACGTGTTTCGTCGCAAGAAAACACTTTTTCCGCGACTCCTCAGGGCTGGGGAGGATACAAAAATACAGAATGGAGTGCATAGTATATATACAGTAATGTTGCACGTTGAGTTGTGACTGTATTTGGTGCAATTGTGAGGTGTAGGTGAAAAAGTGATCATACACAAGTACAAAAGTGGATGCACTCACATAACCAACCTTAATGCCGATGTGAGCGTCACATTTATGGAGGTGGGTCGACAGTGAATATATATGTGTGGTGTCCTGAGAGATGACATCTGCAAGTTCATTCACCCAAGTGTTTCTAAGGAGGGGGTAGGTGTTAGGGTTGGTTCAAAGTGTCACGGTGAGACAAGGTCAGTGGTTATCGCGATGTGAGGCGGGGGAAGGTTAAAGTGTCGGTATTTTGCTAAATCCCTAAAGTTTAAGAGTTGATGTGCATCCTACCTGTAGGCGGTCAGAGTAGAACCCCAGGTCTATAATGCCACAAGAAGGGAGAAAACAGAGAAGGAAAATACCATAAGGGTATATTCGAATGGTGGTTGAAATTTACACATTCAATTCAAGAATTTATCCGTGTATGGGGCACGGAGCAAAAGAAAATAGGTTCAAAAGAGAATCTCACCGCGGTGCCGGTGATAATTCCGACCCGGCTCCGCTCGAGACCGGGTTACGTCTTTGTACAGTTATAACTTTCGTAGTTATGAAGTATAGTTCTGCATCAAATATTCCTCGGAAGTCTACACAGTGTCTGCATTTCTTACACGTGGACGAGGACTCAAGTTCAATTTAACGATTGTGGATATTCCTAAACAAGCGTAACTACTAAATAAAGGTGAGCCTAACTAATAACCGAAATTCAAGTTTTGACAGATTCTTGAAAAATACGCTTTAACCCCAAAGTACCTGTTTTAAGCCTTACACGATTTTAATTCCTTTTCAGTATTTCCACATATATATTCACTGTCGACCCACCTCCATAAATGTGACGCTCACATCGGCATTAAGGTTGGTTATGTGAGTGCATCCACTTTTGTACTTTTGTGTATGATCACTTTTTCACCTACACCTCACAATTGCACCAAATACAGTCACAACTCAACGTGCAACATTACTGTATATATACTATGCACTCCATTCTGTATTTTTGTATCCTCCCCAGCCCTGAGGAGTCGCGGAAAGTGTTTTCTTGCGACGAAACACGTGTCGGCTGGCCATGTATGAACATTAAAAGAGGAGCCGAAACACTGGTGTTCCCCTTTTTTGATCCATGAAAACTTGAACTTTTATGTCCATTGAGACATCTGTTGTGTTTTACTTTACATGCAGTGTGCTGTGGGTTTTTTGTTTATATTGTATATGATGTGTCCTCCAACATATCTTTGAGAGGTTTTAGGGATTTGCCTCTCACCTGCATGCACCTTCTAATCTATACCATATCTCCTGCGTATGACCTTTGAGCTGTGCGCCCAGTATTTCCCTCAGCCCCTAAAAAACCCGGTTCGCATTGCTATAAACAAGCATTGTAAATGCAGTGGTCTCTGCATTATTTTTTTTAATTATTTTTTTTTTTTAATCTTATTTTTTTAAATAAGAAACAGATACATACATAAACAACGACCGGAGTGCATAGGGTGACCACAGTTGCAATAAATAGACACAGACTTCCATTCATTACAGTATGAATTAAGGAGAATAAAACAGGCCTAAGAGTCCTCCGAGTCCACACTGACAGGGTCTAATTCCGGTGGTTCACAAATGCTGCCTCGGTAAGCATTCCAAGCTCCCCAAATTTTGACCCATTTACGGGGCCGCCCCCTGGAGACATACACTGACTTCTCACGAAACATGCACCAATCAAGATCTTCCATCCATTTTCCAACCCTGGGCGCCCGTTCAGCACCCCAGAGCTGTGCAATATTACGTTTTGGCGACTGCACAAGCGAGAGCCACCCAAACCTTACCATGGCTCGGCAGGTCCGTGGGCTCCCACACATTGAACAGACCTCTCCTTGCCTCCGGGTCAACCCTCAACCCCCACACTTCACTCATTTTAGAATGTATCCGTGTCCAGAAAGCACAGACCCTCTCGCACTCCCACAGAATATGCATAAACGACCCTTGCAACCCACACCCCTGTCGACAATCAGCTGACACAGCTAGTCCCATCCTCTGCAGTCCCAGGCCCGTAATGTAAGAGCGATGCAAAATCCTAAGTTGAACCAAACGGAGCCTCATGGGGACTGCCACTTCCTTAGGGGATGCCACCGCCTCCCTCCAATCCTCATCGTCCAGAACAAGGCCATCAGCGACCCATTGGTCGCGCAAACGCACCAAGGGGTCCTCAGAGTGATTAATCAATTTGCGGTAGAAAGAGAGCTCGCCTTAGTGGGCACAAGGCCATCAAGTAGGCGATTTCCCCCCCCTCAGAGCGGCCAATCGCCGATCAGAATGGGACACTCCTCCAGCACCCCTGCCCTCTGATGCAACCCCCCTGCAAGCGAGCTGCTAGCAGTGCAAGGTGATTTCAGCAGCAGCACGAGCTGCAGATCAAGAAAAATGGCATTTGGGGCATGCCAGTGCTTCCAGCCGGACCGGTACGGGGCAGCCTGCTGACTTGGCACAAGACTGCCCCATCTCCCGTAAAATACATCACCCCCATAAACATGTTTTCCCGAAAGTGAACGTGCCAATCAAACTGTGCCAAGGACCCCATAAACGTCATCACCAAGTACAAACGCTTCTCTCTCCCCTAGCCAGCAGGTTAACAAATGGATATGAACACGTGCATCCCATCCTCTGGAGTGTCCCACCAAAAGCATAGCGGTGTCAAGTGCGAACGTGCCCCTCCAAAATAGACGACACACGCTAAAGTGTGAACCCAGAGCACAACCCCCACCCCTCCAGCGAAAATACCGCCTTCTAAACATATCTATTCGTAAGTACAAACATGATCATCTTATACAAACATGGCCCCCTTTCTGTAAAAAAAACTTCTAACATATTGTTCTCCACAGCAAACATGCCCCTCTCTGCAAAAGAAACGACCCGCGCTAACATGTGACCTCAAGTGCACACCCCTCGAATCTCCAACTCCTCTTCCAGTTCCTCAAAGCTGCGGGCCCCGAGCTCCTGAAAACGGCAGAGGCGAGATGGCCGGCGGGCAGAAATGGCTGCCGCAAAGCTCCGAAATTTTCGGAATCGGGGGCGTGTTTTTGGGTGAGTGACTGATGACGTCACAGATAGAAAGAACCTAAAAAAAACACGTCACCAAATCCGAAAAAGACTGGACTTAAAGGGAGTGACGCCCCTCTCCAATGGCTGGCCAGCATTTACGAGGCCAGCCAATGGAGAAGAGGGGCGGGTTCAAGCCCCCTACACTAAAACATAATCTCGGAGCTCCGCCCACTGCTTACGCAGTGCGACAGGAGTCTTCTACCTAAAAAGGAGATACAATGAAATAAAGCAATTGAGGATCACTCAGTTTGGTTGTGTGAGGAATCGAGGATTGATCTCAGGTTTCCTTGTTTCACATTGTGCTAGATGAGTATCTCTTACCCCCCCTCCCTTCCCCCCCCCCATTTCACTTTGCATAAAAAGTTAATGTTTCATTCTTAATTCTTGGCTCATGATGTTGGAGTGTGGCAGACCAAATACTATTTTTTTTAAAAAAAATTATTTATTTTTGCCGGGGATCCAAGAGAAACCTTGAGATGAGCCACAGACCGGCGTTTGAATTGGGCATAAAGTGTCTCTACCGCATGTACTGCATAAATGTAGTTATGGGAAATAAAGGCATATGAAGACATTAAATATAATCAAACAATTTGGTAAAGCTGGAGTTCCAGCTCCACTGTGCAGGGCTTCTTGTTTCATGAGTCCTAAGTACACCACCATTTAGGGAGTGGATTATGAGACTGGATGCTCGCTCCCATACGTTAAAGTAATTGTTGGGTAATCATGTTTTCTTATAGCATTACTACCAGTCTTTAGTTTGTAAGTGTCTCTTATCCATGCGTTTGTCCCTCTTTAAATTTTGTGTCTTGCATTGTTTGCTACAGACGTTAATTGGTTAGAAGGAATGACATGCAAGGCAAACGACGTACACAAATGATCATTAATGTCCATTTTTTTATATTGGGCATTAACTTTTCTTTTCTTCATTTATAGGTGTGCCAATGTTAACTTTGCAAGGAGAGCTAATTGCAACAGGTGTGGCCGAGGTAGGTGTTCGTTTTATTATGTTGCTAACATTGGTTGTGGTGTGCTGATTTCTTCTTTACACTAGTTCTGTTTTTACCATTCATGCAGAGAAATCAACCGATGCGAAGATGATGAAGGCCGGTGGGACAGAGATAGGAAAAACTTTAGCAGAAAAAAGTCGCGGTCTTTTCAGCGCCAATGATTGGCAATGTAAAACGTATGTATTTAACGCAAGTTATTACGCATTTGCTGCACTCTTATTACATTGAATATCAATAGAATTTTGCAATAGTGTTTAAACTGCATTATTAAATCTGATCTTGTTTGCTTTTTGTTTTTCCAAGTTGTGGTAATGTGAATTGGGCCAGGAGGTCTGAGTGTAATATGTGCAATACTCCAAAGTATGCAAAGTTAGAAGAAAGGACAGGTAAGGCTGACTATTTTTTAATGCAGTGAGAAAAACTAACATTGCTTTCTTAGTTTGCATGTCCTACCGCGTGCTTGCGCACCATTTTTGCCTTTTAGGAACTGAATTTTAACAATAAATTGCAAAGCTTTTCCATGTGATTGCATCAAAGTTCCAACTAGCTCCAGCAATTTCAAGCAATTAGTTAATTTAACACGTTCAAGGTTTTTCCCACTGTGTGTTTATGTTCTGGACATCTGAAGATATCCACATTGGAGAATTTAAACAGATGTGATTTTAGATGTAACAATTTTTCGATCTTTCAGTGTGCAAATTGTCATGGGATTGCAAGTAACTTGTACTTTGAAAATGTTTTTCTGGCTATCCTTGGTACACAAAGAGCCAGTGTAGTTCAAGCTATTGCACAGGTTACTTAAAGGTGGCCTGCATTTGGGCAACTCGTTAGACATTCGCCTGTGTTTACCTTCAGGGTGTCTTCATTTGCTGCCTAAGAAGCAACCTCACTGCTCAGTATATTGGAATTACATGATCTATCCCCAGAGAATATACTAGAGCAACTGAAATAATTATACTCTTAACTTTGTGTGTGAGGGTCTTAATACCTAGAAATGTCAAGCTCCTTTTAGCATAACACGTAGGAGCGCTTACCTCATTGCACCCCTATCAGCAACAGACCACCTTCTGGGGAGTGGTTCCAGTAACAAGCAAAGTTGGCTAGATACAAATCTTTCTTAACACCGTGGCTGCTTGAGGAGATCATCTGCTGTGCTGGGCCATAATGGAAATTGGTGTGGTCATGACGAGCTCAGCTAGTCATGAACACACGAGAGGTATACCTCATGATGAGCGGAGCTAGTCATGAGCATCGAAGGGGTTAGTTAAAGTCTGTTTTCGTACCCTCTATAACATTGGGGTAGTATTGTCACCCGAGCAGACCATGTGTTTAAGAAAAGGACCACGGGCAAGCACGAGTTTATTGGCCCAAGCATTGGTGTTGATGCCTTTTACTCCTAATGTTCGGGGGCTCACAAAGATATGATCCTGAGCAACTGGGCCAAGTATCCCTCCAGCACTTGACTCTGTGGTAGAGAGGGTCGAGCAGTTAAAGGCTTTGCAGGGGACAAGCAGGTTAGACAGAGGTGGGTAAACATATACTGATAACTCAAAATACCTTTGGCAACAATAAAGTACTGCCCTTTGAAATGCTAGCTTTTATGAAAAAATTAGTTTGTACAAACATACAACAAAATTACATTAACAAGCAATACACAGTTCCTGGTGTCAGCGCTGTAGTGTTCATAGGTGGGTCACTGTCCCACTCCCTAGCGGTAGTGGTTATTTCCCATTTATACTAAAGGCGGCATTCAGGTTAAGTTCCTCTACTAGTCAGTCTCAGGAGTCCTTCTCCGACTCTATTAATGTCAAGTGTTCCAGTGTCTAATCGCTATGTGACAGGAAAGCTGCTCCTGGCCCATAATCAGTCTTACACTAGCAGGATCTGAGCAGCTGAAGTCTCTCAACATGCCTCCTTTGCAGGTGCTGAAGCTGCGGCCTCGGATACATCTTTCACACATGTCCTGTGAGGGGCTGCGGTTGGGTGGCCTTTAATTTCTCCCGCAAACTCCTGCATCAGTAGGGTTTTTAGGTCTCGTGACCTACAATGCGCGCAAGCGCATTGAGGGATCGAGAATTCAAGTAGCCAAAAACACAGTCAAACCAAGGGCTTCGTTCCTGCGGTTTTCTTGAAGTTCACGTGAATCACGTGAGCAAACAAGCACGCGCATTCACGGCCAGCCCAGCACATCAAAGGGCTTCTCCTCCCCTAATTATTCATGGCCGGCCGCAGGCCGGCCGTACTTTCAGTTTCCCAAAGGGCTTCGCTTGCATTCCCCCCCCCCCCCCCCCCCCGCCCACCAGGCTCTCCCGCCCCCATCCGGCTACCCTCCGGCCATTTGGCACAACATTTGTAGCATTCGGTTTACCTCTCCCCACCGTCACTTAAGTGTGCAGAGAGTTGATCGTTAGACAATTTCCTCAGACAGGATTGTGCCGGCCCCAGAGCTACTTTAATATTTCAGCCATTCCTTTCGAATTCCTGGTGCAGTTTATTTATTTTACTTTCGGGCTCACGGCAGGCACATCACTTCTACAGAGCAACCCGGTCTATTACTACGCAGCAGACACGTACTTCGAGGGACGGCATTCTTTAGGGAAGGGCGGGAATGCATTATTTCCACAAGCACACATTGGAGGAACTTCCCCCAGCAATTTTTAGGCGTCCTCCTCCTTCCCCCCTCATCTTCATTTATTGATTAATTACAGCCAATTAATGATGTCGCCATACGATTACTCTGTGCACTCATTCCCCATGCATACACTCCAAGAATGCATTTTCCGGTTCCCGGTGAACTTCAGTGCTGCTCTTAAGTTTCTTCTGCCGAGTTTTTATATATTCGATGTTTCTGTGAACATGGGAGGAAAGCCTGTCATTAGTTGCCGGTTTTCCTGGCTCTGTGTTTCGCTCGTTATAGTGCTTCCTCGTAAAATGCTTCTGTGCGTGAACAAGGCGCTTAACTAGACGATAAAGCAGATTTCTTATAAGCCCAGCCCTAATGAATGTTCTCAGGAACAGAGTTATATCAGCTATGTCCATAGTGCCCTCCCAACGAGAGCTCACCAGGATTGACAACAGCAGCCTGTACTGTGCAAACAGATCTCCGCAGCACAACCCCAACCTACTCAGCTACCGTAACAACTTCACACCGACAGCTTGTGACTGCCAGCGACAAGCATGCAGCCCCCGCCTCAGCCCGCAGCCGCCTCCCAAAAACATGCAGGAATTCATGCTGAACACACACGGAGGGCTGTTCACAGCCAGTCACTTCTTGTAGGATAACAGCAACTTGTGTAACTGCAAAGTAAACCAGGCCGGCTTCAGGGGTCAGACAGACCCGCGCCTTCCTCAGCAACTTCTGTGGTGGCTGCCTGCGCTGAGAGCGGGCCCTGGCCCAGGCACTGCTGCCTGCTACAATCCAGCGTCGCACTCTGATACTGCAGAACTGCACAACACAACGCCAATGGGGTTCAAGTGCTTGAATGATGGGTGCTATGCATGCCCACTTCCAAAGCCACTCATCGCAGTGACATCAGAATGATGAACGGCTGAGAGCGGCACTGCAGCTTGCTACAATCCAGCGTCGCACTCTGATACTGCACAGCACAACGCCAATGGGGTTCAAGTGCTTGAATGATGGGTGCTATGCATGCCCACTTCCAAAGCCACTCATCGCAGTGAAACCAAATGAAATACCAGTATTTGTAAAGCACACAGCTACCTCCTAAATGGTGTCCCGGCGCTGGGGGCCCTCGTGAATATTAAGTGAGCTATTGCCCAGAGTCACATAGTGCTGGGCGAACTTACTGCCGGCACCGGAGATTGAACCATGAACCCCATAGTCAGGCACACTGGCCGCTGCGCCACACCTTCTACTCAGTGACTTCAGAATGATGAAAGGCCGAGTCATGCACTGCTGTTTTTAGCTGCTTAAACAGAGATGTCCACTTCAGACACATCAAGCATAAAGATGATTAAAAACTCCATCCAGCTATATTGTGTAGTGCTTATATGGGGCCACCGTGCAACAAAGCACTAAGCAGAGAACATTTGTAGCAGAGCTTTCTATCTCAGTAACCCCGTGGACGACGACAAATCAAAAGCAAACACAGTACAAATCTTATACCAAACCAATTAATACAAAAAAATGAATCGATGGAAAAACAAGCACTGGCGTTGCCAATAGGTCTCGCAGTAGGAAAGTTGGAGCTATTACAATTGCAAATAACAATGCCTTTTATTTTTGTTTTAATTTTAACAACATAAAGGGCTTTGTCATTTACAAAACCAATAGCTCCAACTTTCCTACTGCGAGACCTATTAGCAACGCCAGTGCTTGTTATGGTCTCTGATGCTGATTAGTTACTTGTGATCCTGTTCTATGGTTAGAGGGTGACGCTCCTGGTGCTGGTACAAGACACTATGACATCCTCCAGCAATGGTCAATTTGGCTGCCACTTGCATATGGGCCACCATTCTGCTTCTGTACATTGGCTTTGGCCCGATCAGCAGCAATGTTCATGGCGGCCCAGTCTCTCGCAGCAAGGGCAACTCCAAATCTCATAGCCATGGAATTGACCAAAGGTTCACAACTGAATGTCGACCACGGTCATGTGTATCAAAAGCTAAGCCCTAGCCCTACTCTCAAATATTCTTACTAGCCGTATCTCCTTTCTGAGATGTCCTGGCCCCTTCTCTATGACTTCTTTGAATCAAAGAGCACCCTTTGAAGTGCACACAAAAGCCTGGCTTTCTCTTCCTTCAGTGTACCTAACCCAGCTTAGAGGAATGCAGCAAGCCACAAATTAGTCTAGGGCGATTCCTCTACATTCTCGCGTTCCTCCAGTCTGCCATGGGTCTCCCACGATGGAACCCAGAATCATCATGTATTGTACCAGGCACATGCCCCCCTACACCCAACAAATGTATGCCACACATGCAATGTGCAGCACTACACACCAACCCAATGTAGGCCTAGGATGAGTTACGTGCACAGCAGCGGAACTTCAGATGAATTGGCCTGCAGGCTTCACTCCAGTGCTACATGTGAAAAGGACCTGTTCCCTCCTTATGATATCTGCATGGTATGGTACCATTACTACACTTGAGCTGCATAGCCCCTGGTAAAGGCAGTAGTCTTATCACCTCTGTGGGTAGTGCTTTGGGCATTCCTCTCGGTCCAAAAAGATCGTAATCTGTTAAACAGAACTATGTTGTGGCGTACACGCATGGTCTGTGGTCGCCCAAATCAGTATTTGGGATCTAAACATCCTTAGTTAGGCCACTAGGAGCGAGGTTGCACATCACCATGCAAGGGGCTTTTCCATCCCAACCCCACTTATTTTATAAGTGGCAAAGTTTAATGCTGGGGCTTGAGGATTTAACTAATTATGAATTGCCCTTGATGGCAAGTCGCTGCGGAAGCAGTGGTTTAATTCATTTACATTTAAGGCATATTGATATTTACCCTGATGGCTTGTTTAACAATTTATTTTCTTTGAAACCACAGTTCTTGTGGCATTTAGTGCATGCACTCCGCCTTGAAGCAACTGGTTACTACAAGGTTGTTTAGGGTATGTGTATTTAGATTTTTTTTTCAAATTTATTTGTGTATATTTCCACTGATTTTAGCTGGAGTTGGGAACATCGTGCCATTTCAGTTTTATCTTCAGCAATATGTGAGAGGGGGAAAACACTAGGCTCTGCATGCTTTTCTCTCAGCTTGATCAGAATTGGGATTCAAAATAAGATTTTTCAACCTCGTCCAAAGCTCCTATGTGGTGTATAATGGCATTTGTGTTCAAGCCACCAAGCATGGGTACCCATTTCTATCAAAAACCTGTAATGAGATCTGAATATTTTTCACTCGCCGCTTGATTATACAGCCTGACTCGTATTAAGTGATGAATTATGGCACATTCTACCTTGGCACTGATAACACTGATTTGCATCATTGACGTAGCTGAATTTCATTTGTGGTTTATCAACGAGGTGATTTATAGCTTGTCAACTTAAACTGAGTTGAAATGTGACATTTAACTTTCCTTAATTTAGATTAACTTGTACAGACGCTGCTGATTTGTTGCTTCGAACGGTGAAGATATAGGGTACACTGACATTGAAATTAATGTCTTTGTTTTCTCTTTGGCATGATTTTTTGTTTCTTGTGTGTAGGGTACGGAGGAGGATTTAACGAAAGGGAAAATGTAGAATATATAGAGCGAGAAGAATCCGACGGTGAATATGATGAGGTATTTCTTCCTTTTCTGTTCTTGAATTTCTGCAATAATCTCTAGTCTCATTTCAAATTTGTGTGTAGTTTATATTTATGTGCTGGTCCTATTGCCAGCTACCCCAGTGTATATTTATGTGCTGGTCCTTGTTCCAGCTACCCCTGCGACCGTTCTCCTGTCCATCTAGCCAGCAGTTCAGTACTCTGTTGCCTGTCTTCAAGCTACCCTATTTGTGCCACCTCCTCTCGTTTCTTCCTCTGTTTTGCCCTTTTCTGCTATTTTCCTCCCGCCACCCAGTTTCTTGCCCTCCCCAGGTTTTATGGAGCTGCAGCGTGACCCCCATTGAGCATGTCCTCTTGCCGGCTCCCGCTGAGACAGTTGTGCTGCCCAGCTTGCCTGAAGGCCGCTACCCCGGCTGCCTGTCTTCCTGCTGCCCTCTGTTTATACCTCCTCCTGCTCCTTTCTTGCACTGTTTTTTCCTTCTGCTCTTTTTCTGCTCTCTGTTTGGCCTTTTCTGCTTACTCGTGATTTCTGCCCTCAGTTTTGCCTTTTCTGCTAATTTCTTTCCTCGTCCTGTTTCCTCAAGACCTGGCTTTTTGATGGAGACCTCACACCCCAGCCCAAGATACCCCCAGGGGTGACAGTGCCTCCCTCTACAAATGCTGATTGATGGTTTGTACTGAATGAGTAGGCCAACATTTGCATAAAAAGTTAATAAGCGGCTCTGCCTGCTTCCCTAATGTTGTCGTCCCTCATGCTGGTATGCCCGGACCGTGTTTTTATGGGATTTCAGGTAACCAATAGAGACAATTGCTTGGGCTCTTAATGCCAGGTTTTCTTCTGTCTTCCACTTTAACGGGGCTTCGGTAGCCATGCCATCAAGAGCAGTCTCACCTTGGGACAGACACGTGCAGCTTCTGTTCTTGACATGCTCCTAACCCTTTCTGTTTTTTTGTTCATGCTGTTATTTAATCCAAACTGTAGCCATTGTGGTGGCTAGTTTCCAGTAATCTGATTTTTAGTGGTAAGTTTAGTGTTGGAGAGCCCTCTGGATTTCTGAATCCATTGAAATATGAGCTGTAGATCATATGCTTTAGCATAGATCACCATCTGGTGTTTGGTCTTGATGTTTGCACTTTGTTGTTGTTCAAAGAAGTCTTTTAGTCACAAGGTAGTTGACTCCTCCTTTCAGTAACTGCGCATGGCATAGTCTCCATCCCCCATATTGTTTTTATCCGCCATCTGGTTTGGATGTGTATTGCTGCGCTCTGGTTCAGTATCTTTTTGGAACCCCTTTGACGCATAGTCCTCTACCCTCGACTGTATTTATCGACACGGTTTCCATTCGACACGCATAGTCTAAAATCTGAAAACTTTCGATCTGGAACTTCGAGGCGGGCCATCTGGCCTACCCGTGCCAACCATGCCAGCAGTCGATCGAATGGACTCTATTCACGTTATGTCCCGGGTGTTGTGCTAAGTTTCCACGCACCGACTTGCACGAGGTCTGCAACCTCTGCCTAACCCCGGAACAGTGAAGCATGTTGATCATTCCGATCGAAGAAAGCCATTCATGACCGTCGGGCTCGATGCCTCGAGATGTACCGCAGCAGCGGTTCCGTACCAGACCTCTTCGGCGAAGATTCTGATTCTTACCAACCCATCCAGAAGCACAGTAAGAAGAACTGGTGTCCGAAGCAGATTCCGACATGGAAGAAGAACCGACCCTCACTCCAGGGTCAATGTACCGTGAGTACAGATTCCCCTGTGCCCACTCACCCAAATCCTGCGACTCAGGTATCATCTTTGCCTTCTGGCTCAGGTCAGCACCGAGACAAAGTTTCAGACGCCGTGCCCTATGGCTCGTCTACGAAACACAAGCCTTCAGGCTCGAGCCAGCCTCATTCTTGTGCCGAACCAACATCTAAGGCACTGAAACACAAGGCTTTGCCAGTCTCCACAAGTCGTCCTCGGAGCCGAAACCCGCCAAACACAAAGACCCAGAGCCGAAAGCTTCAGAGCCGAAACACGCATCTAAAGCCAAATCCACACCTAAAGACTGATCCGAAACACCCCACACCTAAAGGCTCAGAGCCAAAACCTGTCAAAAAGCACTCAGACTCCAAACACTTGGCGCCCAAAGATCCTCAACCTAAATTAACTCCATCCAAAGAACCTCTGCCCGAACAGCCACCTTTGGATCACAAACAAGAGACTCCGCATTGACCCTAAAAACTGGACACCTCCAGCTGATTCTTCCTAAAAAATGGAAGCTGGATCTCACAGACTATCATCCTATACCTCTGAAAAGGGACATGGGTACTAACCCTCCTCCCCTTTACATACCTCCCTCTCCTCCTCCCAACTTAATTTTGATAATTACACCTTCAAATTCACCATCACCTGACGAACAGGACGATTGGGATGAGGACCGTTATGTACCACATGACATACCACAGGACACTGATCCATGGGGCAATTATGATAAAGATCCATACCAAGATAACTATCCCCACCTGTATCCCTCCAGAGGCTCCCCACCTGATAACATTGGTTTTGCGCAGCTTATTAACCGGGCGGCTCAATATCACGGGGTGGAACTACACCCGCACCCTCTAGAAGGGGATTTCCTTGTGGAGGCAAGTCTACTAGCACTTTACCAATTGCTCAAGGGCTTACTGAAACACACTGACAAAGTATTCAAAGGCCCAGTTAGATCCAGAATACTAACACCTAGAGTGGATAAAAAAATACAAACCTGCTCCTTCATACCCGGCATATATAAAAGGCAAGTTGTCTTTAGGCTCTCGTTGTAACGAACGCCCGTAAAAGGTAATTCTCAAACCAAAGGCCACGCCCCTCTTCCTGACAAAGAGTCAACACTTATTGGTGCCTCGGACAAGAGTGGGTACCCAGGAGGCTAACCATTGGCGTATTGTCAATGCTCGGGCTCTGTTAGCAGGCTATGATATGGCTCACTATGAAGAGTTGCAAAAACTAATGCAACATCTGCCAGATGAGTATAAAACTAAAGCTAACAAACTCATCCAGGAAGGGTAGCTCATCACCAACACTTCCATAAAATGTGCACTAGATGCAGCAGACGCAGCATCCCGTGCAATCAACACTAGCAGTCTCTTACGCTTGGCGTCGAATTTCTGGATTCAAGCAGGAGGTATGATCCTCCATACTTAATCAGCCCTTTGATAAAGAGCATCTGTTTGGGCCATCAGTAGATACTTCATTAGAGACAATGAAGAAAGACACCGATCCATGGGGGGGGGGGGGGGGGGGGGGGGCTTACAATTGCCTTCTAACCGGGGTTCCTTTCGCCGCTCCTTTTTATAGGGGTGGCTCAAACAATGTCATCAGAAAATTCCTCCTCCTCGTATAAAGGTAACAACCACTCAAACTCCCCCTGAGGATATTTGAGAGGAAACTACAGAGGAAATAAGGGAAGAGGCAGAAGTAACTCCACCTGCACTTCCCCTGCCAATAAGCAGTGACTTCCCTCCAACCCCCCGGTCATCCCAGCCATGTCGGGGGACGTCTCTCACAGTTCCTACCTTGCTGGAATTCCATTACCTCAGACAAGTGGGTAAGACAAATTATCCAATATGGTTACTGCCTGGAACTTATTAGCACTCCCCCCAAATATTCTTCCAAAGCAATGTGAAATGTCACCAAAACATCACACTCCCAAAGCAAGAAGTTCTCTTACAAAAACATGTGATAGAACCAGTCCCATTCCATCATCAGTGAACAGGAGTGTACTCCCTATACTTTATAATTCCAAAAAAGGACTGCTCTCTAAGGCCTATACTAGACCTCAGACAGCTAAATCTTTACATTCAGTCTGACCATTTCCACATGGTCACTCTCAAACAGGTGCTTCCATTGCTTCAACACGGCGACTTTCTATCCACTGTTGATTTAAAGGACGTCTACTTCCATATTCCCATCCACCCAGCTCACAGAAAATATCTCCGGTTTGTGGTGGACGGACAACATTTTCAACTCCCAATTTCTCCCGTTGGGGGTAACTACGGCACCCAGAGGTGCCTTGCAGTGGTCGCACCTCATTTAAGAAGACCGCACATTCACGTCTTCCCTTACCTGGACGACTGGCTAATAAAAGACAAATCGCAACACATCTGCATTATCCACACTCACAAGACAGTACAGCTGCTTCACAGCTTGGGATTCTCAGTAAACCTCACCAAGTCTCAACCTTTAGCCGTCCAACATGCAAGCGTATCTAGGAGCTACAATAGACACTTGCAAAGCTCTAGCATTCCCCAACCCAATCAGGGTACGCAACATGCGAAATCTGATATTACAAATTGAGCCCCAACACTCACTACCAGCCAGAGTGTTCATGCAACTGATAAGCATGATGGCTTCTTGCATACTAATCGACCCTTACGCAAGGGCACAGATCCACAAATGGGAACTACATCCTCAAGTTCTGATCCCATTCTTTCATATGTTGGGCTATCCAGAAATCTGTTCGCAACACACCTTAAAACAAAATGCCCAAACTTTGCGTCCAGGTATCCTCACCCATCATCAAAAGGCAATGCGCTATGGATGAATTGGTCAGGCAGATTGGCTTACGCTTTTCCACCTTTCCCATTAATTCTATTAGTGGTTCGCAAGCTCAAGCAACAGTCCCTCACAATGATACTAGTGGCTCCCACATGGGTTCGACAACCCTGGTTCACAACCCTATTGGATCTATCGGTAGTTCCTCACCAAAAACTGCACCTCTCCCCCAAGCTTCTCACTCGGAACCATGGATAGATAAGACATCCAGATCCCAGTCAACTCAACCGTGCGATTGGGCACTTGAAATCATAGAGTTTAGCGCCCTTAATCTCCTGCCAGACTGCATGAACGTCATTAAAGAGGCTAGGTGCCCTACCATTAGAGCACGCTATGCTGCGAAGTGGAAGCGATTTTTTTAATTTACTGCACAATCAATCCACTAAATGTTTCAATCGAAAACATCATTTGCTGCCTATACCACGTACAGGGTTGTAATTTAGCCTATACATCTTTACGGTTACATCTTGTTGCAATAGCCACTTCTCTATAATACAGACATTTGTCTTTGTTTTTGCATGCCCGCTATCAAGGCATTTATGGAAGGACTTAAAAGAATCATCCCTCCTAGACTTTTACTTTCTCCAATGTGGAATCTTAATGTAGTCCTTACAAGACTTATGGGCCCATAATTTCAACCTCTGCACAAATGTGAGCTACAATTTCTCATTTGGAAAGTGGCTTTCCTTGTAGCCATCACATCTCTCAGAAGAGTTTGTGAGCTCCAGGCACTAACTGTAGAAGAACCATTTTTACAAAGTCATCAAAATAAAGTGGTTCTTAGGACCAATCCCAAAGTCGTTTCTACCTTTCATCTCAGCCAGTCTGAGCTACCTGTATTTTTTTTCTCAACCAGACTCGGTGGCAGAACGAGCTCTTCAAACATTAGATGTAAAAAGAGCAATACTAAATTACATTGAAAGAACTAAATCTTTTCGGAAAAGTCTTGCTTCTTGTCTTCTATCCGCCTAATTATTGAGAGAGGCAACATTGGGTAGAATTTAAAAGCGCTCACCGAATGCTAGGCATTGAAACGTTTTTCTGCATGCAAATGACAGTACTCGATGCTATTTCACTTTGTTGCTATTTCACAACCATATAAATGCTATCCCATATCTAAAGCAGGTATTGCACGGTGGATCATTAAATGCATCCAAACATGTTATATTAAAGCTAAGCGCACATTAACCGTTCCCCCTAGGGCGCGCTCTACACACAAACTAGGGGCTTCTATGGCATTCTAGGGAACATACCCTTAGATGACCTCTGCAAAGTAGCAACATGGTCTACGCCACACACATACGCAAAGCACTATTGTGTAGATGTGTTAGCAAAACAACAAGCTAGTGTGGGTCAGGCCGTTTTAAGAACACTATTTCAAACCACAGACACAGGTCAGTCACCGCTTGGGAGAACTGCTGAATAGTCTATGCTAAAACATATGGTCTACAGCTCATATGCCTTGAACGGAAAATGCAACTTACCCAGAATGCATTTGTTTTTGGCATATAGAGCTGTATATTCATATACGCCCACCCGCCTCCCTGGTTGCCTTTTCTGTTGGAGTATCTTAACTTAGATACAATATGCATGTACATCTACTCCTACTAACTCCATCACCCTTATAACCCATGCGCACTGTCACCGAAAAGAGGAGTCACCTACCTCGTGACTAAAAGACTTCTTCGAACAAAGTGCAAACATCCAGACCCAACACCAGGTGGCCATTAAAGCTAAAGCATGAATCTACAGCTCGATATGCCAAGAAGAGTTGCATACTGGATAAGTAGCATTTTCCTTATGGAATCGTATTAATGTGTGGCAAATGATGAGACGGTACACTGACATTTGAGTTCCTTTTTTCCATTCTGGCATACAAACAAATGATGGACGGAATGCTGAATGAATCATTCACCTCAGTCAAGCGATCTGGTTTAAATCCATCATTCTGTTGCTCACCACGCAACCCCAGTTGACACCCAGCCGTATGTAAATCAGTCCTGACCCATCTCCTCATGGGGACAGTCCAGCCAGACTGCCAAGCCAGGTCCTCGCTGCACCAGAAGCAAGCATCCTTTGACAGGTTGTGGGGTATCACCCCATCATCAGTCAGGCTAGCTTGAATCCAGTGGCACAGGGAGCATGGGACCCACAACTGATTTGCACACGGCTGGGTTGAAACTGGGGTGGCATAGTGAGCAAAAGAACAGTGGATTAAACCTAGATCTCTTGACTGGGGGGGGGTTGAAAGGTTTCAGCACTCAGACCATCTTTTTCCATTCTGGCACATAATATAACTGATCACTTTCGCTCCTCAAAGTTAATCTTGTGAAAATGTATATTGGTTTGTTGAAACTATCAAATGGAAAAATAAGGGACCATGATATTTTTTTATACAAGTATATGGCTTACTCTCAACTATAAGACTGCCACCAAGCATTAAAGTATGTAGTCCTCTTCCCATGTAATATATATTATGTTTAACTGCAAAGTTAATTTTTATTGGTAAAAATCAGGAAGTTCTTGATCTAGTTTAATTTGTCAGTGTTGTATTTATGCTACACTGAGCCTTTTAAGTTGATACCACTTTAATATGTTTAAAGACCATTTAAATGTGTTCTTGTGGGTGCTGAAAAAATTATTTTCTCTTCTTAGTTTGGTCGCAAAAAGAAAAAATATAGAGGCAAGCCAGTTGCCCCCAAGACAGTCATAAAGGTGGAAGAAAAGGAAACTGATGGGGAAGAAGAGGACGATGAAGAAGCAGATCTCTCCAAATATAAACTGGAAGATGTATACATTTAAAATTTCTCACTTGATTATATAGCAAATAATTAATGTTTTATTGAACAAGGGCAGCTTGTTAACTAATCTGCCATACAGTTCGCTTGCTTAAATCACATGCTATATTTGTTTAGTAAGTCGGATAACTGTACACCTCAAAAGTCTTGCTTGTCTCCTATCCGCCTAATTATTGAGAGAGGCAGCATTGGGTAGAATTTAAGAGCGCTCACCGAATGCTAGGCATTGAAACGTTTTTCTGCATGCAAATGACAGTACTCTATGCTATTTCAGTTACTTTTGTGAAATTACAAATGCCTGATGCGAGAGGATTGATTTCTAGCGGTGTGATGTGTATTGAATTGCATGAATGCTGCTGTTATATAATCAATGTTTATACACGTTGATTGGTGAGTAAAAATGACATTTAAATTGAGGGGGCAACAGTAGTTCTTAGGGAGAAGGGCGAAGGCAACACATTTAAAAATGGGACCGATATTTTTGAAGAGACTTATGTTCTGCTTTCATCACTTAGAAGGCTGTCTCCTGTATTCAGTGGTCGAATGGATGTTTTCTCTAGGTCTACCTCCCTTTAGTTGATCATTCTTTATAAACTACATTGTTTTGGATCTTCTCAGGATGAAGAGGAGGACGAGGACGAAGATGATGCTGATCTGTCAAAGTATAATCTTGATGCCAGTGACGAAGAAGATGAAAATAAGAATAAAAAGACCACCCAGCACAGTAGATCTAATTCCAGATCTTCTCATTCTCCGTCTTCGTCACACTCATCCTCCCATTCAAGCTCAAGGTCTAGGTCCAGGTAAACGGGTACAGGTCCAGGGTAACACCAGGCAAAATGTCAGTATCTACTTAACTTCTTTATTTACAAATTTATTTACAAATTTAGTTTATTACATTGAATTGTGTTTTTTTATTATTGTTCTACAAATTAAAATATGCTTAATGTATATTGCTTGCCATTTTCTTTTGCTATATGTATATAATAGAATTACCACTAAAAGTTAACAACCCACGCTTACAACGCAGTAATGCAATTTTACTTGTTCTGGTTGTACACTATGTGTTGACTTTTATTTAATACTGTCTTTATGGCTATTAAATTAAACATCGTAAATGCATGTACCCTTAACTCACATTAAAACGTCCATTTAACAATATCCGAATGTATGACTTATGTATGCTAAAGAATTCTTTTCCTGCCAGACAAAAATGCCATGGCCTTTGTCCCGATCTAGAAGGCTTGCTCAATACAAATGGGCAAAAAACTGCCCATTTGCTCTTGCAGCTTGTTCTTTGGACTCGTATACTGGCACATATAGGGCAGTCCATTAAGCAACGTATCAAAGGTCACAGTGAAAAGTGTTTCAATGTTTGCAGGTGACTTTAAAAAAAAAAAAAGATGCAACCAAAGAAGTGCTTTTCCTTTTCCTCGTTTTTAATCAGAATGTGAAATTCTATGAAGTCTTATTGAGACATTGTTATTGGGTGGAATTTGATTTCTATATTTAGTGCCTTCAGTTTGACGTACTTATGCCTTAGACCCCTGTCCTTACTCTGGGGAACCAAGTAATTGTCCTCTGTCACTGTTCCACTGTTTAGGAACTCTAAACAATGTAAATGAATTGTCAGTACATGTCCTAATGGTTGTACGGTGTGTTGGGCATGGGTATCTGACTTCCCCTCGCCCCTCCATGCACCATTGTATAGGTCGCCAGAATGGAAAAAGAAAACAAACCATGCATTATATTACGTTAAATATAAATATATTTGCATGTTATATACTAGTGCTTTTGTGATTTTAATTAAATAATGTAACTGTGGTTAAGTCCCATATTGGAAAGTTTCTGAAAATGGCCTGTGTGGTACTTGTCTGCTTCTTGAAGGCTGCCTGGTAAAGGAAACATAACCAATTCTATCCACCTAGTTTGTTCTCGTTTTCCTTCTCCTGCATGTGAAGGCTTGAGGCAACTGTCTGAGATCCATATTGTACTCTAGTGGCAAACATACCTAAGGTTCTTTCAGTACATCATGCTACGTATACTTCTAATTGCTACATCTATGGGAGACAAAAAAGTATGAAATTTACCGAATAGCAGTGCAGAATAGACCACACCCATGATTTAATACTTCACTGCTTTAACCAGTGGAGACCATGGTCTGAGCACTCTGTTGCTAATTAAGCTATCTAACCCATTTTGTCCACTCTTAATAGAAAAATAGTATAGAAGATTGGCCTTATTCGTTTCTACCTTCCTGAAGCTTATCTTGAAATTCTTCAACTCTGGATTGGTGGAATGTGCTAGATCTGCTTGTTATTTACAAGGCTAGCATTAAGTGTTGTGTCTCCAGTCACCTGCAGGCAGTCTTTGCCTTTCTTCTTTCTAAGGTTAATAAAGATAAAACTGATTTGGGTAGTTGCATTCATTTTGTCGGCAATTGTACAATGCAAATGAATTGCTGGTGACATTGTCTTTTTAGAAAGATTATGGCTACGAATTGTTGCAGTTAACCTCATGGCTGCTTCTGACGGCCAACTGCCGTCGCGCGCACTACCTTTGTAGTGTTGCGCACGACCGTTGGCCGTCGCGGCCCTGCCCGCTCAATAGAACGTTCCGCACTAGCGCGGAACGTTCGGTGCAGCTAAGGGGATAAAGATTGCCTACAATCCTTCTGATAAATTGTTTGTAAGCATTCACTGTTTATAAACACCAAAGCTTTTGACCACTGTATTAAAAGTCAAAATGTATTCTAAAACTAATCTAAGCTTTTCAACCCCGCCTTTAGGGTTGTCATGTGGAAGCATCCTAGAGTCACCCAAACTTAGCATGTTTCATTAGTGTTTGATGTGAAAGGATGGTGCACTTAGACTGAGCGCTGCTGTAAAAATTGCGCTTCAGCTGCAATAGTATTTATGAGGGTATCCAACTGTACTGCTATTTCCTGCAGTTTTCAAGATTGGACAATGCTGTCTTTATATCTGGTGATCTACATACAGGTCATTTAAGTTAACCCTTTGCTATTGGTTCGTGTTTTACACAGATTTCTTATGCCTACTACACCACACAGTATAAGGCAGTGGGTCAACCTGCTTTAGTCACAGAAAGCACACTGGCTCTCACCTTCAGCGCAAAGGCATACTATGAAAGTGTTTTTTGTTAAAACACATTTTTGCTTTTAGCTAGAATGTTCTTTTTAAGTCTTGACTAGGACCTGGAATCTCATTCGACCACAAAAAAACTGAACAAAACAAGCGCCGGAAAAGATAAAAGCTGGTTGTCAGTCAAGACCTACTGGATTTGCCAGATCTGGTTTAGCTACTCAGTCGACTATAAGCAAAGCAAGTGCTCCCCTTCAATTCAGCTGTCAATTGCTAATTTGGCACCTAGTAAATTGAGGTGTCACTATGACGATTTTTGTGGCCTAGATTTGGATTCCTAAAACCATTTTAGCTAATTAACTTTTTTTTTTTTGTACCACGTGCAAGAGCCCCGAAGGAGAGAACAGTAACTCGAGTTCTTAGGGCAGATACAGGTTTTACAGTGTATGCTATTTAGAGGGGCCCTTTCTGATTATTAGATTAAACTGCAGTGATAGTGACACTAGCCTTTAACTAGCAGTTTACAACTTCTGCACACTCTTTCCAGCACTTCTGGGGAGCAACATCCTACACAAATGAAGGCTAGCTCATGAGTAACTGTGTGCTGGAGGCTTGCCTTCAGTCCGTTTCCAGTTTTCTTATAAATCACAGGACTTAGTTCATTCTTTAGGTATAGTGTTACTCTGTCTTCTTTTGCACGATCAAGTGTATGTTTGAACAGCTGGCAGTAGAAGAAGTTTGCTAGTAGACACTTTTAATCTGTACACAAGCTGCTTTTCATGTTTTTAGATCTGAATTAAGTGTAATAATGTAAACAGACCAGTTCAATATCCTTAGGCCTGCTCTTTTGTAGGGTAATTAATAGATGACTTGTGACTTGGAACTCATTTGCATTTTAATTTTTTTCTTAGTGGCGCGTTACTTCATGGTTTTTAAATTAAAAAAAATATTTTTATTGTGACACGGTCTGTTGTGTATGGGAATTAGTTCTCCATGGTCTTGACTATCTGGCTAGTTTTGTCTGTATTGTAGTCTGCTAAAAATAATTAATATTTTTCCTGTCTTGTTAAAAGCAGAATTAGTGAGTTAGCCAATGTGTGTAGCTGGAACACAGTGAACTACTTTTTGATTGGTTGGAACTTTGAAAGCGGTTTCATGGTTGAGAAGATGGGTTTGTTCGTTTAGCTGTTCTTTTACTCTAGGCTTTTGTGCTCCTTAATATTTAGTTGCTTAACCATCTTTAAGAAGGTAATTCCTTTTGCATTAAGTACATCTTGTATGCTTTCTCTCCTTCAAAATATATTGATGGTGCTCTTTATGTAAATAGGCATGGGTTGAGGTGTGTTCTGAGTGGTGAAACTGTAGGCGTAACCTCGTTGGTTGAAGTGTACATACTCTGTTAGTGTAAATCAAATTGAAAGGTGACTACAGTTAAAAATTACGATGTGGGGTGAAGTCATTTGGAAAGGAGTGGGTTTGTCCCATTAGCATGTTGAAATGTAATGCAGTATTGTAGCATGGCATAGAAAACAAAAGTATCCATTCAAACTGTTTAGAAATAGATAGGCATTACTTTGATTAATCACACAAGGACTATTTTTGTGGTTGGCAATTTTATTCTAATTTATTTTATCCAACATCACAATTATGGCTTTGGCCTTTTGCTTTCCACCTTTTGATGCCTGCATTAAATTTAATTTCTCTTAAAGATCCAGCTCCAAGTCTCCAAAGAAAAGATCTTACTCAAGTTCTCCTTCGTCATCGTCCCCTGAGCGGGGCCGAAAAAGGAGTCGTTCTGGATCCGCTTCGTCTGGGGATCACAAAAAACGCAGATCAAGATCACGGTCAACAGAAAGGTTTGGTTTCTGTGGCATAACAACTGGGAATAAGCTTAAATTAGTTCAGTAACTTCATGTGGGTTCATCTGGGGGAATTCTTTTTGCTATAGTTTCGACTAGGTTTAGAAAGGAAATGTTATAGAATTGGTGGTGAGAGTAATTAACTGTCGCAATGGAAGGTTTGAGTTGTTAGTATTCCTTTTCTTCTGACTCCAATATTTTAATTTAGATGTTTTACTACCATGTATTCCTTTTCTTCTGACCCCAATATTTTAATTTAGATGTTTTACTACCATGTACTGTGTGTATATATATCTATATATTGAATAGGTCTAGTCTCGTATTGCTTTCTTCTGAACGTAATGATCAGCTCTTACAGTTGAATGTATCTTTTCATTCTGTATTCATTTTTGTATTTTACAGACGCCACGGATCATCTGGATCTTCTCATTCTGGTTCCAGTTCAAGTTCCAAAAAGAAATGACTCCTATTTAAACTTTTCAGTACAGTGCATGATGCATTCTAAAATAGTTTTATTTTGGTCAAAAGTGGTAAATCTGGTAGTTGAGGTGCGCGTGTGTCTGTTTTCTTGTAATCTGCAGCTTTGTGTTATTGACCTTCAAATTGCATTTTTAAGCCATAAAATGCTTCTGATAGGCATTCTTATTAATAATTCGTCAGTAATGCGTGTTGTCTAAAGAAAGAGGCGTTCGTTTCTTGTACCGCCATATTCCTTCTAACAAGTCCCATCAATTAACGCTGCCTGAAATCTCCTACAAGGCGATGTTCATTAAAGAAATATGAAGAATGGTCAACCTGAATATTTTACTTGATTCATTCAAAACCAGAACGTGCCCCCAAACGCTAGCCGCTTTTATGGCTTAAAATGCTTGGAGGGAGATGTATTTAATGTACAAGAGCAGAATGCGATCTCTTTTGATAATTTTTATTAAATCTTAATTTGGCTAAATCGTGATGTTCAAATGGCAGATGTAGGGAGCCTTCGACATTGCACACGGTAAGTATGTTGGGAAGGTTAAAGGGACATTGTCTAATTGTTAGCACTTTATGTGCTACATTTGCTTTTAGCATTTGTTTCCTTGCTGTCTTTATGTAACAGATGGTGAAGGTTAAAATAACTTCAATCATTTTGGACAGCTTTTACATTTTGCAGATTGCCTGTCAGTGTCCTTGTCAAACTTAGTAAACATATGGAAATTAAAACCCATTCTCGCTTGGTAATTCTGTATTAAACTGTCCATGATAATGTGTAGCTTGCACAGCGAAAACAATTCTAGAAATTGTGCCTCTAGTTTCTTGAAAGTCTTCCTTTGGATTGTAGAGATCTTTATTAAAGGCTACATGTGTACTAATATTGAACATTACCTACTAAAAATATTGTAATGTATAAGATAGCTTAGGCCTAGCAAATTTAGTACTAAATCAGTTTAAATTCAAATTTGTTTTTGTTCCAATGTAGCTTTTTGTTTTCATGCGGTGGACAAATGTAAATAAAACCAGAGGCAAGCATTTGAGTTCTAGTACCTTTTTTACCATTTGTACTATTTTTATTTTATTTTGCATGTACTAGTAGAATCCTATCCTGTTTCAAAGCCTGATATTACCATGTTACTGCAACTGTTTCCCTATGCTGTACTGATCATGTCAACTCATTTCACGGTGGTGGTTTTTCACTAGTCGCTGTCTCATCCCTGTCAATGTGGCTTTGTATGTGTTTGTATATGTTGGAAAGTTGATTATTGATTGGGGCAAATGCACATCTACCTCTGGCAGTATGGCCCCAAACTAGGGCTCATAATAGATCTCAAAGTTATTCCCATGCTGAACCCTTGGTAGCTTGGCTGCGAATCATGCAGGCTTAACTTCAGAGACCGGTATGTAAAGCATTTAAAAACGCCAATCAGTAAATAATTAAGACACAACACAATGAAAATCCAACACTAATTTATAAACGGGAGGGCACTCCTGTCCAATGAGGTGCAGGGCAGCACCCCAGAGCATGACCCCTTCCTCCAACGTGTGGCAAAAATGGTCTCTTAAAAAGCACCCTTTCTCCAAAATTCAGTGTCAGATTTTTCAGCAGAAGAGCAAAAGGTATTTAAACCAACCCACGGGAGAGTTCATCTCCATAGGCTCAATCCACATTGCATCTAGCTGGGTTCAAAAGGTAGGGCTGTAACTGGACTTAACTTGCACTGTCTGTCCTGACCTCTTAAAAGAGAATGTTTTAGGACTCCTGCCATAGCAGGGCATAGGACTCCTGCCATAGCAGAACCCTTCTCCACGTAGGTCTCTCTGACCCCCCCTCCCTCCCTCCCCCTGGATTATTCATCACCTTTTCACAGCAGCCTTGCTAATCCATCTAACTCTGGCCAATCAGGTCCGCGCACTGGTGGGCTGAATTTTTGCTTACAGAATCTTAACTTTTTGTCTGTACCTTCTAGGATTAATTCAACAATAGTATATTGCTGGATTGATCAATACCATTCTACAGAGTCCTTGAAAGAGATTTTTATGGCTTCCCGGTCTATAGTTATTAATCAATAACTTCTTGCCATGTTAACCTATTGGGCTGGGGATCTGTAATGGAAATAACTTAGCAGGGCAATTTCTCCAACACCAGGTCTTATAAAAACATGTCTTATGGACCCTGCTTATATCTACAGGCCACCCACCCCTTGAAAACACCTAGAGAAGATGTGAGTGGTTCTGAATGTCAAAATATTGCAGTCCTCGCTCCACAGTGCTTCTAGCACAAAAGTCTATTTTTGGAAGCACTTTACTACAATGTGGGGAGTGAAATGTGATATTTCACTAACCCCAGGGCATATACAAATCACTTTATAAGGATCGGTACCTGATTTTTCCCCTCCCCACCCCTGGGTCACCTGGGGGATACCCTTTGGTACCTAATATGCCCAAACATTGTAGCTTTTTAATTTTTAAGTGCCCCTAACACCAAAGTAGAGTTTATGCATAATTTACATTTTTAAAAGCAGTCTTGCAACACCGGTCTGCTTTTAAACTGACCCCATGCTTCAGCAGTACATACATGAAAGTGCAGAAAGGTTGCAGCCTTTAAACTGCGCTGCCTAATATATACTAGGGAATTAATAGGGCAGGGATCTTGAAACTACCTTTATGTACTAGGACCCTTAACCTCTTATGTATGTAGGTGTTTTCACTGTATTTTAAGTTTTCAGCAGGGCACTGGGCCTGGTTAGACAGAGCCCAGGGTCAAACAGTCAGTTATTACCAGTACCAGTCATCAGAGTTTGGGGGGGGGGGGTGCACAGGACACAGGATAACCTTTCAATAGTGTGTGTGCGTGTGTGTGTATGTATGTATATATGTAGATGTGTGTGTATGTGTATGTATGTATGTATATATATATATATATATATAGTATTTCCCAATCCCCACCTTGTGAGTACTACCAAGCGCCAGACTGGATCCAAAGGTCTTTCTCAGCACTGAGGGCTTGAGATGGGTTGTGGCAAGTACCACTTTTATATTTTGACTCTCCTTAATGCTCACCAACCCTGGCAAAGACTGATTTGTTCTGTGGCATAAAGCTCTATATTACAAGGACATTTTAGTCTTTCAAAGGTGATGAATTAAGCAGTGTTTGTTCTATTTGCCAAAAAGAGACTTTCAATTCCTCAGAGCGCTTTCCAAGAGAAATGTTTGTACGGTAAGCATTCCAGTATTGTGAAAGAGATGTGGATGTAAGCACAATTTTAGGAATTCCAATGCATCTTTCAAAACCTTGGGGGGGGGGGGGGGGGGGGAGGAGAAACATGCAGGCTGCTTAGGCACAATCAGTAGTTCACCTGGCACAATCTTTATGGCAAGTAGAGGTCCCCTAGATGCACAGGCTACTCTTCAACTTAGGATGTAGGTTAGCCGACTGTCTACATTGGTCCCAAAACTGGCCATATTTTGGTGTATAAGTCTCCCTCTCTCTGTCTCCCCTCTCTCTCTCTGTCTCCCCTCTCTCTCTGTCTCCCCTCTCTCTCTGTCACCCCTCTCTCTCTGTCTCCCCTCTCTCTCTGTCTCCCCTTTCTCTCTGTCTCCCCTTTCTCTCTGTCTCCCCTCTCTTTGTCTCCCCTCTCTTTCTCTGTCTCCCCTCTCTTTCTCTGTCTCCCCTCTCTTTCTCTGTCTCCCCTCTCTTTCTCTGTCTCCCCTCTCTCTCTCTGTCTCCCCTCTCTCTCTCTGTCTCCCCTCTCTCTCTCTGTCTCCCCTCTCTCTCTCTGTCTCCCCTCTCTCTCTCTGTCTCCCCTCTCTCTCTCTGTCTCCCCTCTCTCTCTCTGTCTCCCCTCTCTCTCTCTGTCTCCCCTCTCTCTCTCTGTCTCCCCTCTCTCTCTCTGTCTCCCCTCTCTCTCTCTGTCTCCCCTCTCTCTCTCTGTCTCCCCTCTCTCTCTCTGTCTCCCCTCTCTCTCTCCCCTCTGTCTCTCTCTGTCTCCCCTCTCTCTCTTGTCTCCCCCCTCTCTCTCTCTTGTCTCCCCTCTCTCTCTCTGTTGTCTCCCCTCTCTCTCTCTGTTGTCTCCCCTCTCTCTCTCTGTTGTCTCCCCTCTCTCTCTCTGTTGTCTCCCCTCTCTCTCTGTTGTCTCCCCTCTCTCTCTGTTGTCTCCCCTCTCTCTCTCTCTGTTGTCTCCCCTCTCTCTCTCTCTGTTGTCTCCCCTCTCTCTCTCTCTTGTCTCCCCTCTCTCTCTCTGTTGTCTCCCCTCTCTCTCTCTGTTGTCTCCCCTCTCTCTCTCTGTTGTCTCCCCTCTCTCTCTCTGTTGTCTCCCCTCTCTCTCTCTGTTGTCTCCCCTCTCTCTCTGTTGTCTCCCATCTCTCTCTGTTGTCTCCCCTCTCTCTCTCTGTTGTCTCCCCTCTCTCTCTCTGTTGTCTCCCCTCTCTCTCTCTGTTGTCTCCCCTCTCTCTCTCTGTTGTCTCCCCTCTCTCTCTCTGTTGTCTCCCCTCTCTCTCTCTGTTGTCTCCCCTCTCTCTCTCTGTTGTCTCCCCTCTCTCTCTCTGTTGTCTCCCCTCTCTCTCTCTGTTGTCTCCCCTCTCTCTCTCTGTTGTCTCCCCTCTCTCTCTCTGTTGTCTCCCCTCTCTCTCTCTGTTGTCTCCCCTCTCTCTCTCTGTTGTCTCCCCTCTCTCTCTCTGTTGTCTCCCCTCTCTCTCTCTGTTGTCTCCCCTCTCTCTCTCTGTTGTCTCCCCTCTCTCTCTCTGTTGTCTCCCCTCTCTCTCTCTGTTGTCTCCCCTCTCTCTCTCTGTTGTCTCCCCTCTCTCTCTCTGTTGTCTCCCCTCTCTCTCTCTGTTGTCTCCCCTCTCTCTCTCTGTTGTCTCCCCTCTCTCTCTCTCTGTTGTCTCCCCTCTCTCTCTCTCTGTTGTCTCCCCTCTCTCTCTCTCTGTTGTCTCCCCTCTCTCTCTCTCTGTTGTCTCCCCTCTCTCTCTCTCTGTTGTCTCCCCTCTCTCTCTCTCTGTTGTCTCCCCTCTCTCTCTCTGTTGTCTCCCCTCTCTCTCTCTGTTGTCTTCCCCCCCCCCCCCTCTCTGTCTGTCGCGCTCTCGCTGGCAGGTCTTTAAAAGACCATTTACGTCCGAACCATTTTACTATAAGCAGAGCAGTCCTTATCATATGCAAGACAATGAGGTTGATGGTAACGTTCTTCAGTCACAATGGGCACAGAACGTTTGTCTAAACCCCCATTTCCTAGCCTGGACAATCTGATGCCAAGCGGATTTCCTTTGGGAAGAAACAGCAACCTTTGTGAATCGACTGGACATCCTTTCAGTTGCTCCAGCAGTGGCAGGAAATCCATCCCTTCATACATTTAATGCACCAGAAAAACGAGTTACAAGATTGGAAATG